>NC_132811.1:4626164-5351900 GCF_048594095.1 Paramormyrops kingsleyae
CTCTGATTTAACCTCCAGCTGATCTGGGTTCCCTGTCTGGGTCTTTCTGCGGTCGTGTCCCTTCTTTCCCGAGCCCGGTCTGCCTGGCCCTCCTTCATCATCACCACACTTCCCATCCCCATACATGTGCATGATTAACACTCTCAGAATGACTGCTGCTTTATCAGTCTAGGTTGCAGTTATGACTGAATCTTTCCCCCACTTCCCATCTCCTTAGCAACGGGGCTGTATAAACACCAAACCCGATTCCTGCCACCTTTTCAGGTATTTTCCCCCAGCCACATACACGCAAATACCACCAAAGACAAACTGACACGGTGTACCCTGAGACCCCACCCCCACCCAGGGACCCCCCCAGGCCCTCCTCTGCCAATGCCACAACAACACACTTCCACCCACCGCCGACTTTCTCCCGGTAACGCCATGTGTACCGAAGCTGCTGTAAGCACCAAAACGATGCTTTGTTTGCCGGGGGGGGTCTAGGGTGGAGCAATGAGCAAATTTCTGCAGAAATAACAAGTGCTGGAAAATAAATGGCTGGATGCGGTGGGTCTTTCATTATGGTCTCTGCCACCCGGAATGGTGAGATGAGCACGGCAATGGGAGGGAGTGGGGGGGGGGGGGATGTGTCGGTCCGAGCTGGCAGCCCCCCTGCCCTGATTAACATGCCTCTCAGCCACGATGCAGGGAATGAAAGCGGCTCCACAGTCAGTGCCGGCGTGTTGGGGGGGGGGGGCGCATGTGTGGGATGGAGCGTGAGCAGATCACCACCTGTATTCCTGCCCCCACACCCCGGGCACGTGCAGGTTTTAGCGACCTGAGAGAGAAGGAGTCACACACTGGGGTGGAGATCAGGAGGAGAGAGTGAAGGAGGCAGAGGGAGGGTCACACACTGGGGTGGAGATCAGGAGGAGAGAGTGAAGGAGGCAGAGGGAGAGAGGGAGTCACACACTGGGGTGGAGATCAGGAGGAGAGAGTGAAGGAGGCAGAGGGAGAGAGGGAGTCACACACTGGGGTGGAGATCAGGAGAAGAAAGAGAAGGAGGCAGAGGGAGGATCACACACTGGGGTGGAGATCAGGAGGAGAGAGTGAAGGAGACAGAGGGAGAGAAGGAGTCACACACTGGGGTGGAGATCAGGAGGAGAGAGTGAAGGAGACAGAGGGAGAGAAGGAGTCACACACTGGGGTGGAGATCAGGAGGAGAGAGTGAAGGAGACAGAGGGAGAGGGAGAGTCACACTGGGGTGGGGAGCAGGGCTATGTGTGTGGATCTGTACTGTATATATATGTATATGTATGGTTTGGTATCTCTGTCAGGGGAGCCTGTATATCAAGGATTGACTGGAAAGCAGGACTTTTCTGGATACTCCACCCCAGATGGGAGTTATATTAAAAAATAGTGGCAGTTTACGAGGCAGTTTGTTTGCAAACATGATGTCCATTGTTTGTTTCCCATCGTCAATCCAAACATGGCTGATTGTTAATGCCGTGCCGGTGTCATGATGCTCATAAAATCTTCCATTGTGAACCTGATGGAGCGGAAAGGGGGGGGGGCGGGGGGGCGGCACGCATGACGTGCCCGTTTCACGTTTATTTTTGTTTGGTGGGGGGGGTGGGCTGCATTCCTGCGAATTGTTCTGCTGACGCTAATTTGTCAGGGAAGGCCGTGCCTCAGCAAATCCAGTCTGGGGGAGAAGGACCGGGGGTGGGGGGTGCAGACAGAGCGAGGAGGGGAAATTGATCTAATTTCATATCACTAATATAGCACAGTGAAAATAGGAAATGTTTCTTGCATAGTTTCCTGCCCAGTGCAGTGCCAATCCCTCCTCGCCGCCCCCCGCCCCCCCAATAGCGGCCATACTTTTGCCCCCCCCCCTTTCCGCTTCTCCCAGCTTAGCTATTAAAAAATGAATCGCTCACCTTCACAACCCAGAGACCCCTCCTCCAAAATCCACGCTCGCAGGCAAAAAACACCAGACCATTGTTTCCATTATGATAAATCCATCTCCCCCCCGATTCACGGCTAAAAGGGCAGGCGGCTGGGGGACGAGACCAAGTTTAGATATCAATTTACCTTTTCTGTTTATGTAAGATAATACAGGGCCTGCGGGAATTGTCTTTTTTTGGGGGGAAATAATTACATTAAGGGGTTCAGAGATGTCGTAAACCTTAAGAGCCATTAGGTGGGTTTTCTGTTATTTATAACTTGGCTGTGATTATCGCCCGCGCGTTTTCTTGTGGTCGTTTTTATTAGACGTATGAGATGGTACAGACTACGGGCGCTTACAGTCGCCTTGGGTTTGTTTCTTGAAAAATAAATCAGCTTACAGTTGCTGACTTATATACCATTTGAGGTGTGTATTCTTGATCCCGGCACTGATAATTATGCCGATAAACTGAGCAGAAGGCCGAGAGCCCAGATTAGCTGGGGATAATCCCACCCGCTGCGATACGGGCCTTCCTGCCTTGTCTCTCTAGTCACGTAAAGCCTCTTCATCACGGGTCAAACCCCAGAATTTGTAAGACAATGGCACATTCAGAAGATGGCGTCAGAGACACCGATAGAAGCCTTCTTTTTTTTTTTGGGGAGGGGGGGGCAGCTTTAAAGCTCTTAAGTACTATGGGAAACAGCACATCCTGCTGTTGGTGGGAAGTGAGTCACTCGAGCAGCCAGACCTCAGCTTCACACGCACATGGCTCCCATCATGCTTTGCTGCTTTGTTTTGCTAATTCCTCTATAATAAATACATGCACTGTGTCACATCCGGGCCGTACCCTGCCTTGTGCCCTCTGATAGGCTGGCCTCCCATCCAGGGCGTACCCTGCCTTGTGCCCTCTGATGGGCTGGCCTCCCATCTGGGCCGTACCCTGCCTTGTGCCCTCTGATAGGCTGGCCTCCCATTCAGGGCGTACCCTGCCTTGTGCCCTCTGATGGGCTGGCCTCCCATCCAGGGCGTACCCTGCCTTGTGCCCTCTGATGGGCTGGCGTCCCATCCAGGGCGTACCCTGCCTTGTGCCCTCTGATGGGCTGGCGTCCCATCCAGGGCGTACCCTGCCTTGTGCCCTCTGATGGGCTGGCCTCCCATCCAGGGCGTACCCTGCCTTGTGCCCTCTGATAGGCTGGCGTCCCATCCAGGGTGTACCCTGCCTTGTGCCCTCTGATGGGCTGACCTCCCATCCAGGGCGTACCCTGCCTTGTGCCCTCTGATAGGCTGGCGTCCCATCCAGGGTGTACCCTGCCTTGTGCCCTCTGATGGGTTGGCGTCCCATCCAGGGCGTACCCTGCCTTGTGCCCTCTGATGGGCTGGCCTCCCATCCAGGGCGTACCCTGCCTTGTGCCCTCTGATGGGCTGGCCTCCCATCCAGGGCGTACCCTGCCTTGTGCCCTCTTGTACCCTGCGGTTCCTGGGACAGGCTCCCGGCTCCCCATAACCCCAAAGCTAAATCTGCATATTTTTTTTTTTAGCTCAAATCTATTTCTTCTTAATTTGATTTGGCAGCCTTTTGGGAGAGTGTCCGCGTATGCTGTACATTTTTGGCCGCCCTGTTATTGGGGGGTTTAACAGCCACTGGGACGTCTGTCCTTGGGCCTCGCTCGGAAAAGCGAGCTGTCTGCTCCATTTCTCCGTCCTTCCGCCTCTTCCTGCCTCTTCCCGTGAGGACGTTCTGCACTCTTTCCGGCTCCGTCTCCCATATACCCAACGTCTGACTTCCTGCACTCACTCCCAAACAGCCTCTTTGTTCCCCTGTTAACACCAGCTTCCTTCCAGTCTTCTTGCTTTCCTGTCGCCTTCATTTTCCTACTATACTGACATGAAGTCACGTTATTTTTGATGGAACTTCTATGTCCCGCCGTCATTGGACCAGGGTAACATCAGCTGAATAATAATCACTCACTTGTTACACTCCTAAACTTTTCTTTGCTGTGACCATAAAAGTATGATGTTTTGATGTTATTACAGGAGTGTATAAATGGGAGACTCTCAGAAATAAGGCCCAGGGTCTTCAGCTCTGTCTCTTCCTGTGATCTCAGTCATTCTTCTGGGCTGAATTTGCATGTTTACCAGCAGTTTGTTAGCCCCGTTAGTGACGTCGCTCTAATCGAATAGGTGATTCCGCATTGTCTTGGGATACAGTTGAATCATTTTAACTTAGTCATTAGTAACACCTCGCCTGGACAGCCAGCCCCCTCCTACAGCGATCGCTTAATCGCCTTAATTAGCAAATTAACCGCTTAACTGCCTGTAATTGCATTGATTCAGGTCTATCGGAACAGACGAACGCAGGAGCATAAATCCTGGTGGGGGCTCGGGGTGTGTGGATGGATGTGTGTGTGTGGGGGGGGGTGCACTGGGTGAAGTTCACGGGCCAGGAGTCATGTGACCTCATTAGCGCGCGGGGCTCCTCGACCGCGCTGAGAAGAGCAGCGTAACCGCTGTGATTGGGCGCCGGCGCTGTGGCAGCCATTTCCTAACCTGGCCGCACTGTGAAATCTCACGCGCAGAAGTCCCTAATTATGCTAATCGCATGCGTGAGGCCTGACATTAAGTTATAAATTATTAACAACACTCACAGCGGAGTTCCTCGTGAGAGGCGGCCTGGTGACACCCTCCCTCCTCCTCCTCCATAACCCCCCCCCCCGCATCGTCACTTCTTGCTCTGTTCCTTTGCCCTACGCTCCGGCCCTCTCATGCCCCACCAATTCTGCGGTGTGGGTGTTTGGCCGATGCCGTGACAGGGCCCCCCTTTGTCCTGCCGCCGGCTGTGGGGGATTTCAGAAATGCCTGAGCAAAGATAATAAATCCTGATAAGATGCTGCAAGTGCTTTCATTTTTTGAAATGCCTTTCTGGAGTGAATGAATGTGTGTGTGTGTGTGTGTGTGCGTCTCATGTATATACATTGGGGTGACAAATATCCCCCACAATGTGATAAAAACCACTATAACTTGTGGGGACCATTTTTCAGGTCCCCACAAAGATCTGCGAATGCAATCAAAAAACTAAGAATGCCAAATGTCTCGTATTTAGTTTGGTTACTTATGGTTAAGGTTAGGGCCGAGTAGGGGTTAAGGTCGTCATGTTGGAATTAGAGTTTTCTCCATAAAAATGAATGGAGAGTCCCCACGAAGATATAATTACAAACCCGTGTGTGTGTGTGAAGGCGTGTGGAGGTAGACTGCACCTTCATTTGCATCACATCGCTTGCTGGTTTCTAACCACTGTGGAATCTGAAATGTTTGGTCACAGCTGAATGAAGCCATTGCCATCTGAGGAGACTCAGTAACCATTTGCATACATTGTGTATGAAGGTGACATTCATATATCGGCGTTCTTGATCGTTTTTGCGCTGGTGCCCAACCTTTATAACAACCGACGTTCCCAGCTTCTGCCATTATTATGCGAAAGCAGCTTTCTGTAGAGTTTAATCACGATCATTAAAATTGCATCATTAACACGTTACTCACTTTCAACCATCGATAGCTTTTATACCTTATTATATGATACAACTGTAACTTGTAACATTGTAACATTTGTTGCTGGAAGAAATAGGCGAAGAAATGATCTTACCCCAAGTTGGATGTAGCTTTTGCAAATGTACCAATGGAAGTGTTGATATTTACACATTAACTTGAGGCTGGTAATATTCAGTTTAAAGGTGATGTGTGTAGTAGCAGCCCGTAGGAACGCCCCAGGCCGCGGTCCTGCAAAAGGCCCCAGGTCATTCTGCGGATGAATCGAGGGACGTTAACTTCATTCATACGGTGGCAGCATTTCCATTCCATCCATCCTGTTCTCTTCTCCTGTCTGTGTCATGGTGCTGCAGCAGCATAGGATCTGCCTTGAGTTTGTTCAGCTACCAAATACATGATTTGAGTGAGGGTTTCGTTTGAGGGACAGACGCCAGTCTGGGTTTCTGTCTTTTCGCCCCCCCCCCCCCCCCCCCGCTGTCGTTTTCATTTTCTCTCCTTCTGTAAGTACAGCTCCTTCACCCTGATAAACGATAAGGGCTCTGAGGCTGTGGTGGCCCCCGGCCCCGCAGATACGCCAGCTGTCTGCAGTTTCTGTCGTTTGTTATCAGGGGGCCGGATTATTTTAGGTGTCGTGTTTTTCTGCAGTGCTGACCAATGGCTGGCCGCTGCAGGGACAGGGATGTCCTCCTGTAGAAACTGGAGCGTTTAATTAATGATGTGTGTTTAAACTGCACAGCCAGAACCTGCTGTGTTTGGCTGCTATGCTCTCGTGTTATTTTACACAATCTGTGTGACGTGTGCTTAGATATGTGACATAGATGGTGTGTATCTCCTTACTTTGCCCTGAGTTAATTTGATAACAACAGCCCTACAGTGTACAAAACCATTATTCTCTGTACTTCAGTCCTACTATATATGACCTTCCTTCATTTCATGTCTCTACAGTGCCAGTGTCCTGCTGCCATGACAACCATGGCCCCTCCCTTCATGTTGCTCTTTGTACTCATCCGATTGGCCAGCGGCACTTTTCCTGAGGAACCAGGACCTCTGCACTCTATTCCCACAGAGGGTAGGTCTTTTTCTTTTTTTGAACACTGGGGTGTCAGGTCATGGAGAGGGTAGGGGTTTGCCCTGGCAGGCTGCTACCAAAGCCCCCACCCTCCATATGAGGTTAGTCAGCCATGCAGAGCAGAGGCTGACTGATAAGCAACAGCAGTGGGTAATATTGATTAATGTCTCCCAAATGACTACAGCCCCCCTTTCACTGGTGTCTGAGGGTTTCAAAATGTAAACAGCGGTCTCTGAATCCCTCTGGGATTTGGTATTAGTTGGAAATCTATTCAGGGATTTGCTCTCGGGATATATCCATCCCCAGTAGCCTTCTGTACCCCCGTCTCTGGAATATAACAAGGTGATAAGTCTTGCTGTCTCCTTCTTACAGTGGTCAGGCCTTACCCTGTGTTTCTGGGCAGAGCGCATCGTTCATCACAGAGACAGGAGTCACTGCACATACACAGAGTCCTCAAAGTCAACCGGACCCTGTACGTCGGAGCGAGGTAAAGCCTGACTGCAGTGTCACTCATCCGTGTGCCAGTGTGGTGCAGTGAGTCAGTGAGTCTCAGCAATCAGTCCAAGGTCTTTATATATATCCCAGTGAATGGAAGGGCTGCCATTAACAATGACCCAGCTGTAACCTGAAAGTTAGAAACAAAATACATCAAAGTAGATCAAAATAGAACTTTAGAATGAGCACAAATATGGTCACATGGTAGCTAGAGTGCAGAGCTTGAAAACAAGCCGGAACAGCAGAAACAATCGAGGTCTGGAATCAAGGTCAAAGTTTGGTTTCGACCTTTGGTTGCCCTGCCACACAGAACAGAAATATAGTAGTACATTTCACGGCATTATCTTGCAAGGAGAATCTAATTGCAAAGGCAGCTCTTGCCCCCACCCCAGGAACAGCTCGTTTGCTGGGGGGTGGGTGGGCTGGGTGCTATATGGATGAGCTGAAATTCAGCGGTGAGAAACATAAATGTAAAAGCCACCAAGTACCTTGGGGGAGGCTGAGTCGATTGCTCAAATCTGTATCCAAGTGCTCTGGCTGATAAGAGGACTGGCAAGTGTAAAAATCCTGCTAGCATTAGCATCGCCGCTCATGGAGCAATATCTATTAATGCTGTGGTGCAAAAACCCATGTAGGTGCATTACATTCCGGGGGGCGCGGGGCCCACGGCAGACGGCGTCCTGAGACAGCCTGTTCGGAGCAGGTGTTGGGTAAAATGGCACAGAGCGCATGAAGAAGCATTCGTTAATAGAGCCAAACGTGGGGCGTAATCCAGACAAAGGAGCAAAGCTAGAAGAGTTTGTTTGCACAATGGCGAACTGGTGAAGAACTGCTGGCTGTTTGCAGAGCGTCGTGACAGACGTAGTTCTGTCAAAGAGAGGCAGTGCGGCCCAGCAGCCCATGGCGATCTTGCAAATACAGTTGGAGTAAAGCCTACGTCAGTTAGTCGGACGTGAATTATAGTCAGGCACAAGTCAAGACGGCACACGTTCCTCAGCTGGCAGCCCGAGGGAACAGGATGTAGGATGGTCAGTAAGAGACTACCAGCCGTGCAAAGTGGTGAGTCACTTAGGGAACATTAACCAGTCAACAGCGGCACAGGGATGCAGTCCCGAGACAGGTAAGGGCTTCCTGAAGCTCTAACCGGTGCATCCGCAGATGTCCAGCTACATTATCGCTATCTTTTAATCTTAGTGGTCTTCAGAAATCAAGTTACAGTGGCGATGATATAACTCAGGGTTGGGGACCTGGCTGTCATCCATACCGACATGAAAGCCTTTTAATATTTCTTGTGTCAGCACAGGTCAGCGAAAAGTAGCCAGGATGAGATTACCCTACATCCAATTTCTGCTTGATTATTTGTGTCTGTTCTGAGAAGGCGACCTCACCGACGCCAAAGCGAGAGCGAGGGGGCATCTCAGTTGTAGCCACACCACTTAAGCACTGTCCTGCGTTGGGGTTTATCCTCTTAACAAACCAAGAAATGTAGGGAGTGAATAATTTATTGAATCTGCGGTTAGGCCTCGCCTTGTGCTAGACACAGCCTCCCTTCTGTTGATGAGCCCTGGGCCCATAAAGAAGTGCCACAGATGGGGAATGGAGCTGAATCTCAGAGATAAGATCGATACTGCCGCAATAGCACGGCTACGGCAGATTTACAGATTACAACATTCAAGGCCCCTTGTCTGAAAAGGCCTCCATCGGGCCAGAACCAGCCCTGCCTGTTCGCAGAGCTCCAGTCCTTAATCAATACATTACCATCTGCTCCTCATCCAGTTAGAGTACAGCTTGATGCAAATTTTTATCCATCTCCCAACTGCTTATTCTAGTCAGGGTAGGGGGGGGCGGAGCCAATCCCAGGCAGCATAGGGCACAAGGCGTGGGTGCACCCTGATTGGGATGCCAGTCCATCTCGGGGCACATGCACACACACTCTTAACCAGCAATTAAAGGATGCCAGTTATCCACTTAGTAGGAAGAAATACGCACAACATGTGGAGAGCGTGCAAACTGCACACACTGACCCAGAGAGGGGGTGGGATTCTGACCCCAGCGTGCAAACTGCACACACTGACCCAGAGAGGGGGTGAGATTCTGACCCCAGCGTGCAAACTGCACACACTGACCCAGAGAGGGGGTGAGATTCTGACCCCAGCTCTGGAGGTGTGAACTAAAGTGCTGCCCTGCCGATTTTTATTTTATCCGTAATAACTATGAGGCATTCTGGAATTCACTGTGATGCCAGTGTCCATAAGTATCAAGGTCACTCAGTTACTAAAGTCCTCTTTCTCACTATCTTTACTGGGCCACGAGTTAAGAAGGCTGGATACAGGGCACCTAGGGGCAGCCCTTGCTTATGTCTCACTTGCGTCTGAAATCCTGGCTGAGGCTGTGAGCTCCTGTCTCAGTTATAACTTTAGTTAAGTAACAGGGAAATTAGGCTAATGGAACGCGAATAGCTCTGCAAAGGTGAAAGGCCTACATCCTCCAGGCTATACGCAATCCAGCAGGCCTGCTCACCAACAAATGCTCTCTCCTCTGCTGAGTCCTGGCTCCACTCTGTGCATCAGAGTCGACTGTAACTTTGAGGTGCAAAAAACCTGCAATCTGATTTAAAATTGGCTTCTATATGATATAGCATTCGCACCTCTGGGACCAGGGTTCGAGTCTCTACCCCAGCTCTACTTGTGTGGAGTTTGCATGTTCTCGCCCTCCCATCATGGGGTGTCCTCTGTGTTCTCTGGTTCCCTCCTCCCACCCCCCGCCCCCCACACATTTGAAAAACATGCTAAGGTGAACTGGGATTGCCAAGCCGTCCGTAGGTGAGAATGTGTGTGAATGGTATGTGTGCCTTGTGATGGGTTGGTGCCCAGTCCTGGGTTATTCCCTGCCTTGCAACTGTAGCTTCTTGGATGAGCTCCAGGCCCCTGTGATCCTACATAGGACAAGCGGGTATGGAAAATAGGTCCCTGGATGGATGATAGACTGTTGACAGATTTTGGTGTCTCTTTCTTGCTCCGTCAGAGATGATCTTTATCGAGTGGAACTGGACAATGTGGCTGGAGATGAGATGTTCTACAGCAAGGTGAGGCCTTCTAAAGACACCTTACTCTGCTTGTGGAGGTGACATGGAGTGTGTGAATGTATGCAACGGTGGGTTGGAATTTCAGCTACGTCACCATGTCCTTGCATTTCTGTCCGCAGAAGAGGACTTGGGAGTCCAACAAGAATGACATCAGAATCTGCAGGATGAAGGGGAAGCATGAGGTGAGGCGCCAGGCGGACACACGGGGGCTCGAACCCGGCCTCGCTTCACTGCTAGCTTGATGGTCTGTCTGTGAAGCTACACAAGGAGGAACGTGGTCTGGTGGCATTTTAATGAAGTTCTGTTTGACCGCCCAAGTCGCACGACGGCCTAAGGCCCGGAAACAGTTTCCAGCGAGCTTTGTGACCGAATCTGGCGATCCGCGGGCGCCGGCGCGTCCGGCGTGCTGAGCCGCGAAGTGCTTTGACGTCTCTCCAGCCACCCACGGAGTGACAGCTCAGTCATTACCCCCCACCCACCCGCTAACCTGCTCCTGCCGGCAGCCCAGATCGTCCACCTGACTCATGTGCCCTCAAACACCTTCTCTGAGGTTGACAGAAGGACGGGTTATTGAAAGCTGTCTGTGAAGCGACGCAAAGACCAGTCGGTTAATCCACCCCCCAGCAAAAAAAACTGACTTATTTATCAGTGAAAATAACACCTGACATTCAATCCTTGTGAGACAGTTAGTGACAAAGACACAAAGGGAGGGGGGTAGGCCCTGGATCGGCAGGGTGTGGGGAGGTTTGGTGGTCGAAGGCGTGGAGAGTGGGTGTGTGGATCTGAGGACTGGCTGGCACACGGGCGGCCCCCGGATCCCAGCTCTTACACGGTTGCCCTTCTTCCTGCAGCCTCCTTTTTCGCCCTGAAAGTCCGTTTCAATACCTTTTCGTCAGGTGTGATATATTAGCCACCAGGGTAATTGGTTTTGTAATGAAATGTTTCCAGCTGGTTGATCACTCGGACATATTTGCGTGATCCGGCAGGAATAGTAATACCCGACTTCCATTCCCTTCCTCTATTCCTCGCCATGGGCTGCGAATGTGGCAGCTTGTTATGCCGCTAATTGAAAATGCCCTCATTACCCCGTACTAGAGAGGCAATCCCAGATGATATGCACTAGCCCTGCCCATCTCTCGTTTGTGTTGGCCAGGTGCTGTTTTGGTATTTCAGTCCCTTATATTCTCCATTTCTTCAGCTGCCTGGATTTCAGATCATCTGTCCAGCTGGTTCAGTGTTCGCCGCTCACTTCCTTCTTAAATGTGGGGAATGAGATGCAACTCGGAGGCGTCTGTATTGGTTTTGATCCTCTGTGGTCTTTAAATTTAATTAATGACAAAAGTGGAGAAGAGGGTTCTTTAACGAGCTTCAGGCATGGTCGGAGGATGGATGGATGGAGGGATGGATGGATGGAGGGATGGATGGGTTATTCAGTCTTTTGAGTCCAGTCGAGTGATAAGTGCATAAGTGATTCTATATCCTATTTGGGGGTGGGGGGGGGGCGCTCAGCCACCCAATTTTTGTGTCCCTCTGAAAAAATATTTTTCTAAATCAATTTAGCAATTTCTCCGGGTGGGAGGCTCCTGTATTTCTCCAGATTGCGAGTAGCAAGATCCTGGAGTCGCGCCTGGTCTCCAGTGCACAGGTACAACGCGAAGTGCAAAGGGGGCTCTGACCGATGGAATGGGAGGGGGGGGGGGCGCCATGTGCAGAAGCCATTGGAGGAGACGGGCATGTGCTGATCCGAGATCCCGCCTGCAGCCCCAGGGACAAACCGCATCAAAGGGAGCGATGACCCACGAGCTGGGGAGGGGGGGGGATGGGGGGGGGTTTGGCTTGCGGGATGAGCTCGGCCAAGCTGTCTGGGAGGCTGAGGCTTTCATCCGCCCCCCCCCCCCACGCCTACCCCCCTGTCTCAGCCCACTTCGCGTTTCATGCTGCAGGGCTGCCGTTTGCCGCAGATCCCAGCCCCGCCAGCTGGGAATTCCCGAGCCACGGTAGTAGGCTCTCCAAAGAGCATCCGGAGAATCGGGGAGTGGATTCGGGGGGGGGGGGGGGTTAGCTGAAGGAATTGACCCCCCCCAGCCCCCGGCAGGTTGGAGTAGGTGACGGGTGGCAGCCAGCTGGATTAGGTGTGCACTCGTTGAGGTCGCACTCAGTCTGAGGAACATCTGGCTGAGAGGCCCGGCTGCGAACACGTACTCTGTGCCCCCCCACCCTGCCCCCTCCATCTTCACCGCTCCACTTATTTTGGGTCATTTGTGAAGATAAACATGTTTTCCTTTGAACAGCTTGCTTGCAGTAGCTCATGTGTCCCCCCCAGATTAATACCTCCATGGAGCAGCATGTAAACAGGGAGAGGTGGTACGGATCGCCCCAGACCCTGGGGGGCCGCCTTCGGCCAACACAGGGAGGCCCCAGCGGGGCCCCGTGAGGGGAGGCGGGGCGTCGGGGGTGTGGAGCCTGCGGTACGTGCTGGATTGCATCCTGGGGAGAAAAACGGTCTATGAAAATTGCACGGTAGATAAAATTATGAGCCGCATGATATATGGTCTATAAAATGTCTTCGTGATTCGAGAGGGAAGGGGGATCAGCAGTGAAACCCGGACGTGGTGACGCTGGCCCAAAACAAGCCCGTAAAGGAACATGCGGCGCGGATTCAGGGCCTGCTGGGAGACGACACCACTGCTTCTGGGCTGCTGAACTAGTAGCCAAACTGAAGTCGCTCCAGATTTGGTGTGAACATGACGCTCGGAGCCTTCGCAGAGGCTCCCGGTGCCGCCGTTCTCTGCAGCTTTGACTTCCCTTCTGGCAAAATGGTCTCCAGTCACATGCAGCGCTGCTGCTATGGAAAACAGAGCAGGGTGTTATGCTTACGCGCGGAAAAAACGCAGCAGCTCACGCCCTTGAGCACGCAGACTGTGCAGGAGCCCCCTCCACGCCCCACCCCCCCTCCGCCTCTCGCTATTGCTCTCCCCCTTTATCTCAGTTTCCCCTGCCGTGCAGAATCACCCCCCTGCTTTGCTTTTACATGAGCTCCAGCCCCCCTCCCCCCTTGCCCCGTGCCCCCGCTCACCCAGAGAAAACCTACACCCCTCCTGGGACGGCTGGGAAGGGAGGGGGCCCTCGGCAGCACCCCTGCCCTGCGATGACATCAGCATGCCAACTGTATGTGTCACATACCTCCAGCTTTAAGAACTGGCGCCAAAAGGTGGTGGGGGGGGGGGGGGGCAATGAAATAGAGCTGTTTTCAGAGTTGGGGGCAATCAGGATGAGGGATATTAACAAAGCGGGCCGGTGAGCGCCTGTCATATCTGGATGGATATGGTCCTATCTCTGCAGCATACATTTCCAATTAGGACTGACTTTAATGGATTCATCTTACTGGGTTGATAGCAGTCCGGTTCCGAGCAGCCGTGCAAATGGCACGAAGATAAGGATACCAGCACCGACGACGATGATGACGTACCAGGGCACAGCCTTCCTGTTCTCTCCATTCGTTCCCCCCTCTTCCGTCGCCATAATCCCCACTTTCTGGCCCTGTGATTCTCAGGATGAGTGCCGCAACTTCGTGAAGGTGCTGTTGAGCCGGCATGGTGGCCTCTTCGTCTGTGGGACGAACGCCTTCAACCCCCTGTGCGCCAATTACACCGTGAGTATCTTTTCCACAGTCGTGAGTACCCACACAGATACACACACACCCACACACACACAGAGATTAAGTATCTATATTGTTGTGGGGACTCTTCATTCTTTTCCATGGGGAAAACTGTAATCTAAACATGATGACCTTAATCCCTACCCAGCGCTAACTTTAACCATAAATAACCAAACAAAATACAAGACTTTAGGCATTTTTAGTTTTTCCATTAGTCGCAGATTTTTTTTTTTTAAATAAAATTTAGTTTCCCCTTGTGGGGACCGAATAAATGGTCCCCACGATGTCAAAATAATAGGTTTTTATCGCATCGTAGGGATATAATATATACACACACACATACACAGGCACAGAATGGTGTTTCCAGAGAGCCACAGAAATTCTCAGCACTCTCCATTCTCCTACGACAGTCCCAGCGATCAGGATACAATGTTTTAGTGCACGGTGCCATCCGGAATACCAATGAGGTGGGTGTAGGTGGTTGAATGTCTTTATTCTATGGAAATGCAGCGCCTTCATTGGCTCTCCATGCCACAGTTGTCTGCAACGGTCCCACGGCCGTTCTCACCAGTAGGGAGCACTGACCCCATCGCAAGGAGGTCATGTTTACGAACAGGGACTGTCATAACAAGGAAGAGGAGCTCAGAACGAGTGGGGAGCCGCAGCATGCTAATGGCTACGTGAGGCTACGGCTGATTTAGCTGGTTAGCTCGTTTATAGCCTCTGGGCAGAGAGACTGAGATGGCGTGGCGACCCCAAGCTGCGGTCGTCTCTGCTGCAAGAGCGTTCTTCTCCCCAGCCTGGGAGGCCTCGATTTGTGTCTGATTCGACTCAGTTTTGTCTTCGGCTGATTCTGAATCGTAAGTGACCAGCGCCGTAAATCAGCCAAGTAACCCGAAGCCTTCGAGAATTAGGAAATGGCTGCATAAATGTAAATTCCTGGCCTGAACGATTTCTCAGCGCACCAACCGAGTTCCTGTTAGAATATGCCAGTGAAAATATTTTTCGATTACGTTGGCGGGATGCAATCAATTTCTCGAACATCTGAGAGGCGCGTCTGAATGCTTAGCTTGTTATTGATGAAAGCGGAGCTCTGACAGGATCCTTGTGTGCATTGCGAGTCCCCAGAGACACAGGAGCTGAGTGGATTCCTTTACATGTACAGTACGTCTAACACATTGCGGCTAACCCTTAGTTCATCTCGTAGTAGCCTCTGTAAGGGAATCGTCATTACAAGCGTGTGTACGTGTTTACGTTTTGTGTGACTGTGTGGCATGCTTGTGTGACAGGGGGACACCTTGGAGATGGTGGGGGAGACGATCAGCGGGATGGCACGATGTCCCTACGACCCAAAGCACGCCAACGTGGCTCTTTTTGCCGGTAAGTGACACCCACGTGTATCTGTGCTCCATGAGGCATGAAGTACCTTGCTTTCTAAAACCAGTGCTCCTGCTTACTGTACAAAATTTGTGATTGCACCACAGAAAAAAAAGAGCTTTTAGACATTCATTGTTGCATAAACATGAATTCATTGCCACCACTATACGAAAATAGTTTAGCGAGATTCCTGTAGGTGTACTACTTGGAATCCTCAGTAAACCGGAAATCTCGCCAGTTCCTTAGCCTTCGTTATCCCCGTCTCCATCCAACTCTTCCGTGTCCCTGTAGATGGAAGCCTGTTTACAGCCACGGTGACGGACTTCCTGGCCATCGACGCGGTGATATACCGCAGCCTCGGGGAAAGCCCAGCCCTGCGCACAGTCAAACACGACTCCAAGTGGTTCCGGGGTACGTACAGAGGACCGGCTAGAATGACCTCAAATACAGAGCAGAATAGTGATACTTCTTTCAGCCCAGTGAGGGACATTGAGCAGTTCTCACATATCCCATCTTATTCTCCCCTGAGGCACAGAGATATATATACAGGTGAGAGCGATTTGGGGGTCAGAGAGCTATGTCAGCTGGCGGCCTTATGCCCCAGAAGCATCTCAAGGGTGATGACATCACTTTCACATCAACCTTCCGGTCACTAGCACACAGTCCTTAGATCTTATACTTAAAGAACTCTCAATAGGTGGGTTGTGCAAATTTTTCACCCTCCCCCATCAGCAAATATTTCCACCAACAGTTAAAAAAATTTGGATGGTACTTAATGGCCAAGGAATAATATGGGTCCTGAGCCTGAAGTCCGGGGTTCCTCCGAGATGCTTCCACCAATGACGGCTCCTCTTCATCTTCCAGAGCCCTACTTCGTCAGCGCAGTAGACTGGGGGTCACACATCTACTTCTTCTTCAGAGAAATGGCCATGGAATACAACTACCTGGAGAAGGTAGGGAGCCACCAACTGCCTGTCTGCCTCCTGTGTCATGAAGAACTTCAACACCCACACGGCGTTCTGATCCTCCTTTGACTGGGTATTTTCGCCCCGTGTGGGTGCCGGTTGGTGCATCTCTAATTACCAAGAAGATATCCTGCGGTTAAATTAAACACGGAAGACGTTTTTAACGACGTTCAAATGAAGTGAGTCATTGCAAGAGCGGAATGCATCAGGAGATGCAAAAATACGACAGTATGACACGATCTCTTTCCATCCCCCTAAAGCACATTTCATATATCCAGGATATACGGCCGCATGCATATTACTGCCGGTGTCTCTGTGACTCAGAGTAAGCAGACGTTTATTCTGGCATCCCTACACCGAAGGTCACATCGCTCAGCGGCCCCAGCTTTGAGATGCGCTGACATTTTCATGAATTAACAATAACAATTTACTGCTCTGAAATAATGAGTTATGAAACTAGCCTCAGTGGCAGCATTTGCATCCCTGCCGTCCCCCAGGGTATCGGCGAAATTCTCCGAATTCTTTGAAGAATAAGGAGGTTTTGCATTTTTGTGATGGAACTGCTGCTGGCGTGTTTATGGCTCGTGCCTGACTGTGTCCCGGTTCCGGATCCCCAGGTCATGGTGTCTCGAGTGGCCCGGGTTTGCAAGGGGGACCTGGGCGGTTCCCAGCGGGTCCTGGAGAAGCAGTGGACCTCCTTCCTAAAGACTCGCCTCAACTGCTCCATCCCAGGGGACTCGCACTTCTACTTCAACCTGCTGCAGTCCACCAGCCCCGTGCTGCGCATGCAGGGACGGGACGTCATCCTGGCCGTCTTCTCCACTCCGGCCAACAGGTACGGGGCGGAGACAGGGAGGGGAGGAGGGGGTTAGGCGTGAAATATATGTGATTTGGTATCTAAAGGGTGGGGAGTTCTCTCAAGATGATGGGGAAAAGTTAGAGAGGAGGCAGAGAAGCGATGAGGAACTGATGGAGTAAGAGAAAGATCACACAAGAGGAGGTCATGGGAAAAAATGAGACCGGTGAAGCCTAACAAAGCCTTTGACAGCTGACAGCTAGAGGTGAGGGAGAGAGAAAGGTAGGAGAAAGGAGAGAGGACCCGGGGCTCTGTTCAGCAAACAAGTGAGGGCGTGGCACAGATAGGGGAGATCATGGTACGGATGTGAAACAGTGTTTCATGGAGGGGTGAGGACGTGGCATCGACAGGTGTCATGGATAGGAGAGGGTGTGGCCTGGATGGGAGAGGGTGTGGCCTGGATGGGAGAGGGTGTGTCTTGGATGGGAGAGGGTGTGGCCTGGATGGGAGAGGGTGTGGCATGGATGGGAGAGGGTGTGTCTTGGATGGGAGAGGGTGTGGCCTGGATGGGAGAGGGTGTGGCATGGATGGGAGAGGGTGTGGCCTGGATGGGAGAGGGTGTGGCCTGGATGGGAGAGGGTGTGGCATGGATGGGAGAGGGTGTGGCTTGGATGGGAGAGGGTGTGGCCTGGATGGGAGAGAGCGTGGCACAGAAAGGATCCTAAAGGCAGAGTTGGGGTGCAATCTGACCAGCAAAACAGTGGCATTTCTGCCAACACTAGCAGCAAATCAAGGCCGAGGGATTCGTGAAGACCAAGTTCGCCCTCCACAAAGAATCAGCGTTCTTATCGACACGCCCTGGGGGCCTGAGGGCCTGAGGCCAGTGGGTCTGCGGCAAGATGGATGCTTTACAGAGGCAGGAGCGGCTGCCTGAAAGCAGCGTGACTGGGGTACGGAAACGCGGCCAGGCGCAATGCCATCTGCACGCTGCTGGGCTTTAATAAGCGGCTGGAGACTATCGCAGGCCATAAACGCGGGAGTGCAGCGCGGTCTGCCGCTTTGGGCTCTAAGTGCCTGCCAGACGAATCGCTCCCCGAAGAGCCCGGGGAATCACACTCCTCTGGGGTGTGCGGCCGGGCCGGGGAATGGATCTTCTGTTCTGCATTCCCATCTTTTGAATATGTTTCTTAAGCGAATAAATGCGGTTCCCCTGGATGCCAGTAGCTGGTAACCCAGTGCTTCCGTATTATTGGCCATAAATTGCTCCAGGTGCTATGTGGCTCTGGAGCTGTGGGGGGGGCGGGGGGGGTGGGTGTCTTTGATTTAAATCAGCGCTCTGCTTGGCCCACATACCAGTGGGTTTCTGTAAGGTGGGAGGGGGGAGTCTGATAGCACAGCATAAATTCCTGATTGGTCTGGGTCTTTGAGGGGCTAGTGTTGACTGTGGCGGGGTGGCGGGGGGGGGGGGGGGGGGTAGGGGACTGGGGGCACGGAGGTGAAAGGTGAGACAGGTAACTTACACACCTGCCAATGAATGGAAGGCAAGCAGAAAATGACAGAAAGCAGAGGGCTGTGATGCACTCAGCTCCATTTAACGCCACGCCTAGTGGCCTGTGAGCTCACAGCAGTCCTCCCGGCCTGTGAGCTCACAGCAGTCCTCCCCAGCGGCTACACTGATGCTATCACAACACCACATGCAGTTCTTTTTACATTTCAAACCAATCGATAAATGTATCTATTTTTGTCCGGGAAAAAAAAATACAGATTTGAAACAAACCTGGAAGCCTACATTCCCCCCCCCCCCCCCCCCCCCGTAAGCCTTTAGTAACAATATCCAAGAACAGAGTAATACAATCCAATATATCAAAAACAGAAGCTGTAAAGGAACTAAACCAAAAAACCATATTGTCAGAAGCACTGCTAATCAAGCACTGTAAAAAGGCTCTTAGTAAGACTGATGGACGTAAATTTGTTATCAGGGTAAATTAAACTCTGAATGGCCATCAATCCGAAACAATGTCAACGAAGCTAATTTCCCTGCATTATTCACATAGAGTTGGAACTTCATCGGCGACGCTGTAAATCTGCAACTCAGACACTCTCGGGTGGTTTTTAAAATCTGCCCACTGCTCCACTGCAGAGGCACTGGTCGGGGCTCAGATTTCTGGAGCGTGTGGCGGCCTGCTCCGCTGCAGCATTGAGATTAAAGAGAGACCTCTCCCTACTTCAAGAATGTGTCTGGCTTCTAATAACGGGGGGAAACCATGGAGGTTGGGAGTGAGGAAAAGACGGTGATGAAGGGCGCTTTGATGTTGACTGGCGTGCAGATGAAAACGGCCAGCGGAAGGTAGATATCTAAGACCGCATTACTATATTAATCTGCTAAGTATCAGTAATTAAAACTGCAGCTTCAGCACACAATGGTTAATCCACATTTTGTGTACAGCACAAATGCTCAGTCATACCTCAGCTTTGATCTTTCGAACGAAGTATCAATGAGCCTAAAATAGCCTTAGAGAGAAACAGTGATGGTATCATAGTTAAAACGGAACTCATGCCAGGCAACTAGAGAGCAGTTTTTTTTTTATTTCTGTAATAAATCTGAATTTTGCTTTACAACCTCAGAATGGAAGCCAAAAAGCTTTAGATATGAGGGATTCTGAATTTGAGTGCCACTCTAAATTTTGTTAATATGCATCAGTAATGGGCAGCGCACTGGTTCAGTGGGTAGAATTGGCGCTTCACACCTCTGGGGTTGGAAGTGTGTGTGTGTGTGTGTGTGTGTGTGTTTGCATGCTCTCCCTGTAATCTTTGGTTTCTCTAGTTTACTCCCCAAGTCCAAACACTTGCCGTCTGGCAAATTGGCTTCTATAAATTTAAACGGTGTTGTGCACATAAGCGCCCTGTGATTGGCTGCTATTCCGTCCCGCTTGTTCCCCATCCTTGTGCTATGTGCTGGCTGGTTTATTCTCCATATTTACCCTGTACCCTGTACTGGATAAGCGGCTGGAAGATGGATGGGAGTATATCAGCCCAAATTAAAGTCTTTGGTTGTCTGTCAAAGTAAGAAACTTTAAATGATTTTGGGAGGTTCAACGTACAGGCACACGTACTTTAAAAATCTGCCACTGTTAGAGTTGTAACCTACTTTCCTCAAGGCATTTGTTATATTTTTCTGGGGATTGGTCTGTCCGCTCCTTCTCTTATGTAACTCTTTTGCTGAGGGCATTCTGGAACTTTCCGGCTGAAGGTAAAGGCTACAGCATAATGGCGGCACAGACCTTCGAAGCCCTAGATGTAGAAGTTCTGACTTTTCCAAGGTTAAGGCTGTCGGTTCATGCGGGCCGCGTAGGGACGTGAGCAGGGACAGGAACGCGGTCCCCGAGACTTGCTGAAACCTGGACACTTGGGGACATAAAGCATGATGCTGGTAGCTTTGAATCAGTCTGGATCCTCCCTGTACATAATATGCGCTAATATGCGTTCAGATACCACGTTTACCATGGGCCCTGTTCCAGAACACTCGGCGGTGCATGCCATGGGTGCGGTCGAGCTGCGGTCGACCCCTTTGAGATTGCTAGTCATTTTCTCTGCGTGCTGTTGATGGCATGTGGGGGACACCTGAGAAGGGGAGGCTGTCGGGGGGGGGCGGATCGAAGCAGCAATCTCGCCTGACCTCGGCATTCGCGCTGCGCGTAGCATCAGCAGAAATGACTGATGGGATTTGGCATTTATGGCTTCTTTTAGCATATGACCCACAACCAATCACGTGCAGGCAATTCAGAAAATCAACTAATTACCATAATGCTCGCAAATAGCTATTTAAATCCCCTGCATTGTTCCTTGGACTTGGAAAGCAGCGTCGCCCTAATATTTATGACATCATTTTGCGCTCAATCTCACTGCTGAGGTTACATATGGCTATTTATGCTTTACATTAAATAACTGTTAGCAGATGAGTTTTTGGTCTCTAACTTGCACGGCTCTTCACAGTATCCCCGGTTCGGCAGTCTGCGCCTTCGACATGCAGCAGATGGCAAGAGTGTTCGAGGGGAGATTCAAGGAGCAGAAGTCCCCCGAGTCCATCTGGACTCCGGTTCCGGATGAGCTCGTCCCCAGACCCAGGTAGAGACGCCTCGGCCGTTCACATTATCCCTGACGCTCTTGGCAGCTGGCGAGACACTGTGGCTGACTGGGGTTCCTGTCCTCCGCAGGCCGGGCGGCTGCGCCATGCAGGGCTCCAGGTTCAACTCCTCCAACTCCTTCCCTGACGAGATGCTGAATTTTGTCAAGACTCATCCTCTGATGGATGAAGCTGTTCCTTCACTGGGCCAGAGGCCCTGGATCGTGAGGACCATGGTCAGGTAAGCCAGGCCTCAGCTCCATCCATCCATCCATCCATCCATCCATCAATCAGTCAGTCAGTCTGTCTGTGTCCATCAATTAATCAATCAATCAATCATGCATCCATGCACCATCTATCTATCTATCTATGTAAAATTATTTCTTTTTTAGTTTTTCTCAGGGACAGCATGGTATTTTTTGCTTTCATTTAGCCCCCCAGTAACCTTGACGATGTGAAGCTTTTTTCGCTGAGGGATCAGCGGGATAATCAGACCTGAATGAATGTTGCTGACAAACTGCAGGCTGCCTGTGAATGTCGGCCTTGGCCAGACTCTCCTCATGCTGCATCCCGCTGTCAGGTACCAGCTGACCAAGATGGCGGTGGACACAGAGGCGGGGCCTCACCGGAACCGCACCGTCCTCTTCCTGGGCTCTAACAAAGGCACCGTCCTCAAATTCCTGGTTGTCCCCAGCCGGGACAATGCAGCGGGCACCAGCAACATCTTTCTGGAGGAGCTGGAGGGGTACAACCCCGAAAAGTGAGTGCCGTGCTCGTTCCCGCCGCCCAGCCAAGGCCCCCCACGCTTGACGGGGTGTCAGCTGTCCAGCATTTACAGATTATAGGGGGCAGTCATTAAGGTCCATTTTAAGAGTGAGGGTCTGTCAGCCATTGGCACTTTCGTGTTGCCTGATTCATACCAGGTTTACGGCCGCAGATGGGGTGACCTCCCCCTCCGACCCCTGATGTTAGCAAGACGCTAAAGCAGATTTACGCTTAAGTCACACGTGTTCTCATTCAGAGCCCTGACAGGCAATGAATGGACGTTGATGAAGATCAAAGGAGTCCAGGCAAAGGCCGGCGATACGAAAGTTGAGAGTAATTTGCTCCTTCCTCGGCTTGGGGAGGAGGCCCTGCACGCCTCCGGTCGCCGTCCTCCCAGCGGGGGCCCTGCTAATCAAGGGGAAATCAGAGGAGCCCTCCATCTTGTTCAGTCTCTGTATTCCTCCATTATGTCGACAGCGTTCTTCACCCTTAATCATATATAGGGACACTGAGAGTCATTTGGGGCTTCATGTTTCTCCCAAAACCCGTAAGCCGGAGATGCTAATGGCCTGCGACTGCTGGCCGCTCCTCTCCTTCATACGGTTGTCCTCCAGCACCGTGACACCTCTGCCCGCGCTCCAGCTGATGAATGACTCACTTCTGCGCTGAGCGATGTCACACAGCCCCAGCTCAGCTATTCTGTCATTATAAGCATTTTACATTTTTTTTTTTTTTCTTCCCACGCGCAGCAAGTAAAAGTTGATTTATGAATGAGAAGTTTGCTGTGTCAGCTGCTTCGAGGTGATGTCATTGAGAATCGCAGTGATGTCAGTGTCCTCTGAGTGTCCCCGTTGAACTTCCCATGGGTGTGATTACACTGCACGCCTGAAAAAAAAATCATTTGTTTTCTTCATTTTATTTCTTTCAAAATGCATTACTTCATTATTAAATGCTTATGCTATTTAAAATAAGTGCTAAGTACCATGTGATACGTACAATGTGAATGGCGCCCCCTGCTGGGTCTGTGAGTGCCAGCCCTGACCGCAGGCCCCTGTCCTGCTCCCCCAGGTGCGGCGATGGCGGCCCGCAGGCCCGCCACATGCTCTCGCTCGCCCTGGACCGGCCCAGCCACTCGCTGCTGCTGGCCTTCCCGTCCTGTGTGGTGCGCGTCCCAGTGGCTCGCTGCCAGCTCTACTCCCGTTGCATGAAGTGAGCCTCGATGTCTGGGGTCCCCTCGAACCCTGGCCTTCCACTCCACACTCTGGTCCCACCCCCACCATCATACACCATCACTCATTGCTTTTCAGTTACACTATATGCACTAAACCCTACACCGCACACACTAAACCCACTGAACACTATGCACTAAACCCTACACTCTATGCATTAAACCCTACAATGTATTCACCAAACCTGGAACCCTACACTGCATGCACTAAACTCTACACTGTATGCATTAAACCCTACACTGTACAAAGTAAACCCACTAAACCCTGCATTGTATGCACGGAATCCTATATAAAACCCTACACTGTATGCACTAAACCCTACACTGAACTCACTAAACCCTACACTGTATGCACTAAACCCTACACTGAATTCACGAAACCCTACACTGCACACACTAAACCCTACACTGTATGCACTAAACACTACACTGAGCACACTAAACCCAAGACTTCACTCTACATGCCCTGTACTACACACCCTGTATACACAGCACCCTATGTAGTACACACTATGCCCTACATTCTGCACTCCATACTCGACACAGTGCACAATGTCTGCTAGCCTCTCCTACCCCCATTAGAACCTGTAACCATCACCCTGGGCCCGTGACCTGGCCCGGCATCCTCTGTTGACACACTTGATTGTTGCTGGCTCTAACGCACACGACTGTGTGTCACCTTGGTCTGCGCAGTGCTGACCTGCAAGCTATTCATCAGTGGTCCTCTGTCTGCTTTAAGGAACTGCATCGCCTCGCGAGACCCCTATTGTGGCTGGACTCGAGGCAGCACCTGCTCCTTCCTCAGACCTGGGACAAGGTGAGCATGACCTGAACGAGGGCATATACCCAGAAATAGAGCCAATTCAGCGGGGCTTGTTCCTCAGCACCAGGTGTCACGTGGAATAGTGTGGGTGGACTGGTGAGCTTTCACGATCCGGTGGGCTTATCCCGCATTTCTCTCCATCGACTTACTCTACAGACGTCTTCCGAACAGGTGGACGTGTTTGTTTCCATGTGTGTGTGTGTGTGTGCGTGCACGTGTCTGTCACTGTATCTTTAACCACCTGCCATGGAAACAGTATTGCAGCAGTATTCCAGCAGTATTGCAGCAGTATTCCAGCAGTATTCTTCAGCTGGCAACAGATAGAGTTGGACCCTATTCCCATTAATGAAAGCTGCCTTCTCTGAGGAGCAGCTCCTGATTTAATTACACGTGTAAGTGTGCCAGTGGAGTAGACCACACGGCCGTCCTCAAAGACCACCTTGCATCTTCCCACTTATATAATTATGACCATAATGTTGCTTTATAATTCGATTTGCAGAGAGCGGTCAGCCCCTTAGATTGATTCGGTATCGAGTGATACAGAGATAACCGTTTGAGGACGGATTGCATTTGTGCACCTGAAAATGGTTCCCGCTCTGAATAATGTGGCATAAATCTATATTACGAAGATGGTATTGGGCAGTTTGCGTTGTCTTGAACTGCAAATTTGATTAGATTTACTCTTTTTTCCCCTCTATATACCTGGCATTTGACTCTGGGTGTTTCCCCTCCCTTGAATTTCCTGGGATCTAGGATTTCCCCAACCCTGTCTATTAACAGTACCAGTCAAAAGTCTGGACACACCGGCTTTTAATGCATTTGTCTCTATTTTAGCTGTTATTCACCTTATAATAAAAGACTTGAGGCAATTAAGTAATACACACCAATACCTCCAATTGTTGACTCGCTATTGACGCCGTTTGAGGATAGATTGTCTTGTTTCATCCAGCTTCCAGACGTACCCACCTGGAAGGACTTTCCACAAGTTCTGGGCACCAGTTGGCTGCCTTGTTCTTGCCGTTTAATCAAACTCACCCCAAACCAGCTCCGTAGGGTTCAGGTGGGGGGGATTGTGGGGGCCAGGTCATCTGTCACGACAATCCATGTCTTTCCTTGTTTACAAGATAATACAGCGCTTACATAACCCCGAGGTGAGCTTAAGGTCGGTATCTTGTTGAAAAACAAAGTTGGTACTGTAAGTGGGTGGATGGATGGATGGATGGATGGATGATTTTTGTGTGTAAATTTTCAGCAGTCAACAGCTTTACATCTGGGTGGGTTTCAGTCCCTGTCCCCCTCCCAGCATTTGTGCATGGAGTCTACATCGTCTCCTCATGTTTTCCTGGCCTCCCCCGGCACTCCGCAGGCTCCCCGCTCTCCGTGACTGTGGCAGTTAGGGGAGATGAATGGTTGAGAAGACAAAGCTGTCTGTGTTACAGTAGCCGTTCCTTATGGAAGGAAGGTCTCACTGGCTGGGCCCGAAATCTAATAACAGAGCAAAAATAAATGGGGCCTTTTTCCACTGATGCAAAAAAAAAAAACTAAAATAAACAGAACTGTATGTTGTGTGTAAGTAAACCTGCCCCCAGTGTCCGCAGCCTGCACCCCCCTGTCTTCCTGGCAGGGAAGCACCACGATGCCAGGACTACTGTAATGTGCTCCCCTGTGCCGCTTGTTGCCGGGGCGACTCTCCCGTCTGACCCGATTAATTGGAGAAAGCATCATTTTAAACCAATTAAAATGCACCCTATCTCTTTAATTGTCGATCTCGAGTCCGGCTGGCCTTAACATGCTGGTTTTGTGTAAGCAGTTTTTCAGGACTGTTTGCGCTCCTTTACAGCCGACAACGCTGCTGGTTGTGAGGTCACTGTTGCAGTGGCTAACTGCAGTCCTGCCCCCTCTGTATCAGGAGTCACCCCGGGCAATGAGTGTATTTCCCAAAAGCAGAGATGCTAACCATGTTAGCAACTTACATTGTTGGAACCACGTACAGTAACTGAGTATGTAAGTTGCTAACGGTACCTTTTGGGAAACGTGCTCCCGTTTCGCCGATAGCCGCGATCTGCTCCTGCCGCTTCCAGCTGCCTGCCGCTCACTCTTTGGTTCTCCCCTCCTGCAGACTGCCGTTCGAGCAAGATGTCGAACATGGGAACACGTCCCACCTGGGGGACTGCGACGGTAAGAGCGGCTGGGCTTGCTTTCAGCGCTGACGGTGTTTCCCCTATGAAGCTGCATAACCCGCATCACGCGGAGCACGCTCTTTAAGTACTGTCACGCTCTCCGAGCTGCAGCCGGCGCGCTCACTCATGCCCTGTAGCCGTAAGGCGCACATTAATATACATCGCTGTGCTTACACACACGGGCACGATCCATTGGCCATGCTCTGCCCATTAGCTACTCTGTCGCGTGCAGAGTTAGGGGTTCATCTCCTGATTAAATCTCTCCCCTGTCCTTGGGTCTCCTTGCCGTCTGCAAATGAGATAATCTGGCCTTTCTGGGGATGCTCAGATAAATTCATATGTAGCGCAGCAGCCTGATTGACTATGTGAGAGCAACGTTCTTCTTTTATGTACGCTTTATAATTAGTATTCATTTTTAAATAGCTACAAATGTAAAATACATTCTCCCTTTATTTTGCTGCTTTTGTGACTATTGTTTTACTCTCCTTTGCGCAAATCAGGCCGCTTAACAATCCATGCAATTTTTCAGTGAGATTTATTTAAAAATAGACGCAAATGTGCGACACGATAAGTCAAAATTCGTAAAGTGCTCACAGATTTCGCCTTTCCCTCCATTTTCCACGTGTTTTTTCGCCCGTTTCATGCTGAAGGCCTTGCTTGGATCAAGTCAGTGTTTCCATGACCTCACCCAAACGATACGTATGTTATGAAGAACGTAGTTATCTCTTTAGAGTGCCGTTATCACAGCACTGACAGGGTCTTTAATGTGACACTGTGATGCAATCGTCAGGTACAGCAGTCAATAATCTTAGGGCTTAAAATGAAAAAGATCGCTTTTCATCTCTGAGCCTATGAAGAAATGTCCCATGAAACATATTTATGGTGCTGCGATGAAGCTCTTGCTTTCCTTTCATCTGTTTGAGCACATGAAACATCACAGAGAACATGAGCCTCGATGCTCACGGCAGGAAAACGTGTGGTTGGTTTGTTTGTCTCCACATGGGCATGGTAGCCGTTATCAGCCCCCCACAAGAAAGGAGGTAGGCAGACTGTCCTGTGCTTAAAAACAGGGGATGGGATGTTGGGACCTACCCGGTTCAGGCTTAATATTCCACTGGGACAAACTTTTGACAGCTCAGAGGAAGACAGATGGACAGTTGAAATAACTGCCTCCCTTTAGCGGGAGAAAAGTTACTCCTGAATGGTGAGGGGAGAAAAATCGATTTCCATCTCATCTCGGTTCACTCGCGGTCTAATAAATATTGGGTGCAAATCCTAATCCGGCCTGCGGGGGAGCTGTGCCCGAGCTCTGTGCGTGTGACAGATGGAGCGGGAGGACCTCTGCTACCCCTCGCAGCCTCCGGCGCTCCGGTTTCCAGGGGCGAGACCGGGCCGTGACCGACGGCACCGCCCCCTTGTATGAGGGAAGCGGCGCTCCGAGAGGGAGGCTTCCAAGCTCAGAGATCACGCGCAATCTGATGCCTGACATCCGCCTGGGTCAGGGGATCCATCCAGGGTTTGATTCGGCAGAAAAGACATTCTAATTATCGAGGGTGTGTGTCGCGGGGGTAGATAAAGAGAGGGGGGGCACATCCCAAGTAGATCGGAGTGGATGCAGTGACAGGACGTCTTCGATTGAAGTGCCAAGGTGCCGATTAGTCTGGACTGAGCTTTCTTCCCGGAAATGATCCCCACGCCCCAAGAAATCTCACTTTTCCCCTCTCGCCCCGGCTGCAGGAAAAAACCGTCCAGGCTGCAGCTGCCGGCACAAAACGTAAGAGTCTGTGATTCTCACAGGCACACGCGTTCCAGAGAATACGGTCGACGCTTGCCGCGTACTCTGACTCCGCCCCGCGACAGCCTGCCCGGCCCGAATCCCGCCTTGCATCCTGTGTTCCCCAGGATAAGCCCCGTGATTGAACAGCACAGATAAGCAGAGTCTGAAAATAGACGGCAGGTTGAATCGATGGCTTGTATGTCATCGGCTATGTTACCGCAGGCTGTATTGCGGTAGCTTGCAGTGGTCAGTGCTGCATGGTAAGCATGATACATGCCGGGAGCGTGTTTGGTACATGCACTAACCGCACCGCAGTCCAACACGTCGTAAATGAAACTGTAAATGAAAACTGATGTACCCTTGAAAATCGGGTCGTAAAAAGCTGATTTGCTCACCAAAAGAACTGAGAACCTTTGCTCTCAGCACTGGAACACGTTTGATTTACATGAAACACAGAGGTCAGACTATTGTCTTAAATCATTATAGGTCTACAGTCGCTTGTAATGTGAAACATTTGCCCTTTTCCTGTGACCTCCCACTGCACAGCCAGTTGCAACACAGTGGGCTGTGTCAAACACTGGCCGCAACAACCAGTATCACCCATTTAATTGGCAGTAAAAAACTCTAGAGTGGGAGGTTAGGGACATTCTATTATCTATAATGATCAAGCGATAAATGCCTCCCGGGCACCACATAGCAGGAAGAGCACATACTGTCTGGAGCACCTTGGAGACACGGAAAACACAGGAGTTTGTTTGGGTAGCGGAAGGAGGCAGCGGTAATCGTGCCTTTGAGAGGGAGAGGCTCATGCTACCATGGATTGGTGTCCGTCCAAGTGAATCGACAGCAAATCACGCCCGGAAAGAACGACGCGCTGGGATTCCGAGGAACTTTCTGTGACTGTATGAGAGACAGGAGCAATAGCTGGCTCTGGGTTTCAAGCCTGTTCCGTCTACGCTGCTCTGAAAGCGCATGAATATAATGACATACCTTACTGCAGAATTGCTGCAGATGGGAACGATTATGGTGCTGAGAAAACATTTCCAGAAGTAATGCGCTGTTTTGACTAGGGGAACAGGGGGTTGCAATCTCACTTTAATTGAGGTCCACATCACATCAAGGGGAACGTGGAGCGTGAGGTTCACGAGGTTCTGATGGGCAGGCGGGCGACAGCCGCAGCACGAGGACCCCGAAGCGAGCTAACGGGGACAGGCACGCCTCACGGTCCGCTGCAGTGGGCAATCTCAATTTGCTGACCTTCCGGACATTTCCCCAAAGAGGGAACAAGCGACAATTGAGTCAGTCCGCCGATAGTAGCACAGCGAGAGTTACTCTTGGTGGGAAGTATCATGCCTTCCAGGGAATGAGGTGAGATTTTTGACATCAGATACGGATGGTGGACTCGGCACACAAAGACGTGGGGGCCGTTCATCATTCTAGGCGCTGTGAGTCTCAGATGTTCTGGCCTTGAAGCTGCAGTTATTCTTTCCGTCAATGAAGATTCCCCAAGGGGTGGGATCACCCCCCATTGGTGCCCCTCTCTCCTCACTCAAGTATCCTCTTAGTGAAAAATCCCCGTGTGAGAGCCTTGACCCCCGGCCTGTCCCACCCGTCCCAGAGTACAAAGCCCCCCCCCCCCCCCGCCCCCAGCAGCACCCATGGAGGGTATCTGGCAGCACATTCTCAGCATTATTGATGCCATGAAGGGCTTCATACTCAAGGCCTTCTCCCGTTTCACCAAGATCCCTGCGTGTCGGGGAGGGCTGCTACGGCGGGTCAAATATCGGATACATTCGGGCGTGAAAACCGACGAGGCAGGCACGCAGCTGGGAGGAGTCCAGGAAGGAGCCAAGGAGAATCTCACAGTCTGTCAGAGTGCTGCGGACGGTCCCAGATCCGCCGTTCGACAGAAAATCAACCGAATGGCGCAAACTCGAAAGCAGGCTTCTTGGGCTTGTGTGCCAAGTGTAAAACACCTGAGTAGCCAGCAAGGCCATTACGAGGAGAACATACCCAGAGAGGGCACTTAAGGAGACGAAGAACAATAGCAAACGAATGACCCATAAGGGACTTGCAACGTTTAAAGACTCGCATCCAAATGCCCGCAATCGGTGAGAGGTAATGTGCCTTGCTCTGTTCTTCCACAAATCAGTTGGTACCCCCTTGTAATGGCCCTCCCCCAGGACACCCCTGGGTGACACTTTGCAAGTTTTTGTACCCATTAAAAACAATATATCCTGATGAACTTAGACAAGATTTCATTGACCCCCCCCCTGAACACCCACTGAGGGGTCTCCGGGAACTCCGCTTTGGTCCGTTGGGCCGTAATGGTGCAGTCGGAACGTCATCTTGGAATGTTTTCCATAAATCGGAGAGCAGGCGGGAGATGCACTCAATCACCCGACCGCATGTCTGCCCAGGCGGCCTGGATTCTCCCAGCCAAGGCTCAGTAACTTGATTATTCCTGTCGGCTGCCAGAAAAAATGTAAAAGGAGGCGATGCCAAAGCATTAATGAAATGGTGTTAACCAAATACAAATAAGGATGTGTTTTAGCTGGTGGAAAACGTAACATTGTATGCAGAGCAATGACAAATGGAATTGATATTTTTGGCGTATGTGAAAGATTAAGTTTAAATTGTGGGTTGAACAGTTATTGAAAGAACAGATGTAACCTCGAGTGGATCGTTACGCTGTAGATGATCTCTTTGAAGGCGTGGCCTGAAACATACCTGCTGAATATTTACAACTTTTAATGGTATGTTTGATATTTGTTTTTCTATAAGGGGTATCAGTTACTAATAATTTCAGGCCACAGACATAATCAGAGGGTGTGGGGAGTTTCTCTTGAAAAGTTCCATGCTGGAGCGCTTTATTCCACACGCGCTCCGCGGGACGCCCTCGGTCCGGCTGTGCCGATAGCCCGATACGCCGGGATCTCGTGGAGGCCACCACTATCGCCGAGTTCTTAAAACGGCCTCGCTGTCAGCGGCATGCAGGAAACGCAGAGAGAGAAATTGCCACGTGTCTAAATGTCGTGCCCTTAGCTTTCCCAGCGCAAACACGCATCTCTCCTCCTGTAAAGCGTACTGACAGCATGCTGGGATGATATTACCCTTTATTTAAGGGAGTGTTTCTCAGCTCGGTCCTCGGGGACCTCCGGTCCACGCGTTTGCTCCTTCCCGGCCCGCAGTGCACCTGGACCAAACGATCACGAACACTGAGTTCTTGGTACAGGTGTGGGGACAGCCTGGAGGTCCCAGCCGACTGGGGGTGAGTGACTAAAGTGATCTCTAAACAGATAAGGTCTGTCTTTTAGTATTTAAACTGTTCCGCTTTAGAATCTAGAGTTAATAAGATTAATTAATTAGAATGAATCTTTTAATTGGTTGTTTTTGGTTTGGCCTGCGATATTGGAGGCATTGTGGGGATTCTGCTGAATGAATGAACCGTGACATCCTCGGCCTTCCCTGCGAAAGCCGCATTTATAATCCAGTTGGGATTTCGGGCTGGGATTCGCCTGCATCTCTTACACGGGCCGCTGACCCCAGACGCTGACATGGCCTGCTGCACGGGGGGGGGACTACCCTAACGGAGGCACCGGTCACAGGGAGAGCACGGGGGCGAGAGGATAATGAGCAAAGGCAGCCAGCCGTGGGGGGGGAGCCGCACACCCACACGCGTGAGTGCTTCGCTCACACGGTCACACGCACGTGCCTGCTCACTCGTGAAAACGTGCCTGTCGGTGCACGGTCGCCGGCATTTGTATAAACACATCAATGTAACTCCGCCGTGCACAGATGCACGAGCGATCACACGTGTGCGCATGTAATAGCACAAGGCTAAATGCACACGCATGCATGTATACCCTTGTGCGTGTGCATGTTCAGGCGTGTACACTGGCATGTGAGGACACTTGAACATAATCTCCTACTCTCTCAAACACAATAGGAGTGGATGCGAGTGAATAATAGATGCTCAAAAGGTGAAGATTTAGTTCACGCGTTACTGTAATATTAACGCTAAAGTACTGGTGCTGAGTTTTAAAAATCTCTGTTTTTCTTAATGCATGAAATTACTTGGCTCCAGGCCATTATTTAAGAGGCTGAAACCGGCATAGCCGTCCCCCCCCCCCCCACCCCCCACCCCATCCTGTGAAGCTGAGAATCGTCCTGACATTTAATGCCTCCCCTGCGGTGACCATGCGCACCTCGACGCAGAAGCGACGCCGAATGACGAACAGTCAGAATGTCTCCTTGGGCCTTCAGCGCATCTGTAATAGAGGGAAGCAAAAACACAGGAGCGCGCAGAAATGCGCAGAAGTGTGGCAGCGTGCGGCTGCTTTTTCCCAGGTACTGCATCCCCTGCATTATGTCCTGTTTAAAAATCTATTACTTGACTCACTGAGCAGCGTGTCAGTGCCTGAGTGCCGGTAAAGGAGACCCACACGCGCATTCTGAGCCGTAATGAAGGGGGGCTTAGACCAGAAGCAGAGTGCGGTGACTTTTCATTACCGGGCCGTACGGGGGGGGGGGGGGATAGAATGACAGGCAGACGGAGGAGCAGCAGAGAGCCGTCCCGAGAGATGCGGGGTGAGAGAGATTAAAGGAGGGACATAGGAGGAAGGAGGGGGCAAACAAAAGGAGAGTGTGAGGGAGGAGGCTGAGAGGGAGGGAGATTAGCTGCCACAGAGAGAGATGGAGGCTGGTGACTCTGGGTGGACTCCCTAACCCATATATTACCCTGCCTGCATCCCCATCCCGCCGTGGATGGTGTGGCCTCCCCCAGCAGTAAGCTCTCTCGCCCGGACTCCTCCACCCACTGAACTCCACCCGGCATGCTAATGACCCCCCCCCCCCGCGTCCTGCAGTCCCTGTGCCATTGTTCTCCTGTAATTGGAGCCCGGAGGCTCAACCGTCACTCAGTAGCTATTTCTGACGACCGAGTGGGAGGAGCTGGTCGAGTCCCTGGGGGACGGTGGTGCTGAAGAAGCCCCCCCCCCCCCCGTATGTCCGCTGGCGTGGGAGGGAGGTGGGCAGCCCCAGCGATACGAACCTCCCCGTCTCGCTACATGGGCAGCTGCATCCACGTTTCGCCCATTCATCTGAATGTACTTAATTTGCCGCAAGAAGGCAGGAAGTTAATCGCCCTGGTTGGATTAGTTTTGATAAAAACTATTTAAATGGCTAGAGTATTTAGCAAAAATATTTTGAAAAATAGAACTGTGTGATCAGCATCAGTGAGTCATGATGACCACTTTTCATTTGTTTTATTGTGGCAGAAAAAATAACCTATAAACGTCGAGAAGGGCGAGTGCGGAACGGCACTGAGGACATCGAGAGAACGATGAGTTTGTTCAAATAAGAGTCACTGAATAAAACAGAAAGTAATTAACGATAAACACTGTGGTGGGATCTATAGGCTGATGGGAATCTTTGTTCTGTCATGGATGATGGTGAAGCTGTTTTTTTTTTTATCTACATCGAATTCACTCGCACAGCAAAATCATGAAAATGAAAGAGTTATAATAAATTATTTAATTCCATTAAATAGCTTTGAGAACATTCCAGATCGCATGTGGAAATAGATTAATTCTAGCATTTAGGTGGACGGCTGATTTTAATCACAGATTTGAAAGTCGGTTCCGATCCCAAACGGTGGCTCCGACCCTCTCTGTTAACAATGTTTCGTTCTATGAACGTTTACTGAACATTATGATTAATTAAGGTATAAAAATGTTCAGAGTGTCCAGTTTTTCTGACATTCCCAGAACATTACAGAACATTATCCCACAACTAGAACCAAGACTAATAACATGAGAGCAAACGAAGGATATGGCAGAACGGAGGACACTGGTGCTTTACACCTCAAAGGTCACGGGTTCAAGGCTTGACAGTGTGTTCACAGTATATACATATAGCCCTTTTACAGAATGATATTTTATCAGAAATATTATTCTACGTTAACGGTATTAAGCGGATGTTCAGGTAATAAAGCGATCATTCTGACAGTGACGGAACCTAAAACGTGGAAATTAACATTATGCTAAGAACGTTCTCTGCCAACTTTGAGATGTTCACATAGCGTTCCATGTCAGCTGGGCTGCGTTTGACTCAGTGTTTCAGGCACAACAGGAGGGCCAGAGCCACCTGATTTTCTGGTGTGTGGAGACGGTGACGCAGGCGAGAAGCGTCCATACGGGGAAAACTCTGCGCCAGTTTGGAGCGCGCTGGGTAGCTGGGCCGAGGACGGATCTCTGGGGTGTCTTCATCGTTTCAGTCACTGTGCATCTCAGCCGTTTTAAATTGCGCAAAACCATGGAAACTGGAATTTTACAGGAGTTGGGGTTAGTTTCTCTGCTGGAGTTTTGCATGTGTATGTGAGTACAGGGGGTGGGGGGGGGGGTGATGTGTTTTTCCCACCTTGGGTGGTCCCTTCGCCATGCTTCATCCCAGTACTCAGGAATAATCAGCCCTCTCTGTGTCGGCTCTGAGTCGGGAGCTGGGTGTGGGGGGTGAAGAATCCCCATTTCCAGGTTTTTCTTAATTGAAACAGCCACACAATGTGTTGTTCTTTGCAGTCCCCCTGGTTTTGGTAATGTTCAGTTTAATGTTAGTAATATATCTATCAGACGAAAAAAAACATCCCTGTTTAAACCTCTGTTCCCCTCATTCTGGAATATTACAGCCCTCCTTCCTGGTACTAATGACATTCATCCATTTCCCACAGATGTGGCTTTATTCATCCACTGGATCCGCAGTCTCACAGTATTCCTTAATCTTCCGTAGTAATTTAAGAATAAATAAACCAAACGGCCATGTTTGTCCCTCGCCGTATCTCTCCCAGGCCTCTTCTCTTTCACATTTTTTTAGATGTATGCTCTGCTCTGCCAGTACACTGGGCCCTGCTCTGCTCTGCCAGCTTACTGGGCTCTGCTCTGCCCTGCCAGTACACTGGGCCCTGCTCTGCCCTGCCAGCTTACTGGGCTCTGCTCTGCCCTGCCAGCACACTGGGCCCTGCTCTGCCCTGCCAGTACACTGGGCCCTGCTCTGCTCTGCCAGTACACTGGGCCCTGCTCTGCTCTGCTCTGCTAGCTTACTGGGCTCTGCACTGCTCTGCCAGCTTACTGGGCTCTGCTCTGCCCTGCCAGCTTACTGGGCTCTGCTCTGCCCTGCCAGCACACTGGGCCCTGCTCTGCTCTGCCAGCACACTGGGCCCTGCTCTGCCCTGCCAGTACACTGGGCCCTGCTCTGCCCTGCCAGCACACTGGGCCCTGCTCTGCCCTGCCAGTACACTGGGCCCTGCTCTGCCCTGCCAGTACACTGGGCCCTGCTCTGCTCTGCTCTGCCAGCTTACTGGGCTCTGCTCTGCCCTGCCAGCACACAGCGCCCTGCTCTGCTCTGCCAGTACACTGGGCCCTGCTCTGCTCTGCCAGTACACTGGGCCCTGCTCTGCTCTGCCAGCTTACTGGGCTCTGCTCTGCCCTGCCAGCTTACTGGGCTCAGCTCTGCCCTGCCAGCACACTGGGCTCTGCTCTGCCCTGCCAGCTTACTGGGCTCTGCACTGCTCTGCCAGCACACTGGGCTCTGCACTGCTCTGCCTGCACACTGGGCTCTGCTCTGCCCTGCCTGCACACTGGGCTCTGCTCTGCCCTGCCAGCTTACTGGGCTCTGCACTGCTCTGCCAGCACACTGGGCCCTGCTCTGCTCTGCCAGCTTACTGGGCTCTGCTCTGCTCTGCCAGCACACTGGGCTCTGCTCTGCCCTGCCAGCACACTGGGCCCTGCTCTGCCCTGCCAGCTTACTGGGCTCTGCTCTGCTCTGCCAGCACACTGGGCTCTGCTCTGCCCTGCCAGCACACTGGGCTCTGCTCTGCCCTGCCAGCTTACTGGGCTCTGCTCTGCCCTGCCAGCACACTGGGCTCTGCTCTGCCCTGCAAGCACACTGGGCTCTGCTCTGCTCTGCCAGCACACTGGGCTCTGCTCTGCTCTGCCAGCTTACTGGGCTCTGCTCTGCCCTGCCAGCACACTGGGCTCTGCTCTGCCCTGCCAGCACACTGGGCTCTGCTCTGCCCTGCCAGCTTACTGGGCTCTGCTCTGCTCTGCCAGCACACTGGGCTCTGCTCTGCCCTGCAAGCACACTGGGCTCTGCTCTGCTCTGCCAGCACACTGGGCTCTGCTCTGCCCTGCCAGCTTACTGGGCTCTGCTCTGCCCTGCCTGCACACTGGGCTCTGCTCTGCCCTGCCAGCACACTGGGCTCTGCTCTGTTCTGCCAGCACACTGGGCTCTGCTCTGCTCTGCCAGCACACTGGGCTCTGCTCTGCCCTGCCAGCTTACTGGGCTCTGCACTGCTCTGCCAGCACACTGGGCCCTGCTCTGCTCTGCCAGCTTACTGGGCTCTGCTCTGCTCTGCCAGCACACTGGGCTCTGCTCTGCCCTGCCAGCACACTGGGCTCTGCACTGCTCTGCCAGCACACTGGGCCCTGCTCTGCTCTGCCAGCTTACTGGGCTCTGCTCTGCCCTGCCAGCACACTGGGCTCTGCTCTGCTCTGCCAGCACACTGGGCTCTGCTCTGCCCTGCCAGCACACTGGGCTCTGCACTGCTCTGCCAGCACACTGGGCTCTGCACTGCTCTGCCAGCACACTGGGCTCTGCTCTGCCCTGCCAGCACACTGGGCTCTGCTCTGCCCTGCCAGCACACTGGGCCCTGCTCTGCTCTGCTCTGCCAGCACACTGGGCTCTGCACTGCTCTGCTCTGCCAGCACACTGGGCTCTGCTCTGCCCTGCCAGCACACTGGGCTCTGCTTCTTGCACTACAAAGAGACACTTTTCTCCTGATATTTTCTTAATTGATCCATTGCACCAGCCCCATGCCCAACTGTTTGCTCATACTTAATAATTCATTTAGTGCTTGAGTCTTGTTTCACCAGTGTGTGTATCCATTACTTAAATACTCGCTGTATCTGTACAGTGACACTGTCTCCTTCGGTAAATAAAAAAATGCCCCTTTCTTCCTCTCCTGGAGAGTTAATGTTCTAAGCGTAGTGCTGCATTCCAAATTTAGGAGATACTCTCAGTCACAGGGACGTTTACAGCAGGTTTAAACGGGAAATCACCGGGCACTTTAAATAATGAATGTGATTAGCCGTTACATCAGCGGGCTGCCCTGTCACCGATGCCCTCTACCTCGCAGCTCAAAGGTACCTTCCTGAGATGCTGCATGTATTAGGCTGGATCACTAATCTTCCTCCCTGTTCTTGCTCCTCCCTTCAGGCCTTCTGCAGGAGAGTTTTGTGGAGGAGCCCGAGGGCCTGGTTTCCATCAACCTGCTGGTCATCTCTGCAGTGTCCGCGTTCGCCATCGGGGCGGCGCTGTCGGGCCTAGTGGTGTGCTGGATCATGAGCCATAAGCGGAGGCACCGCGCTCGAGGTGGAGCGGCCGGCTCTGGGGGCCGTCGCAAAGGAGACAAGGAGCAGGGCATGCTGGGACAGGGCGGCAGCGGCTCTGTGATGAGCGTGACGCGGACCGGGGCAGCCGAGAGGCCCGGTGCGCAGGCCGAGACTTTGTTCGTGATGCCCAACGGCTGGACCCAAGCCGGGGACATGGATCCTGGCCTGCTGCCTACGCCGGAGCAGACCCCCCTGCAGCAGAAACGCCCCACGCCGAGCCTGCGGCACTCTGATTCGGGGTGGGAGCAGAGCCAGACTTTCCTCAACGCAGCCGGCACCCCCTGCCCGCCCGGCTCCTCCGTGATCTACCTGAGTACCAAGATGCTGCAAGGTGGCGGGGGCAGACATGAAGACCCAGGGGAGCCCCCCCAGGTTGCCGAGCGCCAGCATTACCTCTCGCTGGCTGCACATCGCGAGCAGGTGGGCCGCGCCGGTGCTCCCCTGCGCAATTCCGCGGGTGAGTACTACCCGGCCACCCCCCAGGACTCCCCCGACCGCCGGAGGGTGGTCTCAGCCCCAAACACTCAAATGGACTTTGGGGAATCCCTGCGCTGGGCCCCGGAAGGCCTCAACTATAATAGCAACAACGGGACACCCTCATCCAGCCACCCGCCCCCGGGCCCCCGCCTCCCCTCTGGCCTGGTGCGCTCCAGCCTCCACACCCAGCGGGGGCTCAGCGACCTGGCCGACTTCAACCACCTCCTGGGCAAGAGCGTGAGGGAGCGGACACCCACGGGCCAATGAGGGGTGGGCTCCATCCAGAGTGCCAGAAAACCCCCCCCTGACTGCCATCTCCCCTAGCAACCGGAAGTCTCCCCAGACTCCCCTCCCCCTCCCACACCCCCACCATGTTCTGTTCCCCCTCGCTGTCATTCAACATTGTGACACGTATTGGTGACTGACCCTCTGCAACCGTGATTCTTGGGTCTGTGAGGTTCTGGGGCGGGGTTAGGGGGGGGGGGTTCACAGCTAGCGCCCCACACGCCACAGGATGGGGGAAGGAGAGGCAGGAGGGAGGTGCAATCCGTGAAGAATCTGAGAACTGCGTCTGTGACGATTTAGCACCCTGCTCCAGTCGTGAAAGCTCTCACCGACGACAGAACTTTTTTCAGGATGTGAAGCCCTCTTCTGGGCGGCTGCTGTGCCAGCCGGCGCCCGCCCACCTCCCAGACGGGTATGAGACACGCCAGAGGATGTTTCTTTCCGCTGGCTTACGGACGGGAAACGCCAGCAAGCGCATGATGGCCTGTCAACGCTGGAGAACACTGAGGTTTCTCAAAGGAAAAAAAAAAACATGCCGTTATTGGTTCAGCGCAATATTCCGTTATGGAGGCAGCCTCTGGGAAGTCGCCACACTCATTACTGTGTCTTATAAGCTTTTCTGCAAATGGCACTGACTGCCAGCAGGGGGCAGAGCGGAGGCAGTCAACCCAGACAGTATGAGGACTGAGGGGCAGGTTGGGTGGTGGGAAGGAGAGTTGGGGTATGGGATGGGGGGTTATATCTGAGTGGGTTGGGCATGGGGGTGGAAGATCTCACACAGGACCTGCCCCCCCCCCGAGACTAATCACTGAACTCCGAGATTGCTCTGACATAAGGGGTTCAAATTGGAGGGGGGGCAGCCCCCCCCCCCTGCTCCATGCCATGTAAGAAATAGAGCCTCCTCCCATCCCAGTGGGGGCTTTTCTTGGCGTGGGGGGCCTTGTCCTAGGGGGGTGGCCACACTGTTACTTGAGGCACATTCTCTGACACTGTGATTGGCAGCCCGGTCCTGGGTTCAGCTCAGCCATAGTGTAGGCGATCTCCTCCACACATCCCTGCACCCCCCCACACTGGAAATGCTGTTAACTGGTTGGTGTGATTCACAGTTGGGGGGTGGGTCTTCAGCATCGCCATCCTAGTAGCCAGAGAGTAGCTGCTGTGTGTGTGTGTGGGGGGGGGGCACTGCTGTAGATAGGGTGGCTGGGCTGTTTTAGTAGATAATGACTGGGTCACCCCCATTTTGGATGGCAGTAAAACAAACATTAACATTACGGGAGCCTCTTAAGAAACGGGGGAGCAGAGGCAAGTGGGGGGGCTGGATATCACCAGCAGAGCAGCAGAATGAAGAAGTCTGGTGGGAGTTTTGTTTGTCTTAATGTAATGGGCTGAACCACTGAGGGAGAGTGACAAAGGAGGAGATTAATGAGGTGCAAATGTGTAATCTGCAGAATGTACCCTAATGAGTGGCTGTGCATGGCCCCTCGCATCGGTGTGGGACAGCTTTCTGGGTGGGGTCACACAGTTACATGGCATCAGCACACTGCACACTTTGCACGTTCCAGACCAGTTATCTACAACCCCCCCCCCCCCCCCCCAAATACACATTGGTTCGATCCGGGAGCACCCTGCCCTCTCCATTGGCCATCTCTTCTGTGCTGTGTAAATTAGCGCTCTCCTGCTTGCTTGCCTGCCAGCTGCTGGCAGCCTCCACTGCACCACTGCGCCCAGTGCGCTCCAGCGGGCAGGGAGGTTCCTGGGCCACCAGTGGGAGGATGGGGGCCCAGTGAAGGACATGGGGTGGGACGCTTATCCACGTCCGTGGTCCCCTGGACAGAATCGCAGCTGTACCTGCATGGATTACAGGTAGCAGCGGGGAATGTGGGGGTGGGGGGGGGGGCACGGCCTGGAATAATGGTAGTGAGGCGGAGCTCCGGACAGAATTGTCAGTACGGTCCCCAGCATCTCGCTCATGGCCTTTTTGCATTTACAATCACTTTTATTGAACAGAAAGTTCTCTGTGCCACATGTTAGTGCCAAACTGCCCAATTTATACAGGATACAACCTAGGGGTGCCAATCCACATGGCGTGACTGTGCAGGGACGCCCCAGACATTGCTGTGAAGTGCTGTGAACTGCATCCTTTCTGTGACGTACGAAACATCTCTGTGTGCACTGCTGTGATCCTCCAATGTGCTCAGTTCTTTCACAGCTTTTTCATAATTTCTTCTTTTTTTCTTTTTAGCGGTTAAAAAAAAAATGGCATCCATTTCATTGCCCCCTTCCAAATTCCGCCCACAAATTAGATGCTATTTTTATGAATACTGTGTACAGAGTGATAGAGAGAATGACATTGTGTGTTGACTTTTATTTCTGTAGCGTAGAGATTTTATGTCCCCAGCCAGAAACTGCCACCGTGAAATACAAAGGAGAACACTCAAACCAAAAAAAAGGAGAGAAATAATATATATATAATTTAAAGTCAGATTGTACTGCGGACCCATTTCATCTACTACTGTATAAAACACAAAAAAATAAGCACAATGTTTTTTTGCATTTTGTAAAGTTGTAGAGAAAATATATTAGCCACCATCGGTTATTCTTGTCACATTTTCCGTTGGTTTGTTTTGATGGTGATAGATGTTTCGGTTTGTGTTTAAAGTATCTGATTTCTTTTGCTCTTTGACGTGTGCGTTTCATTGGCCAACAGGATGCCAGTATTAACTTAGCCCTTCGGGTAAAGGCAGTGTCAAGACTGTTTGTTTTTTTTTGTTGTTGTTGTTGTTACTGGAAGGGGGCGGGGCCAAATGGAGAGCTTGAGTAGAGCGCAGCCTCTGCCTGCCGTGACAGACCGCCGCTTCTTCCCACTCAGGAGGAACTTGCCCCAATGGCGAAAAAGGGCCACGTGGTCATGTGACTACACGCACGCTCGCCCCCACCTGTACATAATGTACACAATGCCTAATGTGTGAAAAGGCAGCATGACCCGGTTTCCCTGTGTACCAAAAACCGTCTGTGACTTCGTGCCTGCGAGCAAGTTAGTGTGCCCGACAGCCTACCGACAGGCAGGTGCGTGAGCGCGCAAGATCGCGCGGCACCGACACGTACGGCGAGCACGAGCAGAAGGGGAGTACCAAGCGGGTGCACACTTTATAACAGTGAACACTGTTTTCTTCCTGTCCGTAGACCTGTGCCAGTCTGTCACTCAGCATGGAGACCCCGCTCTCTGTCACTTTTCTTATTCTAATAAACCATCCAAACACTGAGTCTTTTTCCATTGTGGTCACGCGTTTGTTTGGCCGCATTCTTGACGGACCAGCCGTTACATGTTTGCCAGTAAACCCGAAGTATCACATTCTGCGAATGACAAAAGGAGATTGCGTGGTGTCAGATATCCCGCCGTGCGCCATCTGAAAAGGTGTGTCTTTTACCACACTTGAAATTACAATATGTAGCCAATAGGTGGCACTGTGGTCACAAAGATGACAATAAATTTACTTGCGTCTCTAAGATCGTAATTCCCAATGTCATCAGCTAAAATTAATAAATGAAAGAAAACTTTGATCACGGCATTAGAAATAAATCCACTTCTCAGCTGTTTAAAGGACCTCAAAAGGCAGTGTAAATGTTGCCGATTCTTGAGGGTATATTTTTTGTACAAGTATCATTTTCAGGCAGGATGAAGTATTATAATTGCGTGTGCGAGCCTTCCAGCGTCAGCTCGAAGCAAACGAGGGTTTGTGAACAGGGCCTCTCGGGATACACTCTGCCTTCTCCGATACTCTTTCTTTTTTCTTCCACCTTCCCACATCTGCACACAATTGCGATGCCACTATAGGAATTGATTTGCTTTGCCCGCTGCGCCGCACCGCTGTAGTTTCCCGAATCCTGCAGCAACCACTTAACAGCTGACAGACACCTGGAGGGAAATGATTCAGGCTGCAAACGCCTCGTGCAAGAAAATCACGTAATGACGCCATACACTACGTTTGTTTTCTTAGCTTATTCTGTTCCATACAACATTCTTTCCATTATGCTACCGTTCACTGTTCACGGTGCCTTTCATGGAGAACAATGATGGTCTGCTTCCTGAAGAGGCTGAATCTCTCATTTGGCTGCATTAAGAAAAAACCCTATGATTAGCATTATACTGTAGATGTATGATTCCTACGTTTTGTCCCCATATCCATTACATTATCCAATGGCACATGTTAATTTACGTTGTGTTATTTCGGCTGTGTCCCGGGGAAGACGTCATTATACACATTTTTTTTTTAAGTTTTGCTGATTACGCAAAAGAATCGTATACAGTATCTGGAAACTTGTCGACAAACACACACATATTAGTGTTGGCCCAAACATATTATTAAGATTAAATTAAAGATTCTTATATATGCATTAAACACTTTTTCATATATTTTTTTTACACAATAACAAAAAAAAAAATGGTTAAAGGTTATCAAAACTAAATACCTCACCACCCAGATCATTATCTTACTAATACTAAGTAGTAAATGTTGAGGAGCCCAGAAGACGAAGATCTGAGATCCCAAGGAGGTGGAGGGGCAGGAGAAGATCAGGCAGATACGAGGCAGCAAGGTTGTTGTGAGTATAATAAGTAAAGAGGAGAAGCACTGACAAAATTTTGACGCAAAAATGATATTGCTGTTACTCACACATGAAAATTACACCGACCTTTGAACAAATCTAGTGCCCAGTTAGCGGCACATGCTACTAATGTAACACTATAAATAAGCTGATAAAACAGATTATAAGGTATATATAAATATACATAAACATTTACAGCAGCAGCCTGTTACGGCTGGTCCAGCAGAGTTCTGTCTGTATTCTGTTTCTGGTAAGAATGTACAACTGAGCTGTTACTGACAAAACAGGTGACTGTTAGTATGCGAGCAAGAAATGGCGTCTGAGTTCCGCAACTGTCTTTGCTAGAAGATTCTGATTCTGACTCTTCAGGTTTTGGATTTCCTGCCGAGGGCACAGTCCCTCAACGTGGCCATGGTCCACACGACTGCGAGACTTTTCTCCTCGGGTGTGGAGTGTCGAGTCTTGCAGCGGAAGGCCAAACAGCATGACATCATTCTCCTTTTGGTTCCCTGCGTTGGGCCAGCTAATTGTCTGAGCATTTTGGGCGATGACTAAAGACAAGTACACTCTCGGAGAAATTAGTGCTCTGTTGCAGTCATTACTTTATGTTTAGCTTGTTGGCCCAAAAAAGTTTGTTACCCATTCCTGGCAAGAGGGCCACTTTAAATACAGCACCATGCCACCCTAATAATATAATTAACGAGCAGCAACCAAGGCCTGAATGCAGGGAAACCCTTCGCTCGGCCATTTTCACAGTCAAACACCCACACAGTGTTTCATCTTCGAGGCAGACTTGATGACGGAGTTTGCGTTAATGTCACCCTCAGATCATCCATGTGTAATATTCTCCAGCAGAATTCCAATTCTTCATTAATGACCTGTGGACTCTGTTGTGACTTCTTTTTAGCTTCCAGCAGATATGCATTTTCCACACGACATCTGTCCAATATCAAGAAAGAATATTACATATAGGCCTATGTGCTGATTTTTATTTAATGAATATGTGGAATTGTCGATGTTGTGAAGCACTCCTTGCATACTGAATTGCCATTTAAGAGTAAGTAAATAGTGTAGCAGAGTATATAAACAAAGCATATAAAATAAATAACAGAAAAAAATGCTGAATTTACTGCGCGGAGTTATGAGAAGTTACTTGTTGCTTCCAAGCTTTCCACTTCATGGGTAAATGAAGCCCCCTCCCATTTAATGGTGCTTACCCAGCCTAATCGCATTCCCTGAGACCACAAACCACCAAGATTGTTTCCCATCCTTAAAACCATAACACCATCCTAATTGATTTTACCGTATCACTTATGGGCCAGAAGCCTGTTTCTGCAGCACGTCTGGTGCTCCCTAGAGCCCGAATCACATTGCAGCAAAGCCCACCAGTCCCCAGGTCATCCTGACCGACATCTCCAATTGGTACAATCAGCTTTCATAAGACAGGATTGAAAAATGCTGGCATGTATTTTCATAACGCTGTATGTCAGTACAGTAAATAATAGAATCTTCTCATTTTTTAACACAGTTTGAGGTCTGTGTCCAAGTCCTCAGAGGTAACACTTAAGACATCCACCAGAGACCACGCGCTACCAAACGATTACTGCCCCAGCGCCAGGTTTGAGAAGATGAGAAATGCAGTCACACAACTGCAACACAACAATGGGTATCAGCCATTACCCCAGTATCTCCTGTTTCATCCATCTCTCGTGTTTCCAGTATCGCCGCCAGTGAGAGCGCTGGCTCTTCCCTGGCTCCCGTCGTTTCTGAGGGCTGCACTGCATGCTTGCCTAGCTGCCGTCGCCTTTCATCATTATGTCAGCAGCAGACCAAGCCAGGCAACGCGCGGCTTTAAGGAAAATCCTCCCAAGGGACATGAGCACTTGGACCAAAAGGCCTGGATTGGCAACTGCTCAGCAGTCTAAGTTAAGCGCAGAGATGTGGTGATACTGACTGACTGCTCTTTTGCAGAATTTCTTCCTTCCCAAAAAAAAAAACATCAAAAGACCAAGGAGACTATACTAACAGCCAAATGCACTTTTCAAATTAATTGTACGTATAATTTAACGTATTCGCAGGCTCCTGTCAATTGTCACCCACCCCTCCCCCCCCGAATCTGCCCAGGTGTCTGTGCCCCATGTGGCGCCCCCGTGTGGCGGTGTGCTGGTACTGCTGCGACTCAGTGAGCGTCCTGTGAACAGTCCACATGTTCTCCCCAAGCTTGGGCAGCCTTCCTCCTCACATTTAGCTGAACAGGTTTCTCTAGTTTGCCCACAGATTGTGTGCTTGTGCCCAGTGATGGACTGGCATCCAGTCCAGAGTGTTTCAGTGCTGTCTGGGATAAGCTCCAGGCTCTCCTCCCCACACGCCTGCATAGGATAAGTGGATGGAAGATGGATGGATGGATGGATGGATGGATGGATGACTTGATTTATCTTTATCTTGTCTGTTGCTTCATGCACAGACATATTTATTGCTGGAGAATAGATACCAATGAACAAACATGCTTTGGCCATTTCTGTGGCGTGTCTTATGCCACCTTGCCCAGTGGTTTATATCTAACCAGTAACTCCCATGGCACTGGAATATACTGTATGTAGGAAAGAGAGGGAGAGGTCAACAGTGGTCAAACATTCACAGCAGAGTGCTTGAGGTGTCCGGATTTTACTGTCCATGTTTTTTGAATCAAGATTTCATTACGAAAAAGGTCAGAAACTAAAGCCGTCAAATACAATCAAGCTTAGGAAACAAGAGGGGAAAGTCTGAGTAACCAAACTGGACAGCGAACCTCTGTATGATCTCATCGCTTCATCGGTTACACATTTCATGACTTACATTGTGTCACTGCCTTCCGTAATTACTGCAGGGAAATTCTGCATGTGTCTCTAGGCAGTGAATATAAATTGGAAAAAAAAAAAATTGCGTGTAACAGTCACGGAGCATTATGGGCCAAACAGCAGGGAGATGACAGCGTACACGCTCTCGCTCAGGTGCAGGTCGCAGCGTCGCTCCAGCAGCCGCGCATTAGTACCCGGACGTCTGCGGCCGTTACGAAACCCCACACCCTCCAACCGCCAGCTTCCATGTATTTATGAAGCCATTTATAAATATTATGATCAGTTAAATCATGAGGTGAAGTTATGGAAAGTATGGCAGCAACCTGAAGGGTATATAGAGGAGACGTCTTTGGTGACTTCCTGTCTTTATGGCCCAACATTTTAATGAAAGGCATCATCTTTCCATGGTCCTGCTTTTTAATATTGAAAAATGTACTAATAAAGATTCACTTTCTTGGGGATTTTGGGACAGTATTTTACGTCATTTTAAATTATAAAGCACTGTGTAGCTTTAGGTCAATCTCATTTTAATTCTGTTTTGTGCTCGATTAATTTATATTATCCCATGTGCAGATATAGCATGATACAGCAGGCACTTGATATATTGTTATGTATGGAATAAGCTTGTTGTTATAGAATATCTTCCAGCGTGGCTTTTCCGAAATGCTCCTGACCTGGGGGGTGGGGTTACCTCAGTGCACCAAGCACACCGTTCTAACAGAAGTTGCTGCAGAGCCCCCACCTACATGGTATGTACGGCCTTTGTGAGTGCGAGATATGTTGTGTTTGGCAAGATCAGGGCTGAATTTAGGGGAGGTGGTGCTGTAACCAAACATAAAAAATCCCCCCCCCCCCCCCCCGCTATATTTCAAAGCCCTGAGTTACAGCCTTAGTTAGCCTTGGGCAAGATGCAATGTTGGAGAATAGCATCAGCTTTTAAAGGGCAGTAGCCACAACCACAATTAAAGACAATTCACTTTTAGACCGAAACCGTGGCTGATGCCTGAAACAGGGGAGCTGATAGTCAGATACTGCTAGTGCATGTGACAGGAAGCTGCTTCATGATGCACTCGCAGGTCTGGGCTGCAGCGCAACAGGTTTCATTGTGCAGCAAACATTCAGACTTCAGGTCTTCTGGGACGGGGGTGGCCTGTGGAATATCGGTGGGAGAGTGTCCACGTCCCACTGGGCCTTCTCTGACCGCGTATTTCCATTTACTCAGGTAATCATTTTGATTTGCCTCATTCCACCCCCCTCCCATTTCAAAAATAGTCCCATTAAAAACATGCACAAAGGTGTTTTTTTTCTGCTGGGGGACATATGACAATTATGTCTTTGTTCACCTGGCCAGGTTGTTGTGGAAATCATAAGTCACTATGGCGATGGTGACCGCGGGTCAACTGATTGCAGGACAGAAAGTGGAGAAATAAATTGTTCCCTTCAGGAAGAATGTAGGGCGTGCTGTTTTCTTCAAAAGAGACGAAGAGCAAAAACCCAAATCACACGGCCCTTTCATCATAATCACCATAATCATCACCATAATCATACGCCTGACACTGTCACATCCCCCTGGAAGACATCAGATTCTTGAAGGGATTTCAAACCAAACAGCGCCAAGCTTTACTCTAACCGTTACATGCTTTTTCGGAGGCGAAAGACGGAGTCACCAACGTACTAACCCTTATCAAACTAATTGACATATTACCGGTGTAAGAACCTCAGTGATTATATTTTGCTGATGATGGTTTATGTTTTTCTGTATATATTATATATATATATTATACCCTCACGCGCGCACACACACACACGCACACACATATATATATATATATATATCACATATACACATACTTACATGCTATAAGTACATACTTACATGCTATTTATGCATACTGAGTATTAAACCAGGGAAATGAATAAACACTGCAACTTGAGTCAGTTATGCTGCCCTCAGGGGACTTGTGACTTGTTTCATTTACTCAAGTATCCAACGGAGATGGCCAGCTCCTGGGACTTTGGGCTACTGATGGTTAGGCAGCTCCAGAACAACAAGTGCAATAAGAACGAAGGACTGGTGAATGCAGGAGATAGGAACCAGCCAGGAGATGGGACCCCAGGGAATGAGGAACCAGGGGAGATCTTCTGGGCAGGAAGAAAAATAGGAAAATGACACCAAGAATCTGATCAAAAGAACATTTGCAACTCCATTTTGTCTGGAGAATATCAAACTAGATGGAGCCTGGAGCCAGGCTGGTGGCTCTCAGTATGTCCCTCTGGCAGCATCACGCTTTCAGCATGGATACAGGGATTACCCTCACCCCCCCACAGTGGCAAAGGTGTGGGCTGCATTACCTTTGTCATGATTGGGTTATTGCTATGACAAAAAATACATACAATTAGACAAGCAGTTTTTTTAACAAGAAAACCCACATTAAACCCATTAAAAGTCAGTAACGGTGTAAATGAACAAATATTGGTGCCTTTTAAGGTCCAATCAAGTCAATTTCCCACAGGTGGAGTACAATCAAGATAGATTGTTACAGTCAAGCCATAAAGACATGTTTCTGCCAGGTCTAACGGTATTATATGTATATGAAGGGCAACATTTTAAGTAAAGGACTGTGATTGGTCAACATGTGAAGTGGAGGACTATGATTGGTCAACATGTGAAGTGGAGGACTATGATTGGTCAACATGTGAAGTGGAGGACTATAATTAGGCCACAGATGTAGTAAGGGAGTGTGACAGGTAACAGGCGGCATAAGGGAGTATGACAGACGACAGGTGGTGTAAGGGAGTATGATTGGCAACAGGTGGAGTAAGAGAATATGACAGGAAACAGGTGGTGTAAGGGAGTATGAAAGACAACAGGTGGAGTAAGAGAGTATGACAGGAAACAGGCGGCATAAGGGAGTATGAAAGACAACAGGTGGTGTAAGGGAGTATGAAAGACAACAGGTGGAGTAAGAGAGTATGACAGGAAACAGGCGGCATAAGGGAGTATGAAAGACAACAGGTGCTGTAAGGGAGTATGAAAGACAACAGGTGGTGTAAGGGAGTATGAAAGACAACAGGTGGAGTAAGAGAGTATGACAGGTAACAGGCGGCATAAGGGAGTATGACAGACGACAGGTGGTGTAAGGGAGTATGATTGGCAACAGGTGGTGTAAGGGAGTATGAAAGACAACAGGTGGAGTAAGAGAGTATGACAGGAAACAGGTGGTGTAAGGGAGTATGAAAGACAACAGGTGGTGTAAGGGAGTATGAAAGACAACAGGTGGAGTAAGAGAGTATGACAGGCAACAGGTGGTGTAAGGGAGTATGAAAGACAACAGGTGGAGTAAGAGAGTATGACAGGAAACAGGCGGCATAAGGGAGTATGAAAGACAACAGGTGCTGTAAGGGAGTATGAAAGACAACAGGTGGAGTAAGAGAGTATGACAGGTAACAGGCGGCATAAGGGAGTATGACAGACAACAGGTGGTGTAAGGGAGTATGATTGGCAACAGGTGGTGTAAGGGAGTATGAAAGACAACAGGTGGAGTAAGAGAGTATGGCAGGAAACAGGTGGTGTAAGGGAGTATGAAAGACAACAGGTGGTGTAAGGGAGTATGAAAGACAACAGGTGGAGTAAGAGAGTATGACAGGCAACAGGTGGTGTAAGGGAGTATGAAAGACAACAGGTGGAGTAAGAGAATATGACAGGCAACAGGTGGTGTAAGGGAGTATGAAAGACAACAGGTGGAGTAAGAGAATATGACAGACGACAGGTGGTGTAAGGGAGTATGAAAGACAACAGGTGGTGTAAGAGAGTATGACCATGAGAGAACAATGTTATGAAGTTAGAGAGTATGACTGGGAAACGCGTGAAGCCAGTCGTCATGACTGTACATTAATCCCAGAACTTTGACCATGCTCCTCTCATAGGTCTGGACTCAAACCATCTGTCAGAAATTACTCAGATTCTGAACACCCTGATGTGCTCCACAATAATCAGGAGAACTACTTTTGTGTGTCTGATAGACAAGGCCAGATGTAAGATCTAAAGCCTACCCCCCCCCCCCACCAGGAAACTATCGAGGGGGATCCCCGGATATCCATCCATGGCTGCCTTCCTCTTCTGCTTACCCACCTCCCATAGGCGGGATTCCTCCCTTGGGTGATTGCCAGGCACTCCCAAGCCTGCAAACAGATGTAATCACTCTGGCAGGTCATGTGTTCCTCCCTTGGTTCCAGCAGGGAGTCTCCCATGGTGAATTAACTGTTCATCTCAATTACTTATTCTAGACATTGTGATGTAATAACCCCAAATCTGCATGATTACAAACTCCAAAAGCATGAAAGAGCACCATAATTTTTCACCGCATTTGTTTAAATTGTAATGTGATTACAACAGGTATTGATGTGTTTCACTAGTTAAGCCATGAATGTTTAGGAATGAGGGAGAGTGGATTTTTCCTTCACAGCTTAGTAATCTTTATACATTCTGTTCCCATTTCACAGCTCTGCTATCTGCACTTTGAACCTCTATTGATGCCAGTCTGTGAAATCAGAATTTCTGTCCTTCAGGGCTGGAGCTTAGTCAGCTGTGTCTTTTGAAGATCATTACTCTGCAGTTTGCAAAATCTGTCACAAATCGGTGTGACCAAAGAGAGGAATCACGCACTGAACCTTTGATGACTGCATCTAATATTTTCTAGCTACCTCTGTGGAAAAATGGGGAAAAAAGTACATTTCACACATAAATTTAACCTAGAGGTGAACAGTTACTGATGTTTCAGAAACCTCTGTGTCTAACTAATGCCCAGTAGATTCTTTTTCTATTTAATGATATTTTAATTGACTGCTTTTGCCTGTCAGGATTAGAATGAGGGTCAGAGGTGGGCCGCCTTTGACCGCTTATGGCTTTGAGTTCCGTTCTGAAGCTTTTAACAATGCCCCCCCCCCCCCCCCACAATGATCCCCTCTCATTGGAGCAGACGGTGTCTGAAATGTGCGCCTCTAACTCCTTCAGGAGCCTGACAGGCGGCAGAGTCACGTTTGTGCAGAGATCGTCTGAGACATACCGCCTGACTCATACACAGCACCACGTCATTCTGCCTTTGTGCTCAGATACAAACTCGCATTCCGTTTCCGGAATTCTGGGAATGAAACGGTACACAAAGAACAAATCAAACATTCTCAGCACATCAATTCATTTTAATGCAATCATCAGTCCGTTTTTTATTGCTCATGTCATAGTAAATTCTTACATATTAGAGTGCTTACAAAAGGACGCAAAATAAATACTCAGGACATTACAAATTGAAAGCATGAGAGCGTTTTATCAGGGTGAGCAGAGTTTGGTGGCCACATGCTTGATGTCATGTCGGTTTTCAGTATGAGTAGATCTCCAGACTTTCCATGACCCCTTGGTGACTTGCCCCCTGTGAGGGAGGCATCTCCTGCAGCTTCTACTCCCTAAAGTGAAATTCTGCTCAGTTTGCACACATTGTTCAGCATAGGACAAGGTTTCTTTTCATTAAATTAACTTTTCGAATTGATCTGCATTAATTTAGAGGCAAGTATTGTTAACACTTTACTTAAAGCATCATAATGCATTATAGATACCTTCATAGTGTATAATGCATTCATAAAGCATTATAAACATGGCTATAACTATTGCTGTAGATACCTTCTTAATGCATTACAATGGTCAGTATTAGCCATTACAATGCATTATGAAGGCATCTATAGTGCATTACTGATGAGAGCTTCTTAGAGCATTCATAATGCATAATAAACATGGCTATAATGCTGGGTTCTTCAAATCTGGACCTCGATTCCAAATCCAGGCCTTGTTTTCAGTTCTCCCAGGTAGTTAGTTTAATAATTACTGATTCTGATTGGTCAGAGGCTTCACACCTGATTGACAGGTAAAGGAAGGCTGGAAAATCAGCAGTGCTCAGACCTTGAGGACTGTGATTTGAATAACCCTGCTATAATGTGTTGTGCCTTTTTAGAAATAGTTATAGCCATATTTATAATACTTTATGAGTGCATTATAATGCATTATGAAGGTATCTATACTGCATTACATGTGGGTGCATTACGAGTGTTACCCAATTTTTTCTCACTAGTGAATTTAACCTGTCGTCTCAGAGTTATTTAGCAAGCAGATGCACACCCACAACGGAAATTGATTCGTATTTCCCGTCTTCTGGGACTATATATCAAGTCCAGGTTAGTTTACCAATTAAAGCCTACAGTATCAATTATATCTTGGCTTGAATGTTCTCATTACTTGTAATTTACAGGCTATTCATAATAGTTAATCTATTGATTGATTGAGTGTGTGTATTGTGTTCAACAGCTTTAGTGAGATAATGTCTATTATCACATCACATCTGCTCATCAGTAGTGTGACTCGTTTACTTTTCATTTCAGAAGCACACAGGGCACAGAGTGAATGATTTGGGGCAGCCCAGCTGTGTGTGTGTGTGTGTGTGTGTGTGTGTGTGTGTGTGTGTGTGTGCTGGCCCTGTATTGGCTGTGAAATACTTCACAGGATTCCAATTTCCTCCAAGACTGACATGTTGCTGCAGATTCCAAAGAGTCTCACTAAGTGTAACCTAATGAGGTTTCAGCTAATTAAAATGCAATCTAGTGATCTGCATCTACTGCTTTACTAATAACAGCCTGGGAAAAAAAAATCCTTGGAGCAGTGCCTTCCTGTAGGCTTTAGAAAGTACTTTCACGTAAGGATAATAAATGTAAATAAGAAAAAGAAATTATTTGAACTTCTAAAGAAATTGTAGAGGATATCATCTGAGAGTATTGCTTCAAATCAATACAGGTATGCAAAAAGAGAAAAAAATAAAGAACCACTTGAATACAATTATAAAATAATAACTATTACCTGTAGAGACACATGCAGTCTGCAGGAATTCCATAGCAATTCTACAATATGTCTTTGAAAAGGCTTGCGATCGATGGTGATGTGGTAAAGTGCTCAAACTGCAGGTGGAGCCCATCATGGCTGAGGTGTAGTGCAGAGTAAATGGCACCGCGCCGCATAATGAGCAGGATGGCAAAGTTATAGGCCTTCAGCATAGTGCCACACAGCAGCTAAGGTGAAGGGGCAGGAGGGAATTCACCAGTTAGATATAGGGAGTGACTAGGAGGCCAGATTTGAAAGGGCCACAGTGGGTAATTTTAGCCCAAGCATCGGGGTTCCACCCCTGCTCTTTCGAAAGACGCCAAGAGATTCTTTTATGACTTCAGAGAGTCAGGACCTCAGTTTTTTTTTTGTTTCAGCTGAACTACAGAACCATTTTAGAGCACAGTGTCCCTGTCACTGCACTGGGACACTGGGATCCACACTGACCACAGGATGGGCTCCCCCTGCTGGCCACACCAACACCTCCCCCAGCAGCAACCCAGCTTTCCTACTCGGTTTACCATCCATGTACTGGTCAGGCCCAACCTGGCTTAGCTTACCATTGTGAGTGGGAGATGGTACTGAGTCCTTTGGCAGTAGGTATTCAGACAGAATGAAAGGCACAGAGGTGCACAGTAAAAACTGAACGTTTCAGCATCAGTGTGCAGAGCTGAGAAGCAGGTCTGGCTTTTCTTTAACTCTCATTTCAAATTACTGCTTGATATTTCAGAGGCTGTATACATATTGTTTAAGCCAAACACTGGATTAGGGAAATATTTTCTAAGCTTGTGTAGTTTGACAAACAGGAAATTCTTGAAAGATCTGTTATTGTTTATGTGACTATCAGGTTATACAAGTCAGGGAAAACATGAGGGTGTGTAGAATCCAGTCTGTTCACAGAACATATCTTTAATTTTAATTAATAAGAACCGTCCATATGGTTGGTAAACTTAGGATGGGGACAGCACTGCCTTGCTCTTCTGCTGTGATTATCTGACACAGCCCTGCCTCTGCTACACCCTACATTAGGTAGGATTTGCCTGGCACCTCTGCTTAGATTTCTCAAGTGTGAAACGAAAAAAAAAAAAGCAAAATTCGGCAGTTACAGAAGAAATGTTTATGGGGCTTTTAAGATACACTGAGCTAATATTACACCGTAATTCACAGGCTCAGCGTCTAGGCGAGGTCTCAGCAGTCGAAGGGGGAAATACATTTTCAGCCAGCAAGCAATGCAGTGGCGGACATATATTGCAAATTCATTCCAAGAGGCCTTGATTTGTGGCTTCAAAGTTCAAATGAAACTAGTTTGAGGCTGAGGGATGAATTATTCGTACAAGTATATCAAAATCACAGCACGGGGTAATATAAACTTGGAATTAATCAAAATGGGGAATTGTATTTGAATGTCAGAAGGTGGGAAATGGAAATGAACAAAAGAAAAAGTAAAACCAATTGTGTGATTATAGTGGTGGGTGTTTGCCAAGCTTTCACCATCTACATCTCCGCTGGTTCAGGGATGCATCAACCCTCAGGGTTCTGCCCCAAAACTGGGTACGTCTTTCTTCCTGCTGTCCTCTGATCCCCAGCTCATGTGTCCTCCTCCGCTGTACTCCTCTCTCCCTTCCTCTGGCACTTTGCCCGTTTCATGCCCTCCTCAGCTTTGCCCGAGTCACTCCTACATCTCTGGGGGTGTGATAGCAGCCTTCCAACAAAGCAGTGCCATGCACAGACGTCTTGAGGGACACATGCTGAAACTGGGGGGTGGGGGGGGAGTGGGTCAGGGTACAATTGGCTGCCTGGGGGCACTTGGTACATTTTGCTGCCATGTGAGGGGCAGTCCGTTCGGTAAATTCTGCCCCCTTGGTACATTTTGTGTGATTGTCGGTTATCGAAAGGGCACTTAGAACCTTAAAATGGGGACACTATCACAGGCTGGGGATGTGCATCTTCATCACTAAGGGTGATGTGATGTGCATCTCTAGGCACTGCCAAGGATTCGATACATTACAGACACATATGAAGCAACTCCTGATGTGATGCAATACGATTTATCCCAATTGCGATGCAGTGCCATTCCGCACGATTTGATTCAACACAATGCGATTCAATGCAATACGATGCGATGCAAAAGAATACGATGCTATGGAATTCAATATGGTACAGATACAGAAATGATTTAGAGAGGGAGAATCAATCTGAATATAAAATTACTGGTCGAAAGTTACTGGTCACATTTCTAAATAATGAAGTCATAGGGCCTCTACTTAATGTATTAATAAATCGAATTTTACAGATGCAAAGATGTTAGAAATGACACATCCAGAGAACGGTGCGCAATTCTCTTAATTCTCTTAATTGAGGCAATTGTGTCCTGAACTTTTATACAGATGCACTAATGCAAATCGGTCAGTTCTGCCATCCGGAGTACAGGCAAAATGGGCAGTTGTCCTGACACCCCCCCCCACGCATGCCTGCCCACCACATTCCGCTTCCACTGGGTACATTAATGGTCTCCAGTCTCCATTTGTTCATGGAGTACTTTCTGTACCTATCAAGTCTTCTTGGTAGAAGCCAACTCGGCTGCAGTCTCCTCCGGCTGTTACGTAAGGAGGAGGTGAAACGTTGCTGGTCTCCCATGGGACTGCGGGCCAAGGTCCATTGCCACCTTGCTCTCCACTCCTACCTAGATTCCACACTCCCCTCCACTATTCTTGCCCTGCATTTGCTCCTTCTCTGACTTACACAACCGGCCATAGTGCTGATGCTGGAGGCCCTATGGCTAGCCGGTGTGTATTGTCTTTGAGAGACCTTGCGATGACCTTGTGGTGCTGAAGAATTGTGTGGAGGGGCGCTGCACTTCTACTGAATGGCAACAGGCAAAAACAGACCTTCAGAGAGAAGTTACATTTAATTAATTTTTATCTTGTTTTTATATAACGTCACACAGAGGCATTTTCCGGGAGAAAAGTCTGTTATTCATTTACTGTATGTGCACTTTTGTCAATATATCAAGTTCTATTGTATAACAAACAGTACAAACTATGGTAATACTGCAACACGGTCACCCCCTCTCTCAAAAGTCAAAAGGTTCTGCAAAAAAAGGTTGTTCAGTAATGTAAAACATCACTAGTACCAGTTCTGAAAAGCAGTAACTGATGTAAAACATTAAACATTAGAGTTACAACAAAATGGATTTGAACAGAAGTCTTCATGCTGTTTCTTGCAGCATATCTGTGACCGGCGTTTCACTGGCTTAGGTAATAATCACTGCAATCTAAAAGGCAAGGTGATAACTGCAGGAAAATTGTTTGTGTTTTTGGTGGATTTGCTAAATACAGTCTATTATAGCTTGGCTGAAAGGAAAAAATGAAATAGTTTAACCATCCACCTGTTATACACACTGTGGTTCCTCTGAAATAGATCCTCTTTTATGGGATTAATTCTTGCTTCTTATACTTGCTAATCATCTTTGGACGTTAACAGAATACAGTATCTGTAAACAGGAAATAACTCAAATGCATTTCACATTCGAATATGGGCGATAGTTATGCAGACACATGACGCGTGAGTGCATATTTTTTCATGTTTTCGATTTAAAATGTGATTTTACCAGCTTTTGATAACTGCAGTTTTAGAAATAAGGATATGGATTGCTTTGCTTACTTTGTTATTATATGAAAATTTGAAGTTACATGGTAAGGTTCATCTACCCATTTTCTGTACCTGCTTGTTCTATTCAGGGTTCTAGAGGGTCTGGGGTCTATGAGCTCAAGGCTGGGAATAACTCAGGGGGGGGGGGGGTGTCAGCCCATTACTGGGTGCACACACATGACTTAGTAACGCCAATTCACCTTTGCATGATTTTGGACTGTGGAGGGCAAACAGAGTATGTGGACACGGGGAGAACATGCAAACTCCACACACGGAACCATGGCAGAGAGTCAAACCCAGGTCCCAGAGGTGTGAGGCAACAGTGCTACTCACAGCACCACCAGACCACCCGTTATGAGGGGATCGTTTCATTGTAAAATTTTATTATATCTTCAGAATTATGTATTTAGTGGATTTTACTGAGCCACGCATTTAAATGCTTCACAGAGCAAAATAATTAGCATGGTTGGGGTGAATTATTATAAAGATTATTATAATATTAAATGACTATGATGAGACATAATTTTGAGATCTCAGACAAGTACAATAGTATATATATAATATATTTACAAAAAATACCAATCTGTGAGTAGTGAAGGGTGGAAAAACAGGCTTTCATTTTGAGGGTTTTCTTCACCATTTTTAAAGGAAGCAAAACAAATTGCCCATTTTTCCCCATAACTGCTGAGCCTGTGCAGCGTCACCTTGGAGACAAACACAATACATCCAAGCAAAACAGGAACCAGTGAAATGACCTTCGATGTGTGGATTGTTTCAGGCTGTCTCTTCGACTGCACAACCATTCATGGGTCATCCACCGCTAGAAAGCTTCCTGCTCGCCTGCTTGACAGCACCCAAATAAGAAAACAACAGAAAACTGTTTTCTCACCGATGTACAGCATTCTTTAATTAGCAACAATTACCTTAGATCAGTATTTCCCAATCTGGTCCCACAGACGGTCCACGTTTTGTCTCCCTCCCAACTCCCTGCCAGACAGTCCAAAAACATGGACCGTCTGTGGGTCCCTGAGGACTGGGTTGGGAACCTAGATTACAGTACCTGAACGTAAATAAGTTTCACTAGTGGAGTCACTGGTGTAACTGCATGATGCCAGGAGACAGGTGTAGCACTGCTGGCTGTACTCTGTAACGTTCCATGGGGCACGGAGCGCGGAAGCAGGCACAGGAGTCCAGGGAGTCGAGTGAACACTGGGTTTATTTGGGGCAAAATACACACAGGAACACAGAACAGGCAGAGGCGACGTTAGGTCGTTAATGACCGGACTGGGGAATCACTCACAGAAACTCACTTAAATACACAGAATCAATTAGCACAACTAGAAAGAGCTGATAAGAGGATTCCACACGAGGTAAACGAAGGGGCGTGGCACACAGGAGAATCAGAACAGTTGGGGCATGACACATGCCGCATAAATAGCAGACCTTCTGGCTGTATTGAGGGCAGTGTATGGCTCATCCGGTTAGCATGCTGGGCCTGTGATCAGAAGGTCACCAGTTTAAATCTCCTGGTTGGTAAAGAGAAATCGCAATTGGGCCCTTGAGCAAATCATATCAGCAGAATGATGTCATCATTGGACCCTTACGTAAGGCCCTAAACCCCCAATTACTGCGGGGACTGACTGGTCCTGCTTTTTTCGATTGAATGTTGCTTTGGATGAATGTGCTAAATACGTAAAATGTGATGCCAAATAATTGTACCTTTTGAGATCATATATAGTGACCTTTACCAAACTAGTATGCAACAAGTATCCCATCATAGAAAAATATGCTTTTGGTACTGCCACACAGCTACAGGTGTCGTGCATATGGCCCGAGTATTCTTTAGTTTTAGATTTAATTTACAGTACATTCACTTTAGTGTTATTGCATAAGATGTACTACTAAGGCTGGCTTTTAAACTATAGTTGGAGTAAGAGCTGACCTTAAATTGGAGCGTATAATTAAGGTGCAGTTGAATGGCAGTATTTATTTTACCACATAAAAAGTCATAAAATAAAGGCAGAATAAAAAAAAAAAGAAAAAGTAGAGTATCGTGTAAGTTGCTTTAAAATTCCATTAAGAATTTGTTGAAAATCTGTTGTTCGTTCTTAAACCAGCTGTACTTTAATCTAAAACACAGTTTCCAAAAATGGCCGTAATAACATAATAATAGGCCCTTGTGTTTGGAGGAGCACGGAAAGGACATGGAGCCTCACTTTCCACAGGGACAACAGGAATGCGCCAGAGTCTCACAGCAGACTGAGATTAAGGCCTTAGAGTGTCCTCCGTATATCTGTTATCACAAAGTGAGATTTTGTGGCATGAGGGATGAGTTTTTGGAGACAGTAACTACAGCAGTCTCGAAGCTCCTTTGCCTCCGATCTCCAGCATTGCTTGTTGGAAAATTGTTCCCACTCTGTGTCTATTGTTCTTATCCTCAATTATGTAAAATTAATACCAATGAGATATATTTTTTTGCCTTTTCATGTATAGGGTAGGGAAGGTGCTCAAGCATGTATACAGTGATGAAGGCCAGGGCTTTAGAGAGTGAAGGAGCACATTTTAATGGCACTACTACTGCAGGCTGAACATGCTGAAAGGTGCCTTCGATGATGCTGTAGTGCAATGTTTCCCAATCCAGTCCTCGGGGATCCACAGACGGTCCACGTTTTTGCTCCCTCCCAGCTCCCTGCCAGACTGTCCACCAGGAGCTGGGAAGGAGCAGAAACATGGACCGGCTGCGGGTCCCTGTGGATCTGATTGGGAAACACTGCTGTAGCAGAAGCTCTTTCTGCTGTGCAGAAACTGTCAGATGGGCGAACTGTGTGTGTTCAAACGCCCTGCCTTGTGTTATCCATGTGAGCATGTGTGAACATGCAGACCTCACAGAATCTAGCACAAAAGATTCATCATGTCTGGCCATAACAAAGCATCATAGAGTTGAAGAATCCTTAACTTGTTATATAGCATATAACAGTTGAATAATATGCACACACGCTAATTCTCTCCATCTGGTGCTGCACACATAGCATCCCTCACCTCACTGTACAAAAGCATAAGGTGTTTTGCAAAATATGTCTGCGGAATTGCAGCTGTGTACACAGGCAAAAAGTACTTTACCTTATTGTCAATTTTTTTTTGGCTTCACTATAATGATAGGAAAAATTCGTGGAGGCTGGTTTCAGCTGCACTTCTTTGCATATCTGACCGCGCTCAGTGCTTATGCTGCTGGCATCGCAGACTGTTGTGCTTCTCTGTGACTCAGAGTCAGAGTCACCGCTAATGAGCCTTATGATAATGGAGAACTAACTAATGCTTATTGCGTTGGAAATGTGCGTCTCAAAATCAGTATCACCGTTTAAAATGTTAACAGCGGTAATGTATTTGCAGGCTCTACTTCCATTTCCTATTCAAAAGATTTCAAAAGGTGATTTTTCACTTGTATAAGTGAGCATGATCGTATTTCTCCTCTCTCCTTCGGCTCCCGGTCTGTTTTACGTTTATAAATCCTTGAATGGATCATCACCACTTTATATCGCTGATGTCCTACATCCCAACATCCTAAGGAACCCAGATGCTGTTGAATGTCCCGAGATAAAAACTGAAAAAAGGGGTGATCGTAGGACTGCACCTACGTCAGCTACTTTTAAATCCCTAATCCAAACACATTTTTATTCCATGGCTTTTAATTTGCTTTGATTTTTAGATTTTTGCTTGTAGTTGTATTTATTTTGATTGATCATTATTTAATCTGTTTGCTCATAACTCTTTTTTGAATTTTTAATTCAGCTGTGTTTATTGGACTCGATGCTGTACAGCCCTTTAGTCTGCGTGCTGTTTTGAAAGCGCTTTGTAAATAAAGTCGAAATTGATATTGATATTATTGTTTCATCTCACCAGTGTTGAGGCGGAATTCCAGGGAAGCTGAAGGGCTTCTGTTCCACTGAAGCCCTTCATCGTTTAATGGGATCCATTACAGTAGTAAACAATTTCGACCACATCGTCACCAGGCAGTTCTTTATTTTATCATGTTTTTTTCAGTAGTGAGCTGCATTTCTCAGTTGTACCGCATGTTATTATTTTATTATTAGTCATCATTACATCATTACTCACAAATTTTACTGTTTCTTGTAAAAACAGTTTGATATCGCATTTGTTGTGAATTTGGTCAATCTTCTTACGCATCTGAATAGGTTAAGCAAAACAATTGTGAATGAATTATAGTTTATATATTCCGACAGCCAAAAAAAAAACTGAAAAATATAGAAGTCAAAGGTCCATAAATAACTAGGGCCTGCTGCAGGACTGGACACTCAAAATGTCGACTTTATGCGAGTCAAGATTATTATAAAGCTTAATGTTGTTAAGGGTATCATTTTGTTTTTGTAAAAAAAGAAAAAAAAACTCCCCAAAATATCCATTAGTTCCTACAATTCAAAAGTCAACTGACATGAAATAGTTCCTGATGAATTTAACATGTCATGCTTTACATTAAAAATAAAGAGCCTTCAATGTGAGGTATTACAGCAACTAACTGAATTTGCATGCTGCTTTTCCTCCTGTTGGACTCTGTGTGCCGCATCCTTGTATGGCGCTGCTGGTTTGCTCCTCAGTGGCGTGGTTGGTATCTGCAGGCGTTGAGCAGCCACTGGGTGAGCACTGAGCTCCCCCCAATCTGTCCCAGAATCAGCTTCTCCATTATTCTAATGACCTCATATGAGAGCCTGGACATTCTTACAACATCCAAGAAGACGCCGATGCTGCATAATGAAATCAAGCAGCTCACACTTCATTACGTGATTTGTCTTATTTTTCGTCATTCAAAAACCTCTTCTACTGGCAACATGAATATAATTAAAAAGTTAAATATGGTCCACCTAGGTACTGTCAGGGCCAGCGGCCATCTGACCCCGCCCTCTGTGACCTTTTCCCATTTGACCAGCAGTCATTGCTATTTCTGCATACTTATTCGTTTTGTTCCCCAGTGTTTCTTGTGTTTTTATCCGGTTGCTCTGCTGTTTTCCTATTCACTTCTGGTCTTTTATGTATTACTTGTTTCTGCACCCTGCTGTATTCCCAGAGTGTTGCTTAGTGTTTGTAGTATTCTCTAGTTCTCTGCTTGTTAATTGTTCCACCTGTCGCTCGTTGTCCTGCTCCTTTTGTAATTGGTTTATTTGATTATGATTTACACCTGTCCCTTGTTCTCTTCGTTTCTGAGTGTATTTAAGTGCCTGTTTTAGTTCTGTTCTTTGATGGTTCATTGTAGTTGTACAGTATGTGGTTGTGGTTAGTTCCTGTGTTTCTCACTCTGTTCTGGTGCTCAGTCCTGTTCCCCGCGTTGCTCAGTCCTGTTCCCCGCGTTGCTCAGTCCTCTTCCCCGCGTTGCTCAGTCCTCTTCCCCGCGTTGCTCAGTCCTCTTCCCCGCGTTGCTCAGTCCTCTTCCCCGCGTTGCTCAGTCCTCTTCCCCGCGTTGCTCAGTTCCCCAGTGTATTCGCTTTATGATTTCTTGTTACATTCTTTTTTCTCCCATTTTGTTGCTCAGTCCTGTTCCCCGCGTTGCTCAGTCCTGTTCCCCGCGTTGCTCAGTCCTGTTCCCCGCGTTGCTCAGTCCCCCAGTGTATTCGCTTTATGATTTCTTGTTACATTCTTTTTTTCTCCCATTTTGTTGCTCAGTCCTGTTCCCCGCGTTGCTCAGTTCCCCAGTGTATTTGCTTTATGATTTCTTGTTACATTCTTTTTTCTCCCATTTTGTTTCGACCCCTTGCAGTCCTTTTAATTTGTGCCCTCCCTGTTGTGTTCTACTTTGTTAATAAGCCCCTTTTTTGTCACCTAGCCGCAAGCGGATTGTCACCCCTTCTTCCCATCTGCGCCATGACAGATACAGTACCTTGGTTGGGGCAACTGTGATGTATGTATGACAACTAAAACTGCAGGTGACGAAACCACGGCAAGCGGGCAAACGTCGAAATGCCGCACGATCTGAGAAGACGAAAGCAGAAGGTTCCACAGCGAATGGAAATCCTGAAAAACAGAGCAGCGCTGAAATAGCAAAACAAGGGCCAAGGTTAATAGAACCACAAACGTCAGCGTCTGAGGGACCCAGAAATCGATGAAATGCCCAGGATGACCTGGGTACAGGCACAGCTGATGTAGACGCACATTTGTGACACACAGAAGAATCTGGTTCTGTGTATTTGACACACAGAAGAATCTGGTTCTGTGTATTTTGTGTCTGTTTCTGCGGGATCTTTTGAGCGCCGCATACAGGGTTGCTGACTCTCACCCAAGAAATCTTATTATTCCATTATAAACCTAAAATCAGCTACATCAAGCGTTGGGGTAGTTTACTAACCCTACAGGCTGTTTGCAAGGTAATAAAACTGTCACATGTAAATGCAGGTGCATGTGTGTCTCAAATTGAAAATCTCCTCCTACCTTAACTATGTAATGCATATCCCGTTCCTACTAGCCAATCAGAATTCTACAATCTGATTTTTACTGGTTGCTGGCTGACGGCGATGAAAATGATTACAGCTCCAGCTGGAGAGTATTAGGCAAGTGTGCATTATGTAAGCCCCCACCCCATGACACCGAGCACCTCCTGGGGTCCGGGCTGCAGAAGATTAGTAGACAACAATATAATTTAGCATGTTAACATGCTAGTGAAAGAAAACATGCTAATCCATCACGGGGTGATGAACCCAGCACGTTTTCTGTCTAGAAAAGAAACGGTTCATACTTATTGCAAGACCACAGTGACTGAGCTCTCAGCAACGTTGGGGAAGACGGAGGCAACCTCTGAATTTCATTTGTTGAGTCTTTCATGTCAGAACAAACGGGTGCCGAAATGGAAATATGAATTTAGCTCTAGAGGTGACACAATAAAACTAAAATGTACAATTTCCCTTGATTCGTACGCTTTTAATGACCTTGACGATATTTAGCAAAAGAAGGGCGGGATAGCAGTCAACAGTTTGTGATCATGAAATAAAACGGTAACAGGTGTAAATCAGAGGTAGAATTTACCTAGTGGCGGGGGGGGGGTACAACGAGGCCACTAGGCCAGAGGATATAAAGATGTGTGAAGGTAGAGAAGAGATGAAGAGGGGGAAGATGTGCACTGGAGTATGAAAAATGTCTGCCTGTTTTTCCTCTTGTGTTTGTTGCTTAATCCCTCTTTCCATCACCCCTCCCTCATTCCCCTTTTAATCCCACGCTGCCCGTATTTCAGTCCTGCCTTTCGGGACCTGCAGCTGCATGCGGCTCTGCTTCTCGCGCAGCCTCGCATGCGCGGCAGCCAGCGCATCTGTCCTCCGGAGTTCCAGCTTGTTTGTCCGGTAAGTAGGCCAGTGTCACATGGCACGGCACGCTGATTCACCGGCGATAAACAGACCCGCGTCGCCATGACAGCGCCGCGTGTGACGCTCCTCCTTCCCGCTCGCCCGTGGCTTGGTGATGGGGCCAGAGCGATGAACCGTCGAACAGACTGAAAGACCCCGTAAAAAAAAAAATAATGTGCATGCTGTTTCCAATTGAATAACATGCAGCTTCAAATGTGATTACACATCTTGTCCACGGCCTAGTCGGTGTGTCGGCGAATGGCAAGTCACGTGGTGGAAGGCACCGATTGGTCAAACGCGTACACCAGCGTCAGGTAGGTCTCCTTTTGTATAATGATGAATTCCTCACAAAGCAGGGAGCTGGATGACCAGCCAGTTCCAGCACAGATGTACCGCAGAGGGAACATCTAAATTGGAACGTGGCTGGAACGGACCTTCAGCTATAAAACATCTATGGTAACAAGAGGGAAATGTGGTCTCTAGATAGAGAAGTATCTACCATGCACAATGAGCCTCATTAGCTCCATTAGACACATCGATCTACAGTGCTAACTCTCTATCAGCTCTCCTCTCCTGCTGCTCAGGGCTTTGAAAAGCATCCGTTCCCCAAACCTCCATCTCCACAGCTGGACAGAGCAGCCTCCTTCTTGACCTACACCCAGGTTGCCGTCATGCAGTGGTCATCTTGGATTCCAAAACAACCCAACGTCATCACAGCCGCCTGTTAAACACTTCATTTGACGAGTCTTGTTCCCAGAACATTACGCACGCAGCAGCGTGAAGAAGCCATTGCCCAGCACATGTTCAAGGAGGAGACGAGTTTGCATCCACTATTTCAGCGGGAATGCGTGACTACATAAGCTCTTTCTGTTCACAGGGAGATTAGGTGAATGCAACAGAAATGTACGGGATTATGGGAAAAGATTATCATCAGCCATAATAAAATAATAGCGTTTAATGTCCAACTTCATTGCGCCATTGGCTTTGCACTGTGATTAATGGCAGATCTGTGAAGGATGACTTGTTGAGCTAGCAGGCTAACATAAGCACAGCATGGCTGTTAGCCAGAGAAGAAGAACCGCTGGGAAACATTAGCCATGAGAAAAGAAGAGCGGCAGATGAAAGATGCAATCGTCTCACGTTATCGTCAGCAGCTGAGCGTGAACCTCCGTTGCATCTGTGACGAATCTCACATTACGCAAATAAGTGTTTAACGTTAACACTCAGCAATCACAAATATTTCTAAACAAGTAAATAAGGGAGAGGCCACAGATTAATGCAATTTAATTGGCTTGTTTACGGCTGGCAGATTTGAGCTGTGCAAAATGGCGACTGTATATGTCGGTATGAGTTATCCAAAATGACTAATTTCCAGTCAGGGAGACTGATCTACAGGAAGCTCGTAGGAGGACACAGACGCAATTGTCAGTTTTAATGGTTTAATTACGTCCCAAATATTCTCATGTCATTCTAAATGTTTCACAATTTGGTGAACAATGAGAAGCAAAGAAGGGCAAAGCTTAGTGGTGATAATTACAATATTGATATTCAGTTTTGAATTTTGCATATGCAATAATTAATTGCAGACTTCATCTGAATGAATGAACCGTTGTTGATATGTCTGTAAGTCAAACCCAGAGCCCAACTGTTTGCCTTCGATTTTCCTATAATTGGTTTTTTACATTGAAATTGTCATCTTGCTTGGGTTTTTGCTACTCTTGTATTTATCACGTGAAAAAGCAATTATGACACAATAAAGACAAATATAAAAGAGGATTTGTTGATTCAATTAGCCTGAACAAATTATTTTAAAATACCATTAGATACAGCAATTTTGCCATTATTTAGGGTATTTAACGCATATAATTAAATATTTTTCTAAATGTCTGACAATAGACAAACAAAACAGGCAAACACACAACCACTTATTGGGCACAAGTTAGTATTGTCAAAAGAGAGACTTGTCCCTTGACATATAAGTGACACATGAAAATTGTAGTTGAGAGTCTATCTGTACAACATCGCCAAATTTTGGACTTCCAGAGAGTCGATCTAAATAGTAAGAAAATAGCATTAGGCAGCATTTGGCATGGGAAAGACAGGCAACTGGTTAGGAAGGGCGCGCGAGAGGAGCGGAGCGGCAACACACTGACCTATTGATTTGTGCTTGGGGGAGGGGCGTGGGCGGGGTCGAAGCAGATTACAGCCCCGCAGAGAAGCAAGGGATTAGCAGGCATTCGAAAGAGGAGAAGAGAGAGGGATTAGCAGGATGAGCGAGACGAGTGGGGAGGGGATTATGGTACCGAGAGTGGGATCCCAAAATAATCCCCCAGCATACTGGGCATCATCCACTGTAGAATAGATGGGGGGTGGGGATGGGGGCTGGGGGGGTACACCAGTTACTGCACACTGCTTTATCCACATTGTCAATCCCCCAACTCTGATCTCTCACCCTCGCCCGCCTGCTCGCGTCTGACATTTCAAATTCCACTATCTCCTTCTGTCTCTCTCCTCTCCCTTCTGTCCCTGCTATTCAGGCTCTCTGTGTTATGAAGCCCCTCCTTGCATCACACAGCTTATTCTCCCCCCTCCCTCTAATTCTGTAACTCGGAGGTTATGTAAGGTTTGGGGTTGGGGGGGGGGGGGGGGGGGTCAGTTATGCAGCCTCTGAACACCGTGCAGAGGAAGGAGAAAAGGGAGAGAGAGAGAACGAGCGAGAGGGAAACGAAGGGGGAAACGGACCAGAAGGGGATGAAATCAGATGGAATGAGGAAAAGGAAATGAAAATGTATTTGGGTGATGCGAGAAGAAAAACAGGGCTGTCTAAGTTGGGGAACAGGGGGGAAATGAAAGTTAACACATTAACACGTATCACTGCGGCTGTTGGTTTAGTATCGGGGGTCTTTACAAAGACTGTCTACAGATCATTAAAAAAAAATGTGGTATGCTGATTATTCTATCCATCCATCCATCCCTCCATTTTTTGTACCCACTTGTCCTATTCAGGGTTGCGGGGGTCCAAAGCCTATTTCAGAAGCTACTGGTGCAGGATGCTGATTACTCATGATAATTATTATTTTCAGCATTGACCCGAGTGTATGTGGCATAGGTGGTTGCTATGCATCCTCTACAGACATCACACTGCCATGTGGCGCAGATGAGCGAGACAGAGAAAGAGCTGAAGCGCAGATTAGAGTAGGAGAGTGTGGAGGACAATAGAGGTGGAGTGACTGGAAAATAACAGTCCAAGAAATAACTGAAACTGAGGGGCCAATGGTAAACAATCAGCGATGGGGGAGGCATGCCTAGGGGGGTGGAGGGGCTCACCAGTGCTCCAGTAACCTACTTACAATAATCCTTCGCATTTCTCATTTCTGAAAATGCAGGAACGTTACATCACATTATGCTTTGATTAAATCACCGTTTTATCAAAGTCTACATATCCTGAACCATTTAGCACATAGGCACACACAAACTGCACTACGTCTTAACATCTTAAAGCAGCAATAGCTGCAACATTAAATCAGGAACACTGCTCATGAACCTGAATATATGAGAGGATTTTCCAGTGCTCCTTTGCCTAGACATGCATGGTTCTTATGGATGGTTTGAATTATACAAAACTGCTCCTGCAGTGACAGCAACCAAGCTCATCTGTGCCTAAAATCTTATTATTCTTCTAATAGATAAAGTGGAATTTAATTTATTTTTAGTGAACTATTCAGGAACTTGATCTGACTCATCTCATGGGGGGAAATGAACCACTAGACAACATTATTACATTTTCTCTCCATCAACTAGTAGCCTTTCAAGCAGATGTTAACAGATAGGCCACGTCTCCCCTTCAACATTAACCTCACCATATCACTCAATTATTAAGCATAATGGTGGAAATGCAGTACTGATGTTGCTCAAAATAACTTTAGAAAACCAAATTCAGTCTAAACACCCTGCCTTTGTATCTTAATTGGACAGGCCTTTTTGTAACGGCTTTGTAATAATGCTTTTTCACAAGAGACACGTTGTTATGGTTTAATGTCTTTTAAATTGCAGAATGATGAATTTAAAATTATGGAATAAATTAGATTCTGCTGTGTAATAAACTGACATGCATTAATCAAAGACAAAATTGGTTTAATTGATTTCTGTTTACATTTCGTCATCGTAAACTTATGAAGTGCATTCAACCAGCATGCACTCGTTAAGACAAACTATATTCTTTGAAAATTTCAGACTGAACATCTTGACGATAACAACGATAGAAAACGAACTTCTGGAGAACAAAATGTATTTTTTTTTTGCTCCCTAACGATTTACACATAAAGCACACATAACGCAGGAAAACGCCGCAGGGTTCGACAAGACAACAATTTCCCACGACGACGTTATGACACACTGCCACACTTTCCCACGCGCGCCGCTCCTCCTTAAGCGCGTGGAAACGACGCGCGCCGCTTCGCGGGGCACGAGGCGGGCCAAGCGAAGCGGGATCATGTGAGAGTCCACGCGACGAAAGTAGGTTAGAGCGAGGGGAGGGAAGGAGGCAGAGACAGAGCAGCAAAGCGAGCGGACAGTTCCAGCGCTACGGAGGACGCGGCGAAACGTCCGTAAACACTCACTGGCATTTTATTAGGCTTAGCGACAGGCGCCACTTCTGAAACATATGAGGATTTGCTTCTCTTTTCATTTTTTTCAAAGGCTCCAACCCGGAGCTTTAAGAACTATATTTAGTAATTGTATTTACCTCTTTTATTTTAATGGTTTGTTATTGCATGGCTCGAAGATAATATAACAAAGATGAGAGGTGAGTCAAAATTATCATCCATTACCTCCATGAAAATTCTTAAGCGCGTTCAAGACAATTCTTTTGCCGTCCTCGTTGCGCAAACTATGTGTAAAATTGATTAAAGTTTGTATCGTGGTGCTGTCTGCATAAATAACATTGATTGACTAGGATTAAGGCAGATAGCCGTTTATCTGCGAGACGCCACTTCTATGGCGCAGACGGTGTAAAATTTGTCAAAGTTTACCGAGCAACAGTGCGCGAATGAAGCAGTTTTTCTAATCGGCGCGGAATACACACAGTAAATGTTGTAGGTAATGTTTGAAAACGATTGCATGTCATTCACTTTAAATGAATCGTGGTTGAGCTGCTTCTTCATAAGCTTCAGCTCTTGAAATCGAAGGGAAAAAAATGACGGTGTATTTCGGTCGCTGTTAGCGTGCAACTAGTCTCAATTATGTAAGGCGGGGGAGGGTAGTAATGCGAGTGACAGTATAAGTGAAAGCAAATAATTCTTTATAAATCGGAGAATAATAACTACAGCAAACACGTAATGAGTGATTCATTTATATTGATATACAGCTGTATATAATACTTATTTTCTTTGCAATTGGTGGTCGTTTATAAGTTTTAAATATGAGTTCTATGTTGTTTTCCATATGACAGTGAAGTTTTTGAGATTGTTGATTTTTGTTGCCGTTAATATGGTGGAGCGCGAGCCGGCGTTAACGCGGCGATGCGCGTGTTGTTGTTTTCTGATCGCCAGCATGGCCGGCCGTGTGCGGCGAGGGAGAGGGAGGCTTGGCTGTTCCATTGACCTAGTTCTGTCATTGAGGATTACACAGCATTTAAAGGGGAGCAAGGAAGGGATGTAATGGGATGGGATGGCGGCACATTAAGGAGGCGGGCCCTATTCGGGCCGTCGTGGCAGTCTGATCTTAATCGGGGAGTAAGGAATCGGCTGGTTTTGTTTTGAATTTTGAGAAAAGTGTAGCCATGAACGTAAAACCTTAAACTGCATTTATCCAAATGAAATGCCTGCATCATATCAGTACAGAGCGCGCTGTGATTCCATTTACCACGTTATTATTATTATTAATTATTATTAGTAGTAGTAGTATCATTGTTACTCTTGTTTTGGTTTTTGCTGTTATTGTTGCTGTTGTATGATGTCAGGGAGAATGTTTCGGTTTACTTGAATAAATTACTTTTCGTGTAAGAAGTCTCTTGGTATTAAAAAAAAAAAAAAAAAAACATTTAGAGGAAACCAGTCAACAAATCTCGGAGATTGATAAACCACAGTCAGAGTGATTGATGATGATGTGATCCATCTTTATTTCCTTGTCAGGTTAGGGCCAATTCAAGGGGCAATTTTGCTCTAAGTGACGTTTTGACTTAAAATCTCTACAGCCTTATTCCGAATGCAGAGTTTTGCTTGGTTTGCACGAATTACTTGCTAAAACCAGGAAAGTTACCTTCACTTGTGTGTGTGTGTGTTATTTTTGTGGTTAGAATAGCCCAGGTTCCCCACGCTCTGTGCCATGGTTGTGTCAGGCTCGTGGCAGTGCATTTTGGGCACGATGCTGCCTGATGCTGTCGACACCGCGGGGAGGTAGGGGTGCTGTCAGTCATAACAGAAACGACTGAGAAGCACCCACATGAACCGCAGTCGTGCTCCCAAGCTGGGATCAGTACAGACCTTGTGGAATAGCTAGCAGAGGGACTTAGAGTCAGCTGATACCTCGGAGAGTGTCAGGTGAAGCTGAGCACTGTGTCAAAGGAGCGATTAGTTACAGTGAGCTTGGTAATGCTGGCCAAGCGCTGGCGCAGTTCAGCACAAAACAGCTTCAGGGTGACTATAGCATGTGCCCGGTCATAATGCATTTAATTTTCAGGTACTGGTGCATTCCCTGCTCTGTGGCCACCATACTCACGGTGGGGCTTGGTGCAGCACAGACTCCTGGTTTCGGGGAGTGCTAGAAACAGTGAGCCTTTCAGCATCCTCCTTTGTAAGCTTTTGCGTGTTTGTGCCTGGATGCGGAGCTGCTCACGGGTCTGACTGCCTGACAATCTGACAGCTGTCAGGCCACAGACCATAGCTGAGATGCATCCCCTTGGTGTGTGAGGAATGGCTCTGGGCAGAGGGCAGATGACGCAGCGTGTTTCAGTACTGGGAGCACTGGGAGACGGGAATCCACCAAGGAAAATGTAGATGCCATTTTACAAGTATCCTTTCATGGATGATTTTTCTTATTGTTAAAATAAACTGATATCTGTACTTTTTTTTTTTTTTTTACTTTCCACACCTGCTAATTGCCTTCTCACATCTCTTATTGAAGTTAATTATTAAATGTATATCTATATTAAATAATAGTATTTTAAAAATGGCCACAGTAAATTATGTAAGAGAATGGCGCTACAAAATTAAGCACCTCAGTCTGTGTTGGTTGTCAGGGAGTAAATTATACGAGTAGATAGATATTTTTAGATTTACCAGGAGGCATGAGTGATTCAACAAATTCCCTTTTACAGTAAAAACTGCTGCTATTATCCGTTGGCGTCGTTGCTCTTTGCCGGTTGCTCTCAGTCCTGATCCAGGGGGGCTCCTCTGATGGCTGGTTTTTTGCTCCAGCCAAAATTTTAGTGAATGAGGCTTAAAGGAACTGCAAAAAAATGTCATGTAGCATCCATTACCAATCACAAATAACAGGCAATAAAAGCGTGAGCCCGTTTATGCAACCATGATGCGTTACATGTCACGCAGCTTACATCATTTGAGTATTCAAACAATAGTAAAAACAGTATGAGCCTTAATTAGGTTCAGTCAATCATTCATGTGCCTAATTGTTCGTTGAGCTGTACTGTCACTCGTTATGTGACATAAATATATTTGCTCATTTTTACAATGTATGCAGGGAAAAAAACAGGAGAGCGGATATTATTCCTCCACCGAGATCTCTGACAATGAATTCAGTCGATGCCCAATCACACCTGTTTGCTAGCAGATGAATCAAAAATCAGCAAACCCAGGTGGCTCTGTGGCAGCAGGCTTGAGTGTGTGTGTGTGTGTGTGTGTGTGTGTGTGTGTGTATATATCTGATTATATCTATTCAGAAATGCTCTTTTTAAGAGTGGAAAGGCCCTATGAACTGGGAGATGATGAATGTGGGGGGGTCCCCTGTTGGCCTGTGTTTCAGTTGAGGGGTTATGGGTTTCAGCCCAGACCAGAAAGCGCTGGCTGCACATGAAACACTCATAACGGAGGCTAAACCGAGGACATGGTGTGCAGATGCCATGTATAAGCTAAACAGAACCTTTGGACACAGCCAGGTCACTTAATAAAGGGAGATAAGAGGACAAAGTCTCAGCAATTGACCAAGACTTCAGCCTGGCGTTCTGTAACGAAGCAAATTATGCTCTGGGTGACCGACTGCGCAAAATGTACAGAAAAGTGCATTGTAACCTTTCATGGGAATAGGCTATGGAAGAATCTGCATGACTCACCTTTTATTCGGCTTTTACTGAGTGCCTTGTAATACGTCTCTTGTCATGCTAGACGGGCAAACAATGACGTGTTTAACTGAATATCTCTGATAAATGTTTGAATATCTCCTCCTTGCAGTGTAGTCCAAAGGATATAAAAGGCTAAATACCAGAATAGAAATCCTTAATTTTTTCAGCAGCACCAGAGAAAAGGGGGTGTAATCCACATTCGTCCGTGTGCTGCCTAAGGCATTCACTGCATGTGTATCTGCAGGAGAGCTTTTCCCTCCAAGAACGCGAGGACATGATTCTTGGAGTGTTGATAAATACAGCGAAATGCTTGGTGTTACAGTGTGAAACTGGACTGTGTTAACTGCAGTACTTCCTGACGGCTCACAGAACAGTGACCTGGAGCAATTACCGGAATCGTTTTTATCACTATGACAGCAGTCTGGGGGTCACAGAATACCCCTCTCTGCATTCCCATCTATATTAAATGGTTGTAGAATAACCTCTTAATCTTTTATTAGTCGATTTTTATTGATTCCTCCCCCCCCCAGATTCCCTCCTAATATTAATTTATTGGCATATTGTATTCATGTTTGTTATAAGTATGCAGCAATTATTTATGTTGTATTATGCCATTTAGTTATTGATGTGTCTTACATTCATTTGCCTACTCTTTACAATGTAAAACGTACATTTCAAAAGTGTGGACATAAAATATGTTTTATGGAAATATAACATGAAAAGCAGCTTATGTAATTCTGGTCTCTGCAGGCCTATTTGTACTGCAGCCCCCTGGCTTTCTGCTGTGTGACTGGGGACTGAATTAAAAATAGTTTTATGTCAGCGTGCAGAGACAGCTGAAACTGCGGTCGCATGCTACACGTTTCGGAGTCCGTATAAGTTACTGCGTCGCTGTTTTTCACGACGTGTAGGTAGTGCCCTCAACTCCACACGGCCTGCATCTTGAGGAAGTTTTTTTTTTAACCAGTTATATATTCATTAATGTCAGTAAGCGTTACGGTGACCTTTTGAATGTGATTATCAAGGGTTCACTGGCTTTGGAATGTTAAAGTCTGTTTTCGTAAGTGAAGAAGAGGGCCACATTCACTGTCGTTTCTGATTGGTCTACCTTACAACCTTAAAAAAACAGGAATCAGATTGTTGTCCTCACTGTGCCACCATCCACAGCCCCCCCCCACCACCGCCCCCTTGCCGTTCAGTGGGAAAGTGTGTCAGTAGAACAGCTCGTCCACATAGCCTGACCGTGCTGCCGCTGATTGACATTCAAAGCAGCAAGCCAGCGGCGGAGCTAAGCGCACGGGAGCCAATGAGCAGCAAGTGCAGCGGCAGAGGGGGGCGGGCCCATTCCGGCGTTGCTAGGGTGACCTCCCTTGAATGAGCGTGTTTGTGGAATGGTGGAATGTAGCCAGAAGGCAGTTATATAACACAGAAAGGGTGGGGGCGACAGGGAACTGGGCGGCATGGGAGAGGGAGAGAGTGCAAAGGGCGCTTTCCATGACATTTGTTCTTCGGTTTCTCCCTCCTTCCACTTAGCAGCTCATTAGGTTTCACCGTCTCCTCAAAGCCCGAGCCCACGGGGCACATTCCGGATTGTTCTTATTAACCTGTCTCGGCGTACGCCGACCGTGCTTCCCTTCATATCTCCATAGGTGATGCGTTAAGTGACCCGCAGGCCTCTCTGGCTGAGTAACGTCCGTCCAGCCGCCGAGCTGCGCGCTTCTTTCCTGTTGCTATAAATGAGACGTTACCTAACGCCTTGCGTCACGAGGCGCAGCCACAAAAAGAAAAGGCCGACGCGGCCCGCCGACGCGTCACTGCAGCCCGGAAGGCTCTCGTTTTCTAGGTAGCTTCCACTTGTGCCTCAAACAGAACATGAGCCAAGGAAACCTGATCTATCTAATGCAGCTGGCCTGCTGTACTGTTAGGGGTGGGGTGGGGGTCGGGGGGGGGAGCTGCCTTTTAGGTAACTAACTGGGTGAAAAGAAAGCAACAGCTGTGTACAGAATCATGTAGATTTTTTTATTTTTTTTTTGAGCCAATTAATTTTCAGTAACTTAATTCCCAGTCCTGGTCTGAACCCCATTGTTAATGAAGGCTGTAAATATAGGCAGGTGGGTTGGTGGGCAGTACTGTAGCCTCACAGCACCCGGGCCAGAGGTTCGAATGCTTACTTTATAAAGCTCTATCTTCCTGATAATATTCTGCTGCAGTTGCACTGTGTGCACTATTGTGTTTGACCGCCGCGTGATTTACTTGAAGGTGCCTGTTATTACCATCATTGCAAAGTCATTTTAATGCCAGCCATTAATTCAGCCGCTGCGATAACAGGTCTAAGCATATATTGGCTGCAATCTTTACAAGGTGTTGTACTGCTGAAATTTCCACTTGCAGATAACTTGACTTCTCTGTAAGAATAGTGGTAAGCAGATTTTATAGGGGTTTTCTTGTCAGGAATAAAGCAGAGAAATTACAGGATTTTTTTAGCAGTTATAAGAAAGACTGTAGGCTGCATGGGGAAAAAATGCTCAATGGGGGGATCTTTAAGGGGGAGCTATTGCTCAATGGGGGGGCTATTGCTCCAGACCACGTTATCAGTGTTTTCTCCTGTTCCCTCTCGTTTTATCTCCAGCTCAAATTGAAGTAATCCCATGTAAAATCTGTGGGGACAAATCATCTGGGATCCACTATGGCGTGATCACCTGTGAAGGATGCAAGGTGAGAGCTCTGAACACAGCGCTACGTAGAGATTCAGTTCAATAACATTTATTTTCATATAGCGCCTTTCACAATAAAGTCGCCCCAAGGCGCTTTACATGGGTGTGTTGCCATACATTCCTGCATCATTTATACAGATCTGTTTACACCCTGCAGCAAACCATAACAAACCGTGTGTATGGATACATATTGCTCAGCACCTGCTCTGTCGGGGCGGGGCCCATTTTCATGGCCCTTCCTGTCGCTCTCTCTGTCCCTCATGAGCCGCGGCCCTTCCTGTCGCTCTCTCTATCCCTCGTGAGCCGCGGCCCTTCCTGTCGCTCTCTCTGTCCCTCGTGAACCGCGGCCCTTCCTGTCTCTCTCTCTGTCCCTCGTGAGCCGCGGCCCTTCCTGTCTCTCTCTCTGTCCCTCGTGAGCCGCGGCCCTTCCTGTCGCTCTCGCTGTCCCTCGTGAGCCGCGGCCCTTCCTGTCGCTCTCTCTGTCCCTCGTGAGCCGCGGCCCTTCCTGTCGCTCTCTCTTTCCCTCGTGAGCCGCGGCCCTTCCTGTCGCTCTCTCTGTCCCTCGTGAGCCGCGGCCCTTCCTGTCGCTCTCTCTGTCCCTCGTGAGCCGCGGCCCTTCCTGTCGCTCTCTCTCTCTGTCCCTCGTGAGCCGCGGCCCTTCCTGTCGCTCTCTCTGTCCCTCGTGAGCCGCGGCCCTTCCTGTCGCTCTCGCTGTCCCTCGTGAGCCGCGGCCCTTCCTGTCTCTCTCTCTGTCCCTCGTGAGCCGTGTTAACTTCTCCTCGTGGGGTTTGTCCACACAGGGATTCTTCCGGCGTAGTCAGCAGAACAATGCCATGTACTCCTGCTCCCGGCAGAGGAACTGTCTGATCGACCGCACCAACCGCAACCGATGCCAGCACTGCCGTCTGCAGAAGTGCCTGGCACTGGGGATGAGTCGCGATGGTAAGGAGACGGACCGCGGTCGTCACCGGGCCGCTCAGTGTGACCCGTAGACAATACAGCGCGGCTAAACGTGGACCGACAGTATGTCTCACATGATCATCATCGTCACGAAATCTTCTCTCTTTGCCGTCTTTGTGCCATAGCCGTCAAGTTTGGCCGCATGTCCAAAAAGCAGCGAGACAGCCTCTATGCCGAGGTCCAGAAGCACCAGCAGACGCAGGAGCGCGGTGGCGGGATCCGGGACGACGGGGGCGAGAACGCCGTCCACAGTAGAGCCTACAGCAGGAGCTCCGGCTCGGCCCTCAGCGACCTCGACGACATCACCACGCTGCCTGACGGACTGCTCTTCGACCTGCCCCTAACACCAGAGGGCGCCAGCGAGTACTGTGCCCTGGAGCTCCTGGGAGGGAGCGCCGGGAGCAGTTCGTCCACGCAGAGCTCGCCGGAGCAGAGCAGCCTGGACTTCGCAGACGGCAGCCTGGTCGACCACGAGTATCAGCTTCTCCACGAACCCAGCCTCTTCGCACACTCCCTCCTCAACGGCTCCCCCGCCAGCTGCTCCCTGCTCGAGATCGGTGGGTCATCCCCTTCAGCTAGGGCTGCCTTTGTGATGCTGTGCAAATCCATGTCTCGTGGGTTTCTGGAAGGAGTTTTTCCTTTTTTTTAGAGCGCATTACCCAGAGTGTGGTGAAGTCCCACCTGGAGACGTGTCAGTACAGCACAGAGGAGCTGAAGAGTCTCATGTGGAACCAGTACACACCTGAGGAGATCCGTATCTACCAGAGCAAGGTGATGTACTACAACACTACAGTGCTGAGTCAGTTCTTCATATCGTCGCTAAACGATTAAAAACCATGTTCATTTCTTGATCATTGTGACTTTTTACTATAGATAGGAATACGCCCATTCTTCTCCATGTACTGATAGTGTCTGACATCAAATTGGCCAATGAAAAGATGTCTTATGAAGTCATCTATACTACCATTTATGTTCGTACTGGTTACCATTTATATTCATGATGGTAATTTGCATGGATTACTTTATATAACTAATTTTAACAACATTGATAGCTAGATTAGCTAACATCACTTTTTTATTGTGAATATAAAGTGAGGTTAGTTTATGCCTAGTTGACGTTGACATAGCCATTGCTGGCAACAGTCCATGTGAGTCCATTTAAAACATTAAACTGTTCACTGTTAAGGGTGCTAACGGTGCCTCAATTTTTGGAGATGCTTGTTTTTTATTGGACAGTGATGATGTATGTATACTATACATATAGTACAAGTGGTGTTTTCTGGGACTGTATTGATCATAGCATTGTTTAGAATCATCTGTCCGTAGTGACTCACAGTAGTGAGTAACCTCCTCTGCCGTATGATGTTGGGTTCGATTTCCTCTCACACTGGGTCGCTCTGTTTCTTTCACCCACTGCTGATCCTTCAGGGTACACCCCCGGCATGTTAACGAAGTGCGGTTACAAACGCCAGCGTCTCACGCTCATAGGATTAACGGATGTGGCCCCCGGCTCTTGTTTTCCAGTCTGCGGAGGTCATGTGGCAGCAATGTGCTCACCAGATCACCAACGCCATCCAATACGTGGTGGAGTTCGCCAAGCGCATTGCCGGCTTCCTGGACCTGTGTCAGAATGACCAGATAATCCTTCTCAAAGCAGGTCACTATAAGTACCCCTTATAAGCATGTGAGCCAAAACAAAAATATTCCCGAGCTCTATGTTCAAAATGTTTGGAGTCGTTCCATGTTAATTACAGACTCCCTACTGCTCTGTTATTGGCTCGTGGGAGTTTTACTTGCACAAATATGTTCTGAGGACAGTACAAAAAATGATTGGTTCAGTGAGATAACCAATCAGATTGTATAGGAGACATCTGATTGGTTGGTCCAGCCTCCTCTAGTTGCTTAGACCCGCCTCCTCTACAATCCGATTGGTTACCTCTCTGAACCAATCATTTTCGTCCGGCCTCAGAACATGTTTGTGTAAGTAAACCTCCTATGAGCCTGTTGTTCTTTGCACGCTATCTACCTATTCTGGCCCTTTGTGAATCATTTTCCTTCGCTTCCCTTTTAATGTTCGTTCTGTGCTCCCCCCCCCCCAGGATGTTTAGACATTCTCCTGATCCGCATGTGTAGAGTCTACAACCCACTGAACAGCACTTTGCTTTTTGACGGCAAGCACGCTGGTGTGCAGCTCTTCAAGGCTCTCGGTGAGATTTCATTACCTTATTAGCCTGCATCGTGAAAATCCAGGTGTTCTCTTTCATTTGTGGTCATGCTCGCATTGGTTTTATAATTTAATGGCATTTTTAAATCCCAGTAATAACTGTGCCATAAAGTTGGGGGGGGGGGGTTCAGGACGATTCCAAGGGCCCCTGAATGACAGGGGCTCTAAAGAGTTTGGAGCTTAATTGGATTGGTCTGGGTAGGGGGCTCAAAATCTTTAGCGACACCCCTACCCTGTAATTAAATTTAAAGGCAGTTTAAAGAATTTTTCTTACCTGAGTGAAACTTGCTGTAATTATTTTTAAATGTTCAATAATATATGAACAACAGAACAACAGACTCTCAAATGGTCCTAAGAGTCAAGTATGTTTGATTTAAACAAACTACTAAAAAAATAAAAATTTCTGGCAAACTCAGGGAAGTGACTCTGGAAACATAGAAAATTAGTGGCTGAGTGACACACAGCTATGCCCCTCCACCCCTGCAGGCTGCGACGACCTGGTCAGCGCTGTGTATGACCTGGCAAAGAGCCTGTGCCGGCTGCAGCTCACCGAGGAGGAGATGGCCCTCTTCAGTGCCGCTGTCCTGCTGTCACCAGGTAGGTCTCATGCACAGGTACACGGGGCAGCAGCTTCGAAGCCAGGCCTTCTGGAGCTTCAGGGGCCCTGGGCACACATGCACTGTCTCTTTTATTCCAGACCGACCGTGGTTGACTGACACCCAGCAGGTTCAGAAGCTGCAAGAGAGGGTTTATCTTGCGTTGCAGCATTGTCTCCACAGGGGGGGCGCTAGTGAGGAAAAACTGGCCAAGGTAGCTTACTTGACTTCTTATTTTCTTATGTGAAGCAGCCAATATCACAGTATACATTTTAGTAGTAGGTGGCTTATAAAAAATAACCAAAACCATGTCTACTCTCTCTCTCCCTTTTTTCTCTTTGTCCAAGATGGTGTCCAAATTGCCCATGATGAAGTCCATTTGCAACCTTCACATCGACAAGCTTGAGTTTTTTCGCCTGGTTCACCCAGAAACGGCGTGCAGTTTCCCCCCTCTCTACAAGGAGGTGTTTGGGAGTGAAATCACCTTCCCGGACTCCACTGTGAGCTAAGGCCGATCAGAGAGCAAGATGGAAGGATACAGAGAGAGAGAGATGTGTTGAAATGGACAGAGACAGCGATTTGGGAGGATTATACAAACCCAAAACGCCACCAGCAACTCTGCGACAATCCCGCACGCAACACTTTAATAAATTGTGACACGCTGCCCCCATCTTGGGTTTCTTCTGTGACGCCCAATCCAGTGCAGCCGTTACACGAGGGTGGTGCACTTCTCGTAGGCCGTCCCCTGCATACCGCCACACTGTCGGGAGAAACGTCCCAGGCTGTAAAGCGGTTCCCCCTGTTCACCTCACGTACGACCCCCGGAACCTGAAGTGCCCTGTAATGTGACATCTCGCCCTCCCGAATCTCTACCATCCCTCCACCCAAGCGGAGCACGAATGTACCCCAGAGCCCCAGCCCAGATCGTGAATGTACCCGTGTTCTGTTTCCCTTACGGCTGTGCTTCTGTGATGCCTGTTTGTTGATCCGGGGCCCGGCTATTGTCGATAGTGCCCTTTTCTTTGCCATTTCATCCCCTGAACAAATGAAGGGACCAAGTTAGGATACCATTCACCATAGGTTCAGTGTGACATAAGCTCACCGTGTGATGGATTCGGCAGTATGCTGTAATGACAGATATGCACCAGCAGGGTGGAAGATCATTCTGCACTGGCGCAGTGCAGTAACTCACTGACCTGTGTCCATTGGGGCATGTTCAGTAGGCACCTTTTGGAGCTGCTCTTTTCAAGATGCAGTAGGCGAGCTCATACGCACTACCTGTTCCTGCCCGGGAATGCCAAAATAAGCACCTTTTTTTATTTATTAATGAGTGTGTAAATCCACCTTATCGTGAACGTGTGTCCCCAAGGAAACGTTGAAGAAAGTGTGAGAGACAGAGGGAGATGGTCAGGCGAGATAGTGGAGCTGAAACGGTCCCCCAGTGACTGCCTCGGGGGTTGGGGGCTTAAGATGGGGATGGAGCGTCTCTGGTGCCGCTGCTCTCCCCCCTCTACTCCCAGAGCTCTGAGGATTGACACTCTAAGCACGGTGCCCTCCTGAAGTCGTCACATGCTGCCCCCGGAAATTGCAGCGGCGCAGCTCAGCCGAAAAGGCTTTAGCGGAGACGCTCAGTGGGGACGACGGGCTGCAGTGAGCGGCGTGACTGATAAGACGGGAAGTTTTAATGCCACTTTTTCGCGGACTGACTCGGAGTGGCCCCGTCGTTTCTCACACTGCACTGCACCTCTGCGGAAGCCTCAGTTATGGACTGTGGAATCAGAGCAGATTAAAATAGCAGAAGTGGGGGAGGCGGGAAAAGACAAACTGCACTCAAACTTTGGGAGTGAGAGAGAAGGCGGGACGGAGCGGGAGTGACAGAAATCCCCTGCAGCCAGTGAGACCGAGGTAGCCTTACTCGGAACAGACTGCAGTTTTAATTGAGTCCATCTGCATTGTAAATCTTGAGTGGAAGTCAGCATTGCATCAGTGTCTCTCCTCACTCACTTCGCTCGGGTCCTGCGTCGCCATTCCACTTTGACACATGTGAGGGCTGACAGAGCCCTCAGTCCCCCCCCGAGTTTGGGACTATTTGTTATTTTTTATATGTGCTCTTGTGTGTTCTTCGGTGCAAAAGAAAATGAGGGATAAATTGATAGGGATAGCTGTGTCTCACGCGATTTAGTACCTACCCTGCTCTGTTTGTGATGAGTCAGGCTTGGTCTTGCACTGCTGAGTGCCAGCGATGACGTCATCTGAGTCCACTGGGCCCCGGATTCCAACTTCTGAGCTTAAAGATGCAGCTGGAAGATAGAAACCTCCCTAGATGACGTCTCTGAGGTGTGCTGAATGCGCCCGTGTGCCGAGTTCCAGCACACAAACACTCGATATTACACAACGGTCAGTAGCCTGAAGACAAGTTCTAGATATATCAAGTTGGCAAGACCGGCCAGTGATTTAATGGTTAGACAATCACAAATATGCATTGTGAGCAGAGAGTGTTTTCTTGCAACTATGCCGTCCAGTTACATAAGCTCAGCTGCACAAGATCTCACTCTGCACTGCTGGGACAGTGCGGCATCCCCCATGCTGTTCCTTTTACTGTCAGAGTTCGTGGTAGGATATCTGTCGTCTGGTGCTGAAACATACAGTGTCGTGATGGGACTGTGCAATAGTCAGTCTTTCCCATTCCCACAGCTGGGGAGTGATACACCTCAACGGTGCCACCCCCCCCCCCCCCCCCCCAGAAGCTTATTTGGCACAGGGACAGAAGCAAACACGGCATAAAAAGTGTATGGAAACAAGAGTATTATGATTTAAGCTAATGACACAATCGAAAATAAAGACTGGAAGAGTGGAATCTTCGCAAATGTCCTCGTCTGTCCACGTCTATTGAAATTGACCTGGAGGTGATGTTAAATGTATACACACAATCGCTCAGGGAGATAGCTAGGCTCTCTGTCCTATGGTGTCTTCTCCAGTTAGCCTAGCGTCACACCTAACACAGAATAGAAGAGCTTGCACCTCGATCACTGTGTACAGTGGATGTTTTTGTGAGTGCTAATCACAGAATTATCAAAGACTTTACCCTCGTCTGATATCGATGTTATTACAGGTCTTTTGAGCCTGAACTGTAGAAGACATAGAATCTAAAATTACGAATAAAATATAAATTTGGATTTATTCTTTGAATTTAGTGTTGGATTGTTTTTGTTTATCTCCCACTACTCAGTTTTTTATTTCCTGTTTTAGTATTTTGTTTCCCCTTTTTGTCTTGTTAAATTGTAATTCTATTTTTTTATGGAGAATGTTTTTAAAGAGAAAAGTACCAAAAATAGTTATTTTTTTTAGTCAAGAACTTTGTCCTAGAAGCTTATTTTGACATTTTAAAATGGTAGGGAGATAATGACTGTGTGTAATTTTGGTGTTTAATAACTTCTCGAGGATGTGTACATATGTGTGTGTATGTATGTATGTATGTACACATATACATGATAAAATATATAATTATTATGCAATAATTACTTTAGATTTGTATACAATACGTATTATCTAATCATCCATCCATTTTGTAAGGTGGGGGTCATGGGGGGGACCTCCTTCAGGCAGCATGGAGCACAGGGCTGGGTGACACCCAGTTCATCACACGGCACATACACACAATCACACACTACCACTAAGAGACATTATTCATTAATGCGTTTAATAGAAAGCTTGAAAAGTTATTAAACACATTTAGTGATATTATTGTACAATGGATACTGTATCTGGTTTAAAGAATGTAATAAAGATCTTTTTTGCATATGGCAGGATCTACTGTGTGGATGTATTTCTGTTTTTGTTCATAATACTAATTAAAATTTACAGATACATGCACCTTAACGGGGATTAAAAGGATTAACTTTCAGTTTTTCTTTAAGTGAAATATCTTAATTTTTGTATTTCAATCATAAAGGTGTCTTTTTTGTTAAAGTATAAGAGTGTGTGTGTGTGTGTATATATATATATATATATATATATATATACACACACACACACACATGTACTAATCTTTTATTAATCACTATTTTGTAACTATCTCAAAATGTTTTGTTTAACCGAGTTATGAGTGTACTGTAATTTTTTGTGTGTTTAGTTTATGGTGTTTAAATGTATTACCTTGCTGGCCTTGTCTCTTGCCGTAAATCACACACAAGCTATTTGACTTCATAATACATAATCTAGATCTTTTATAATAGGTTATTCCATGACACTAGCTACTGAAGCTTAACTGTGTTACAGGAATACATGGAAATGTTCTGTGAAATGGAACTTCAAAGTAGCATCGATGCTTAAATCACTTCATTCGTTACCTGCCCCTCTATGACATGAAAAAAGCAGTTCCATAATTTCAATACAAAAATATGGGTGCAAACCTGTCTAGGGTTCTCTGCCTTGTGCTCCAAGCTTCCGGAATGTTCTCCAGGCTTGAGGTGTCCCTGCACTAGCTAATGAACGGGTGGATGAAGCCTTGCCCAGTACCTCACTGACGAATGTTGACATCTGGGCAAAATATGGATTGTCCAGTAACACCTGAATGAAGCAGGAAAAAATATTAGAATTTATATAATTTATAACATCACTTGGTGGAAACATCATAATTTTTGCTATACTGGTTTTAGCAGTGATATTGGCCAAAAGCCCTGATTTAACGTAGTTACTATAGTATTTGAGTGATCTAATTTAATTAACTGGCATATAAAGGAGATATTTTAATCCCTTATCCAGTAGATTTAAATTTACAAGTCTTTCTCAAATTATCATTAACGCTAAACGTAATAGCAGTTCCTCTACGGCACTTGTTTCTCGGAAGCGTCACGCCTTTAGGACGGAAGCAGACCCTTACTGAAGCCCTCAGGCTTTCACACTAATCAAATAGCAGAGAGTCTCTTTCCAAACAGGAGACTGGCCACAATAATGTTGGTAATCGTCCATTCATGTTCGCAGAAATGGGCCTCATCGCCGTTCGCCAAAGGTTGGATGAAGTTAAGGGGATATTTTTCCCCTTAAACCAAAATGGCTGTCTGTTAATATGGACCATCATTAGGACACCATTCGCTTCGACCTCTGCACATGTTCTCGGTAGAGGACCTTAAATGTCATCTAATGGTGCCTTCATGTTCTTCAGCAGAACCGTGCCTCCTCCTGATGTATCTCCACATCCAGTGTCACATGGGACCAACAATGGGTAAATTACATGGTTAATCTTGGATAAATATATTGTTGATGTATTTTTTTCACACATTCTTGGAAGAGCAAATGCTTTTAAAGTAAACTGTGGAAAACAGTACATTGGAAATGGAAATCAACCGAAAATTGCAGCCCCGCAGGGACACAGAGATGCACATTCTCAACTGTGCGGAGTGTTATATATACTCAGAAGTATAAATGAAAAGGCGTAAGACCTGAAGCTGACTGGAGCACAGTCCTGGAACAAAATCCCTATTAGGATAGTTCAGCAGCTGCAGAAGGCGTGAGGGTCAGGAACAAGCAGGACAGGACCAACGTAACCAGTACCTCTGTACTGTAACAACAGAGGGACAGTGACATGACAGTGAAACATGCAGTGAGGGGGCAACAGTTGGCTTAATCGGCACCTCATCAGAAAACGCCGCAGTAGGCAACTGTCTACATCTTGCCCATCTTGCCTTTGTCAGGATCCACCACTGCATAAAGTCAGCAGCAGTGTCTTTGGATAAGCTAGCTCACAATTTATAAATTGATTGCAAAGAACCATGAGTATGTTAACAAGCAGTGCTAACATACATACATACAAACATACATGCATAAATGCTAACATACAAACATGCATGCATGCATAATACATACATGCTGAAATACATGCTAACTAGCTGTGGAGTAAAAACTGCAGCTTAACTGCAGTCCGTCCAGTTATTCAAAGAACTAGAAAATCCTAATCCTACAATAATAAATCATAAGAATTAACAGGCCAGCTGTTATCCATCCTTCAGAAGCTCAACTATTACAGCCTAGTCCTTAAAAATATAGCCTGTATTAATATGTGATTCCATATCATTTAGTGGAGGCCTACATTGCTCTCATTGCTTCATTTTACTACCCCACCCCCCCACCCCCATTAATGAGCCTGGCGACTTTTGGATCGGGTAAGTGTGTTTTTTTACTTGATCTATTGACACCAAGACCCTTCACTTGAAGCTGAGACTCCTTGGTAAACAAGAGCATATTCTGAGCTCCCCGCTGTGGATTCTTCGAGTCTCTTTCTGTGTTGACTTTCCTTCCCCAACCTCCGTCCTGACATTAGCTTATTCTGACTGTTGACTTGACACGCCGCGTTTGTTTAAGCAGCAGCAATCTCCCATGCCACACACCTGTCAACACAGGCACCGATGCACGGTTTACTAGCTAAAAAAAGGCGTCACGTCATTGTAAGTGTTTTACAACAGACAGGCCAATTGTGTAGATATCCAAAATGAAACACATATAGAAAAGCCAAGGTGGCAGGGAATTGCACACTGACTAGAAGCTTGCGTCTTCAGCTATCAACAAAGGAGTTGTCATAGACATTTATCAAACTAAAAACTTAGTCCTCTGAGCGTCTAGTTGCTTCTATGCTCATTTTCTACATCAAAACTGTAAATTCTCCTTATTGTTATAACTCTGAATCCTAATCAGCTGGCACATGCTGAACCATTACTGAAATGGATTTAACCCAAGCATCTGTTGTCTTGATTAATAGAAGAAATAATACATTTTGTGGTTATTATGAATATTGGTTATTCCATTTGATATATGTCATTTTAGTTTTGGAAAGAGTAGCATCATTCTACCCTCATAGTCTATACCAGTGTCTATACCAGTGACCCATACCAGTGTCTGGCAAAGAGACCAGGCCTTTTTGGGTGGTGCATTGCACAATTTGATTGACATTTATTATCCATAATATTTCTTCTTTTCAAGCAACTGCAGATAAAATCCAAATACTTGATCAGCCTTGATAAATTGCCTGTTCACTTGTTATTTCATGACTTGCAAGCCCATTACTGCTTATGTTGCAGTGTACGCCTTGGGTCTCATTCTCCAATTAGGAGCCTCATTTCTTCAGTACAGACTCTGCAACATCTGTACACTAGAAAACGCACAAATGAATTACTATCCAGCTCAAAAGATATTAAATTCCAACTAATAAAACCACCATTGACAGGTCAGACCTTATTCCTTAAGGTTCTTTTCTCTGTAAACATAATGTGCTTGAGTTCCACTGTGAAACCAATTTGGTCTTTCTGAAAACCCAGTGCTGGGTTTGATTGGTGTTATAGGCCAGAAGGCAAGTGCTGGGTTTGATTGGCGTTATAGACCAGAAGCCCAGTGCTGGGTTTGATTGGTGTTATAGGCCAGAAGCCCAGTGCTGGGTATGATTGGCGTTATAGGCCAGAAGCCCAGTGCTGGGTTTGATTGGTGTTATAGGCCAGAAGGCAAGTGCTGGGTTTGATTGGCGTTATAGACCAGAAGCCCAGTGCTGGGTTTGATTGGTGTTATAGACCAGAAGCCCAGTGCTGGGTATGATTGGCGTTATAGGCCAGAAGCCCAGTGCTGAGTTTGATTGGCGTTATAGGCCAGAAGGCAAGTGCTGGGTTTGATTGGTGATATAGACCAGAAGGCAAGTGCTGGGTTTGATTGGTGATATAGACCAGAAGGCAAGTGCTGGGTTTGATTGGCGTTATAGATCAGAAGCCCAATGCTGGGTTTGATTGGTGTTATAGACCAGAAGCCCAGTGCTGGGTTTGATTGGTGTTATAGGCCAGAAGGCAAGTGCTGGGTTTGATTGGTGTTATAAACCAGCAGCCCAGTGATGGGTTTGATTGGCGTTATAGGCCAGAAGCCCAGTGCTGGGTTTGATTGGCGTTATAGGCCAGAAGCCCAGTGCTGGGTTTGATTGGCGTTATAGGCCAGAAGCCCAGTGCTGGGTTTGATTGGCGTTATAGACCAGAAGCCCAATGCTGGGTTTGATTGGCGTTATAGACCAGAAGCCCAGTGCTGGGTTTGATTGGCGTTATAGACCAGAAGCCCAGTGCTGGGTTTGATTGGTGTTATAGGCCAGAAGCCCAATGCTGGGTTTGATTGGCGTTATAGATCAGAAGCCCAATGCTGGGTTTGATTGGCGTTATAGATCAGAAGCCCAATGCTGGGTTTGATTGGTGTTATAGGCCAGAAGCCCAGTGTCCCATTTCCCTCAGGTGTTTGACCCATACCATCTCTAAACCATCCCTGTTAGTGGGGTCTCCTCTGCTTTCCAGCATGCCCCCCCCCACTCCACAGCAAACCAGGTATGATTCCAGCTCTCTTCCTCAGCTATTAGGCTGCTTAGCAGCTTTGTCTTACAGAACCTTGAGTACTAGGCATTCTGGATGCGCTGCCCTATCCATTGGGGACAATCTATAGTCCTCTGATTCTGCAGCCTTGTATCTCTGTACACTTTTGCTGCCCTCTCCCCACAGCTGTATATTATCTGAGAGTATACCAAGAAATCAACTATAAGGGATATTTAACCAGATGTTTTTTAACTACTTTTCTTGGTCCCCATGATGTACAGATTTCATTTAGCCATTTTGGATGTATTCTATACTACCCCTAATGCCGCAGTGTCTGGCTCCTTCATTCCCCGCCCATACAGGCATGTTGGTACTGGCAGACCATCGACGCAGGAAGTGGAATCAAAACGGCTTCTGCCTCCCGGACTCTCCCTTCGTTATTTCCCTCTTACTGGGCTCCCCGTTAGTCTGGGGAACTTGTGATACAAGCCCTGCTGCTTTAAGGCTTTGCTTCCGCTAATTTCTGCTTTGATCATAGTTCCCGTCTTTGGTAAGTCAGCTTAGTCCTGCTGCTGCAAGTGCTTCCCTCTCAGGTTAAACCAGCCTGCATGTGGTACCTTTCAAAGTCACACAATCCTGTCCTCGCCACGATACCGCGGTCAACTTTTCCCAAGCTATTTTCACTACCATGGAAGAAGCTGTGCCCTGTGATGGACTGGCCCCCCGTCCTGGGTTGTTCCCTGCCTCGTGCCCATTGCTTCCGGGATAGGCTCCGGACCCCCCGCGACCCAGTAGGATAAGATAATGGATGGATGGATGGAAGAAGCTGTAGAAATCCACGTCACACAATAACAGGGACCCATTAAGCTGAAGCGCCGGGAAGGCCAGCCTAATTTGAAGGTGCTTGTTTGATTTTCCTATCCAATCCCTTCACCATATTCATTGCACACTATACATTATCAGAAGCCACATAAAGCACGGAAACAGTCGATGTTAAGATGGCTGCACGCTGAATTTGAAAGAAGCCTCCCAAAACAATTACCCCGTTTCCCTTTTGATATTTCCTCCAAACATTCATGATTCATTAAACCCCTTCCTGTGGCATTTCATGGCGCTGTCCTCTGACGATTTAATGCTCTTATTCTGGACCTGCAGCTGATGTAACGAGAATCTTTAATTAAGATCACAAGGGAAACGGTATTGGTCTGTCGTGCTTCCATTTTCCAAACCCCTCCTTGCTTCAGAATGGCAAACAGCTGTTGAGTCACTGTCCTGTGGAGTAAAACATCCCGCTGCCCTTTAACATCATGTTAACGTGGCATCTTCCTGTGATATTTTTCTTCCCTGTTCCTTTCTCAATTTGCTTGCATTTTCTCCAGTGATGCTGCTTAATGAAAAGTGCAGAAATGGAGCTTTCTTACATCACAAATCTCTTTCCCAAATACCATGCTCTCTCTTGCTGTCTCTCTATACTAAATAGATGATGTTCTAATTATTTGTCTGACAGCATATTTCCATATGTCTTCTTATCAGCTGCTTTATTGCATTATTATTGTTCTATTCATCTCTTTCTATATTGATTTTTAAAACTGTATTATTCCATTATTGTGACTGCATTGTAGATGTTTAATTGGTCTCTTCTCATAGGTTAATCTTGGGTATTTTGCTTGCTGGACTCTTAGACCTGAGTTATCTCCTGCGTTGCCATGTGGTTTTACACTGAGAAAAAAAGGCTACAGCTCTGATACGATTTTATATCCCAAGGTACAAACGACATTAATGTACCCCCAATTGTACAAAAATGTTCCCCAGAGTCCATTTCTGTACCTTAAAAGGTACATTTACCTACAGCTAAGGTACAATTGGCAGACCCTTGAGGGTACAGCCTCAGTGACAAGTAATTGTACCCTCAAAGGTACAAATTGGTTCTTTTTTCTGACACTGTAGCTCTAAGAATCCTCCTTCGTTTTTCCATGGACCATACTGTGCACTGTAGTATTACCATACTGCCCAGATTTAATCTGGGGTAAATGGAAGTTGAGGCCTATGGGATTTTTGTAGCTGTTCCCCCAGTAACACTCTCCTTCAGATTCCTTCCTTTACTTCTCCTCACCATTACTGTTGAATCAATTTATTGAGACCTTCATCCCCGGGTCGCTAAGGAGACTCTGGGAGCTCTGCCAATATTCGCAGTTCTTTGGATTAATGGATTGAAGGTAATCTGTGAAATATTCAACCCCTTCTTAAAAGTCATTGGGTCTCCAGAGAATATTACTGTTACCACATAATAAGATGTTTATCTTTCAGTAGTAGGTTTGGCTGACATATACGTCAAGGCTTTCACCTCATACATTTTGTCCAACTGTCCTCAGATGTTTTGGACCATATAAGTTACAACTATAGATTCATTCATAAGCAATTGTGGGAGAATTGCAGTGCTTCTCCTGTTCCAGGAGGAGGATCTTTCAATTTCAACCTGCAGGTTGACATTTTCTACTGGTTTTGGAGCCCAGACCAGTAGTTATACAGATGTGTGTGGTTTCACCTACCAGCCTCAGATATTACTCAACCATCCAGTATTAACTAAATTTCTGCTTGTCAAATCAAGGTAAGGACTCACATTTGAGTGTGAGACTGATACCTTTTTCCTACAAGACCTACAGCTGTATACTCTATGCTGACTAATGTGCAGATTTCCTACATCATTCCTAGTTCTTGAACTAGGCTTACATATTTATGCATTTTCATCCAAAGGACACTATACTAGTCTGTCTCCCAAAGTAGAATTACTTGAATTAGTTACTTCAACAAGGATGATCTGGTTTGCATAACAAACCAAATTGCAAGATCTGGCCTTAAGGATAAACTGTGCAAACGTACTGTACGTACGTACTGTACACAGCAGTTGTACAGTACGTCTTGCTTGCACCTGGTATTTCTTGCCTCTTCATGAAAAATTTACCTGATACTTTTGATCCAGAATAAAACACAGCTAATGACAGACAAATTGCATACAAGGACTTAATATCAGTTTCAAAGTATAGGTCAGACTGCAAATAGATACAATCCCACATTTAACAGCCAGAACACAAGCGGAATGAAAGAATTTAAGGTTTTTAATAAATTATTTCTAAATTGTAGCCTAAGAAGGCATGGATAGCGAAATTAAATTTCCAGTGACACTACAGAAACAATAAGAAATGACAATACAATGTGAAAAGAATCAATTATTTCAGTGTACAGTAATTACCCTTTGGTGGACCTATTATTCAACTAATTTAGATGTTTCACAGCTACAAGGAAAACCCAGAGGGATGTAATTGTTCCTAGGGTGCTTAAAAATGGAGCTACCATGGTATAAGTCCAAGGAATGCAGAGATGCATGGATCACAACAATATATCACATCTCCTAGGAGATCAGTGGCACTCTGCCACTTAGAGACTGAGACTTTACAGCTAAATCACTGTTTTCCTTTGTATATAGGCAGCAGTCCAGGTTACTATCTAAACAAATCATGGCAGCACAATTGCAGGACTACTAATTTAACCAAACTCTATCTCCACTTGCCACTGTTTTAGCCGTTTTCTTGAAAAGCCACTGCACACAACCTAAGGCCAAAAGAGACTAATTTTTAACGTTATCAACAGTAAAAGAGCATTTACATGTAATTTAGCGTTAGTGGGCCATGGTGGATCTAGAAGGGGATTGGAATTGCCACAGAAATACTGCCAACTCTCATTGACTGTGAAACTCAACAAGGTATACTTAAGTTAATCACTGGAAATACTGATTACTCGGCACATGCTGCGATGGTTTACTTTTAGCGCACGGGGATTTACACCATTTAAACACGTAATAGCTGCACAAATAATAGAATCTGCGCTAACCCTACTGCTCAAATGGCGGTTTGTATGAGCAGCGGGGTTCTGAATAGAATGAGGCTGTATACTGCCACCTGGAGGAGAAGGGGCGCTATGTTCCCACCTGTTCCCTAGGGCCGAGCGCGAGCCCCTCCTGCTCCCCGAGCCCCTCCTGCTCGCGCTTCCCCGTGCCTGGAATGTCCGTATACGCTCCGGCAACAGGAAGTCCTCGCGGTTGCCATGTAATATCCTGACTGGGCAGGGAGAGCAGCGCCGGCTGCGAGTGTATGTCGACTGGAAACAAGTCGCGCAAATTAGCGACTTTTCTATTGCGAGGAAGTTTTTTAAAAAAAAAAGTAAACGGCCGTGTTGAGAGGACAGTCCGCTTCCAAGATGTCTGTGGCGGGCTTGAGGAAACAATTTTACAAAGCGAGTCAGGTCAGCCACCAACTTTCTTTTTACCTTCATAAGTGGCAGTGCTGGTTATGAACTAGCGTCAGTTTCTCTTTTCCTGCGACGTATCTATAATCATGCCACTTTACATACCCCGCTGTGTGCGCCTCAGTCTATAGTCGTATAGCAGTTTTGTGGTCTGCAGTAGTGTTTACGTAATGCTGTTGGTAAGCTGGACCTGGCTAAGTTACTTCTACCCGACTACTGCCTACAGTTAAGTTTAGGTCCCCCAGCTAACCACGGAAAGCTTGTAGTCAGACCCATAAATCACATAGCTAGCCGATAACTTGCCTGCTTGTTCGTACATGTATTCTTAAATGGCTTAGCTAGCTTGGCAGCTGCCATAGTTCGTACGTGTTGCATTTTCTGCCCAAATGCTACGTAACAAGTCGCTGTCTCGATGTTGTCTGACTGAGATTTACTCGCTGTCAGAAGCTGCGAAGTCCTGTCAACCTTTCTGATCGATGATGCTTGTCGTTGTTTGTGTTATATGTGGTAATAGTTTTTAATTTGCAAGATACATTGGCTTTTTGGGGCGGCCCTGCGTTTGTGTTGGCATACTGCTGAAGTGGGCGTATTGCTTGGTGTATCTGAGGCTTAAGATTTTTTTATCGATTAATAAAAATGATGAAGTTTGGAATGTGGCTGTAAGCAGAGGCATTGGTCCTTAATAATGATTTTTTACGCATTATTAATACTCGACGATGCCTCACCTTTATATTCGTGTAAAAATTAATCCCAGACAAATTAACCTTTTAAAACAATTAAGCAGCGAAATGCAATATAATGACGGTTTAAAACCTCACCAGGTATTTTGTCCGGAAGACGTAGAGTATTAATACTTAAGCTACGGCAGATGGATTAACTTACCTGTAGTATCAGGTCACCATCAATAATAACGGTGTGCATGATGATTCATTGTGTATAGACTATTGAACTAGAACTGCATTAAATCTTGACTGGCAACGTTGGCTGAGCAGTTGCTGCATTTATTTAATGTTTATCATTGTGCTATGTATTATACTCTGCAAATGCAGCCAGATTTATTTATTATCTATCTGTCGATGTATGTATTGCCCTTAAGAGAGCACATATATTAATAAATACATTATGTGTGTACACACCGTAATACTGTTACAAGATGTTCAATTGCTGTCTTATCTTGCATCCAAAGGGAAGCAGTAAATTACATTTTTAAAATGACATTGTACCCAAATTAAATGTGTGCAATTTCTGCTGAGTCATGATTGTTTGCAGTAAATGGTTGCAGTACATCGGAAAGGTTGTTTGTGATTCCAGTGCATCTTTTGGTGCATGTTTTATGTCTGCCGCTTTGTTTGCAGACTGTGGTCAGTTTGTCATACAGTTGACTCACCAAACTGAAGGGGGGAAAAAAAAACTTCAAATTTTTTATTCCTAGTCTTTTTGTAACTTTACAAATTTGCCAGACATACATTTATCAAGGTGACAGGAGACATTTATTTATATATCTAAGTTGATATCTTACATACTTTTTGAAATGGAACCCTTCTCTATCGATAAACACATTATCGTGCACAAATTATGATTTTTAAAAAAAATGTTTGATAACACATAATCTGTAACTGGTTTTTTTATGTACCAGTTGAGCCAGCCAGCTTGATCAGAGGTGGGGTGGTGCATATTTAAACAGGAAGTGCTTGTGTGATTTAGAGAGTTTTCAGTTTGGAAATCAGAAAAAAAGGTCTAATGATGCATCTCTGCACTAATCAAGGGTCAGTAGATGGGTGTGGGTATTAATGATGAAGATCTAATCCCATTTGTCACTGACTTTCTGTCCAGATCTGGTCCAGATTCCCAATGAGGAGATCTTTATAAAACAGGAAAGCAAAACAAAAAAACAGTGAGGAGTGGGCGGGTGGGGGGGGGTTCTACTGGTGGCTTCATCTTGCATTTAAAGGAGCGAGACACTGGGTGTGCTGCTAACAGGCTGCTGGGGGGACTGGCAGCTTCTCTGGCAGTGGAAGCTTGCTGGAGGAGCTGTGAACAGACGCCAGATTAACTGGCAAATACTAAGGCACCCATATTGTGATGCCAGTGCGTTTATGCCCTTGCTATGCAGTGGGGGAGTATACTGTGAGTGTGATCTCAGTCATGAGGGTAACGGTGTCCTGACAGAAATGCTCAGGGGGGTTGTCACCTGATGAACGTAATCTGCTCCAGTTTGACATCGGTTTCGTGCTCTGTCATCTCTGCCTCTGTCTTACGAGTTGCTAAAAGACAACCTTACAAACATGACCATGTGACACATGCACCATGTAGAATGTCTTTTTTTGTCTTTCTGCCTTTGACAGTAGAAACTTGAGCATCTTGAAATAATGGTTTGGTTGCAGGGAAGTATATGTGACATGAGGTTTGTTGATTCAGTGAACAAATAGAGATGTAGGTTCTTCACGCACAGTTTAAACACTGTCAGTTCGGTGTGCCTTCTCTGTTCGAGCTGACTTCAGTCAAGTCTGGGCAGAGGCTGGGTTCTGGGGCTCCTGCATTTAAATGACTGCTGTTTTTGCTCACGCGTGGATCATTGCTCGTAATTTGTAGTTGCATGAAGGATCTGCTTGACTTTCTGTCTTCACCTTGGGGCCAGCTGACTCCCACACATAGGCCTACCTTCTCCTCTCAGTTCAACAATTGACTGATAAGATAACTGCTCTCGACAGGCCTTACATTTCTTGCTTTGTGCTACATCTTACATCAGAGTCCTGGGAAACTTCTCCTAATGCTGCCTCTGACTTGTTTTCCTGTGTAATCATTTGCTTTGTCCTTATGCTGCTTTAAGCTGCCATCAGACCCATTGTCTTGCAGGACGCTGCTGTGATAACCTCTGTGCGTTTGCCCTCCAATCCGTCTCTTGGCACTTTTCCTCTCATCGACACAGGAATAGACAACAAACTGCTTTGCACTGCGTACTTTTTAATCATGCCGTTATTGTGAGATTTTCAGTCTCAAGGGAAAAAAACCCTCAAATTGTATTGTTCTTCCATTCATTTCTCTGTGTTGCTATTCCTTTCTCGCCCTCGTAGGAAACCCCTACATAAGTGTGTCTTTTGAGCCTCATAAGCCAATTTCTGTATGCAGTATAGCGGAGTGTGACAAAAGGAACTGCACCTTAACCAGACTCGCTTCATGGATTCTCTCTCTCTGGTCTATCCAGATGCCACAGTAATTATGCTACTAATCAAGTGTGGATGTAAAGCTGAATGTAATGATTCGGTAATAATTTTATTTAAAAATGTGCTACTCAATTCAGGAAATTGAGTGTCTGTACTTTGTGTGTGCATAGCTTCTTACTTCTTAATGTGCCCTTGCCAATCAGGCGAAGAGAAGTATGTGAATATAATTACATAAATTTGAGTAAAACTGCCAACTCAACAAATGATTCTTTTAGCTATTTCCATAGCTGAGTTTTGAGCTGGTTCAATTTGGGTCAAATACTTCGCTCTATGGTATTGCCCTGGTCCCACCTGGGAGTGGAAATGCAATCCACTGGGCCACACCTGCCTGTCCTTAATCGCATCACTGCCTGCTGCACTAGAGAGCTAGATGTATGGACCACTTGGCATAACTAATTAAAAACAGTACTGATATCTGTAGGGAGGCAACTCTCTGCAGAATCATACCCCGGTCTCCCACATGAGACGTTAAGATAGACTGCAATGCCTGCTTTGTGATATGCAAAGCTAGGCCTCTATTTCAGTGGGAATCGGTGGGAAATGTGTGCATCAGAATACGTGATGGGTATGAAATATATTGAAAGCTAGTGAATTTATACCACCGCACATTAGGAGGTAATTAAGCTGGCAACATCCCATTATGTTTAGAGCTGCGTCCAAAATGGGCTGGTTTTTATATGTGTGAAAATCAGGTCTGGTTGTCTGTAATTATGGACAGCATGGCATGCAATTTCAGTGAAAATGACAAATTTGGGATTATTATAATTTGTGCACAGCCTTTGAATTCTTTGGTACTTTATGCAGGACCTTTATGCTGTAGGGTGGCACAGTGACTCAGCGGGTAGCACTGTGCCTTCACACCTCCAGGGTTGTTGGTTCGATTCCCACCCCTGTTTCTGATTTTCCACGTTTTCCATGTATTTTCACAGGTGTTCTCGTGAGTTTCCTGTCACAATCCAAAGGCATCCAGTGTGGTGCATCGCGGGCTCTAAATCTCCTGTAGTATGTGCCCTGTGGTGGTCTGCACCCGTCTCACGCCCAGAGCGTTTCTTTCCTGCTTTCTTGTATTTCTATGATTGATTGCTCACTTCCGAAGTCTTGATGTTTTGATGTGTTGGTTTGCATTCAGAAATACTATAATGAACTGGAATTAGAATGCCATCATGGTCTGTGCTTGTGTGTAATGGGGTGATCTAGCATGCAGGCTCTGGGTTGTGGTTTATCTTACATCATCATGCATAATATATATATCATAATATATCATGCATAAGCATGTTAAGGATGTCTTCTCACATTTTATTGTTCTGACTTGACCCAGGTAAGCACAGCAGTTAAGGTCATGGGCTTGCGCTGTGCACTAGAGGAAGATCCCATTCAGTAAATTATCGAGCCGTTCAAACGAGCGGCAGAAAAGTTCTGTGAAGCATCTGTCACAAAATGATTGTGGGGATCTTAGTTGTCTTATTGTTCAGCTGTGTAAAAAGTTCAGAAAACACAAAGCTCACCTTCCAGGTGTAAATAATGCTCACCCCTAACTCACCCAACACTATAGGCCTAATCCTCAAAGGCTACATGAGCAAAAGTAACATTTTTTTAAAGGGTGAACTTCTTATTCTACCATAAGCTACCATCTATGGTCACTTTACTGGCTATATATTTTGCAACAATGTTCTGGGATGTTATTATGCTAGTTTTATACTATACTCACTAATAGTGAGGCAGTGTGTCATGATATTAGAGTGAGTCTGCAGAATGGGGCGAGCTGGTGAGATAAACATTTGAGACCACGGACTCTGCTGTGTTTCCTCTGTTTATTCCATCTGTGGTTGACACGTTTGGGAAGGGGCCTGTGTATGTGTCCCTGGGGAGGGGGGGGGCGGGTCTCAAAAATGCACAACGTATGTGGAATATTGTAAAAATTACACAATACAGATGCTACATAAGAAGAATATTTTCAGACTGAATACACTTCTAAATGTTTTACATATATATCTAATGGTGAGTTTACATGAAAACCAGATATTTGCTGAATAAAAGCTAGAGGTTTGTGTGTAAATGTGTGTACACTCCAAGAAAAACGTAGCAGCTTAATATAAATCAAAATGAGTGTTTCATGTGTTTGTGCATAAATCTCCCATTTTAGTATGCGTTGACTAAGAAGGCGTTTATGTAAGTCTTTGCAAATGTCATGTACATAAATAGCTTTAAAATGTTTGCTAAAAATGTTTGTGTTCAGGGTGAAGTACGTTCTTTATATGTCCTGCAGCAGGGGAAATCCCAGCCGCCATGCTTCGATCAGCCATAACATTAAAACCACTGAGAGTCGAAGTGAGTAACATTGATTATCTTGTTACAATGGCACTCGTCAAGGTTGCCATAATATATTAGGCAAGAGAACAGTCAGTTCTTCAAGTTGACGTGTTGGAAGCAGGAAAATGGGCAAGAGTACGGGTCTGAGCGACTTTGACATGGGCCAGAGTGTGATGGCTAGATGACTAGGTTAGGGAATCTCCAAAACGGTATTCCCAGTATGCAGTGGTCGGTGCATACCAAAAGTGTTTGGTGAACCAGTGGTAGGGTCATGAGTGTTCAAGGCTCGTAGATGCTTGTGGGGAGTGAAGGCTAGCTGTCTGATTTGATCCCACAGGAGACACGCTGCGGTACAGGTCACAAAAAAAGTTTATGTTGGCTGTGACAGACGGGTCGGAACACAGCGCATCACAGCTTGCTGTGTATGGGGCGTCGTGGCCGCAGACCAGTCAGAGTGCCCGAGCTGACCCTCGTCCACTGCTGAAAGCGCCTACAGTTGTCACGTGAGCATCAGACCTGGACCATGGAGCAATGGAAGAAGGTAGCTTGGTCTAACGAGATGCGTTTTCTGTTACATCATGTAGATGGTCGGGTGTATGTGTGTCCTTTACCTGGGGAAGAGATGGCACCAGAATCCAATATGGGTAGAAGACAGGTCAACAGAGGCAGTGTGATGCTCTGGGCAATGTTCTGCTGGGAAACCTTGGGTCCTGGCATTCATGTGGATGGTATTTTAACACACACCACCTACCTACACATTGCTGCAGACAAAGTACACCCGTTCATGGCAGCTATATGCCCCAATAGCAGTGCTCTCTCTGCCACATTGCAAGAATTGTTCAGGAATGGTTTGAGGAACATGGAAAACAGTTCAAGGTGTTGACTTGGCCTCCAAATTCCCCAGATCTCAATCCAGCTGAGCATCTGTGGGACTTACCGGACTTAAAGGATCTGCTGCTAATGTCTTGGTGCCGGATAACACAGGACACCATCAAAGGTCTTGTGGAGTCCCTGCCTTGACGGGTCAGAGCTGTTTTGGCAGCACAAGGGGGACCCTACCCATTATTAGGCAGGTGGTTTTAATGTTATGGCTGATCCGTGTAGATTGTTTCCATAATTTAAAGTCAGTGGGAGCAGACATTTTCCTATGGTGACTTTCATGCATTCACTTAACACAGTGACTGACTGGAAATGGAGGCACAGCGGCCCAAATTTAAAATGTCATCTCGTTGCCAAATAACATTTTCAGTTAGAAAGTCAGCGAGCCTTGAATAACAGCATGCATATTTAGCAAGTTTAACATCGGTACGATGACAGGCGTCTTATCGAATGCCAGATCTGCTGAGAAAGACGAGTTCTTTTGGCATGGCACATTGGCCATTTGTGAAAATCACTTTATCTGACCGAGCCCTAGCTCTGTAATGTTGGTATGACATTTTCAAGATTGCACACACCTGGTTTAAATAAATACATTTGGGTGTGTTTGTCAGTCCATCTACTCCCCACACAACTGCTTTGTTATGCGCTACAGTTTGTTGGATAATATGTTCTTCTTGAATTTGTTTGTTTTAGGTGTCCTCTTTTCACCCCCGTATTGTGTTGCTAATGTTGATAGTTGTTTTCTGTGTACTCAGATTTGAAGTCTGTGTATTTTTCTGTAGAATACTTTGAAATAGTATTATGACCGGCCATTTTAATAGTGATCTGATACTGTGGTGACGTGTAGGAGCTGTGAGCAGTGGTGAATTGCGAGTTGCTGTCCGATTTAAGCCCTGTGCTGACGACAGGCGAGCTTTAAAATGCGATAATGCTGGGGGGGGGGGTTGGATGGGCCGCCAGCAAGGCTCTGCTCTGCGCTCCGGGGGTGGGGGAGGCCCCTACATACGTGTGCAGTTTCAAACTTCCCATTTTCCACTGGGCTTAGAGACAGCTGCGAGGAACGGGGAGTGTACAAATTTATTTGAACAATTTTAATGGAATATAGATTTCTCCCACCCAACCCACACCCCCAACTCTGGCTATTATTTTTCTTCCCCTGTGAACAAATCGATTCTGCGTCCCTGGAAGTGAGTCACCCCAACACCTCTCCTTACAGGCTGGGAAGCATGAAGGGCAGAGAGGATCTACCGCTCTGAACACGGGCAGCGGGGGGTGGGGGTGGGTCAAATGTCCCCTTGTGGCAGAATGGCTAGATGGGATTAACATGTGGCACTCCGGGCGGCTGGATGAGCAGGGCTAGACCGCTTAAGCTGTCCCGTCCCCTGCGGCCCGCTGGACGTTGTCAGGTTCCCACTGCTCCCGGCACTGACACAAGGCAGATACTCTTAAATCCTTATGGACAGACGGACGTCGGAAGCCAGGGTTCCTCTGCATGGCTTCTGACAACAATCTTCTTTCGCTTTGTCGAGTGTCTTCCATGTGCTTTTAATTTCTTTCCAAGATTTAGCCTTGCTTTCTCTGTGGGTAAAAAAACAGATTTTCCTGCTTTAACTTTTTTTCTTTTAATATTCCAGTTTTTCCCTCTCTTAAATATGTGTTAAGTTGTGCTCTAGAGGCTGGGTTTTTCCACCTCTGAGCATGTGATCTGCGATGCTGTGAAACTGCAGTTCCCCAGTTTACCTAGGGCATATTAGTCTGTGTAAGGCAAACTGGTGTGCATTTTAAATTTAAATGTGATATTCTGAGTGTTGACCTTTTGACTTTTCTTCTTTCTTTCTTTTTTTAAACTGACCTCTTTTTTTCATGTAGTGGACGACGCTCCCGCGCTCTTGGTTAAGTTCAATGGAAAGTGGCTGAGTCACCCCAGAGTCCGCAGCAATATTCGTTTCAAATGCTGGAGAGTACGTCCCCACTCTATATGCTGTGTGTTGAGTGTCACGTGTTCACGGTGCTCTTCATTGACGTGTCATTGGGAGTGTCCCTCATCTGACATTTGTCACCCAGTGTCCTGTTCTTATTTGTCCCCTGTGTTGTGCAGCGTCCTGCTGTCCTCCATGTCAGGTGGAGCAGAAATCTAGCTTTTAATTTTAGTGTTTGTTTTTCACCTTGACTTTGCTCTTGACTCAGCTTCATCAGTTTGGCCAGTCTTACATTATTATTTTTTTTATGTTTTGCCCTTATGCACCCTGTTTAAACATCCCTGTCTGTGGTTGCACACGTACTACTTATCTGTGTGATACTGTGCTGTTTACAGAAACATTACCGATTAATTCCCATCAGCACCCGTGTCGGTATATTTCAACGCACAGAAATAAACCTGTAAAGGGAATGTCGATGGCAGCCTGTTAGGTGATTTAGTGTCAATCATAGTGTAGCTGTACGGAGTAGTAGTTCAGGGGGTTGCATGTCTAGAATTTGCACATTTTCCTCACGTTCATGTAGGTTTCTTCTGGGGTTGCTGGTTTCCCATAGTTCAGACACGTCCCAGATAACCTGGTATCTCCAAACTGCTCTGAGCGTGCCCCATGATGGTCTGGCATCCCAGCCAGGGTTTAACTGGTTCCTGCATCCAGGGACGGGCTCCCAGGTTCCTGTCACCTTGCTTTGTATGAACAGTTATGAAAAATTGATGGACAGTGTAGATCATGTGGCTTAATTCCTCTTGTGAAGTCTCCTCAATACTCATCGTAGTTGATTCTCTTGAAATGGCTTCTTAATGTGCTTTACACACTTAAAGATGCATACTGCATCTAGTCTGCAGTGAACTGCAAATGTTTAGTGGGGTTTCCCATTTGACCTCAGTGAGAAAATATGAAGGTACACCAAAATCTCCACATTTATGTGTTACATGGTTATTACTTACACTTTTATATTTTCATTGTATTTTATTGTATTTTATGGATTTCTTTATAAGCACAGCTTTATCCAGTATCTTGTTACAGTTAAGCACAGCCTCTTTTTTCCTAAATAATTAAGTGTGCATATGCTCCAAGGCCCCAAAGCAAATTCCCTGTATGCAAATAAAGTTGCATTGTTATATATATATATATATATATGTCATGTCTTCTCTAGGCCTGCAGAGATGCTGTTCTTTGCATATGGGATTTTTGCAACATTTAGACTTTCATTTCAGTCTCCACAGTTACTTCGAAACTGCCTTAGAACCCAAAATCACATTATTTGGTGTTTTTGTGGATATGTTTATCATACTACGAAACAATAGGTCGGTGACTAATGATACAGTGCGGTTCACATTTTCAATGTCTCCACTCCTGGCATGCAGATGGTGAGCGAGAAGGTTGGCGGTGCAGAAGGCACTAAACTGGATGAAGAATTTAAAGACATGGAGAAGGTGAGCCACAGCTACAAGCATATGCTGTTCGCCGAGTCCTCCGACGTGAATATCAGGAGTGTGACATCGCTTTGCTTTGTCTGAGATGCAGGAACACACCGTGATGCACTTCCTGTTTGTGGGATTGGCTGTCCCAGTGGAGGCCAGTTTGCCAGTCATTTAGCACAGCTCTTTGTCTCTGTGCTTGAGATGTTTATCAGTGCTTAGGTCTTCATGGGAAACAAACTAAGACGTGTATATGTCTGTTTCCCCTTTGGGCTCTGGTTCTCTTAATTCTCAAATTACTTCCTAATTGCATTAAAGTCTTATCCGTAGACAGTCCTGCATTTTGATTTCTGTCCCCACATGAAATCCTCGCTGTTAAGACCAATTGGTTTGTTTTAAGCCTGATATACTGAATAGAAACAGATGGGCTGAATTGAACTGGCCAAGGGGCCTCCCACAGAATAGAATAAGACATTTATTTACAAATGGGCCTTTTCTTTCATTCGCTGCGATTCCTTGCACTGAGTTGCTTCCTGAGCTGCGTGTCACTTTGAGAGCACTTTCGGTTTCTGTTTTCCTGGCCTCAGACGGCATGTCTTTCAGTATCATATCTCTTACTTTCTGTGTCTCTCGCTTCAGTATAGTTGAATTTTGTGAATCTGCATAGTAATAAATAATCACCTTCTGATGTGTTTTCCAGTGAGATGTTCATCCCCTGGTTTCTTCATTATCAAATTAGTTCTCTTTCTGCTGAATGAAATGGAGTATTTTTTTCTATGTATCATAAGTTGTGCCTGACATAACATACGTAGCTTATAACTGGGAGCTTTGCATAGATGTGAAGTTGTACAAATCCTTGTGTTTCTTGTTGCATATTAGTGTCTGTGTTTCTGTTGTCAACCTGCCCTCTGTTTTATAGAAAGTAGATGTGACGAGCAAAGCTGTGGTAGAAATTATCTCCAAAACCTCAGAGTACCTGCAGCCTAACCCAGGTGAGTGATTGACTTGGCAGTACTTGGGTACTGTAAAATACCCAAGGCCAGTGCTGAAGACGCTTACTGACCTCGCAGTGTTGCCCGCCTCATGCTTTCTGCCACAATCTGGCCCCTTCTGTCAGCGTCCCGTGCGAAGCTCTCCATGCTGAACACCATGTCGAAGATCCGGGGCCAGGTGAAGAGCCCAGGCTACCCCCAGGCAGAGGGGCTGCTGGGGGAGTGCATGGCCAAGTTCGGCCGCGAACTCGGAGAAGACACCAACTTTGGTGGGTCTTTGTCTCTCTCTGTCTGTGTGTGTATCTGTCTGTGTCAGTCTGTGTGTCTGTCTATCTCTCTGTCTCTGTGTGTCTGTGTATCTGTCTGTCTGTGTCTGTGTGTGTCTCTCTGCCTGTGTGTGTGTCTGTCTCTGTGTGTCTCTGTCTGTGTCAGTCTATGTCTCTGTCTCTCTCTCTGTCTGTGTGTGTCTGTGTGTCTCTCTCTCTGTCTGTGTGTCTCTCTCTCTGTCTGTGTGTGTCTGTCTCTGTCTGTTTGTGTCTGTGTGTATCTCTCTCTCTGTCTGTTTATGTCTCTGTCTCTGTGTCTTTTTGTGTGTGTGTGTGTCTGTCTGTCTGTCTGTCTGTCTGAATGTGTGCACATGTCTGCCAGTCTGTGTGTGAAACTACATGCGTGCATCTGTGTGGGCGAGTATGTCTGTCTGTCTGTGTTTGTCTGTGTCTGCATCAGTGTGTGCACATGTCTGTCAGTCTGTGTGCATCAGTATGTGTGTGTGTATTTCTGTGGTGACCAGTCATGGCTTCTGAAATGTTTTTGTGAGTGCCGTTTACACTCTGACCCATGTTAACATTAATTTTATTCTGTTGGTAGAACAGTACTGACGTTTCAAACTAGACACCCCCCTGCCCCCCCAAGCACTCCAACCACGAGCCAGCCGACAATGTCAGCATCACTTAATACATTAAATACATTAGTGCAGAAATTCAATACAGTTGTTCTTGCCAAAGCAATACATGCCAAAAAAGTAGTTTGTTACAGTAAAACATTTTTATTATTTCTGACTTCAAATTTCAACACCCTTATTAACTTATCTGTCATATAAATATTTTCTCCAGAAAACAGTTTGTGTAGTATGTTATCCAGTCCACATTTTGTTCACTACTCCCGCTTTAAATGGCGCCCAGTAGGTTGACAATAATAGACATACCCACTAATTCGCTATGACATTAGACTCTCCAGGAAGACACTTCTTGCCATGTGGACAAGTTATAATGATACACAGCGATTATGTTGGGGAAGGTCATAGTGCCCCCTGCTGGGCAGCCATTTGAAGTGACCGCCCATGCGTTGTAACAGGCTTCCTTTCTCTGATTGCCCCTTGTAACCACACTGCCCAAAACACAGTGCTTATATATTTGCTTCAACACTTACAGATCAAGGCATGATCCTTGTCTGACGCTTGATCCTTGATCCTTGCATATTCCTTGTCTGAGACGTACTTGAACCAGCCAGTCCAAGTTAACAAGTGACTCTTAGTGTCGCTAAACATTACTTTCACCCTTGAAAAATTACAGAAAAGCTATTTTACCACTTTTGACGGTGACCGTAGGGAAGCAGTAGTATGTGAGAAGCCTAAGAGCGGAGATGGCATCATGGAATTTAATTTGGTTTTGTATGTATTATCACATCACGGAATTTGTGAACGTGCCCTAAAGCGGATAAGGTCTATTAAACCAAGTAAATGTGAGATGGATTTTTAGATACTTTAAAAAGCAATTTATTTAGCTGCTGTTTTGCTCCTTTTCAGGCATTTATAAGCCTGCTTATCTAATGTGGTAATGTAATTTAGCCTATTAGTTTACTCTCATTTTTCCATACTCTTGCAGCTCGCAATATTCTGGTCACGGTTTTTTTTTATTTTTCCCCCAAGTCCTAGAGTTAAGTTTACATGAATTTTTTGCCTTGCAACTTGTAAAAAATCAATCTGTCATTGAGTTATGGGGAGGGCAGAGTCTCTCTCAACAGACAGTGGCAGCTGCTTGTTTTCTGTGACCATGCTGTAGGTGGGGCTCTCATCGATGCAGGGGAGACCATGAAGAGACTGGCCGAGGTGAAGGACTCGCTTGACATTGACGTCAAGCAGAACTTCATAGACCCTCTGCAGAGCTTATCTGACAAGGACCTCAGGGAGATCCAGGTGACTGACGGAGGTCCACATGCTTCACGAGACCCTTGTGTACACCCAGTAATCCTTCTCTCTGAAGACCAGGTCTGCACAGGCCTGCTTTATGGGATATTGCATGTATCAAAAACCTTTTAGAGCAATTCCAAAATGAATTTGCTGGAAGTAGAATCAAATACATTAAAAATGGGTTACGCCAACAGAGACGTGGTATTCACTTTCATTATAACTTAAGAATCAATGATATATAATCCTCAGTGAATAAGTTGTGTAGGGTGATGCACAGGAGTACTTGGACCAAGCCTGCTGCCCATAATTCTCAGGCCTGGTACAAAATGACTTCAACTGGGCCCCCATGATGTCATCTCCTGGACCCTTGTATCCTGGCCCAGGACCTGTTCCCCAGATGCCCACCCAAGATGGCGGGCCTGACCTGGACTAGGCATGTGCCAGGACCAGGGGTGGTTCTCAATATGCGTACTTGACTGTACTTGTGTTCTTGTGTACCTGTTTTACCTCATCTTCCATGGCCGAAGACCGATTCCAATACTCAAGAACAGAAGTACAGAGGGTAGTAAAAATCCCATCTGTTGCATCCTGGCCCATTGAGACCAATACCATGATTCATTGCACCCCAATTTCGTTCTTGGGAGCCAGGTTAGCAAGACCGGTCTTGCCAAGTACGATCTTTGCGTTCTTGGTGTTGAGGAACACCCCAAGTTTGCCGGACCTTCTGCAGAGGCTTTTCGTTATTGAGTGCACTTCACGAGGTTGTCACTGGAGCTCCTCACACCTGCCTCTCCTCAGCACCATCTGAAGAAGCTGGAAGGACGCCGCTTGGACTACGACTATAAGAAGAAACGTCAGGGGAAGATTCCAGACGAAGAGGTCCGACAAGCCTTGGAGAAGTTCCATGAGTCCAAGGAGGCCACAGAGATAAGCATGTACAACCTGCTAGAGACTGATGTGAGTGACATCCTTTATGCGTCTGCCTGTGTTTGAGGTGCCTTGGTCTGTTTTGAGATGTGTATCTATATCTGTTTCTATGAAAAGGGCAGTATACAGTGCCATCTACAGACAGAAAACAGGCATTGTATGTGAAAGGTGGTTATATCTGAAGCACGCCCGATTAGCACACTTTAAGTAATCAGCAATTCAAGCCATGTGAAATACTACACTGCCACTTAGTGTTAGACATGATGATAAACGAAACAGATGGCCTGTCTGCGAGGTTTTGACCCCCAGGGCGTCTGCGCAGATCGAGCAGGTGAGCCAGCTGTCCTCGCTGGTGGAGTCGCAGCTGCATTACCACAGGCAGGCCGTGCAGATCCTGGAGGAGCTGTCAGACAAACTGAAGGACAGGTGGGTGTGGCCGGCTGGCCAGTGGACCCGTGGGATGGGTTTCAGGCGTGGGTTAGCGTCTGACTGGATCCCAGCAATGCTTGCAGCAGAGCAGTTAAGTGTCAGATTCCAGCTGCATGGGCACAGGCTCTAGTGTGGGTCTGCAGGGCTGGCTGCTTCTGCGCAGGGTCACGCGCATGTTAACGGCGTGCTCTGCATGGCAGGATCGACGAGGCGCAGTCCCGCCCCCGCCGGGAGTACACCCCTAAGCCTAGGCCTGTCTGTGACTTCAGAGATAACGACCAATCGAATGGCGGCTTCGCCCCCTCCACCCCATCGACTCGCTCCTCAGGTGAGAGCCGCGGCCGGCGCCTTCCGCCGCGTCACTGTGCGTCTGCTCACGTGATGGAAAGTGTTTTTCTTCCAGCAACTCGCCCATGACGGCATGCTGGCCGTCGTGAGCCACATAGCCGCGGAGTCGCAGCATCGGGTCACGCTGTGATTAAACCGTCCGCGTGTGCGTCCGTATGTGTGCGAATTAATTCGACAGTCCTGACGCCGCTCGCTCGATTGGCTGATTCTAAAGTGACCCCGCCGTGTGTTCTCTCCCTGTGGCGTCGGCAGGCTCCCGCTTCCAATGCCGCCGATTTTCCTTCCGAAAGACCAGAAACCGTGAGTTTGTTTGTCTGTGTGTGTGGCTGCGTGGGCCAAAAGCAGACCACTGTTGTGCTTGAGATGTTGACGGTTTGCCACATTGCATGTGCTAATGGCAAAATTTCATTCCGCAGTACTAACCTGTGATAATGCATAAATACATACAGCCAAGTCTAGTTATTTACTCGTCTGAAAATAATTACGATGAATACTCTGTTATTTCAGATAATAGGAGAGTCGCATCTCCTAGTCGTGTTCCGTAAAATTGCCGTGAATTTTTTCAGTAGCCTGTTTAATTGTAATAACCATAATATATGCTAAAGATGTCACATCTTAAGTGTTTCCTTGCCTCTGGCATGAAAACAGTGCAGTTAGATGTTGTCCCATGTGTGGTCTAAACAGTAAAACCCACAAGGATGTTACATATTAAGCAGGATTTTTAACATAAATGGGTTTAGGATATTCATAGCTTTTTATTCTTTAGTCTATGATAGGTTATCGTACAAATGAGTAACTTTGCACTGTTGTAAAAAATTGTACTTGATTTAATTACATCTGATTTATATTCAAATGATTTGTATTTATGGGGGGGGGACTGGTTTAAGGAACTGGGTTGGGAATTGTGGGCTGGCGTCTTCATGCAAGCCGCTGTACTGGAAATGCCAGCCTTGACTTGGGCCAGCTGTTCTGTAGAAGCCCTCAGAGGAGCTGTGAGTAATGAGCTCGGCTCTGCTTGGATGACGTCCGGTTCTGGGTCGCGTGCTCTGTGCCGGAGCGTGCCAGGTGGCCGAGTTTGCGGGGTCAGGCGGGGTCAGCTGTGTGTACCCGGCAGGTCTGTGTCATGTGGCGTTCTAACTAGGACTGGGCCTGCCTGGGGCTTTGCAGCTCGGGCTACCCAGTAGCTTCATCCAGTCCACTTCATGTTCTGGACTGGGCCAAGCCCAGTATGGGCTGTGGAGGCAAGGGGCCCACACTGTTCGCTTGGATTCCAGAACTAACCAACAGCGGAATCATTCTACCAGAACTCAGAGTGCTTCCCAGGGCCCGGATCAGGGAGAGTCACTCCCTCAGCTGCTGTAGGTCAGAAGGGGGAGGGACAGGACTGGGTTGGGTGGGATCACCATGCAAAGAGCAATACTGGAGGTCCCTGTTCTGCTGGATTAGGGACCTACCAACCAAACGCTGGTGCTGAAAGTGAGTCCAGCCTGCTGCTTATGTGCGATGTGTTCTGGTCTTGTCTTGTGTCCACCTGATTCTTAAAGCAGAGCTTCTAATTGTCAGTGGCTGTGTCGACACTTTGCCCTGACCCCCCCATCCCCCACCCCCCCCCCCCCCAGCAGCGCCTAGACATCCAGAGACTCCCACTCCTGTGCTGTCGGAAAGTCCTTGGCTTTCGTTGATCTTCCGCAGATGTTTAGACATGGAGAAGCGATTAGGGGCTTTACCCCAGGAGTGCTGTCTGCTGGACGTCTCTAACGCTGAGACGCTTCAGACTCGGCCTTGCTGAGTGGCTCGGTCTCAAACGCCTGCCTCTCGCTTTTTGCTTCCTGATGAGCCCCCACCTCAAGCTGGTGTCCCCCCCCCCCCTCCCCCCCCTTCACCCTCAGGTGCAGAGCAGCCTTGTTGTAAGGCCCTGTACGACTTTGAGCCGGAGAACGAGGGCGAGTTGGGCTTCCGTGAGGGCGACATCATCACACTCACCAATCAGATCGACGAGAACTGGTATGAGGGCATGCTGCGGGGTCAATCCGGATTCTTCCCACTGAACTACGTGGAGGTGATCGTTCCTCTGCCTCACTAAAGAGGGCACCAGGAGGAAGAGGGGACTGAGATTCCACTGAGACCCCAGGGCATTCGCCCTAACCTGTACCTTCTTCATGGCCACTCTTAAAACACTTAGATGTACACAAAATGTCCCCATTACATTTCATAGGAGACACATCCAGTCTCATATCCATGAGAATGAGGGAAACACTTAATTCAAAGTCACTCACGCACTTTTGTGACCCAGGTTTTAAGGGACATGGTAGGTTCTGTATCACTGCTGACAGCGACACACCACTGTGGTTACCGGAAGAAGTCTGGTCAAAATCTAGAAGCCATTAGATTTAATAGTATTTACAGGACACACAGAATCAGGATTGAGAGATCAGCTCCACTGTGAGAGATCAGCTCCACTGTGAGAGATCAGCTCCACTGTGAGAGATCAGCTCCACTGTGTGCAACACAAGTTATTTAGAGTAACCTGACTCCTTAATTTTGGCTAGGCTTCTCCTTTAACCCTTTGCGCGCTCCTGCCAGCCCATCACGGTATTTGACAGCAAACCGCATGATACTCAAGAATGCCATGAGAAAATAGTTATGGTGGATTCATTACATGTAAAACCACCTTTGTTCAAGTCTGGGGTCCATATTTCCACTTGTGTATTAGTCCCAGTGTCATTTCTTTGCAAAATCTAGTGTTATAGAACCATGGTCCTTTTTCGGAAGTCCACAAAGGCCTTTGACTGTGTTTTGTCACACACAGTTTGGGAGAGGGTCTCCTTAGGAGTGTTCAGTCGCTCACACTGCAGGTGTTTAGGAGGTATGAGCAATATCACTCAAGAACACTAGGCCTATTGGATAGACTACGTACAAGCTCTTAATTATATATCCCCTCCCCCCCCCCACACTCAGGTCGAACCCTTTGAGCTGTTAAGGTTCTTCTTGAAAGTGCAGTAAGACACCCTTCCCCATCTTAGGCTGCCTGCCCTGCGTCTGGCGTTTCCCGGCAGGGTATCACCACAGCCAGCCTAAGAACGGAACCCGACGGATGCGAGAATGCCTTCCGTGTTGCCGTCTTCATGTGTCTGTCTCTAACACTTTGTGTTTTCTGCTTTGCGTGGCTTTTCCGTGTTCTGCTGCTGATAGCTCGCTCGTCAGCATTCGCGTGGGGGTTACTGAGCTCCTGTTGTGAGAGGACCCCTTCCCGTCTGCCCAGCGGTCGACTTCTGGCCGGCCGCACTCGGCTCTGAGCCCCGTCATCATCGCCGTGGGCCGGGTTGCGGTCCTCGGCGGGGGGTGAATGCACAATGTCTGTGCTTGGGTGGGAACCACCCCCCACCCCTGGTCAGATTATGGCCGCACCTACACGTCTGTCCTAAATCCTCTGTCATCGTCTTTCTCCTCTGCCCCCCCCCCCCCGCTGTGCTAATGTGTGACTTAACACACAGCATGTTTATTTAAAAAGGAAACGTTTACATTGTAATTTTTAGCTTTATTTTAAAAATGTGTTTATCGTGAGGTGAGGTGACTGCCTTTCAGCACAGAGCACCCAACCCCCAGCCCTCCCCCTGCCTGCCAGTGGGACAGGCCACTGTATTGTTTATTTCCCTTCTTTTAAAGCAACCTTTGAAGGCTAATCCCATGAAACAGTGTATCAGTGACACATACGTGCATGGGTGCAGCTGCAGCGTGTCAAAGCATGCAGAGAAATGCATGCGGGTTTACTAAAATGTACAAGCTTTTTTTTCCCCCTTTCTAATCCAATCATAGGCCCGGTATTTTAGAAAAAAAATAATAATCTGCTATTCCATAGTATTATTTTAATATCAAATAATGCAAAAACATACGTTTTATATAAATTTATCAGACTGCATGAAGCTTTATACTCTTGCTTATTGTAAAAGATACTTTAAGGGGAAATCTACTTTTATTGTAGGTTTTGCTAAGAATTAATGCAACACTAAATAGCAATGTTCTGTTGTGTATTATCTTAATTTTTTGTATTTGCATCTGATGGGTTTCTGTCTTTAAATAAATATCAGTTTAAAATGTGACATGCTGTGGGGCATGAAATTACGTGTGTGGTCTGCACCGGGTTTAGAGAGAACTGTGTTGACTGTATTTGCCAAGCCTGACCTGATCAATCATACATCCATCCTCTAAAACTAATTATCCTGTTCAAGATTGTGGGTGGTAAGGAGTCTATCCCAGAAGCTACAGGCACAAGGTTGGGAACAACCCAGGATGGGGCACCAACCCATCGCAGGGAGAGTTGAACCCTGGTCCTAGAGCAATGTTTCTCAACCCAGTCCACGTTTTTGCTCCCTCCCAGCTCCCAGCCAATCAGGAACATCGAATAGCTGGTACAGGTGCGCTGGGAGGGAGCAAAAACGTGGACTGGCTGGGGTTCGCTGAGGACTGGGTTGAGAAACAATGTCCTAGAGGAATCGATGTGCCTATCCACTACACCACGGTGCCGCCCCCCTGACCTGGTCCACCTCCATATCTCCACCTGATGTAGATGTTTACCACAACTCTGGCTTCTGTTTCAGTGGTTAGATAGCTACACAGGTGCTGAGATGTTCACGGGAGTGAGTGTGCGATGGCTGGATGCCCTGGCCCATGTCCAGCAGCAGAAACAAACGAGACAGGCAGGGTTAGAAGGTCCAGTGTGTGTATTTAAGGTTTCCAGCAGGTTAAAGGCAATATTCCCACTTAATATGCAGACGTCACATTCATTCTACAGGACTCACAAATACCGGTAAGAATATGAGGAGCGTTCCTCGTGTCCATTTCCATTGCAGTTTCCCGAATTTCTCCAGCGTTTCGACACCACCGTAGGAGTGACACAAAGACACAGGTTACGTACTGCACGAACGCGTCAGTGGCAAAGATCTCACAGTAATAAAGGCGTTAGGAGGACCAGGCTCAGTATCCTACACGGCCCCCCCGGGAGGTGTGGCCAGGCCAGCGATACCTGGACACTGAGGCTACACTGAAGATGAAGCACCAAGGAGATGGGCTCTCCCTTACACAGAGCTTGGTCAGGAGAGAATGGGACTACGGGGGGGGGGGGGGGGGTGGAGGCCCTAGGGCTGAGGCCATCCTGTGACAGCATTCATCCTCCTCTTTACTGACTGCTGCTCAGCTGGTTGTAGACGTGCTCCAGGATCTGGGAGTAGGCCTGGTCCTTAGGAGCATGGCCGCTCAGGGAGCCCTGTGATGGGGAGATGCAGTTCAAAGAAACATTTTAGTCAATGTAGTCTCATGGGGGCCGGAAGGAGGATTTTATTATTGTTATGAGTACTATGAGCAGTGCTCTTCTGAGTAGTATTGTTATGAGTACTATGAGCAGTGCTCTTCTGAGTAGTATTGTTATGAGTACTATGAGCAGTGCTCTTCTGAGTAGTATTGTTATGAGTACTATGAGCAGTGCTCTTCTGAGTAGTATTGTTATGAGTATTAAAAACCATACCTTTATTTTGTCCAGCATTGTTATATCCGGGCTCCACATCTGAATGAACTGCACGAGATCAGGGGCTCCTCTGTAAAACTCCACCAGCAGCATCTGGTAGCAGAGTGACACTATCAGTACCCACTGCATTACAGAGTTGGCGTCCATGCAGGACCGAGCCACGCAGCTCGGCGGTTCATCTGAAAACGGCACCACGGGGACAGAGGTGACACAGGCACATTAAGAGCAATAGAGTACCATCTCGTTTAAAACGTCGCTGGTCAGGAAGTTGTCTTGAACGTAGGTCACCTCGACCGCAACAGGTATGCCGTAGTCGTTGGGTCGTTGCTGGAGGAAGGAAGGAGACAGGAGGTATGACTGAGATTCTGCCGCTTCTGCATAAGTGCGTTGAGCAAGTGTAAGACTGATCTACTGCACCTCCGGTGGAGGCACCACCCAAAAAGGCGTTATGGTGGATGCTACACCCTGGTTGCCATGGTAATATGGACCTGCAAATAAAGACGAGACGCTCAAATATTAAAATAGACCCTCCAAAGGCTGTATTCTCTCAAAATACCGTTGGGAAACATTAGTAAAGGTTTTTTTTTCCTGTAAATGCTACAGCTATGACATAACACATGAAGGAAAATGACATCACAGTGACACTGGGTCGGCCTCACGCCGCACGATCCAGTTACATTAGTTACTGGGCCCAGTGCCCGATTCCACACTGACCACAGATGACCCCAAGGCAGGGCTGGAAGCCGTTGTTGCTGCCCTGCAGGCGAAGCTGATGGTCCATCTGGGAGTCGATGTCCTGCAGCGATGGCAGGGCCGGGCCCCGCGGGTGGCTGTGGTACCAGCCCACCAGCGACAGCCCCCGCATAAACAGGTTCTGGCAGATCTGAAATGTCACGGGGGGGGGGGGGTCACATGTGACTTACAGGCAAGTTATCATACAAAAGGCGGGAAACACAGTAAGGGAGTCTGACAGTGTCTGACAGATTCAGATAAGGGTATAGAGCAGCGTTTCCCAGTGCGGTCCTCGGGAACATGCAGACAGTCCACATTTTTGTGAAAGAGAACAAAACACAGACCGTCTGCGGGTCCCCGAGGACCGTATTAGGAAACACTGTTATAGGGCATACAGTAAGCCTTTGGAAGGGGAATTTAAGAAAAGCTGTCCCTAAATTAAAACTGCTTTACAGATAATCATCTAGACCGTTAGTTGTTCGTGTTGTTTTTCTATGCAAATATGAGTCTCCTTGTCACCTACAGATTCATGATGTATCAATATTTATTTTGCATTAGATATATATTACATGTATTATCTAAAAATAATATTTCATAGCATTTTTATATTATGTATATTGCAATGTTTATCTATTAGACACTTCTGTCCAAAGCGACATACTAGTGAAGAAAATTTGGGTCTAAGGACCTTGTTCAAGTGCCGAACGGCCGACCACATGGATTCACAGACCTCCGAACGCCTCTGAGCTACACAGCCGCCCAGTAAGAATCCATGTGTTGCTATAGCCCTAATGGACGGCCTTAGGCTTTAATGAATGATTTATTATACTTTCCATCTGCCAGTAAAACACCGTCCGAGTTAGTGTGCAGGTTGGACGTGCGTCTCCATACCTCTTCTTCAACGGCAGGTGCAGAATCTCGGTCTGCCAGCCGGGTGCGACATGGAAATGCCCTAAGGACTGTCAACACTAAGGGAGAAGATGCCTTATTAGGGCAGAAGCAGTGGGGAGCAAAGCAGAGACGGCCAGTACATTGAGTTAGAGGGGGTAGTAACTCCTCTACTTTTGAGATTAAATTACGAAATGTGTAAAATCACCACTTTTTGTAATTATTACTATTGTAATATTCTAAAATGTATTATCAGTAACACTTAAAGCAGTTATAATGCATTATAGATACCTTCATAATGCATTATAATGTCAGTATAAGTCACTACAATGCATTATAAAGGTATTTATAGAGCATTCATAATGCATAATACACATGGCTATAATGGGCATTTTTATAGATATTTATAGGCATGCTTATAATGCTTTATGAATGCATTATAATGCATTATGAAGGTATAATGTGTTATAAGTACTTTAAGTAAAGTGTTACTGTATTATCTTATTTTATCCTACCTCCTCAATTTTTTAGCCACCAGCTGCTACTAAGTCAAACATTAACAAGGTTGCTAATAACCGAACGTGAGCATTTATGTCAGCATACAGCTTCCTCTTCAGGTTTGGGGGGGGGGGGGGGCTCAGCACTGGAAGACTCACGCTGTGTGTTGGTGTCCCAGCGCCCTCCGAGGTAGCCCACCACCTCGCTAGTGGTCAGGTGACAGTGGAAGTCCTGGGGGGCAAAGTAAAGTCCCACATCACTCCGTTTCCTTTCAGCCCCAGGCTACCCATCCACCCCCCACAGCGCGATGGCCGTCTCACCATCAGCAGCAGCACGTTGCTCGACACGGCAACGTTAAAGGGTTGGAACCGGTTGATGGCAGAGAATGCAGAGAGTTCAACCAGAGTGTGAGGGTCCCTGAGAAATGGATAAAACATCTGCAGTTACTACACAGATAGGTTTGGAATCCACAAACTGAAAATATATTGGGACAAAGTTTCTCAAAAACCCCCCGAATCATAAGTGAAAAATCCCTCTGCTGATGGCTGTAAATTGACAGCATAAATCCCAGCTCACTGACCTTGCAGAGTCCCGAGTTCCCAGTGTGCAGTATCGAACTGGCAGCCTCTCTCTATCCCCCCTGCGCTGTAATAGACTGATCTCTGGAATAAAGCACACAGGTCAGACACATCGATTCCACAAAGAAACAATCCTTCTGTAGAGACACACACAGTCACACACTATGGGCGATTTAGAAATGCCTGTTCAGCTAACCGCGTGTTTCTGGACTGTGGGAAGATACCTGCTCAACACAGTAACGTCAGCCTGGTTGGAGGGTCACCACGGCTCTCGCAGCTCGAGACTCAAGCCGCGCACGTAGCAGACAGTGCTACTTAGCAACGATCAGTTGGGAATATGCAAAATCCACACGCAAGCAGACAGACCGAACATCCACGCGTGGAGATGGGATGCTACACTCAGAGCCGCCATGCCACTTCAGGAGAAATGTGAGCAAAAATGACGAGGAGATGAAACTATTCTGACTTTAACACGCCGATTATTTAGCAGTAAACGTCTCTTTGCCAGGGAGGTTGCAGGGAACACAGCAGCTCCCTCCTCACCCTGCTGGTCCAGCTTGCCCTTTCGGTTCTTCTCCTCCACCTGCTCCGATGTCTTGCCATCTTCCTCTTCCTCTTCTCCCATCTCTTCATCATCGCCTTCACTGGCCAGACTCTGAAAGAAAAATGAAACAAGAAGTTAGACGATAACACAGAGTGATTATCCCAACGGCGTCATTCTGGCCCAGCGCATTCTCTGCTCCATTCCCCTATTTAACCTGCAGTGCTGCAGTTACATATTGCAGTGTCGTTGCAGGAGGATCCCCCGTTCTTTATCCTCCCCCATCCAGCCCGTGCTCCATCTCTCACCACCTCTCCACTGGGTTGATACTTGTGCAGCCAGCTTGTCTTGTACTGCACCAGCTTCTGGCCTCTGTAGCGCACGGATGCCCAGCCGCAGCCCGACTTCTTGGCGGGGTTGACCAGCCGTTTGCAGTGCGTGGCCCAGGCACTGGGCGAGTTGAAGATCTGTCCCGTTTCCACCCAGCGGATCTTTCCGTCGCAGAGCAGATCCCCCACAAACTTCTTTCCCTGAAAAAAATGAGACGTGAACAGAAATTGAGTCAAAATACAAGAAAGCAAAGCGGACGCTCTTCCTTTTATGCAGGGAATTTGAAATTCTGATGGTCGCCCAGTTGCCCGCAAAGTGGCACAGGTGATTCTCCAAAATCCAGGAGGCCGCTGTCTTTCAGCCTTACAGGTCAGACTACTGCACCCTGAAGGTTATCCTCACTGGAGAGTCACTCACACAGCTCAAACTCAAACCTATCACATAAAAGACGAAGCTCCTTTGTGAGTCAGCTGGGACGGACTGCCTGCTCCCTGCATTCCTCTCCTGGAATGCGTGCTCCGTTTTACGGGGTCCGCAACAGCAACTCGGAAGCAACCTTAAACTGCACCAGTGGCCAAAATTGTGGAAACACCTAGCATTTTTGGCATTCCTCTTTAAAAATTACTGCACAAATACTGCCACAAAGCATGTTTACAAATGTCATACATTGGATGATTAAATAGGTAACTCGAATAAAGTTCTGCAATCTATAAAATTGGAAGTGTTTCCACAACTTTGGCCACTAGTGTAATTATCCCGAATTGAGAAGCTGTGTAATACTGAAGAGAAGGGTAAAGTGTGAGGTGTTTAATACTGGTTTTTATAACAACAAATGCTAACTGAATTAATAAATCTTAGTTACTGTGTCGCATAGCATTTTATTAAAGAGAAGCGTTACGATGGATGAGATTGGGATGAATGCACTCATTTAAGGGAAAATACACTTTTTAAAAAGCTCTAGGTATGGTGGAAGCATGAGGGAGGGGAGTGGAGGGGAGGGGAGTGGGTAAGCAACAAGCTTATGGTGTCTCCCAGGCGGACACTGAGGGATGAGGCCACAGGACAGACAGCGATGGAAACGTCAGCATGGAAGAGGAGGACCACAGCGTTACCAGGTAGTGTATGGACAGCACACCGTCCCCAGGTTCTACCAGGCCGTCTTTCAGCAGCACGCGCAGGGTGATACCTCGCCGCGTCAGCAGGGATCCACGACCCGGGGCCACCCTCGAGTCCACCTCCTCTGCCCCACTCAGCTCTTCTTCTTCATCCTCACCTCCCTCCTCCACCACTGGTGGGGATGAAGGTGGCTCTGAACCTAGAACACACACCAAAACATCCAAACCCACATCACAGAAAAAAATTACGATGGAGTACATTAAAAATTAAATTTTGTTATTTGTAACTGGCTTTCTATGTTGATGCGCTTATTTTTGTATATAAAGCAAATAAAATACAACATATTTTCTTAATTCATTTTAATTTTGTATTAACTGGAAAACAACTCTGTTATAAGCAATTTCAATTTTCACATGTGTATCCCCACTATCAGCGATGGGTTGGCGCCCCATCCTGGGTTATTCCCTGCCTTTCGCCGGTAGCCTCCGGGATAGGCTCCGGACCCCCGCCCCCTCCCCCCGCGAACCTGAATAAGATAAGCGGTTTCAGAAAATGAATGGATGGATGGATGGTGTATCCACTATTTACACATAGAAGTCCGCAGGAACTGAATTGTAAACATTCGTAAAATTTAGACGCACTTTTGTGTTAGTGGCGCAATCTACCATTGTTAAATGTAACCTGTACAGCACCAACATTTCATAACCTAAGTGTGGGAGATCGACACTAAACACAAGGGGGTTGTCTACCTTAATTTAAGTACCGCATAAAATTCAAAAATTTCAAAATTGTTAAAATTATTATTGTGTGTATAGGAAACTCGACTGATTTGCTGACAGGCAATCTTCATTTTTTTCTGTCCGCAGCACGAGGCCTGCTAATGATTAATTTTACACTTATTAAAATTAAAACATCGTGTAATCCTCACCCATTTCGCCGTAAACCTCCGTGGTTCGGTGCGGTTCCGGTCCGGCAGGGCGGCTTTTCGGCGATCAGCTGCGAGCGCCGCACGGAGTTGGAGTTTCCAGCCCAGACAGTTAGCTTGCTAGCTATTATTCAAAAACATAAAATGAAGGCGTCTATCTGCAGTCTAGTTTCCTTGTTGTGTTGCTTTAATGTCAATTCCCCTCCCCTTTCTCCCTCACTCCCGTCCTTGTCACTCTGCACTTCACTGATAATAATTATTTTTTCCCACTCGAAACTTTCAATGTGATTTTATGAAATCCAAACAGCGAACTTACTCGCAGATCATAAGTATAAACACTGATTACTAAATTGCAGTGCTCCTTCACCATCTTTAGTTTATAATCTCTCCGGTTTCCGGCGGGCAGACAGTGGCGGTCGAGCGATCGGCGCTTCCCGAATTAGCCACTTAGCAGATTTAGCCTTTACAGCTGGCGCGGCTATCATAGCTTGGTGGCGCAGGGAAATAAATGCTTAAACGTCTAGCATTTCAGTTAGTGGCGTGAGAATGTACATTGCAATACTGTGGAATTTGCAACGTTATGGCCACAATGAACTAAGCGCACATGTCAGAGGAGATACATACCCCATCGGTCCGCATCTGTTTCGTCCTATCAGTATGTTTCCCCAAAGCTCAGACACCCCCTGCCTTACCCGCCCCCTTGTCTGTCCGTCGGATTCCTCTTACTCCCATCTCCATCTGGCGACTGCACGCAGCATTGTGCTCCAGTTGCGACCCATTATAGTCGGGGGAGGGCGACAGATTGCCATCTCTGCCATTTCTGTCTTATCTCGCGAAGCGACGCCGGTTCTCCGCGTCTCTCCGCGGCTCACCGAAACCACGTGCCGCCCACCGTCTATTCGCTAATCACGGTGGTCCATTCCTCGTGTACATGCACCGCAATTAACAGGTGTGAAATAAATGTGTGCTGACATACAACCCCGTACGTCTGATCACAAAGTAATGATCTTTATATCTTAATATTTGCTGTAGTTATTTATATTCCTGTGCTATTGCATAAAGAAATGCACCCCACGGGGATCAATTAAGTTCTATCTAATCTAATTTTATAATCTAGTCTTATAATACCCTATACTTTTCCCCGTGAACAACAGAAGAAATTGGTTAGTATGGTAAGTAGTGTATAATTAGTATACAGTCAGTATGTATTTGTATAATTTGCTTAATTACACTTTTAAGCAAATTACGTACACATTTAAAATATTTGTTCAGTCGTGCTGTAGATCGCTTTCGGAGGTCGATGTATTTTGTGAAAGGTGTTTCCCGGCCAGGGGGGTCATTTGTAGGCGTGATTTTCCGAAACGCCTGCTGGGACTGACGGGCTGTCAGTAAATACACTGACTTGTTTGTGGTTCATGGTTTCGTCGGCTATATTGACATCTGGATCAGAGCAGAGTAATGTGAGGCTAGAATCGTCTAAATGCGATTGTTTGGGATAGTTTGGTGGCATAAGTAAGGATTGCCTAGATTTGTTAGTTCAGGCGTACTTTCCGAATAGTTCATGCGTTTTGTTTGGGGAGTGTAATCTATCTCTTGGAGGATTTATTGTCAAAACGCAATGAAGAATAATTTATTTTTCGCCGCCTTCCGATAATCAAGGAACGTGGGACGTGTTTTCGGGAGCACTTTGCCTTATCTTAACCTGGGATTCCGATGGCAAATCCACAATCCAAACAGCAACAAAGTCAACAGATACCGCATTGCTACTACGAAGGTTATCTTGAAAAGAGGTCAGCTAAAGAAAAGGTATATGTTTTAGTCATTTGTTTTATATAGTATTTGAAATATATTTTATATATCATGATTTTATATCGAATCTTGTGAATTGTACTGCGCACTGATACCTTTATTTAACTAATGCCTTTTAAATTTGTGATTCTAAAAGTGTGTGTTGGTCACTAGCAGTCAAAACTGATCTAATTCCAATGAGGACAAATCAACCAATCAAGTTCCTATTATTTATTTCTTACATTTAACATATAGGCTACTTACATTTAGCATTTAAAAATATCCATTATCTACTTATAACTTAAATGGGTCGCTGGACTGACAGCTACATCGTGTAAACAATTTATTTACAATTGTCATAATCTGTAAAAATAATAATAATTTAAAAAACATATTTATTGTGTTTAGTCAAACGTAAACTCCATCAAATCGTTTTTCGTCATCCTCGGGAATTTCCATACACACGTTGTAATGAATTTCCTGGTCACCTAAACTCTATAACACGCTAATGCTGGCCTATAATCTAATTAATAACCACATCTGCATTTGGGCAAAGCACATGGATACAACGTCATAGGGGATTAAGCAAGCAGACCACCCCCGTAACCACCCCTCTTTTTATTTTTCTATATTTTTAATATTGCACTCACTGTGACGTTTTCTTTACGTTACATATACTTCTGAATTCTGGGAGCCCCCATGCAGTCAGCTCCGTTGCTTTCTGACGTCACGTCGTGTGCTGGGTGAGCGATTGCGTCGTTAGTTTTAACGTCAGCTATAGCTGCCATCGGAATGGACACACTTCAGCAATTTAGCGCAGAAAGAAAACGTAACAAAGGGGCGGGGCGGGGACCCTTCTAGCTTGCTTAATTTTGTATGACCCTCCATTATTAAAGTTTTGGATACATTACCAAAAACTGCTCAGCATATGATATCGCAATGGATGGTAACACAATATCTTAAAGCATTGTAGTTCTGAAGGTAGAAAATTGAACTTAGTAGTAGTGGCTGTAGGTCGCTAGTACCCTGACTGGATAAAATGTGAGGGTGCTGGTGGCAAAGATAGAGAAATCAGAGTGTGTTCAGGAATCCGACTGCCAGGACACCACACGCGTGCTCTAAATCTTTCTGATCGGTAAGGAAGCTTCATAAAGGTGGTTACATTCCACTCAGGTTAGCTGTTGACATTCTAGGAACGACTGAAATGAACTTTGGTTGCTGTTTGTGTTATCACTGGATGAAACCAGTTAGACAGTAATAATGATTTCACCAAGAAATCACATGCAACTTAATCTGTCACATGATAGGGAAATATTCTTGTGGAAGAAGCTACAATTAAGATAAGACGTTTCAGAAATGTATTTTGTTCCCTGAAGTAGTATGTTATACAAACATACAGTAAGTGTCAGTTACTGTTATAGTGAAACTTAAATTCTGAATTGCTATTTTGTCAGGCGTGTAGGATAAGACCACAGGAAAAAAATAAATATGTTGCATAAATAAATTGCTAAAGCATTTGCACTTGTCATACACTACTGTAAGGGTTGTTCCATCATATCTTTTTAACATCTTTTTAACTTTTGCTTTTCAAACTGCATATATGCATCTTGTAAATGAACATCTGTGTTACTGTAATGTCCCAGATCTTGCCCTGTTGCGTGGCATTTGTCCCTGTCTGGTGCCCTGTTCGGTTAATGAATAACGGCAGTAAATTTCTCAGAGACGATAAGGATACGGTGCCAGAGTGGAATGCCCTTCCCCTCCCAGGAAGTGATCTCGCAAAACTGCCTATTGTCAGTTTTCGATGGACTTGGGCGAACCGTCACAAAGAATAGATTTTACTTCCATCTTTTTTCAATTTAAATGTGAGTTAGCAGGCAGTATTTACATGTTATTTTTCAGGTTAGTAAAAGAAAAAAACAATATAATGAATCCAATCCAACTGACATACTTGCAATATTATTCAACTTAAACTGAATATCATACTAATGGAAACTTGAGGAATTAAGTATGAATCTATTTCTTACACCATATTATTCATGAGAAATAGGGTTAGTTCACTCCATGACGTTTGCAGGGGTCTTCCAAAGCTTCTGGGCTGTCTGACATAGATGGAGCAAAATATTAATCCAGTTGTGTAACAGACTGAACTAGCCAGTTTTTCTTGGTGATCTGTTTCCCCCTATGCGTGTTTCCGGTCCTGCTTACACATTCTTGGTGTTGCAAAGACTGATGCTGATTCAGTTTTTGTTCCTCGACAAAACTCTGCTCCCGTGCGTCACTTTTCAAATCCTCTGTTCATGTCACAAATAGTTTATCTTTAATTTCTTGTCCAGGTGTCCCAGCGCCTCTGGGCATCCCTGTGTGGGAACACCCTGTTTTTCTACAACACCATCAAGGAAGCGGAGGTGAGTGTAAAGTGCAGTGAGGAATGGCGGCTGGACCACGGACGGCATGATGTCAACGGCGTGATGATGCTGGCTGTGTCTTGTCCCCTCATGCAGTATGTGGACAGGATCGACCTTGACGGATTTGTCTCCCTGCTGGATGACAACAGCCGGGACCGAAACCTAGAAGCAGCTCGATTCCAACTGCGCACCAAGGAAGGGGAGTTCAAAATCACCGTGAGTCTGCCCCACCCACCGGCAAACAGCGACATGCGACTCCCAGCTCAGCCGGGCCCAAAATCAGTGATACCAAGCGGCAACAGATCCATCAGCCTCTCCCTTCCGAACTGTTCTGGTTTATGTACTTCCAAAGGCCATGCACGTCAATGCAAACGTGGTTCGGGAGAGGAGAGGAGATTTTCAAAGATGTAGGAGTACTGTAATTGCTGAGCTGGAGTTTTATAATGCGGTTCTCTGTCATTTATAACGTGATAATGGCGGTAGGATTCTTTGAGGAAACTGATCAAAGTAAATCGGAAAGAAGAAGTCTCAGAAGTACGGTTATAGCAGTTTCTACATCTGGGAGGTAGTTTGCCAGAGTTGGGTAATTTTCAGGTTCATTTCTGGTTTTAGCGCTAGTTTTATGTTTATATCTAAGTGAGACGTACGGTTTATGTATTTTTATCTCAGTTTTGACCTGTTTATAGACCAAGAGAAATTGAGAAATGGTGTCACCTTGCATTGATAGTTTTTGAATTATATCTTTGTGTACTTCAGTATACCAGCAGTAGTCTAATGTTACATGCTGTGGATTGTACAGTGTATACTATTTTTTTAATTACTTATTTACAATATAAACCTGATCTTATATTTTTTTCATTGTAAGCAAAAACAAGGAACTCTTCAAATACTGGTCTTTTTGGGCAAATACACAGCACAGTGTTTTTAAACTGAAAAATTATAAGGCCCAACATTTGTTACTTAAACCTGTGTTAAGACATAATCATTACCATAGTAGGGTGACCAGATAATCCATGTTAGAGAAGACACGTTGAGCTACGACAGGATTTCACTTTAGCACTGAGTTCTTGCTGTGTGCTGATTGGTCAGTCTCCTATAATCATGCCTGTGTCACTAATGTTAATGTGAAACAGCCAAATTAATCTTCTGATCAAGGAAACAAACCAGTCAAAGCACAAGACGAACTGAACTATTTAGCCAAGCAAAGAAGCCTTTAATTTTTAAAGTAGCCCATAGTGTCTCCCCCCCCCCCCAAGCAAAGAAACCTTTAATTTTTAAAGTAGCCCATAGTGTCTCCCCCCCCCGACAAGGATTATCAGGTCACCCAACCTATAGCTACACATTTTACTTGTGCTGGACCCACATGCTCCTCCCGTCTCTAGGTTCCCACACTAGAAAATCGTGAACTCTGGAAGGGCTTCATCCATGCTGTTGCAGAGGTCAGTAATGCAATCGGACATCGCCATGGAAACAGGTTGCAGTCTTTATGTTTAAGTCATACATCGCGGTGTTGTTCCAGTGAATGATTAGCACATCCTACCAGCAGCAGTAACTGAATCATATGTACAATAAGGAAGTTTCCAGATGGCCATAACGATTCACTTCCCCTCGTTCTGTCTCAGCTCTCTCTTCCCAGCACCCTGAATCTGCTTCCAGGCCAAGTGCACATGTTGCAGGAGGTGGTCGAAAAAGAACGGGAGAGACAGCTTTCAGCTGCTGTCCAAGAGAACCTCTACCTTTCTCTAGTGGCAGACATGCCACCGTGAGTGTCGCACATTCCTTCCCACCACTGTCTGGACAATTCAGGAGAGTATCCAACGAGCTCTTCCATGTCCGGTCATGTGACTGATTTTCTATGGGGGGGGGGGGTGTTTGGGTAATACAGGTGTTTTCATGAAGTCTCTCGGAGGGAGGCCATGAGTCTTCTGGAAAAGTATCCGGATTGTGGGAACATGCTGCTGAGACCAAGCAAGGACGGCTCCATGGCCGTCACCACCCGCCAGGACCTGAATGGGTAAGGAGAGCCTTTCCGGAATGTTCTTTATGGCGGCCTGTTTGCCCCCTCCTCCCTCCGTGGCTCTGTGTCTTGAGACAGTGAACACAATCAGAATTTACCGCATTAGCAACAGTCTTTATTATGATTATCTCCCATCAGGTCAGTGTTCCACCATTACCGTGTCATTCGGAGGCCGGAAGGAGGATTTGTGATTAATCTGGAGACCCCAGTGAGTACAGCAGCATGCTGCTCTCTCTCTCTCTCTCAGACTCATGTATTTATTGCAGAATTGCGATTCTTCCTCCATTTACTGTTGTTATATTAATTTCTACCTAAGTGGTATAAGTGACACAATATTCAAAAGGTAAAACGAAGTTTGGCTGGAATGGTGTCACTCAGGGAGCTGCACTGAGTGATACCTGAGAAGAAAGTGATATTTCTACCAGTCGCTGGCTATTTTCCTACATTCCGTAGCTGTCCGAGGGGCAACAGAGTGGAAATCGGCAAAGGCAATGCTACCGGACTTGAGTATAGAAGGGGTCCTGAAAGGCGTGGCAATTTACTGTCAGAAGGAGGCGCTCCGATAAGAAGGGCTTTTATTCTAATATCAACCACTTAAATGACACAGTTCAGATATGACCACTGGGAGGAAAGATATTGCTACTATAGTTTTAAGGTGTACACTTTGAAAGAGAAAACTGAGCAGCCTCAGAATAGGTAATTTAATTTCAAACATTTGGCCACCTATCCGCTATTGACTTCCTCAAGTTATTTAGTTGACCTCACTGGAAAAATGTATTACACCCAAACATCCGTTGTTTTTTGTTTGCATACACATGGCGAAGGCCTTAAAGCAGGATATCCCAGCCCGGACCGTCTGGCAGCGAGCTGGGAGGGAGCAAAAACGTGGGTCTCCAGGGACGGGGTTGGGAAACACTGAATTAAAGAATAGAGGCCTAGCCCCTCCCCTTCACCATGTAATCGTCACATGACCCTCCAGGATGCTTCCTCACTGTCTGCTCACTGCAGCACTTTCATAACTTACTTCCTCTGAAATAACTTTCCTTTAGGTTCTACTGGGCTAGGTCCTAGGATTTAGACCTAGCCGACATTAGAAATGTCCTGCATTTTAACCGTATGCTGCAACTAGGGGTTCAAAGTGCCACTTAACCAAAAATAAATATTTGCCCTCCCCCGGATCCTACACATCTGACCCTCCTGTTTCCTTGTGTGCCTTAGATTCCCTGTGCCAGCCTCTATGAAGTAATCAAATGCCTCGAGGAGAAAACCTCTGGAGTCCTACAGCCCTTCATCCTCGATAATATATATAATGACAACATCAGTGAGCAGCTCGTCTTGAAGCACGCATGTTTATTTGTAGTGGTGGGCAAACCCTGCAGAAAAACTCCTTTGCCTTATCAGCCTGTGTAAACATCCCACTATTTGATGTTGCAAACACATATACAAGCCTGTCCAATTTGTCCGTGTGGGTGTTTAATATTTACTGTTGTCCGATGCTGATACTTAAGTTTTAATCTAAAGTGCAGGGCTACCATTAAGTAGTGGCTGCTTGCAAACCGATCTCGTTGATTCCTTGCCTCCCCTGTCCCCCCTAGCTTTAGTTCAGCAGAATGATGAGAATGGAGAGAAGAAACTGCAGCCCATTACAGGAAGTCCCAGTCTGAAAACCCCTCCCTCAGGTAGCTCTTCCCAGTCAGTCAGTTACCTCCTGAAACAGGACCGTCTGTTTCCAGCTATCATCAGCATGGATTAAGAATGAAACAGATGACTGAACCATAAAAGTACGAATGAGTACTTTAGTTTATGCCACAAACGTGTGTGGCTAGGTACTCAGAAGGGGGGGGGGGGGGGAGCCTTCATGCGTGTTTGGGTTTATTTATTTGGGAGATGTTTTAAGGAGTGTTGAGTGAGGTGTCCTGTGTTTGCCCTGCAGGCAACCAAAAACCAACGGTAAGCCCGGATGCAAAGTCTTTCAGCAGGCGCTGCAATGATGGTGAATATCATCCTCCTCACCCCCTCTTCTCAGCCCCTTTCATTCTGTATGGTTGACCCACTTTTACCCAACCTTACGTTTGGACACAGACTTTTATCCACTCCAGTCAGCAGCACGGCGTGGCATGACCCTCTTAACTGACACCAGTCAGTGCTGATGTTAGTGTGTTTTGTGACGCAGGCAGCAACGAGATGCAGGAATCCCGCCATCCAGCTTGTGCCTCAGTGGGCCCATCTAAGACGGGTAGGTTCCAGTCAGCCCGCACACCTCATCTCAGGAGATTAGAGGTCCCCCCCCCCCCACTCAGTAATAACCACAATGTAGAAAACAGCCCAGGGGCCTCTGACCGTGTTAGTGAGTCTCTGCAAAGTAGGGTTGACCAAACCCAAACTGTGAATATGAAATGCCAGTAATGCACCTTAAAAACAGCATGGAAATACAGCAAGTTAAACCAGCACTCTCCAGAGGTGGATAGTTCAGGTCCAGAAAGTAAAAATTCAGACCAAGATTTTGTTTCAACCAACCAGCTGAGTACTGACTGTGACTCTTCATGCTCAACTCATCAGTTGAAACAAAATCTTGGTCTGAATTTTTACTTTCTGGACCGGAACTATCCACCTCTGGCACTCTCCCAAACACATGCACACAACTCTCCATTTGGGACCATGTCACAGACTCCCTTATCCTACTGAATCCACCGACCTGATGTTCAAGCTTAAGGTAATTAATCCACTCAGGTTCAGGAGTGATACCATATATCACTGAATAAACAGGGGCTCGATGTCCTGACCAGCACAGTGACTCAAAGCGTCCTTTTGTCTGCTCAAACGTCGGCTGACACTGAGCACTGATCTTACTGTGTTTCTGATGCAGTGAATGCCAAGGAATCGACATCCATCCACACGGGTTCTGGCAAACGTGCCCCAATGCCCCTTCCAAAGTTTGGTAGGTACCAGCCACCATGTCCTGATTTGAGGAGATGCGCCGTCTGTGTCTCGGGTAGGACTGCTGATCAGATCGTGATCAACAGCTCAGGGGAAATACCTGCTGCAGAGCTGTTCCAACCAAGTGACATGTGGTCATTTATCTTTTAGCAGGTGACAGTAGACAGAGATCCTTGTAGAAGCTCATGATGTCTAGCAGTGGTAGACGAGCGATCTGTTCAGCTGACGTAACTTACCACGGGGCTTTCTCATCAGCAGCAGAGCAACTGGTGTACTCACTGGTTATACAAACCACTGTGCACACTGGTGTACTAACTGGATATACAAACCGCTGTGCCCACTGGTGTACTGATTGGTGTACGTACTAGTGTATTTAGTGATGTACCCACTGGATATGCAGCTTCTGTGCCCACTGGTGTGCCATCTGCCTTACAAACTGGTGTACTGATGATGCATTGATTAGAGTAATAATACTGGTGTACTGACTAGTGTACCGAATGGTGTACCTATTAGTGTACCCACTGATGTATCTACTGGTGTATTAGACCATCATGTGGTAGGTTAGTGTTCCCTCAGCAGACACTGGGGCAGGTGGGCTCTGTTTATCCACTGTACAGACAGTCTGTATAGGGTGCATAGACAGTCTGTGCTGTATATTTTTAGAATATTTTTTGTCATTTACATGATGTGTTCTCTTCTTTTTAGTGACATTGGTCGAATCAACTTCAATGCATTAGATATCAGTTATATTCAGGGTCAGAATGACACTGAGCACTGATCTTACTGTGTTTGTGATGCAGTAAATGTCAAGGCATCGAAATCCAACAGCACGAGCACTGGCACACGTGCCCCAATCCCCCTTCCAAGGTTTGGTAGGTACCAGCTACCCTGCCCTGATTTGAGGAAATGAGACGTCTGTGCCTCGGGTAGGACTGCTGATCAAATCGTGATCAACAGCTCTGGGGAAATACCTGCTGCAGAGCTGTTCCAACCAAGTGACATGTGGTCATTTATCTTTTAGCAGGTGACAGTAGACAGAGATCCTTGTAGATGCTCATGATGTCTAGCAGTGGTAGACGAGGGATCTGTTCAGCTGACGTAACTTACCACAGGGCTTTCTCATCAGCAGCAGAGCAACTGGTGTACTCACTGGTTATACAAACCACTGTGCACACTGGTGTACTAACTGGATATACAAACCGCTGTGCCCACTGGTGTACTGATTGGTGTACGTACTAGTGTATTTAGTGATGTACCCACTGGATATGCAGCTTCTGTGCCCACTGGTGTGCCATCTGCCTTACAAACTGGTGTACTGATGATGCATTGATTAGAGTAATAACTGGCATACCAAATAGTATATGTACTGGTGTACTGACTAGTGTACCGAATGGTGTACCTATTAGTGTACCCACTGGTGTACCCACTGGTGTATCTACTGGTGTACCCACTGGTGTACTAACTGGTGTACCCACTGATGTATTAGACCATCATGTGGTAGGTTAGTGTTCCCTCAGCAGACACTGGGGCAGGTGGGCTCTGTTTATCCACTGTATAGACAGTCTGTATAGGGTGCATAGACAGTCTGTGCTGTATATTTTTAGAATATTTTTTGTCATTTACATGATGTGTTCTCTTCTTTTTAGTGACATTGGTCAAATCAACTTCAATGCATTAGATATCAGTTATATTCAGGGTCAGAATGACACTGAGCACTGATCTTACTGTGTTTGTGATGCAGTAAATGTCAAGGCATCGAAATCCAACAGCACGAGCACTGGCACACGTGCCCCAATCCCCCTTCCAAGGTTTGGTAGGTACCAGCTACCCTGCCCTGATTTGAGGAAATGAGACGTCTGTGCCTCGGGTAGGACTGCTGATCAGATCGTGATCAACAGCTCAGGGGAAATACCTGCTGCAGAGCTGTTCCAACCAAGTGACATGTGGTCATTTATCTTTTAGCAGGTGACAGTAGACAGAGATCCTTGTAGATGCTCATGATGTCTAGCAGTGGTAGACGAGGGATCTGTTCAGCTGACGTAAAGGGTGTACTCACTGGTTATACAAACCACTGTGCACACTGGTGTAATCACTGGATATGCAAACCGCTGTGACCACCGGTGTACTCACTGGACATACAGACCACTTTGCCCACTGGCATACCAACTGGTGTACTGATTTGTGTATTGATTGGTGTAATAAATGTTATAATGAGTGGTCTACCAACGTATGTACTAATTGGTGTACCCACTATTGTACTGACTGGTGTACCCTACTGGTGTACCTACTAGTGTACTGACTGGTGTACCCACTGGTGTACCAACTGCTGTACCTACTGGTGTACCCACTGGTGTACTGACTGGTATACCCACACGTGTACTGACTGGTATACCCACACGTGTACGTACTGGTCTACCAATTGCTACTACCTGGTGTACTAGCTGGTGTACCCATTGGTGTACTAACTGGTGCAGGCGCTGGTGTACCCATTGGTGTACTAACTGGTGTATGTGCTGGTGTACCCATTGGTGTACTAACTGGTGTATGCACTGGTGTACCCATTGGTGTACTAACTGGTGTATGCGCTGGTGTACCCATAAGAACATAAGAAATTTACAAACGAGAGGAGGCCATTCGGCCCATCAAGCTCGTTTGGGGAGAACTTAGCTAATATCTCAGAGTTGTTAAAATCTTATCTAGCTCTGATTTAAAGGAACCCATGGTTTTAGCTTCCACTACAATAGCAGGAAGACTATTCCATACTCTGACTACACGCTGTGTAAAGAAGTGCTTCCTCAAATTTGTTTTAAAATGTTCTCCCGCTAATTTCCACTTATGGCCACGAGTTCTAGTATTTAGACTAATATTGAAATAGTCAATATTGAAATACCCATTGGTGTACTAACTGGTGTATGCGCTGGTGTACCCATTGGTGTACTAACTGGTGTATGCGCTGGTGTACCCATTGGTGTACTAACTGGTGTATGCGCTGGTGTACCCATTCGTGTACTAACTGGTGTATGTGCTGGTGTACCCATTGGTGTACTAACTGGTGTATGCGCTGGTGTACCCATTGGTGTACTAACTGGTGTACGCGCTGGTGTACCCATTGGTGTATCAGACCATCATGTGGTAGGTTAGTGTTCCCTCAGCAGACACTGGGGCAGGTGGGCTCTGTTTATCCACTGTATAGACAGTCTGTATAGGGTGCATAGACAGTCTGTACTGTATATTTTGAGAATATTTTTTGTCATTTACATGATGTGTTCGCTTCTTTTCAGTGACATTGGCCGAATCAACGTTTAGATATCAGTTATATTCAGGGTCGGAATGACCAATTTTTCTTGACTTTTCAGTGAGGAAATTTGTGTCACCAGTTCAGGACTCGCTTCCCAGTAATTCCAGCAGTGAGGACCAGTCCAGTGGTGAGTCAGCCTCGCCTGTTCCCTGTGATGCAGTGATTCAGGGATGTAGCACATCCTCTCTCCCACTACATGGCTTTTCCTTTACAGTGTTTTTTGTCCCTTGTTCACCTTCAACCTGCTTCATTTCCTGATCTTTAGGAACTGACCAGCACCATGTGACCGTACCCTCAATGTCCGCGAAAACTTGCATGCACAACAAGCAAGCCATTCCTAAACCATCTTTTGCCATGGCCACTTCACCTGGAGACTTGCCCCTCGGTAAGTAACAGCTGAATATAAGAAGCGTGCATTGATTTTACTGACTGTTCAGTGAATTTACTTGCTCCTGCAAAAATCAGGGATGGTATTTCCTATCCAGTTGATGAGCTTGATATATCAGTTGAGTGCTGGGATCTAATATATCGTTTGGTGATGAATCCTAAGGAGGTGACTTTAGACACTCATCTAAACCCACCTCTAGCAAACATCTTTACAAAGTGAACGTTAAAGCCTAAAGATACGGTACATTCTGAGGTTGATAGTTTTGGCAGGATCTTTTCTTACAATCTAATCAAACGGTTCTGGTTTCAGGAAAGTTATCAACAGATGAAATATTTCTAAATCTCTGCTCTTTCGAATAGCTTTGTCAGAGGAACTTAAAAAGAAAGTGGAAGAAAGACGGGGAAACAAGTAGTGATCTACCCAGTTCTTCGAAGCCAGCGTTTCTGCAAGGAATCCCCAGGTCTTCCCCGAGATCCCACGGAAATGGCTGAAGGACTACACACCGTGCACTGACTTTGCGTGCCTTTTGATTTGCTGGGCACATGCACGCTGTGCACCAGTGCAGACACTCTGACGTGTGAGGATCCATTACTCTCGGCCTCCCGAGGCGCAGAAGCGATCCGACGGAGTGGAGAGTGCCCACTTAGCTAAGCTCTCCAGTACAGCGCTGAGGAGCGGGGAAGATTGACGAGGGAAATTGATTCTTGTTGGAAGCAGATCGACTGGGTGGCGTAAGTGGTGGTAAATCACAGTGTAAGTGTCACATCAGTGCCACAATCATTTGTTAACTGAAATATTGTACATATCTTTGTGTACGGCCACCTGCCGTTTATTGAATGACTCAATCCCCATTTCTCCGGTTTCTTACTTGTTCTCAGCAGACGCGCACAGAATTGAGAATGTGAATTTCTTGTACAGATTTTTTTTTGCAGTTCATTATATTGAGAACAAATTTGTTTTATTTATTATCCATAATCCTGAGGATATGTAAGACGCATAAATTAAACATCAATTAAATAGTAAGTTTTTATGTAACTCCACTGATCCCCTTAGAATTATCACTTTGTAATCGTACCTTAAATCCAGAATGATGGACCTGAAATGTCTAGCAGCAAATGTTTTCTTTTTGTGGGTCATATATTCATGTTCCCTTAAGTGTATTTCCTTGTACTGATTTCATTCATAGTTTTTATAATAATAATAATAATAATAATAATAATAATATAATGATAGTAATAATAGTTATCTAATATTTATAACTAATAATACTAAAGAGCCATGCATATTTTCACTGAGAGTATTATGTACAGTAGGTACTGTTACAATAATTCAAAGACGATCTTCAAAGTTTTTCATTTATTGTGAGACCTAACTGGTCTTTGATAAAACCCTCGTGTCTCTGATAAAGACGTACGTAATAAGAAACGCTGCAGGAATGTGACGGACACGGTCTTCTGATCTGCGGTGAGGTGAACGCCGTGCTGGTTAATTCGGATCGACACACAGTACAGCAACGTACACTGTCTCAGTCTGGCTTTATTTGCCCAGCTAGACAAAGAGTACAAGATTAAAGCATTTACAACATTTTATCATCAGGAAGTCAAGTTTATATCATAGTTTGGAAGCTTTAATGCATTGTGGAGTCTACTAAAAAAAACAATCCAATAAAAATGCCCTTGCATTTAAATTTGCCAGTGCAGTCCAATGGTGGGTGAAGTCAATCGGACAACCACTGGCTGGATTCTGTCCCAGCTGATTCCCATGAACAGAGAGCAGGTGCACTGCAGTACACACCAGTAAAATTCAGGCACCCACATACCCAGCTTGCAATACAGCAGACATAGTTACATTCTTACATGTTGCAGGTGTGGACGAGCTGGGTGAGATTGGGGGTCAGGCGCCACAATCCGATCACAAGCACAGTGTCCCACTGAGCCCACTGAACCACACCAAGCCAACAAAGTTGTGCTCCTAGTATAGACTAACCCCCTTCCCCTACTCACCCCCCCCATTCACACTGTCAGTGAAAATAATACCATCTAGCAGAAGCCAGACGGCACTTATTCGGTGACTGCTAACATGTACTTGTGCTGCCTTCTCATGAAATTTGGACTGGGGGGAAAAAAAGAGAAACTGAAAACGTCAGAATAGATGTAATTGCAGAAAAACGATCTTTATCCTTCTGGTTTAAATGAAACTCTGCTCTGTGGATGATGCAGGCTTCCGTGGCTGCATGTGACTCAGGTTTCATGAGGCTGAAAGGCACAAGAAGTTAGGAGAATCCCCCCACCCTCCACAGGGGGGTTAGTGGACGCAAACGCTAGCAGGAGCAGGTTGAAAGTTCTTAGTGATGGGAAATGGGTTTGGATCACTCTCAGAACTGGGGCGGGCCCACATGGGGTGAGTTTGACCGGCGACGGTGGCAGGGGCCTCAACTTAGTTGATGCTGGCGTTTGAGCTGCTGGTGCCGCTGCTCCTCCTCTGGCCGCTCTGCACCACCCTGGGCACCTGCAGCCCCGTCTGCACTGAGAAGCTGCCATTCCACACCTGCAGGGGGCGACAGAGGGACAGCCGGTGTAAGAGCCGGCAAGCCCCAGACGGGGTGGGGCAGGAACGTGGAGGCGTGAGCCGCTTACCATGAAGGCTGGTATGACGGGCTGCTGGAACTTGGTTCTGAACGTGTGCAGCAGCTGTTTGGTCCTGGAATTGTAGAAGGATAGAATCCCTGGAAGATGCCGGGACCGAGTTAGATATCAAACTCTACTCCCCTCTCAAGTCAGCAGAGTAAAAAGCAGAGAGTGACCTACGTAAAGCTCATCCCACTCACTGAAATACTGCATGGTTTCATAATACGTCACTTATTGATCTGTGCACATTTCAGGAGAATTGTGGCCTCACCGTTGGAGGCTTAAATCCCGTTCCTGGGTCTGTGAGCGTGTTGTATTTGCATGTGATTCTCAAGTATCTTATTTTTTTCTGGATGTTCCGGTTTCCTCTAGTATACAGCATGTGGCGAGTTTCCATACTGTGTATGTGATTGTGTGTTTGTGTCCTGTGATGGACTGGTGTGCCATCCAGACTGTCCCCTGCCCTGTGCCTTGTGTTACCTGGGCCATCACAGACCTCTGCTGAATAAGCAGGATGGATGTAAGGATGGATGGGTGGAATGTGAGACCTTGCCATCAAGCATAGCATGGTTTATCTGCTTTGTGCACCTTCCTCGAAGCCACAGTAGACACCGACGCGGTCGGGGATGGGGCAGTCCAGGGTGCGCGCCTTGTTGTTGTGCTTGGCCGTGAAGCTCTGCTGCAGCCAGTTGTTGAGGTGGAGACACCAGGAGGCGCTGCTCTTCCCCAGCTGGTCGAAGCGGCCCAGGGAGCGCAGGGCCACCCCGACGGCGAAGGCCTTGCTCTCTTTGTCAAACCGGACCTCCCAGTAGTGCTGGCCAGCGTCGATCATGGTGTCTCCTGAGATGTCAGGAGGACGGATACAACAATAATGTGTTGTGGCACGAGGACGATCCACGCTGGGATGTTATTCAACTCAAAAACACAAGAAAAAATTAATCATGAGGAGTCTAGCAAAGGCAGGGAGGTGAAAAGCAAGAAATAAAGCAGGGAGCATCGCAGGAACAAAGACAGCAAATACATTTAACCAGAAGAAACACAGGAGCAAACATACTAGGGTTTAAAACCAAGGGGCACTAGGGGAACACAGATTGGGATGGTGACACTAACTGGCCAAACAGGGAAGTGACAGGCAGGGCTGGAACAGATCCTGACATAGTGGGTCCATTAGGACACTAGAAGGGCAGCTAGTCACATGCATTCAGGAGAGTGATCCAGAAGCTTAGCCAGCTTTGCCCCTGCCTGATCCGGTCCGATCCTTACCTAGCACGGTGTAGGACTCAGCCGTGAACCGGTCACGACCCACCCGGGCCGAGGGTGCCCTCTTTGGAGACATCATTGCATTCCTGGGGGAGAGGGCAAACGAGGGGACAGAGAATCAAGGACACGGACAAAAGGACCGGTTGGACGGCGCCGTCACAGTGGCTGTGTGGAGTCCACTCGGACCTGGCGGGAGAGTTCATCGGTGAGCTGGTCCTGTTCTTCTCCTTACGCATCTCTTGGACTTTCCCGCCACTGCTGTCCCACTCCACGGAAAGGTCCTCCACCCGCAAGTTCTGGTGGGACGAACTAGAGTCCAGCTTGAAGAGGAAGGCTAGAGAAACAGACGAAGCCACGGCTGAGGTATGTAGCTCCTGAACCATCTCCAGAAACACAGCACTGTGTCTCTTTTTAGTCACATGACCTTATCCCTGATCAGAATGCAATCCACTTAAACCGTACATCATTCCAGCCAATCCCCTACGCTTACTGTGGGTCCTACGCTTAGCTGTGGGTCCTCCTACTCCTACGCTTAGCTGTGGGTCCTCCTACTCTTACGCTTAGCTGTGTGGTCCCATCAGCGTCTCCCATCTCTCCACCACCTCCACTCTGAGAAAGAAACTCGTCTTTGCCAATCCTAGTGTGAGCTGAAGTGCAATAAGGACGTGAACGTCTCCTCTGTTACCAAATTTGACCTCGTAGTGACCTTGTAGTGACCTTAATGTGACTTTGCGACCACTTTAAGTAGCATCAATATTTAGTACCTCATTCTGATGCCTTTAAACATCAGTTCCTATCTTAAACATACATGAACATACATACTACTAAAGGGCATTAAGCAATTTTTTAATATTCTAGAACAGGGTTCTTCAACTCTGGACCTCGATTCCAAATCCAGGCCGTGTTTTCAGTTCCCCCAGGTAGTTGTTTAATAATTACTGATTCTGATTGGTCAGAGGCTTCACACCTGACTGACAGGTAAAGGAAGGCTGGAAAACCAGCAGTGCTCGGACCTCGAGGACCGTGAGTTGAATAACCCTGTTCTAGAATGTTCTGTTCAACCTTCAGTCTTGGCGCAGCGCCGTAGCAGCTCATGTAGCTCACCAATGTGCATTATTTCCACTGTATTGCTGGACCAGTGAAAATGTATATTTGTATCACTGAGGTTCTGCTGACGTCCAGAACTCACCATTGGTTTCCAGGGTTACGGGCTCCGAGAAATCTCCAGCCACGGCCTTATTGCACGCTTTTACACGGAATGTGATAAAGCGCGTGTCAAAGCGTAACCCTGCAGATAGGGGGCAGCACACGCACAGTGGCATTAGGCTGGCTATTAACGTGTCGTATTTGTGCATTTAACCAGAATTATGTAAGCAAAACCAGCACCATATCTGTAGGGGCATGAAGTGTTTTGATATAAATTCTATATAGTATGCGCTGCCTTTGAAAGTGCAGAGTCAGTGTTAAAGCATATGTGTATACAGAGTGTAGTGGACAGCTCAATTAAAGGATTCAGTTTCTAAAATGTAACAAATTACATAAAATGTTAAATAATAATAAGGTGTTTAGCTTTTGGACTGGGTTTCTATGAACACAGTAACTGGTAAACAAACAAAACAAATCTAGAAAATATATCTATTCGTGGTAAAATACTCATCAGCCATCTCTATGAACAATGGACATGAAAAAGAAGAAGAAAAGTGATCATTCTAGAAAATTCATTTTCCGACTCATGCGGGCATTTACGACCCAGTTTCCTACGCCAAATGGACCACATGGGTGAGAGAGATCTTTGAAGTAGAATGTAAAATGACCACTTCTTGACAGATACAAGAAATTTGAGTATGGAAGGCTTTAGTCATAAGCACAGTCGCGGTCTTGTCTAGCCTTCTGTGATTTTCACTTGGTGACCGTTTAGCGTAACAGAACTTCTTTGCTAAACATGGAGTGGGTCTCTTTGTTGAGTTGGCTGATTGTAAATATGGCCGCATCTGTATGCTTGCTGTGGGCTGTGTTCATTCCGCGTGCACGTAGCCTGCTGGAGTTGCATTTGAAGGCCATGAGGTCACCTGTGAGCATGTGCTCTGTCTGGCGAATGCCCTCCACCACCATCCAGGGGTGCTCCTCACGGACGCGTGGCGGGCCCTCGTGATTAGTCCGCCGATGCTCCAGGATGTAGTGATCGATTTTGGTGTCGGGTTCCGGCAGAGTCCAGACCACCGTCACTGTGTTGTCACACACCTGGCACTCAGACACCTGTATTTCCGGGGTCGACGGAACTGAGGAACAGACAGAGAGGGATTTTCTGTGTCCATAATGGCTTATACAGAGGACTGATAAATAAGAGGAAGGTGCGTGTATAGTCCAGTAGACAAGATCTTCAGAATCTATGACTGCATCTTATATAACTTAATCTTAACGTTGAGTTTAGTTGAACTGAGTTAGTTAAGAGACAGCGTTCTGGAAGAATGGACCTCACTGACCTGGAAGGAACTTGATGGCCTGTAGCATGTCTCTCTCCTGAGTGAAATCCACCATCATGTGACTCATGTTGTCACTGACCTTGGGCTTCAGTGAGAGCCGGAAGGCGGGGGCCATTGTCACACTGTGTATACGTACACACACAGACACAAACGCTATTATATTAGCCAGGAATAGCCCAGAAATAGCTCAGCATGAATCTAAAACAGAAAGCAAACCTAGACAAATTCTACTTATGTGATAAAGAGGTGAGGAAAAAACTGCCCCATTGAGGAATGGATTAACACAAAACTTTGTTTGTTTTCAAATCGAGCCTGGCGCAGGGAGATTACAGCCCATTTACAGATTACTGTGCATCAGCTCAAAGATTGTTGAGTATGATTCTTCATATCTGCCCATAAGTTTACAAGGTGATGGGTTGACGCTTAATACAACACGGATAATTGATATACTATACCTATCCTTTATGTCTTTGGCAGCCTGGAAGCAAGTAAATTGAAAGAAGACAAAGAGAAACAGAAGGGAAGTTGAAGAGATTGCAGAGTTGCAGCCTGTAATTCTGCTAATTTCACCTGACCAGGTTCAGAATCCCACAGGCAGCCTATGCTGGTATAAGCGACAAAGGAACGCAGTGCAAAGCCAAGGTCTCAGCAACAGACACTGGATTTGTGCAGCTGCTGCTGCTGACTCTGCTATATACACTGCAACAGAGATCTGGAGTGTATGTTTAATGCTTGTAGAACTCTTGTAGTGTGTCACAGATTATTGGTGTACTCTGCACTCTCCCATAACACATATAGAACTGCTGCTTAAATATTGATTTTTGTAACTGTTGCATTTTTTTTTAATTACTGGAACTCAGATAGTGTCTCTATTTTGGTGGCTATGAAAAATCTGGAAAACATCCCTCAGTGTTCAGTTCTTGGAGCACAAGGCAGAACGAATAAGGCATGTTTTTTCATTGGGCTGGCCCACCTGGTTGAAGCCATCGATCTCTGAGGAGCACAGTGTGTGATTGGCCAACTCCAGCAGCTCCTCTGAACTCTCCAGAGCTTTGGTGCATGTGCTCACCTGGTTCTGAGAGAGCAGGCAAAGGTCAAGGCGAACACGAGATAAACAGAGCCGAAGTACAACCACATGCCACAGGGAATATAATTAATGCTATCTTTTTCCTTGATTCATATCTGTCAGGGAAAAACACGGGAATAAACAGACAAACCGGTACTAAGTACTAAGTACCGACCAAACCCAATCAGTGCTAAAAATGATCTCTTGTTGCTCCCACACAAAATGTCCTGCCGTCATTCATCCATCCACCTTCCTACTACATATTCAGTATCCTGCCCTACAAAGGTAAAACACGGTAACTATACTAAAACTGAGAAAAAGGGTGTTTTACCTTAGTTTTACTGTAGATTTTATGTTTACTATAATCTCAGCGTGCTGTTTTCAAAACTGAGCACAGCTGAACTAAGGAATTTTGTCTCAAAGCAGAACCTACGTGGCCCCTGATTTCAGCCATAACTCCATTTTGATAAAACGTGCAGTTATAGCGTTTCGCCTTCGTAGGGCAGTACAGACCTGGAGTACCAGTGTCAGCTATCAAAAAGCAGAGGTGGAGATTTCAGGTCCACAAAGTACAAAGTGTTTGGTTGAAACAAAATCTTGGTCTGGATTTGTACTCTCTAGACCTGAGATCTCCACCTCTGGCAGACAGCAATGTAGACAGTGGCAGCAATCAGCAGGAGCGAGCGCAGTGAACACACCTGCAGCTCATAAACTCGGGCGGCTTTCTCCTGCTTTATCCGGGTCAGCATGCTCTCCTTCAGCTCGTCCAGGACTGAGCACAGCGAGCTGAACTCACCCTCCAGGTCCTCTTGAGCACGGTTAGCATTCGCCTGTCAGGAAGGCAACAGATTCCATCCCTCTTTATTTATTTATTTTTTTAAAACAACCCAACTCTCTGTCCGTACTCTCCAGTCAGTGAAAGAAATGTCAGTGTCTCAGTACAACATGGATAGCATTTTTTTAGCAAGCAGGAAGTGCACTAACTATCTCCACTGGTACTTCCGCTTGGTTCTTAGAAGTGTACAGTGTTTAATTAATATTCACTCATCCAACTTCCGTAGTCAATGATCCCTGGGGGGTGACAAGCCTGGAGCCAATGTCCATGGCAGGGCAGACCCTGACATGCTCTGGACAACTTAGTGAAATCTGCTATTTTTTGGATTGCAGGAAGTAGCTGGTTTACCTGGAGGAAGCAGCCCCAAGGGGGGGGAGAGCCATGCAAATACAAGGGTGGGACAGGATTTCAGTCCGAATTAATCCCAACTGTAACCCGCCATGTCGGGTCAGGCTTGGCACCCGTGGTAAATGTCCCCAAAGAAGGGTGTATGTCAGTACCTCGACGTTCTCCAGGTTCTGCTTCAGCGAAGATATGAAGTTCTGGATCTCCTCGTTCTTCAGAGCCAGTGTGTTGGTAATTTTCCTAAGTGATTCCTGAGACAAGTGCACACAACAGCAGAGAACGGGAACTGAGTGACCAACTTGCCCTGCTTGTCCCAAAATCAAATAGGTGATCATCTTAAGAATAACTTCTCGAAGTTAAGTTTTCCATTTCCTCAAACATGTTACATAGAGAAACCAAAGAGATACAGGTTACAAAACACTTCATTGCTCAAACCTTTAGCCACAATGCATATTAATATACAGTAATACAGGCATTACTGTAAAGATAAACCAAAAATAAAAAGATAAATAAAAATGGGGACGTATAGATAAAATGAATTACTATTTTTCACATTCCACTGGCCACCAATCACAGCCCATCCCACATCTGTGTGGATCTCTCCACAAACTCAAGCTGGCCAGCATCACCCCCCACCCCTGCAGAAAACCATCCTCCATCTTCAATCTCCATATCTCTCATACCCTAACACACACACACACACACTCATACACCTGATCTGCAAATCATCTGATAAAGCTACAGAACAGGAAAAAACAACAACCTTGCTGTCAAACTACCAAAATCCTAAAGATGAAACCCCCGCCTGTTATTCCCAGGTACATATTTTTGATGAGTTTATTGCCTCTTCAGTCCAAGAGGAAGCAGATCTAGCAATGCATATTTAAACCCTTTAATAAAAATAAACACACTTCAAATAACATTTTAAATTCGTAATTAGATAAATAAACAATTGCATACCTTCTAACTGCGGACAAACGCCCTACCCAGAAACACCATAAACTTCCACACTGGGAGCCACACATCCATGGGCTCTACATTTTTGGAAATAAAATCTACTTGACAGGGAGAGCAAATTGCACTTGATGCGTTTTCCGGATTTATTACTGGATCTTCAGTCAGGGGCGAAAAAACTGGGGTGGGGGGAGAGGGGGATATGTAAGACCCCCCAATATTTAATTTGGATGAATTCATCCCTGCCCCGTAATGAATAAGAACTTTCTTTTCTAATTACTCAGGTGTGCCCCAGTCACCCCCCAAACATTAAACTCTCTCCTCCGCCGCTGTTTTAAGTTAAGCCCCGACGGAAACCATGCCTCACGGTGTCACCGCCGCAGTCCCCGGCATATGTATACAATGGAAGCCTGCTATTGCGCAGGAGGAGGGACCGATGTCGCGTCCAGGACCTGTCACGGCGAGGCGGAGCCGCCTCCCAGCAGCACAGAGACTCAGTTTAATGGTAGAAACAATAGTGTCAGCTGCAAATTCATGACTATTCATAATGACCTTCCTTATAGCAACTACTGAAGGGCAATTACAGCAAACTAATTTAACGATTGCTGCTTCTCAGACCTCACACATAAATTCCTTCTCCATTAGATTCCCACCCAAAACTGATTATCCTTTTGCAAGCGAACAGTCGTTCTCATCTGCCTTCGTTTCCTTTCTTTGTCCGTGTAGCATCACAGCCTATCCCGCACACCCAGTCGTCCGGCTCCATTTTACCTTCTGATCTTCCATGTCGCTGTCCGTAATATCAGTGTGGTCTAATTCTGTCCGACTTGTTTGTTGTTCTTCTGTGTCTCTGTACCCCGCATTCAAGCAGGGTGGTACTGATGGTGCCGAAGTACGTGCTGCACCATCCCTCCTCCAGAATCTTGGTCCATGGCGTATATTGCGCAACAGCACGAGCTGTCAACGCCGGGAATGATGGGAAATGTAGTTAAATATATAGCGGCAGCAATTTGAAATCAGATGAATGTTTTTTCCTGCAAGCCAGTAGTGGATAGGCGGTTGGAAGATGGATGGATGGATGGATGGATAAGTAGCTTAAGACCTCCTGATTATAATACTATATATTTATACATAGGGCTATCGTTATTACAAATATGTAGCTAATCATTTTAAACATCTGTAGCTCTGTTTTACATAATATCAAATACCTGTGGAAGGCAATGTTTTAATATATTTAAGTGCATTCCCACTATTCTGCCATATTTTTTAAAATGCAATATCCTTTTCATTTTGTAATTTCCAACATATTTCGCCAACTGAAAACATGCACATTGATTCGTTTTGTTTCTACGTGCTTAAATATGTGTTTGTGTTGGAGAGTTTATTAATTAATCACTGTTTTTTCCTAATCTCACTGACAATCAAAAACTTTCTAAACTGCAAATGTCTCGTGATAAAAGAGACCACAATGCTATTCGTAGTGAAAATATACTTAGAAACATACGCTGAATGATGAATTTTGATTTGTAATGAATGCAGCAAATCAGTGTTACACCCAAGGTGCAAGACACCTTCTAGACCTACTTCCTGGATTTTACTTAAAAGGTAAATTTACCTACAGCTAAGGGTACAATTGCTCGACCCTTGAGGGTACAGCCCCAGTGACAAGTAATTGTACCTCAAAGGTATGACTTGGTACTTTTTTCCTAACAGTGTACAGACTCAGCTCTCCATCATAGTTACCCTTTCAACACCAGGCTTTGTATCTGCATTTAGAAACATAGATTCACCTCCACTCACTCAACCTGAAGCTTGCAGTTTTATTTTGGTCTCTTTTCGTTCAGTCACCCTCCGCTCTCTCTAGTCTATGAGAAGATCCTCCCAGCCACCCCCAAGAACCCACTTAGCAAACCACCTCTCTGCACTCGTTCTCTTGATTTGCGTCATCATAAAAACAGATCCGACAGTGGGACCAAGGTGACCCCTTTTCACACCCTTTTATGAGCTTTGCAATGGAGGTCTGGTTCAAAATACTTTGTCTACTAACATTAAAAGGTAAGCATGTCCTGTAGTACATTACAATACCATGCTATTTGTTTTTTACAGATACAGTATTATAAGGACCAATTATTGTGTTACAGTTACTAGAAACCTATGCTAGTTTTTTCAAGCAGATATGTGTTCGTGATCACATTTTTAATTGAAATTAACATGTTGTGATATTTGAAAAACTTGTTTGTATTACTATAAAAAATATCGTATTATATCACCATGCATATCTGATTTCAGCATTATCAGTTATTCTGATTTTGCTGAACGATTTGCCAAACAAACGGAATTCACGTTGTTGATATCATATTTATTGATGAGGAAGTGACTAAACACTGCATTGCTTGGAACTGAGACGCTTAACTTAGCATAGGAACAAAGTGCATACTGCCCTGACTGCATTTTTTCCACTCTCCGGAATGGTATTTTACTTCAAAAACAGCCAGAGGATCTTCTGTGAGTCATAGTGTGGCAGAAATTACAGCGCAGTTTAGCATAAGATGATTTTGTGTGCCTTACATGCTGTTGTCATATGGTGTCCAATCTTTATATTAACCTTTTCACCTTCACTCATCTTTGTTCCCCAAATGCACCACCATCTTACTGGACGTCCAGTATTCACCTCGGTGGTCCTGGCTGTCGCGTATGGTGAGGAATATGTCCTCACTCCTCAAGGGCCACGGGAAGCCACTGCAGGAGCTTCTCCTATCCTCAACTGCAGTTACACATTCATGGACAATACTCGGCTCAGGGTGACATGGTGGTTTGGCCAAACAGCTGAGCCGACCTGTAAGATCTCAAACCAAATATGGCTCTCCTCTAGCCTGGCCTCCGCCAATGAGACGAAGCCCAAGAACAATGGGATGGAGGTAGCCCAGCTGATGGGGGACAATTGGTCCACGCTGGAGCTGAAAAACGTCACCCAGAATTACAGTGGATGGTACTTCTGCCAAGTGATTGTAGAGATACCAAACCTTCAATCAATCTGCAGCAATGGAACAAAGCTCAATATCAGTAAGTGTTGGTAAACACAGAAAATGCAGAAACATGCATCAGTGAACAAAATATCTATATTGAAATTGAATGAAGCATTCACACTTCAGCAGGCATCTTTACTGACTGGCAAGATGATTGAACAATATTTGACCAACTTCAAGGAAACATGATCAAAATGTCATTATTGTAAGCATGGGCGTAAATTATGAGGGGGATGGGGGGTGGTAACCCCCCCCCCAATAATCAAAATCAGCCAATACAACACTCTGGACCCCCTTAAATGGGGGGAGACATAAACCTCCTAAGTGCTCAACCAAAAATTATGCCCTTGGTTGTAAGACTGAATGCGTTTATGCATTATTTTAATATATAGTCAAAACATCATGCCAAAAAAGAATAATTCTCTTCCTTGTGAAGACATTAATATTTATGCAAATTCTACATTGAAAAGATAATTATTAATAATTCTTATATGACTTCATCTATAGTTATTGTTCAGTATGATTATTCTTTCTTCAGTTTTAAATCAATGCAACATTGTACTGACAGGTGATTCTCAGAAGTTTGTTTTTCTTTTATATCACACGTCCATTTTCCCTGAGCTTCACCTTGACAGCATCATGGATTCTTTGACTTCAGATGTTTTCAGAACTTTTTGTCTGAGAATTGGCCTCTTGATGCAGGATACAGTTCATTGTGTCTATTCAACTTTATCAAATGAACAGGGATTATTTACTTCCCTTTAAAATTACACGGTAACAATGTAGCTACTAAGTCTGTTGTAAGATATTCTTCTCCAGTGATTCTTAGGCACATTTCCACCATTGGTTTACTTCAGTGCACATGAGAAGCATCTCGCATGAGACGATTAACGCAATAAGATGTGCTCCCGGTCAATTTCATAATGATTTCTTCTTGCTTCCACAATAGACGACACATTTGTATCGAGTAAAGGCTTCATTGTTCATTTTCGATTTTAATTATGTGTAAAGCAGTATTGTAGGCCAACATGGGTTGTATGCAACCCCCAAAAATGAGTACATCCTGTTTCCACTGCAGATCAGTAAGACTTCAAGAGAACACAATGGTACAATGAGTCCAAAATGAGCGGAGGTCATTTCATATGCACTTAATTTAATTTAATTTAATTTCATATGCATTGCTTCTCCAAACACATAAATCTGACTTTTCTACTGAAAAGCTTTATTGTTATTACTGGTTAAAATGATATTTTTTCCCTTTCCTTTGTAGCCAACGAAACTGTCCCCTATATTCCCCCAGTAGTTCCTCAGGAAGATGCAAGCTGGTTGATGAGGGTGACACTGGGAGCCGGGGCTGTGCTGCTGGCTGTGCTTTCAGTGGGCAGCATCTGGATGATATACAGGAGGATGAAAGGCAGGGTTACAGGTGGGTGACACACACGCCTAACACACATGCACACATTCCATTTACTATTTTTGTTAGGGAGCCTAGTTAATAACAATAGAGCCTCTGTGTGCAGCATCACGTGTGAGAATGACAAACACTACAGTCAAAAGTAAAGAAAAATGAGCACAGAAAGTGGTACAGAAGCATGTTAATTAAACTCATTAATATCATACTTCATCCCATATAAAATAAGCAAGCATTATTTTATTCCTGTTACATTGTATATGAATATTTCATGATATATGGATATCAAATATAATTGTTACAATAAACAATAAAGATCTCGGTGTGTATGTTGATGCTTCCATGTTCCACTCTCGCCAGTGTGGGGAAGCAATAAAAAAGGCCAATAGAATGTTGGGTTATATCTCTAGGTGTGTGGAGTTTAAGTCAAGGGAGGTGATGTTACATTTATATAATTCCTTGGTAAGACCCCACCTAGAATATTGGTCACCATACCTTAAGAAGGATATTGCTGCCTTAGAAAAGGTGCAACGGAGGGCTACGAGAATGATTCCTGGTCTTAGAGGAATGTCTTAGAGGTGATGGGCCGAATGGCCTCCTCTCGTTTGTAAATTTCTTATGTTCTTAATAAACATGTTTTGCATTGTCATATGCCAATGATGGATGTTCGGACCAGTGGTTATTTCTATGCATGAAGTACATGAATTTTCCAGTAATATTAGAGCGATTGGAGGATAGAGATTGGTGGATGGGGGTATTTAAACTCGATTGCTCTGTTTGCTTGTGTATTTATGTACTCTGTTGATTCATATATTTGAGTCATAAACCCTCAGAATTTAATATCATAAGCCACCTCAAGTAACCTTCTGGGAGGGCTGTATGAAACAGGCTACATGACAAGTTGAACAAACAAGTTCTGCAGACTTACAGGAACGAGGCCAGAGGTTTTCCTCTGTAGCCCCTCTGTGCAGGCTGAGTGTCTCTGTAGGTGGGTGTGTGGTTACGTTCTATAAGACAGATGAGGAGATAGCAACCGAAATTAGTGCTTTGCTCGTGAGCTTCATGTCACATAGCGAGAACGCTACGTGCATTGGTTTCTGTTTTCGGAACCTAACGAAATGTTTTTCAGTGCTAACGGGCTGCCCGAACGTGAGGCAGCTCTTCCGAGAGGTTTTCATACTTCTTGCGAGCAGTTTAATATGAATATGAGCCAGGGTGCCTCTCTTAATTGCCTGCAGAGAACCCCATCTATGAAAATATGCATCCAGTGAGGAAAAGTCAAGCTTTACCGAGTGGGAGGCAGCGGGTCACCTTGCAGACACCGCCCAGGAAACCGGTGGGAACCCTCGAGGAATCCACATCTTCTGACATCAAACTCCCCAGGCTACATTTTTAACTGTTTTATATATCTATAAATTTGAAGTTGTTTTGCTTTTTACATTCAAGTCAGTTGTCTGCTACGTGCTTCGGCCACGGACAGTAAACACAACGGCTTCTGGATCAGCACGTCTCTCCCTGTTACAGACATTCTTTACACAGTTCAGAAGAGATCAGACTTAACGACGAAAAGTTTTCCTGTTCCATGCTAGCTACAAAAAGCTTTCGTTATGTTAAGTGTCGACTTTGGAGAAGGCAGGCCTGTATGTGGAAGGCTGTGTTTACAGTAGGTGACCTCCCACAGGTTGCAAAATTCCATCGCCATCATAAGCACATCGCACCGGCTGCGCAGAGACTCCGGATTCTAACTGTACAGTAGTCTGTGATTTGCTCACTGAAGCAAGATGAATTTCGGTTTTACATATTAGTGGAAAGTATAGTAAATTATAACGCAAACTCCTGAATTAAAAATGAAAAATTAAACATTGGACATTGATGAAGTTCTGTTTCTGATTATGACAGTGATCATAATCCTAACAATCCTAAAAGTAGGGCTGTTATGATCAAGAAATTTTTTGTTGGCGAATAATTGTCATACAAAAAATCGCGATTAACGATTTGTCAGAAGAAAAAAGATCAGAAGAAAATGGACAAAATAACGTTCATTTCTCTATAGTTCTTTGTCCTATTTGCATGCTATACTGACTTTGCTGCAGCTTAATAGGGACAACCGCCAGGGACATACACTATATTGCCAAAAGTGTTGGGACACCCCTCCGGATCATTTAATTCAGATGTTCCAATCACTTCCACAGCCAAAGGTGTATAAAATCAAGCACCTAGGCATGCAGACTGCTTCTACAAACATTTGTGAAAGAATGGGTTGCTCTCAGTGAATTCAAGCGTGGTGCCGTGATAGGATGCCACCTGTGCAATAAGTCTGTTTGTGAAATTTCCTTGCTGCTAAATATTCCATAGTCAACTGTTAGTAAACAAAGTGGAAGTAATTGGGAACAACAGCAACTCATCCAGGAAGTGGCAGGCCACGTAAAATCACAGAGCGGGGACAACGCATGCTGAGGCGCACAGTGTGCAGAAGTCGCCAACTGTCTGCAGAGTCAATAGCTACAGAGCTCCAAACTTCGTGTGGCCTTCAGATTAGCTCAAGAACAGTGCGTAGAGAACTTCATGGGATGGGTTTCCATGCCCGAGCAGTTGCATCCAAGCCTTACATCTCCAAGTGCAATGCAAAGCGTCGGATGCAGTGGTGTAAAGCACGCTGCCACTGGATTCTAGAGCATTAAACAAGCGCCAGTCAAACATCACACGGTAGAAATCGATGTTGAAATAGTCATAGAGATATTATGGTTCTGTGTCATTCACCTATTTTTATACAGATAAATGGAGACAATTCTAGCAATTATGCAAAAAATAATCCTGGTCAGCTCAAATAATCGCAACAGGCCTATCTACAAGTAGTCAGAAGATGCCCATTCAGATCTGTTTAAATGGTTTTTCATTAATGTTTACTTAAAATTATACTGCATTATAGATACCGTCATAATGCATTATGATACATTCATCAAGCATTATAAACACAGCTATAACTATTTATAAAAAGGCACAACACATTATAGCCATGTTTATTATCTATGAAGCTCTCAGCTATAATATACTATAATGCATCCTTAATTCTTATACTGACCATTATAATGCATAATGAAGGTATCTATAATGCATTATGATAACTGCTTTAAGTAAAGCATTACCGGTTTTTCTTCCAGCTTCTCATAAAGACTCATAAGTTTCTTTAAATGTTACCTGATATTTTAATTAATATAATTTAGGCCTATTTAATTTTAACAAGAAAATGCTGTACAAAACCTGTATTAAATATTTTTTTCAATAATTCCTCAGATTTTATTTGTATTTTTTATTTTTTCTTATTAGCAAAAACTACCCATCTTGCATTATAGACAAGTAATGATGAATTTTTAGCACATACTGTATTCTGTCTGGGGTCCCCAGAGGCTAATAACTGCATTTCCTCTGTAGGAAATGGCTAATTCCTTTTTTTCTTTTTGTTGTATGTAACATGCAGTGACACTCTACTGGATCAGTATGGTACAGAAAACCAATGGATGGAAGGATTTACACGACACTCTTTAACCTGTTTCCCAGTTAAAAAAAGATTAACTATCTCTTATTTTCATATTCGGAATATACAGTATTAAGGCATATTAATAATATATATTATTGATGTATATGTGTATATACCAGGTTGAAATCCTAATGTGACTTTTTGGGGGCTTTCCGTTAAGCGTTTGGATAAATAACAGATTAAGCTGGTAGCTTAGGTCAATGTTTCCCAACCCGGTCCTTGGGGTCCCTCAGACACTCCATGTTTTTGATCCCTCCCAGCTCCCTGCCAGACAGTCCACGTTTTTGCTCCTTCCCAGCTCCCTGCCAGACAGTCCACGTTTTTGATCCCTCCCAGCTCCCTGCCAGACAGTCCACGTTTTTGCTCCCTCTCAGCTCCCTACCAGACAGTCCACGTTTTTGCTCCCTCCCAGCTCCCTGCCAGACAGTCCACGTTTTTGCTCCCTCCCAGCTCCCTGCCAGACAGTCCACGTTTTTGCTCCCTCCCAGCTCCCTGCCAGACAGTCCACGTTTTTGCTCAGGAGCTGGGAGGGAGCAAAACGTGGAATGTCTGGGGATCCCTGAGGATCGGGTTGGCAAACACCGGCTGAGGTTATTTCTTGATCTTTGTACTGCATATTATCTGCACTATTTAAACCGGCATTTTATCATCTTTAAGCAGCTGAGTACTGGCTGGATTCAGACTCAAATCCTGACACTTGGAATCCGCCACTTCGTTATTTATGTTATACTGCATCATTGACTGTGCAACCAATTAAACATTCTGTAGATTAAACCCAGTGTTCGGTGTTGATGTGACAGACATGTTTTTCCCGTGTTATAACTTCTGCCTGGAGTAAAGGAAACTCAAATTTAGCATTAATCCACCTCAGAGATTCTGCTTTGTTATGGCGGGAATGTGTCATGCACAGGTTTACCCGGGCTGAAGTGCAGGGGCCTCAACTAACCGTAACTCCACCCTCACCCCCCAAACCAAGATAACTACACCACCGTAGAAAATAGCACGGTGGGGTCTGATGGCTGAAATAGCCCGGGGCCTCAGCCCATGTTCATGTGCCTCTGTGTGTAACTGGTGTGTGGTCTCCGATAAGTCCAGCGTGCAGAACCACAGACCAATACTCCGTGTACAAGCAAATTCATTAGACCTTGAAACATTTCAAATGGGCACGTAACGCTACACAAGCTACATTTTTTTACTGACGTTTGCATTGTATGTCTGCAGTCTTAAATATTCATTTTCGTAACATTATCAGTTTCAAAACAAGTTGTATTTCATTGTGGACAGGCCAGTTGTTAACTGTCATCGTACACACGCACAGCGAAATGAAGTATTAATTTCACTGTAATTTTACTGTACCTATGTACTGCTGTCAAGAAATTCCATTGTTTATCAATACAGCAGGCTGGTGCTGCTTGCACTTAAAATTCAAACCTCACGCTGTTTAATTGCCACATAATTTAAATGACTGGATTTTGAAAATCCGTATAAAGTCCTTTGCCGCTAACTGCTGATGAGTATTTGTATGTCACACGTGTGTTTCCTTATCGTAGTTATTTAAAAGACGATGCGTTGATTGTTTGAAACGCCACTGCCACAAACTGCAGGGCTGCGCTTGGTTATATGCTGAATGTCACCTGGAGGCCCATAGTCGTGCAAATTGGCATCTTTACGCCAAGGGACGACAGGATACAACTGTATATCAATACATTTCTTATAACAGCAGGTTCTAGTTTTGCGCAAGTATGAAATACATGTGGTTAAAATGGCTCATATCCTTAAATTACGTGAGTCCATTCACCTGTTTTTGTATTTAGTAGATTTGTTCCCCAGTGATTCATTTGTATTAGTTTTTCTAGTTCCTGAGATTTGTGGTTTGCATTCTGTATTTTTATTTTTGCTTTGTACCCTTTATTTTGTTTTATGTTTTTATTTCCCCAGTGTTTGGATTCTATTTCCTAGTTTCCTCGAGTTCCTTGGTTTAATTATTATTTATTTCACCCGTTGCCCGTTTCTTATGCCAATCCTTGTTAATTGTCCCCACCTGTCTTGCGTTATCTTGTTAACTATTTAAGTACCTGATACTGTAATTCTGTTCCTTATGGGGTCATTGACTGTGATGTATGTATTGGGTTTCTGTGCTAATGGTGCTCTGCTTGATTCACCCAGTCCTGCTCCCTGGTTGTGTTTAGGTACGGTTTCTGTAGTTAGTTGATCTGTGTTTTTTCCCGGTTTTTATTTTGACTCCCTTTGGTCCGGTTATTAGTTTTTTTTTTCTCTCCCCAGTGTTCTTTGTTAAATGCAATAAACCCTTGTTTGTCTGAGTCACAAGTGGATCGCCACCTTCCCGTCCGCACCATGCTCTGCGCCCGTGACATACCGACTCTTTCAGATGTCGCCATTACTCCGGTGAGTTGTGAAAGCGGAGGTATCTCCGCACAGTATAGTATACTCGGGGAAAGGATCATACGAAGAATCACTCCCCGAACAATTAAATCGGCTCAGTGAGAAAGATCATTCCGTTCACTTACAAAGTACTTTAAAAAAAATAATAATAATAATCTCATGGATTTGGCAAACCAGTGACATTTAGCATAATTGGTGTCTTGAAACTGCCGATTTGTGTGTAATCTTTGTTTATGTAAATGAGTCCTGCAATAGACTGGAAGCTTGATCAGCATTTTACCTCAGCCCTGCGTTACCTGAGATGTAAATTTGGTGCCTATTTTGTCATTGCTTGTTTTTATTGGGGTGTGTGTGTGTCATTTCAGAATGATTAGATTAAGTGATGAAACACTCTCAGACTTTTCACCTTTTGCTATAGTGAGCAACGCTGAGGCGACAGACAAATACTGTTCAAACCACTGCCATAGAATTGTGAGGCATGATTTTGATGACCAGTTGTAAGGCTGATGTAGCATAACCAGGCTGTACGCCTACAACTGTGCTGAGGTAGAATGTGAACTTAATGCAGCCTGCGTGCAGTGTTGAGCTGTGTTGCAGTACGTGAATAATGCAGCAAGGGTGTCGGGTTACATCTCACACACTGGACCCGTATTTGTGGCCGGCTGCAGTTTGCCTGCTACTGGGTCATTGTTTATGATGCAATCTCCGATCGCGGGGGCGCTGGCTAAGTAAGCCGACGAAGCTGTCTTCATTCCCTCAGACGTGCGATGTACAGCTGAACGGGTCTGCCAGGAAGTTGTGGCAGGAAAGACAGTTTGGGTCTGTGGCTTTTTTTTTCCCCCTCTCTTCTCAGAATGCAGTGACGTGCAATGGAAAGACTTTTATCAGCAGCCAGAGTCCATGGAAGTCTTGTCTGTCCAAATGCTAGTTTAAGACCCTTCCCTTCCCATTGTCTTCTCACTTTAGCCCAACAGGCTCTTGTCATTAAACTTCAGATGCAATCAAAGCATTAATTGGAAAAGCTCTGTGGGGCTGGATTCAGTACCAAGTCCCACTTCTGACTGACTACATGAATTCTTGTAAACTTTTTTTTTCTTTTCAGTAACATTTCTTGTATTTTGTCCCTCACCTGAATAAACCAGGGACAACATATGGAAGATATGTAATAACATTATTAGTATTTTGTGCATTTCATAAAAATATGAATCATTGAACAGTACTATACGTGTACAGAATACGTCCAGAAGGGGTGCCTCACTGTTGGAAGGTGCTAATATTGAGCAGTATACATGGCCCATTGTCCTATGAGCCTCGATTCATTAGCATAGGTCAAGGGAAGACATTTCACTGTTGGTTGTTTGCTGTCATGAGTTCCTCCTTTTGCAGTTAGCTGGCTACAGTTTAACCCAATTATCTAGCCAATTAAATCCTAAACAATGGAGCAAAACAGCCCAGGAGAGAGGGGGCTTCAGCTGTTAGCACTGTTATTTCACATCCCCAAGGTTGGGGGTCCAAATCCCACTTCAGCTGTGCTGTATGTTTTTTTTTTTATTTTCTGGATTCTATCAGTCATAAATTGCCCACAATGTATAAATATGCCCCAGGATGGACCCCTGCCTCGTGGCTTATACTGCCTGGGATAGGCTTGAGTCCTCCCCCCATGACACTAAACAACATGAGGGACTAGCGCAGGGTTATTCAACTCATGGTCCTCGAGGTCCGAGCACTGCTGGTTTTCCAGCCTTCCTTTACCTCTGTCAGGTGTGAAGCCTCTGACCAATCAGAATCAGTAATTATTAAACAACTACCTGGGAGAACTGAAAACATGGCCTGGATTTGGAATCGAGGTCCAGAATTGAAGAATCCTGGACTAGCGGATGGATGGAAAGCCGTCACGTGGAATCAACCTATTACTGGATTGATAAACTGTGACTTTGGCAATTGCATGGGCGCAGTTACTCTCTCGTTTCGTGTAGGTTAACTTCAGGGTCAGTCACTTCAGGTTCCATCTGAAATGAAAATTGTGGACCTCGTTTTAATTTTCAGCACAATTACATAGCAGCAATATTACAATAAAATAAAAATATGAATACCTTCATGTTTTTCACAAAATGCCTAAATGTTCCCAAATTTAGACAGATTAAGTTAAAGGAAGTTTTTCAAGTCAAGGAAGTTTGTCATCCGCACCAAATTTGCATGAGGTGGAACGAAATTGTGTTCACACGGTTCCGGTTAACCCAATTGAACAAAGAAACATAATAATGAATAGTGAAGTAAATAAGATTAAGTAAAAGAAATAAGAAAAGGTAAAAGTAAAATTAAGGTACTAAAAAAAAGTGCACCAACTTAAATATGAAGTATGGCAGAGATGTAATATAATTATGATTATAATTATAGCAGCAAATGAAGGCTAGCTAGCTAGCTAGCTCTTGTAAAATTACGGTATCAGTAAAGTGGCAGTGATTCATCCTAAAGTGAAGTGCTTGTCCATTAGTTGTTCAGAAATCTTACAGCTACCGGAATGAAGCTGTTTCTCAGTCTGGTGGTTTTACGCTTAATGCTCCTCAACCTGTCTTGTCGGGTTTATGAACTAGGAAACTTAGGCAGCAGATAACATCATGCCTCTCCTGAGAATGATACAACACTAAAAGTAGTTGCTGGACGTTATTGGCTTTCTGTGCAGAAGCCCAGGCAAAAAGGCGGCACCCTGTCTTCAACAACTGGGCACACAGGTGCCGCTGCAGTGATATGCTGAGACAAGCCGGTTTCTCCTGATATTAGCTAGAGCTCTTATTTTAGGCGCTCGGAAGCCTATAGCTGTCCCATGTTAACGACTGTGTCACCTACCATTCGAGTGTCATTCAGGGTGCAGTTCGTCCCACTGAAACATGCTCTGACAGGCATGAGTGTCAGTCATCCTGTCCTTAGGCCCCCAGATAAGCAGGGCGGACGTGCATATTTAAAAAGCATAAACCGTGAGAGTCAGTGTGAAGCAAGCTGAACTGTCGGGTTTATTTTGTGGTGGGACGGTGGTTAGCACTATAGCCTCTCACCCTTTTCGAGTTCCGATTTCTCCCCCCCGCCCTGTGCCCGACCCTTATACATTTCCCCCCATGTGTGCATGGCCCATCTCTCAATGTCCCCCCCCCCACCAGCCCTATGCAAAAACCTTGCACTTTCCCCTCGTGTGCATAGCCCTTCTCTGTCGCCCCCCTCCAGCCCTGTGCAACCCTCGCACATTCCCCCCATGTGTGCACGGCCCATCTCTCAATGTCTCCCCCCCCCCCAGCCCTATGCAAAAACCTTGCACTTTCCCCTCATGTGTGCATGGCCCTTCTCTGTCGCCCCCCTCCAGCCCTGTGCGACCCTTGCACATTCCCCCCATGTGTGCACGGGCCGTCTCTGGGTTCCCCCCACATCCTGGAAACTGGTGATGTGAACCGGTGTCTCTAAATTGCCCGGCAATTGAAGTGGAACCCTATTCAGTCTGGGAGTTCATGTTGCACTCAGATGGAAGAAAAAGGCGGCATGTCTTGGGGCACAAATTCCAGAAAAGTAAGATTTACCAAAAGTATAACTATCCCTATCTAAAGAACATACAGAACTGCAGCCACAAATACATTTTCTTACAAAAACTTCTAAATAGTAACATAAGAGTACACACTAATGTTAGTTACATTACTTTTATTTTAATAAAAGAATACATTTCAGTCAAAAAAAGTACTAAGGAATGTAGTCTCCTGCCTAGTATCGCACTTAAAAAAAATAATACGACAGAAATGAAAAATCCAGACAGAATTTAGAGTTAATCTGAAATGTCACGTAGGTGCCTGAAGCCAACCAGCTAGTGTGAACATGACGCTGATGTGGGGAGGCCTGGAGATGAAGTGTGTGTGGTGAAGGCACCGTGTCACATTTTCAATAATTATAGAAGTAAACAATCTGTAAAACTCCCAGCCTACCATGCAATTCTTGTATTTATAGCTAACAAGAAGGCTCCGGTTTTGCAGGATTTGAAAGGAAAATTTTTGAATAACAGAAATTGTCTTTTTCATAGTCAAAATGGAATTTTTTTTAGAATGTCAAGTGTTTGGAATGATCAATATTGAACAACTGTAAGCAATAGTATTCAAATGTGCCATTCATTCTCTTCCTAAGTAGCCCTTGTCCTCACAAGCTCATTTATGTATTTGTGTCCATGTTTTGGGTCCTCAGAATTTCAGAGTATAGGGAATCCTATCGTTCACCACCTAGTGGAAACTTGGGAATCACCAGGGATTGCGGTCGGGGTAACTAGGCACTGCGGCTGGGTACTCGGGCAGGGTAGACCCACTGCCAGAAATCGCATTGAAGGTAGCATCCCGGACAGGAGCACTCTTCCAGACGCCAGTGCTCCACTCTTCCTGTGCACGCTGGATGCTGCCCCCACCTCCACGATACAGGTGGTGCACCTGCGGGGCAACAAATAGGAAAAAAGCCTTTAGCTCTCTCAATGGATAAACGCAGGGTGTTAGCTAGTGATGGACAAAATGAACCATTTGCTATATTTTCTAGCCCCACTAGGTGGTGCTCTTGATTTACTGTGGGGCATGCTTAATGGCCTTTTCTGAACAGAGAGCACCATTTAGTGGGGTCAAGAAATACAGCAAATGGTTCATGAAGAGATTTTTTGTCACTAGTGTTGCCACAGACACTAATGTTAGTGTGTCCCCCAGAGTGAGAGCATGCCAGTGCATGGTCAAGCGCCTGTGTCTGAGTGTGCGGTTGCAGCCACCCTGGGCTCACCCTGATGAGAACCAACACCATCAGCAGAGCCACCAGAGTGAAGAGCACAGCCGAGAATAGCATGACCACAGCAGAGCCCGTGTTTTGGCTGAAGAACATCACTGCAGCAATCCAGCCACTGCCGGGGTGCAGAGAGACAAACACTGGCATTGGTTGGGCCGTTTCTCCACAACACTGAATGCACAAGTGCACCTCTAGGGGGCGTGAAAGTGGAAAGGCTCCTGCACACTCACCAAGCTCCCCATCCAGAGATGCCAGCAGCCTGGATAACGACCAGAACACACTGGGCGAAGAAAATGAAGAAGAACATCATGAAGTTGAATGAGCTGTCCGCCCTGCAAAAAGAGCCATGTCACACCTTTCAGTATCACTTCCGTCACCCTGTGAGTGCTGAACCCACCCGTTGTTCCAGCGGGGACTCACCGGAACGCCTTGTACAGAGGCCTGAACCAGCAAGTGTAGCTGCAGGGGCTGAACAGCAGTAGCCAGAGGAGCGAGAAGCCAAAGTTGATGCCGCTACCCCCGCCTGCCCACCAGGCTATGCAGGATATAATGTTCACGCACAGGGTGGCCGAGTACACTGCAGGACAACAGGGGAAGGGCTATCATCTCCATAACACAGCAGGGGGAAGGGCGATCATCTCCATAACACAGCAGGGGGAAGGGCGATCATCTCCATAACACAGCAGGGGGAAGGGCTATCATCTCCATAACACAGCGGGGGAAGGGTAATCATCTCCACAACAAATCAGAGGAAAGATCTACATTTCCATAACACCACATGTCGTTTAGACTGACCTTAATTCAGCAAATTCTTCTGAGTCTTGCTCACCTCTCTGCTTTTTTTTATATTATAATTTCTTTGACGTTTAGTTTTATCTGGTGGAATGTGAATGAAGTGTAAGCATATGACTGATGTCTTCGGGTAACTAATCTATTAGCTCAGGGTTACCCAATTCCGGTCCCGGAGGGCCAGAAACCAACACAGATTTCCCTGCTGAAACACATCTTAATTAATTAATTACCAGGTTCTGTAGGTGTTTTTGAACAGGGAAATCTGCAAACTGTGTTACAGACTAGCAATCCAGGACCAGAACTGGGGAACCCTGATTTAGCTAGCGATGTAAAAACAATCCAATTCAGATTTAGGTTTAGTTTTGCTTGAGAGCAAACGTAGCTAAAGTAGGTCTAACTTATCAGCACTAAGTCTAGCTAAGTTGTATTATGTCTAATTAATAAGGAATACATCTTATTAAGGTTAACCAGAAGTGGTCTAATTCAGACTGAACTGAAGCAGGTGTGACTGAGCCTGAAGTCTTTTTCCTAGTTCATACTTCACTTTTCCACCTGCTGTTACAGTGTAAAAATGCTAAATTTATCTGTACTTCTGTATACATACTGCATTTGTCCGTGTATGCTGATGGCTGCGGTCAACACGTGTACAGCAATATTTCACCAGACCATGCAGGTACCTCGGCAACTCTTCACACAGCTGCTCACTGAAAGTGTCCATAATTACAATCACTTTTCTTCTACTCTTTCTACATTGACCCCTGCACTGTGAAAGTCTGTGCTGCCACCTACTGGAAGCACTCAGTCATGCACTGTAAATTCCTTGCAGAATCGGAATCATAATCGTTTGTCTATCGCCAAGTATTGTCGCACATGAGGAATTTACTTTTGGGTGTTGTGCAAAACAATAATAATCAAAATAAACTGCACATGCGCAGTAGATGTGCACCAGTCCACTAGACTCTAAATCTGAACTGCATGCATACAGTCTGCACAGACATTCCTGATGATGAAGTTTAGGTCACGTGCACTGTGCATGTGCCACAATGGTGTATGAAGTATGAATTACCTTTAACTGTGTAGGACAAGGCTTAACTAAGGGGATACACCACTCACATATCCAGAGGTTGTAGACCCTGCGGACAAGCTGCCGGTGCTGGGGGGGGATCTCCTCGTCGATATTCTGGTAGAAGCAGGGTTTGAGGGGTATAATGCGAGGCAAAGGGGGGAAATTGTTCACTCGATCTGTCAGAGAGAAGAGGCAGGCATGCAGAGCATGCAAAAAAAGGATTTAGCGAGGGCAAAGTTGGTCATTAAGCTTTTAAGAAAAAGAATATGAAAGACAAATACAGCAGGAAAAGGCCTGCTTTGAGAAAATCATCCTTTATGTTTCATGCATGTGGATACAAAAAGAAACAATGCTTTTCCAGATTATTCCCATTATGTCAAGTAGAACAGCAAACAAAAGCATGTCAAATGAAAGATCACATGATCGCATGCAATGCCCCATGATGTAATCAAAGCTCTGAACCAACCATCCATCCATCTATCTTCTGTACCTGTCACTCCTATTCTGGATGCTACGAACACAATGCAGGGAATAACCCAGGATGGGGCTCCGACCCACCGCCGTGCACACTCACGCACCACTCGCTCACACACCATTCACAGCTATGGGCAATTTGGCAAATCCAAATCACCTTTAGCATGTTTTTGGAGCGTGGGGAGGAAACCGCACTATGACCCGGGGAGGACATGCGAACTGCGCCACTGTGCCATGCCTCCTTTCCTTTAACTGCTACCATAAAACTGTCATCTGGGCACAATTCTTCAATTTCAGAAATATTAATATCCAGCAAGATCTGTAATCTTCCATAACAACACTAGGACATCACCTATGATAAATGGCCTCTAGTCATTTAATAGCAATATAAAAATGCATAACGATACAATGATTTCAGACTCACCTGTCATTTTAAAATGTTTACAGTGTCCTTCCAAGCACCTTCGTACTGCAACATAAACATGATGGCATCAGGTCTCTTCATATACAGTCAGATTCTAAATTGTCAGTGTATATTCCAGGTTATTTATGGTAATGTTGGTCCCTCCCAGGAAGCACAAGGCACAACACCACCCTAGATGGGAAACCGGCACATGATAAGGAAACAATGTATTTCTGTGTCACTTAACATGTTCATTTCCATTTGTATACTATGTTACTCAATACAGGAAAAGCATATTTGGCTTTGCCCTGTTTGCTTTGAGACCAATAGTAACATATTCTAATACATATATTTTTTCTCATCTTACTCTCCTACCACTAAACCAACATAGCCACATATTTCAAAGCAAAACAGGCCGTTTATTACAATGTTATAAGTTCCACACCATCCTGACTTACCACTTAGAAAGCCAAAAATGCAAGGCCTAAAATGAGTTCTCCTTACCACTGTAGCCTTGAGGGCTTTGGGCAGGGATAATGTTACATGTTAAAGTTCATGACAATACAACTAGAAAAAGATTGAACAAGTATGGCTTGTTTGAAAGGGTTGCCAGGAGAAAGACTCTCCTCTAACATGGCAGTATGGCTTAGGTTTGCATCTGAACAAACCACAAGACTTCTGGAACAATGTTTTTTTTTTTTTTGGAGATATGAAACTAAAGTGGAGATTTTTAGCTATAATGCATAGTGCCACGTTTGGCGAGAACCAAATACAGCTAGTGTATCCACACAAACACCATCTACCAACTGTCAAGCACGGTGGTGGAGGGGTAATGATTTGGGCTTGTTCTGCAGCCACAGAACCTGAGCACCTTGCAGTCACTGAGTCAACTATGAACTCTGCATACCAAAGTATTGTAGTCAAATGTGAGGCTATTTATCCGACAATTAAAGCTTGGCTGAAATTGGGTCGTGCAACAGGACAATAACACCAGCAAATCTACAGCAGAATGGCTGACAAATAAAATAATTAAGGTGTTGCAATGGCCCAGTCAAAGTTCAGACCTCAATCCGATTGAAACGCTGTGGCTGGATCTTACATCTGAGGTCACATTCAAATAATTTGACCCTAGTAAGGTTTTTTTTAATGTCCTGGTAAGTAAAACCACACAAGTGAAAGGGTATATTTTCTTTTTCACGACTGTAATTACTTCGAATAAGATTATTAATTATTCATATGCTTCAAAGGTTACACTTTTAAAACGGGTAATTGATTTTAGACACAAAATATCACATAATAAACCGGTCATCAGTGTGTTTCGGAAAAGTTTCTTACATATAAGCTAATTTACAGATTAATTTCAGTTCACATGCATATGAATTGATGCAATGTCTACATGTAATTTGTATACATGCATTCATTACAGCATTATTCAAAACTATCAATTTGAACCAAATTCGCGAATGAAATGTGTTTTTCCATTTTAATGTTAATTTAGACAGATGAAAAAGTCGATAGTCAGCTGTATTACATCAAGTATCTAACCGGGACTAGCAGTGCTACATTTTCTATCTTTATTAAGTCTACAGGCCTATGTATAAACAAAATAAATCTCATATATACAACCTACTTCACAAAAGTATAAACTTAATTATATTAAATATCTGAACTATTCCAGCTAGCTAGGTACGCGCAAAACTCTACCCACAAAAAATTGCTCGAAAAAACGGACACTTGAACCGAAAAACAGTACCGTCTCTATTTTTTTGCTATTCTGCTACGTAAGAGCCAAAGAGTTATGCAGACGGGTTTTAAAAGCATTAATTTTTGTTGATACCTGAGAACCGCTAACTCTCGATCAGTCGAGATGCGCCAGCCCAGCCCAGTGAGAAAGCAGGAAGTGGGCGACCTGCATTGTAGGGGCTGTAGTTCTTCAGTGGTCTCTGTTTCAGCCAAATCAGAATAAATACAACAATATTTAAACTACAGCTCCCGCAGTAAAGCACAGTGGCGCGTGTTTGCGAGACGCGTGACTTTAGACAGCGATTGTCCTGCATATGCGAATGCAACAGGTAATGGCTACCATGTAATGAAACAACGTAATATGAACGAGGATTACAAGATTCGCATAGCAGCAAGCAGAAAATACTGTACTGATCGTGGTAGAAAATAACAAATCAGTAACTTCCTTTTACTTATTTGGCGAAACGAATTTACTTTTTACTTCGTTCCATTCGTCCGTGCTTAGTAAATTTCGTCGTTACTCTTACGATTTCAAAGCAGACCCGTTAAGCTGGAAAGGTGCATAGAGTCCTATAAATTATATAGATTCTGTGAGTAACACAATTTTTAAAATACTTCATTTCAAGTATGATTTAATGAGGAAAAAATACTGTGCGGTAACTAGGTAAAACCTGACATCCCTCTTTTTGAGCTGGTAGGCTTTGGTTGCTCCTTTCCACTTGTCCCATCTTCCCTGTTTTCTCTCCTCCCCTTAAGATTTGTTCTTTATTCTGTCTTCTGCTGATCAACTGCATTTTGAATTAATTGGGTTTGTCACCTGCCAGAAAACCATTAGGAGAACTTAGGAAGTATTACCAACACCATAGACTCTGAATTGCCTGAATTGTTTGTATATGGTAAATTAAAGAGCCTGGATATGGAATTTAAACAAAACCTTTTAAATAATTTCTGCGTTCAGATGTTTGCGCGCTGATTTGCACATCCATCAATTTGGCCGACCATTGCATACTGATTTTGCTAGATAAAAAAAAGCATATCAAACTAAATGACAAAATTGAGACCCTGCAGTTCATATTGTAAGGAGGGACACGGAATACACAGATGAGCCACATGGAAGCCATTTTCATAGTTCTTTTACCTTTAGATTATAGTCATGTTGTCTTTTTTTTGTCAAACAGAACTTGATACATAACCCTGCTGATTTTTCGTTTTGAAACCCTACGTGATTCATAGTCTTGAACATTGTTATTTTTATACAGATTTTTCAGAAATATATCAATTACTATATGTAGCATATATTTTATAGTTCGAATTCATTAATGAGAGGGTCGGTTGAAACAAGAAACCAAAACACCCTCCTTTTGTATAAGGGGGGGGGGTCGTAAACAGCACGAAACTTTCAGCGGGGTCACATGGCTCCGGAGCTCCGAAACCAGAAGAAAAATGTCTGACTTGCTCTTGGACGCGATGACGTTCTAGCGCGTCCGCCAATCAGATGAAGGGTTTGGCGTTGCCGAAAAGCTCCCGCCAATTCAGACTGACGAGCGCGAGGTGGTTTGCCTGGATCTGAAGGGAAACACTTAGGAGCAGGCGAAAGAGATTTGTTTAGTAAAAGTAATAATATTGCTGTCGTTCGGTTACACTTTATTGTAAAAGATATTGTTTCAGAGGAGAAAACAAATGAAATAGCACTGCTGGAATATTTACAAACAGGTATTTTTGCGCTAAAGTTGCTCCTAGTATAAAGGAAGTTTTTGATGGTAGTGATGCTAGCAGCGGAAGACCCGTCCTCGGAAGGGCCTTTGCCGACCATCCCGAGGAGCAGAGGTAAGACCTAAGAATACACTTCAGATGAACAAATAATGTTCTCTGGGCTTATGTTTTAATTATTGAGCTACTCGTTAACTATCGTAGTTTTATTTTTATCTTGAACTATCTGTAAAACGTTCGATTGTCATCATGTTGTTGACTTCCTACTAGTGAATCAGTAAGTTGTTTGTCCTTAAAATGGCCTTCTCTTCTAACCAGTGGGCCACGACGGGTTATTAAGGTGTAAATTATTGGCCATCCTCTCTTTCATTGATTGGCATAATGCGCCCTTTTGTTTTCAAGTCTCTAAGTGGTAGCCAACAGAAATGAGTTTATTTGCTTTCTTTTTTTTACTCGGGTAAAATTCACCAGGTCATGTTTAAGATTTTCGAGAGCGGGAATCGAGTTTTGGTGGGGATGTATCTGACTAGCTACTTCATTAATTTGCGCATTGCAACAGTCCGCTCGGGTGACAGAAATTATTTCATTTCCCCCCCTTGAGAGTATTTCCAAGCATACTTCCGCTTCGTACGGAGCCGAGTTAAATTGGCAGCTTTTCGATCTCACAGTCGAGGGATGGCCGCCCAATGTCCCAGCTCCTGGACGCCTTTTCTTGGCTTTTGCGGCGCTGCGGTGTCCCTGACGTGGGAGCGCGGAGTCTGGGCCTGCGCCTTGGCCCTTCATTCACCTACGTACTTCTGGCGGGAGAGCAAAGCAAATAATTCTCCTTTTTTTTTGTTGCTGCTCTGTCCGGTTTGCATCTCGGTTCGTCTCGTCATGTGCCCGGTACTGGCATTTTTACCCTGTGTCAAAGATGTTTTCAGAACGGGTATTTTAAAAGTGGGTAATGCGGATTTGTCGAAATTTAAGGGCATCCACAGCGAACTGACTGCCAGCTCTTGTTATCGCGTGAACAAACAGGTGTTGACCGCTGTCGTACAACAATGACTAGTTTTAGAGGTTGGCTTTGTCTACGTATTGCAATACATTAATAGGAAAGCTGGTAAGATTAGACTCTTCAAAATGGCCTCCGATCTCATGTTAACACTTAAGAAGCTCACTCGATTTTCAAGTTCATAGACTAGGTTTCGCTGTCTCTTGCAGGTATGGAGTGCAAGGACAAGTCCAACACTGCTCTCAAGAAGCTTGTTCAGGGTATGTTTCCTTTTCATTACACCTGCGCTACTTCTCTTCACCAATCTGTCATTTTGCCTGGTAATGTCAAATACGTTGGCCTCAATATTCAAAATTAATCTATATGAAAGAGGTCTAAATTTCTCACTCATAATTTAAAGGTATGCAGTTAGTGTAGCTGCAGCCAAGTTCAGTACCTGTGTGCGATTTTTAATTTATGTAAATGCTGGTCTATGTATTCCATTTTCGTATTTTAACTTTTTATGCTGTAGAAGTAAAAAAGTAAGTATTAGGGATTTCTCCACAGCTCGCCTTCCTTTCAAACGTCTAAATCCAGTCCCTAAGGAAAATGGAGAACTTAAAAAGTCACGGAGCACTGTTGCCCCCCCTAACCTTAAAACTGAGGCTTCGGATGGAGAGAATGAGATGGAGTGTTCCCCCTTGCCGCTACCTCGTGAAAAACCCCTGGTGAATGGCCGGGGGCCCCTGGACATTTTTATGAGTCGCAGAAACTGCTCGCTGGGCAGCGCTGTAACCATTGACCTCACTGAGGACTCAAACTCTGTGGATGGCACATTGCAGCCAGCTGCATTGCTCCCTCCTGCATCTGCACCGTCCACGCAAGAAGATCAGCCGAAAAAAGACCCTGAGCCTGTTCAGGACTCCAGTACCAAGCCCAGCTTGGAGAGTATTGCAGACGTAGCGTCTAATCCACAGTCAGGCTCTGCACAGGAGGAGCACCTACTTGTCTCTGAACCTGAGGAGGATGGAGAGGCTGAGGTGTCCAGCCATGGAAATGAGTCTTTACAGTCCCCATTATCCGTCAGCTCAGCATCAGTGGTGGAGAGTTCACCAGAGACTGCCAAAACCACATGCACTCCGCCTTCAGCAGTGAGTCAATGTTTTGCCGCAGTCTTATAATTGTAGCGTGATATTGTAGTTCAAGTGTTTTTATCTTAGTTTTCTGATTTGATCCTATTGGTAGGTCTTATTTGCAGAATAGTAATTTGTACAGGAAGTATGGTGTTAATTTCAAATTTGAGTCATGAAGTGAAGTCTTGGCTTTAATAAAATAAAAATTTCCACAGGGACCAAAGACCAATGCGAACGCAAGTGAGGAAAAAGTAAAAAGACGTTCTTTAAAGGTAACGATTTAAAGCTATGAAATAGTTTTTAAATGGTCAATATCTTCCCAATCTCCCATAAGTACAAAATGTCTTCTTTATTGGTGGTTTAACAGCAGGTGATTTACTGCTTTTCTGCATGTTTAGTAAACAGGCAAAATGTGCAAAGTTTTGGCCGATGCCCTTTATTTAGGGCTCAGAGGAGCAACGCCGGCAACAGCAGGAGCAGCGCATGGAGCGAAATCGGCTGCGACAGGAGGCCCAGGCAGCCAAAGAGAAAAAGAGGGAGGAGGCACGCAGGCTGAAGGAGGAGCGTGAGAGAGAGAGAAAAGAGAAAAAGGAGAGAGATGAGAAGGAAAAGAGAGAGAAAAAAGAGAGGGAGGAGAGAGAAAAGGCTGAGAAACAGCGGGCAAAGGAGGAGCAGCGCAAAGTAAAGCAGGAGTGAGTGCCTGTGATTTTCTGCTTGGTGGGAGGAAATATTTCAACTGACCAAAAGCAATTGAATATTGTAATATTGGATGTATGAAATGTAAATAATGGAATTCTGGTTGTGATTTTTTCCCCCCCCAAATTCCTAAGAGCAAAACTTGAAGAAAAGAGGAAAAAAGAAGAGGAAAAACGGTTGAAAGAAGAGAAAGATGTGAGACAGACTTCCTTGTTTGGTTATATTTGTCCATGTGCCTTGTGTGCTCTTGAATTCTTAAAATCACAAATCACATTTCCGACTGACTAAAATGGGGGGGGAAGGTGCTTAATTTAAAAAGTTCACATTGTTACCAAGGTGAAAGTTTTCAGTTTCATTTTTATTATTCTACCACAGTCAGAATTTTGTTTGTTGCGGAGTAGGTTGACCACACAAGGAACTTTTTTGGTATACTGGTGGTCAATCCACAAACAAATCAAAATACAATGAGTAATCAAAGGAAAAAAATATTAAATAAAAGCAATCAAAGCTAAAACAATACAAAAGCTTTATAATGTACTATTAATAAAAAAATATTAAGAAACTTGCATCAATTTAAAAAGCTATACATATATTTTTTTTTCTCCCCTCAGCGAATAAAAGCAGAGAAAGCAGAGATCACCCGGTTTCTACAGAAGCCCAAAACCCAGCAGGCCCCAAAGGTAAGATTTTTATGGTCCCTGGTCTTCTGTACTTATAAACATTAGGTATACACCAGTCGTATGATTTTATATTTAAGCCTTATCTGTCAGTGCCGATTCTATTATTTTTGTCTAATAATTAGCAGACTAACCATGTTTGTAACACTTTAATGAACTTCAATTTCTGCAAGCAAAATATTTTAAATGACCTTTTCAAATAAAATTGGCTCTGCAAATGTCAAATGAAATTGGTCATTCTAAATGTCCGTAGAAAAACTATCCCAGAAACAGCTTTTTGTTCTCCATGCCCCCTGCGAATGTATCGTCTTCATCCCACACTAAGGAATCTCCAAAAAACATACATGCGTCCCATAAGCATTTTAACTCGCCTATCACACAACCAACACTCTTGAGGGGCAGGGAGCATGACTGCAGATGAAAACCGAATGGGCAAGTGGGTGATAGTCACGATACTTTTGGTTATAATCACGATCCACAATATGTAATTGTGTGCTTTTTTTTGGTATGTAGTACTGTTAATTAATCATGTAACCACTTAACCAGTCTTCACAAGAAACAGTGCGGGTAGCATTATAATACACTTAAGTTATGTAAAAAAGAAAAAAGAAAATGAATCATTATCGAAAGTGCTTTTAATTGGTTTTACTATTAAAGTTTCAAAAGTTTTAGGTACAGATTAACATTTATCATATTCGTCAATAACTACGCACATCTGGATTCAGTTTATAACAAGTACCAAAAAAATAATTAAATAATAAATGTAAGGTTTTGAATTCTGTGTCTGTAAGAAGCGTGGAAGATGCGGCGCAAAGCCGGACAGTCAACTGATTAAAAAGGATTATTTTTTTTGTTCAAGATCTACCCACAAAATTGAGATTGACTGAGGCAGATAATTGACAAAGTAGTGAGATGTCCAGGCAGCGCTGAGACGTTATGCTGGCTGATATTGCTTTGTTTTACGTCGTGCTGTTTGGGTTATTGTACTGTCGCAACCTTCAAGTAAGCGGGCATCACTTGCTGGTTTGTTCTGCCGTTTATAATGATAGTGTTGAGTAGTGCTCTTGTACCTGGGTGCTCATTGAGAGGTCGGCTTAGCTGCACTTGTGTCTAGGCCCGTATGTGTGTAATGTGCCGTTTGTCCTGTCATCCCGCTCCATCTCCCTTGCAGACACTGGCAGCTGCCTGTGGGAAATTCGCTCCCTTTGAGATCAAGGAGCACATGTGTTTGGCGCCACTGAACCGCGTGGTCTGCGAGGAAGAGGTTCTCGATTCATTGGACCGGTACCTGGCTCAACCAGATGTCACCCTGGACGGCCTGAGGGATTTGCGGAGGCACAAGCCCCGCAGATCGGGCCGAACCAATCTGTGGCACTCTGAGCCTTTCAGGTAAAGGTAGAGTATGCGGGGTGGTTTGCACTGCTGGGTGTCAGTGTAAAAGAGCTCTTCATGTATGTGTCTATAATAGTATGTATTTAGTACATATTTTCATTCTGTGGGAATGTTTTGTCAAATTTTGTTGTAATAACATTTTTGAAGTTGCAGGTTCCGTTAACTGTTTCCTCAGTTCCTTTCCTAAAATTGTAATAACTCTCATTAAAAATACATGAAACAATGTTGTTTCCGTGTCTTTAGAAGATGCCTCAACTAGTATATTCTGGCAAGCTGCTCATTTAAATACATAATTCAGGGCACGTTTACAGTGTGTGTTGCTGAGTCTATTTTTAGTAATTTTATTTTCATGGTAAAATACATAACTTAAAAACTGAATCTTAGCCTGTAAGAGCCTAAGAGTTTACAGTACTCTTACTGAGAAATGGGAAACTGAAATCAGATGGCCTTTTCGTAAATTTTATATTGTTTCGAGGTGTTTGTCAAAGTAGTTATCCATTTACTTCCGCTGATTTCTGCAACAGATGGTTCATCAATTTGTCCTAAGTGTGTTGTCCACCCAGTTAAAGTGTCTGTTTGTGTTGTGCTGTTTCCTGGAACAGTGTCGTTTTGATAGAAGGCCCAAAGCCAGATTGTGTACCAGATCGGCAGCACTGTGGTCGCATGAAACTCCTGCAGTTCCATGAGAATTATCGGCCAGCCTACTGGGGTACATGGAGTAAAAAGAGTTTGGTCGTCTCTCCTCGCTGTCCATTTCGACAGGACAAAGTGAGACTCCAGGCCACGATCATTTCTCTTCCTTTAGCGTCGAGACTTTCCAATGTTCTGAGCTCTTCCTGTGTTCCTAGGAACTGCTGGACTATGAGGTTGACAGTGATGAAGAATGGGAGGAGGAAGAGCCAGGGGAATCTCTCTCTCACAGTGAAGGGGTGAGTTGGCTCTAGGTTCTAGGCCTTAGGTTGACACATTTTAACTGTTCCCTTTCATTAATTTGATTTTTCTATGTATATAATATTCTATCCACCATAATGCTCAGTTTTTTTGGGACACTTAATTCTGTAAAAATATTTCTAATTTATTTGTTTCATAACAAAGGTCCATTTACAAGCATAAGTTGTAACATCTTCTGCAGAGACTATCTTTATAGTGTCGATATTTCGATACTGTTCCCATTTTGCTATAAATTACAATTGTCATTGGCTCCCAAAGTGATACTAATTACAAATGTTTGGTTTTTATTGCAAAGGTGTTACTAATTAAAAAGCACCTAAAGGGACTCCTTGTCAATGAACTATTTAACTCTGAACATCTTTTGTAACTATAGTTTACTATTACTTGAAATAAATGTTTTACTTTTAAACTTAATGGTTGTTTGTAGTGTGATATGTTTTGTAAACAAAAGATTAAAGTAATGATTTTTACTGTAAAACCAATAAATTTGTGGTATTTTTACTAAATTAAGCAAGTGCCCCAAGATTTTCTGTGAGGTACTGTAGTATTGCAACTGTGCTGCATACCATGTGCTGCTATAACATGGAAACCATGGTGTAGTGACCTGGATACCTCTGTAATATGGGGGCTTAAAAAAAATAGGCAAAGCAATCAGTGAAGATTAATGTATAATGGTAAGTATGCACTACACAATTTTAGCCCCGATTTTCTGCTCGCTGACAGATTGCCAACAAAAGCCCCAGATGGGAGACAAATCCGTGTTCGCTCCACATTGGCAAATCAACCCTTGAACGCTGTTTGTGAAGTGTTCAAAGACGCAATCTGACAGACTCACCAGTGTGTCCCAGACACCCGTCAGATATATAGCAGATTAAATATCTGGACTTGATTCCAAATCCTGTAATGTGAAAAGTGTTGTGACCCAGTTGCCACTGGCAGTGAGTGCAGTGACAAGCCGCAGCCAATGAGTGTAAGGCACTCGGTTAGGGGAAACCTGGGGTAGGCGTTGTTCATCATAAACAAGCATGGCTGCACCAAAAATCCTGTCTTTCACGTGGTACCACATGGTGTCACTTTTCGCGTATTTCCATAACAAAACATGCTTTAGAGACCAGACATACTTGACAGGGATTCCTCTTGGTGAAAGATCTTGTAACGTGTGACCGCCTGTGGCTGATCAGTCATGGCGTGTGCAGACCACAATGATTTCAAGATTCCCGATGATAAGAAAAGATGTTGTGTACTGTTAACAGTACAGCTATCGGGCAACTTTGTAAGTCAGGTAGTGGAATGGGGGAGTATGATACTTTCACATTGAATGGGTAGCCTTGCTAAGAGGTCTTTGTATTCCGACAGGATGAGGAGGAGGAGGGTGGTGAAGATGACGACGACGACGATGGATTTTTCGTACCACATGGTTATCTGTCAGATGGCGAGGGAGCACTGGAAGAAGAGGTATTTGATTTTATTCAAGATTCACAGTTCACTGCATTTCGTGTTGACAGATCATAGTCATTAGGGTTTAGTTTGCGTGAGTTTACAATATTGCAGTCAGTCAGTCAGTCTCAGAATCATAGCAGTTTCTGCCTCTCCAGGAGGGTGGTGATCCAGAGAAGCAGAAAGTGCGGCAGAAACTGAAGGCTCGAGAGTGGGACGAGCTGATGTCCAAGAAAAAGTTCAAAGTGCTAGAGGCGGTGGTGACGGGCTGCACTTGGGAGAGTGAGGGGCTGGAGGCCGATCTGCTGCAGCCCTATGCCGTCTGCCTGCTGGAGCCACTGCCCAAAGAGGAGCCCAGCACCCCGGAGGGGCCTTCGCGGGAAGTTCTGGATAAGCAGAGTGAGTGCACCGCTGCTCAACGTTATTCATTCTCCAAAGTTCCCTCTTCCTTTGAATCTTCATTTGGCTCCTCGTTCTCTAATCGTCTGTTTTTCCCAACGAGCTCATCTCGTCTCATCGTGGTTGACGCAGAGGTGTGCTGTGCTCATTTTCAGTGCTCAGTGCCCTCCTCCCCCTGCTGCACGGCAACGTGAACAGCAGTAAGGTGATCATCACGGAGTTCCAGGAGTTCTGCCGTCAGCAGCTTCCATCACCAACCAACAGTCCTCAAAGCGATAATGTCCCAAAAAGGTACCATCTCTGCGGTGCTTTAAAATCTGTTTTTATGTTTCACTTTCAGTATCTTAATTCTAGGCTTTTCAAACTGTTTTGGACAACAACAGTTTTTTTTGCATTGGACAAACTCATACATTTTACAGTGACCTTTACCAGTGTAAATGTATTTTTGCCTTTTAATGTAATTATCTATTTAGTGATGCATATAGTAATTTCACTTATAAATTCTTGCTGTTTTGAGGTTTGTAATGAACCCGAATGTTGACGTATTCACACAGTTGTACTTGTAATACACCTGCGAAAAGGTCAGTGGTAATGTACCATAAAAACATCTGTGTAATGAATAGCCCAATCAGCTAGGTCAGTAGAGTACCCCAGTGTTGCATGCAGTGGCACCCCGGTCAGCTTTCAGTATGTGGAAGGGTTTTATCATGTAGGCTACATCTGAAAGTTGATAGGGACTGGTTAGTGTAATCATATCCCCCTCTTATCCTTAAGAATTCGTCTGAAGAAGCTCATCAAGGAGTCTGCCGTTTATGAGAAGCGGGCCAACTACCGCCGTTGCTGCTGGTACGTGCATGCTGAGGTGCTTGCACGCTTTGACCAGGAGGCCTTGCCCATTCCCTGCCAGTGGACCTACGTTACCCCAGGGGCTCACAGTACGCGTGAAGAAGGTCCAGGGGTCAGTGGTGCCCCGAACACCTCTCCGACCACCCCTCAGTCTGCCTCCAACACCCCTTCCAACAAAAGAAAGAGTGCAGGCAGCATGTCTATCACCAAGTTCATGAAGAAGTGTGCCAATACGGAGCAGGTAGGCAAAGACCGAGTGCCTCATGCCATATCCCCAAATTGACTTAAGAGTTTACCGATGTTGTGAATGTACAGTTAGCGTTTCTGTGTTGTAGTGCATTAAAACAATGACGTTGTAAAACGTATACACCGTGGGGCAAAAAATGGGTCAAAACCAAATTGCACAACGTTAAGCTTTGGCTCATTTTATTTTGCCCAGGAGGGTAGATGCTAGAGCCAAGCGCCAGCTTTTCGGTGCTATACGGGCATTTATTTACGCCCACAATTTAAGCAGTTTAGTAGTATGGCTAAAATATTGATGAGGCTTTGTATGTCACCCAAAAGTCATTATTAGTATAAATACGGCATATCCTTATGCTTAATAGGTGTCAGACATTGAACTGCAAAAAGTACCACCACACCGCCGACGTCTTTTTACCTTGTTTATCCACAAGATCTCCTCTTTTAAACGATGTGGTGGCTGCTCTTCTTCACCGCGACTTCACCGTGTACCAAACCATAGTATACCAAACCGTGGTATACCAAAACAGTATTATGTGGTGTGCTCCGCTAATCGAATTTAAGAAACATAAAGTTTATACAGATTACTAACTTTTGGGTATCACAAAACGCATCTCATTAATATTTAAGCCATACTACTAAATGTCCGTATAGTACCAAAAAGCTGGCGTCCGGCCAAATGCTTCATCTGTCATCTGAAGTCCTGGTGATTATTGCGCATGCGCGATATATCGATATGGTTTCGTCCAGCCCTAGTAGATGCTGTAATCTAAGGTAGAAAGAATTGTAAGTTTATTTCCAAGTGCCCCATGGAAGTACAATCATGGTGACAGTATGGCTAGATGAATCCCTTGTGCTTAACTTGTGCTAGTGTTCGCTGGGTAGTGGGGATAGATCGTTCCACACTGTGGTGAAGATCAGAGATGCTGAGATTGGGGTTGCTGGGGGTTAGGTTTTGCAGTTAGGGGAGTAAGTAGACTTGGTAGGACCATCTATAGATGCCAGCTGGGGCAGAAGTTGCTACCCCCTGCTGGGGAGGTGATGATTGACGATCTGATGATTGACAGGCTCAGTACTGCTACTGATGTATGGAGGCTGAGGTGAAGAAGCTTTAAAATAATGAAATGCCTCTCACACTGCAGTACTCCAGTGGACTGAAGTTTAAAACAAAATGGTGTAAGCTGGATGGAGAGAGTACCAAAGCAGGTTAAAAAATATAACCTGTTCTAAGAGACTGTAGTAGTGATTAATGCACAAATTTCTCTTTCTATCAGCAGCATAGTGCAGCTGTCTGGTGCAAACAAGCCATTATAAACTTAATCAGTCAGCTGGGACCTTTGTCTCAAGTGGAAAGCTCATTTACACTTAGCAGTCAATAAATAAGAACATAAGATATAAATGTATAAATGTCTATTTTTGGTTGAATTCTGCTAATTTAAGCAGTTCATTCAAGCTGTGTTTCTGTGGCTGTGCTTTACGATTTCTTGATCACACTGGGCTTTTAAGTCTGTCATTCTTTTAGTGAAGTTAGCAAAGCACTACAGTAAAGATGAGATGGATGATGTATGTATTTTCTACTGTGGGCGTATGCAGAGTTAATTAGGGGATTTATGTGATTCTGAATCTGGTTTTTACAGGGTTTCTGTGGTATTAAAGTCTTAATTTTGAGTTGAACCAAGCCTTCAAAAGTCAAGTCTTAAATTTGTTTACTAGGCATTAATCTTTTGAGGTCATAAACATATTAAGTCTGCTGAAAAATCTTTCCTTTATGTTTTCATGTAACTGACTCTTATTGGGTGTACTAAGAAGTCTGTTTAGCCGGATTACTTTTCAGTGCAATAAGAATATTCAACTTGCGGACAACTGGCATAAAGCTTTGAGTTAAATACAATGGTTCGTAATAATGAACACACAAGCTACTTTGTGGCACTCCTGAAAACGGCTTCAGTTTTAATGGTCTTGTAAAGTTACCTCAGAAATGCCCCTTCACTAATGCAAGACTTCTATGCAACGAGAGTAAGCATTAACCTTTAATCATTCTTTTTCTGTTTATCGAAACTGTTTTAAGAACTGTTTCTTTCATTTTTTTACAGTACTGTATACCGACACTCAATTTGCTTTCTCTTCAATACAGTATCGTATGTAGTGCTCTTACTATATTATGTACTGTTGTTTTTAAGATGGTACAATGCATTTGAAACTTTCATGTGTGTTTTTATATGCATAGAGAGAAAATATATACTAAGACAAACATTTAACTGACGCTAAATAAGAACCGTATGTACCGTTTCTGACTTGGCTACATATTCAATTTAAAGACAGACTTTAGAATAAACCTTGTTCATAACCTGGTGACTGCCTTCATACTACGAAAGATAGTTCACTTGTTAGACGTAATTTAGCCTGCAAGCCTTTCCTGCTAAGATCTTTCAATAAGCAAGCCAATCATTTTTTAATTGCAGACCTTTGGCCACTGGCAGAGATGCACATTGATCTTTTTTGTGTTTAAAGCCCTTTCACTTTGTGTATTAAATCTTGTTAATCTAATCTAAAGTGGTGATCTCTGCATTGACGAATTACTGGTTCAGTATTTTAAGTTGATGGAAACCCTTTGCACACCCCTTGGTTTTCTAGATGACAGGTGAAATTTACTGAGTATTTGAATGTTCACGCGTGTATTTCAAGTTCAATAACAGTTGCTCGCTTACAGTCACCGGGGTAATGGACACAGTGCAATTATTAATAAAGATGAATGTAAATACATAATCTGAAAATCAAGTGGTGTCCCTCATAGCCCATTGCTTAAACCACACTTTATTGGATATGTTTATTCTCATTTAGTTGTATTATTTCCATTTATTCTGCTCTTTGCACTTTTGGGTAAGTCTAAATAAAATTGGATGTTAATGTCCTAAAGTGCGTGTGAGGGAGGGAGGGGGGTGAAACGTCTTCATTTTTGCCTTGTGGGGACATTTTTCAGGTACTCGCAGTATAAACCTCATTTTTATAAATGTCAAATGTCTTGCATTTTGTTCGGTTACTTATCGTTATGGGTTAGGGCTGGGTTGACTTTAAGGTTGTCATAGTCATAAGATTAGGGTTTTGTCCACAGAAATGAATGGGAATGGAGAATTCATACAAAGATATACATACCTATTCTAGGTGTGGGGCTTCCTGCCCTGTGTGGGTGTGGGTGGGGGTGTGTGTGTGTGTGTGGCCACGTACAACCCCGATTGCAAAAAAAAAAAAAAAAAAGTTGGGACACTGTAAAATGTATATAAAAACAGAATGCAATGACTTACAAATCGTATAAACCCATATTTAATTGAAAATATAATTAAGACAACATACGTTAACTGATTGTATTGTTTCATGACAAATATATGCTCAATTTATATTTGATGCCTGCAACACGTTTCAAAAAATTTTGGACAGGGGCATGTTGACCACTGTGTTGCGTCAGCTCTTCTTTTAACACTGTAAACGTTTGGCGGCTGACGAGACCATTTGATGGAGTTTAGAAAGTGAAATGTTGTCCCATTCTTGTCTGATATAGGATTAACTGCTCAACAGTTCCGGGTCTCCTTTGTCATTTTTCATTTCATGATGTGCCAAATGTTCTCAATGGGTGAGGGGTCTGGACTGCAGGGAGGCCAGTCTAGCACTCAGACTGTTCTACTAAGGAGCAATGCTGTTGTAATACGCGCAGAATGCGGTTTGGCATTGTCTCGCTAAAATATACCAGGCCTTCTCCGAAAGACATTGTTTGGATGGCAGCAATGTTGCACCAAAACCTGTATATATCATTCAGCATTAATAGTGCCTTCCCAGATGTGCGAGCTACCCAAGCCAAGGGCACTAATGCACCCTCATTTCACTGCAGATACTCTTTGGTACTGTCCGCTGAAGTCAGTGCTGTTTCCGGATCATGTTTAGATATGGTTTCTTCTTTGCATTGTTGGTTTTCATCCCACGTTTGTGGATGCAGCAACAAACTGTGTTGGAAGTGTTCCCTGTTGTGATTGAAGTTTCATAGACACCTGTGCCTTGATTGTCACTTTGAAAAGTGTGATTTATTATTCACAATTGTTTAATTCAAACTCGAAATGAAAAGTGGGTGTAGTTAGAGATGCACTGATCTGATATTCTGATCAGTATCTGCACTGATCCAGACCAATTTAGATGGATTGGGTATATGTGACCAATCCATTTCTGATACATTATTTAATTTTAGGTAGTCTAAGATAGGTATCAGCAGCTGTGTATTGGAATTGGATTGGAAGTTTGGAACTGAAAAAATGTGGAACGGCCCATCCCTAAGTGTACTCACTGTAGTGTAAATATTGTTATTGATTTTGGTAAAGCGTATTTCTGCTTAAAGTAAGGTAATAAATTCAGCTTTAAAGTGATATTAAAAAGGTCTTAGTCTTAAATTCCACATCAGGATTCCTGCATACACCTTGTCCTACATGAAACGCTTTTATAGGTGATAGTTTTGGTAAGTATAAGAAGCTTGCATACAGTGTTAAATGTTGTACTTCTATTGCGGAAAAAGTGAATTCCTGACTGAGGGTAAAATTCCTCATAGTTACTTTGAGAGAGATTGAGAAGTTTGGGGCATAAAACAAATCATAAATAGGAAATTTATATTAACTTGATGCTTTTCAAGTAGCGATAGATAGTAGTAGAATTCATCTAAACCATTTATGGATGGTTAAATTCCTACCCCTTTCATGCACAACTGTAAAATATCTTGGTCAAAAATTATATTTCAAACTATAGCACAGTGTTTCCCAACCCGGCTCCCTTTAAATGTGGACTGTCTGGCAGGGAGCTGGGAGGATGCAAAAATGTGGACCGTCTGTGGGTTCCCGGGGACCAGCTTGGCATAAACTGCGGTATATCAGAAAACTATTTGTAATGGTAGCATAATCTTCTGGAAGGCTTAGCTCTCTGGTAGCTGCTGGTTTATGTCTGTGAGGTTGCTCAGCCCTTTGGGATAGACAATAAGAGCTCCAGTGGTGAGAGAGTTAAAATCTGTCAGAACCAGAGTATAATGTGTCACTGTATATGTGCTATCAGCTGTGTTTACCTCAGCTGTGTGTGTGCAGGGCATGCATGTGCATGTACATTTGTACAATATTTTCCACATTGACTTCTTTATGGGGAAACCTCATACCACTTGAATCCTGTATTAGTAAATTTCATTAACTGCTTTTATACCACTGCACTGTCATTCTCCTGTCTGAAGTGGTGATTCATTTCCTGTGACCCCATACATACTGTAGTGGCGACCAGGCAAATCACAGTAGAAAAAAAGGGCACGGTTATAATCTTTCATTTTAACTAAACGGAAACTAAAGGCGAAGAAATCACTACAGATCACTTGGATAACAGCTGTACTTCAGGCTGAGGACCAGATCCTGTGGTCAGTAGTTACGTTAGTAAATAATTTTATTTAATCTGTTTGTAGTCTAGTTATACTTCACACTCCTGTTTAACCTGCCTAAACAAGATGCTGTGTGTCTTGTTTACCTGTAATGCAACTGGATACTAGGAGATAAAACTGAATTAAAACCGATGCTGAATACCACAGTCCATATTTTGCTTACTCATCTGTACATAAAGACTGGCCTTTAGACTTGGCAGCAAGTCAACTGTGTGGAAACCTTTTGTATAAACAGTCGCGCATTATACTTTTCTAAACGCACTCCACGATGGTTCTTCTCCACAGCCATGCATTTAAAAAATTTATAATGCACAGCTTGTGCATTAACCCTTATTTATTTTCTAGGTTACTTAATGGCAGGTGGCTTTGTTTTAATTGCTCCTTAAAAATCTGCATTTTAACATTAATTCTTTGGTGGAACAGCAAAGTAAAAAGTTTTCTTCATATGCACTGCATCTTGCATTATTCTGTCTGTATTGTGTTCATATAATAAACTATATATAGGGGCACGCAAGATTAATATCATCCAGAAGTTTAAACTAAACTGAAATTAGTGTTACTGTGGATAAGGGTTTTTTTAGACTATTGGAAATAAGCCAGTTTATAGTACTGTACTGTTTTAAAATTTCATCTTTGATTGTGGAAAACTGCCCTTAAATATAGAAGTTAGTGTTTTCTGGTAATGGGATTTATTTTCCTTATCCTGACCTATATGGTGATCTGCACATTCTATTAGGGTGAAGCCATGGAGACTGATGGATTCCAGGCAGACACTGAGGATGATGAGGATGAGACGGACTGCATCATCATCGGCATGGATCCTGGTAGGTTGAGCGTTTTGTTAGGACAAGGGAGGTGTTTTATGTGCACACATTAGGCTGGGCAATGTCTTAAAAAAAATGCAATATTTTAATTTTAAAAAATAGTTACATTTTTTCAACAAAAAAATGTGCCAAGATGAAGATAACTTGGAGATATTTGAACACTGGTGTGTGCTGATTAGTGGTGTTGATCGTTTATAGTCTCTGTGGGAAATGATCAGTCTGTGAGCCAGATTTAATTATTTAAAGCAATTCACAGACCATTATAACAAATGTTTACATACTGATACTTTCATGTACCATACAAGGAATTAAATACTAATGTTTTTTTTTTTTTTTAAATGCATCGGAAACATGGGCTAAAATGCTGAACTGAAAGCCAAATCTTTATCTTAGGCTTAAGCCACACATAAAGTATTTCCCTGACAAATGCAATAATCGGCCATTAGACACTGGGCTACTTGTCTGCTATAATCGATTATCAGTATCCTTAGAACGTTCAGCTCTGTGCACAAATCTGGTATGACTGACAGTGGTGGGTAGTTCAGGTCCAGAGTAAAAGTCCAGACCAGGATTTTGTTTCGACCAACCATTTGAGCACTCCGTGACTCTTTATACTCAACTGTTTGGTTGAAATAAAATCTTGATACTTATTGAACTTTTATTTTTTTGGATTTGTATTGGTTTGGACTTTTATTTTCTGGACCTGAATTATCCACCTCTGAGTAACGTTCGTCTCCCTTGCAGGATCTACAAAAGAACTCATGGAGGTAGCGACCTCTGAACCCGCTGCTAGCGCTTTGTCCTGTCAGGCCCCCACCCCTGCCACAGCATGAGGGTTTTACCCTAAAAAATGTTTTGGTCAGATCTGGGGCTACAGTCAAGGAGGCACACATGCCATCTACTCCAGTATTACTCAGCTGAAATAATAATAATAATGATGATAAAATGTCCACAGCCAAACTGCCACATTTATACCCGAAATGAGAACATCTGCCCCTGACTGCCAGTGCCGGAGCATTGGCAAGGCTGTCAGACCCCACGTGTGAAGTGGTGTGAGACCTGCTCGCTTTCAGCAGGATGGACTGAGGGAGGCGTCCCTGACGGGAGTCTTGGTGTCTGGGTCTCCATGCCCAGAGGATTAGCTGCCAGCAGATTTGCTGGTCCAGCTTTTTTATATATAAATATATATATATATATAAGAATTTGTTTTATGTCGTTTTGTACACAGATGTTTCCAAAATACTTGAACTGGTTTACGTCATTAAAAAAAATTGAGTAAATGTATCTCAGTTTTACATGCCTCGCTTGTTTTGTCACTCCGGCTGTGTTGAAATCAATGAATCTGTTTTGATTTTAGTTTACTGGGTTTGTAAAATGCTAGATAGCATTTGCCTTCCAAGCTGCTACGCCAGACTGTACTATTCTAAGCCTCCATTTTGTGCTCTTCAGTAATGGTCTGGGGGTGACATTATGGGCCCATTCCCTCCTTGAGTGACTGTTTAATCTTTAGTGGCAGAGATGCTTAGAGTAGTTTGCAGTTGTGACTTAAAATGTCTAAGAGGAAAATTTTGAAATAAAGCATTATTTTAAAAATCCTGACGTACAGCATTTCAAGATTCTGCACAGGTAACTGGCTGATATGCTCATTTAAAGTTGTTTTAAATGAGCCAGTTTGAATGTATGAGTGTGTAGATGGGTTTCATTTTACAGTAAATATTGTCCTTTTAACCTTAATTCATCCCAGTACAAAGTTGCTGTACATTTTGATTTATTCAGATAAGATCATAAACACTCAAATCTGTTATAAAGGTCACCTTGACAGTTTAAAACCACCATACAAACCTCAGGCATGTCAAATATATATACATAGTTTTTAAACACAATAAAAGCGAATAAGTACATTTGTAAGTTACCAGAGTGAGATAAAGTGCATTCTGGGCTAGCAGAGATAATTTAGTATTGTGTTGAAACAAAGTTATGTAACTGGAGCATAAACAAGAAAACAACAGTTTTAAATGTTTATAATGGGACCAGGAGCAGAACAAAGTATAAACACAAAAACCCAAGATTATCTATAGCTTCTCACCATTAGTAGCTGCTACATCCCATTACTCAATGGGCGTAGTCATGGTCAGTATGCTTTGAATTTCAGGTGCGCTCAGTTAAGTCACCATTCAGTCTAAGCATTTGAACTTGAATGAACTGCTTCATTTTAGAGGGATCTGACCCTACAAGATTCAAGTGATGGTCAGATTCTGTTGAACAAAAATGTTTGCTTTTATGTTTCTGCAGTTCTTCGTGAGTTTGCTGTGTGATGTTATAATTAGAGCCATACGGATCTTTTGTAATTAACCAGCAAGTTTAACGTCCGACGTCATGCAGCTGTTTTTCAGGTAAGCGTTCAGATTTTAGTCGGCATTATGATTGCAGATTTGCCTTTCTGGTGGTTCTGTGGAGTTTTGCACAGCAGTACTACTTCAAGGGTGCTAAACGGTACAAGGCAGAGCCTAAATAACCATGTACCAAGACTCAATTGGATTTCGAACATGGCCAATCCTGGAAGGAATGGCAATGAACAGATGTGAGTCAGCTGACATTTTACTTTTTGAAAAATCATATCCTGTGATGTCATCGCGTAGATAAGATTGCTTAGCTATAGTGGCAGGACGGCACCTGCAGGACCATGTCCATCGCAGTCCTTCCAGGAGTAAAACTACAATACTGCAATACTACATCAGCAGACTGCTGACTACTGATGCTTTATTTCATTAGTGTTGACTAGAATCCCACACATCTGGGTCTGAACCACTAAACTGGCTCTTTCATTAAGACAATGGTGGGTATACAGGTGTAACCGAAAAACAAAACTGGACACACCTCTCGATTTATTCACTAGACTAATAAATCCGGTGCTAAAATTGTGACCGTTTAAAACGTGGTAGGAAGCAAAGTAGTCCCAGGATACAAAGGGTTGGGGGGTTGGGGGGTTGGGGGGGGGGGGGGGGCTGGCGTATGGGTAGTGCCTCTTAGACCAGGGTCCTGATGTTCTCGAGTAGTTCGGGTTTAAGCAGAGAGGTGCAATGTCCTCCAGCTGCAGCGATATCTGCTTGGACAGCAGTATCCCAGGAGAACGTCAGGAGAGCTGCTGGGACCTGAGGAAGAAAATGTGTAAGAGATCGTTCTATGCATTCTGTTCAATGCAATCAGACACCCTCCACTGTCCTCCTGCCTGGAGCATCTGACTGATCCAGTGCTTGGTGAGCATCCCATTGAAAAAAGGTGCATCATTCATCCACCTAGAAGCAAATTTTCTCATCTGGATATGGCCCCCAGGTACTGGTGAAACTTTGAAACTCAGGCAAATCATTGCGTTTTGTATCTTGAAACACCCACCACGCTAATTTCACCAGGACTCATCTTTTTCCTTGCAGGTTCCCTTTTGGGTCCTGAAAGCTTTTATTTGAATTTTTATTTTTTCGTGCACCTGAATCTTAGAGAGGTTTGTCAGTGCTCACCAGATTACATTCGTTTAGTAATGTCTCGTCATCCTTCAGCTTCTGCCCCCCGGGGGCCATCAGTTCAAAGGGCTGCCATCCATCCACAAGTGACTCTCGCACAAACTCATAAAGGGCTGCCACTGGCTCCCTAGCCAGGAAAGTTCCTGCAGCATCCAAACAGGAAAAAAAAACAACCTTCAAACTCATTTCGTCACATGTCTTCACTGACTACAGGTGAGAGGACTTTTGGAGATGCTTATGTACCAGAACTTACCCACAGGGATAAATTGTCGTCTTATAAAAAGAAAATCTTTCCAGGAGCTGGGTTGGAGAACCCTTCCTAGACCTAATGGACTTCAGTGATATGCAATTTATTATTTGTCATGTTAGAATTCGCATCAGCATGAATAGAGTGGAACGGCAGCATTTATCGACACCTGGAAGAGCAGTTACAGACCTTGCAGGATGTTTCCATCTGGAAAGCGCACTCTTAGTAGGGTGTAGTTGTACTTCCTTCTCTCCCTCTGCTCATCACGTTCCCGCATGGCCTTCGTCCGGAGCATCGCGTTCCTCTCCACTGTCTCCATCCTGACAAACATTTTAAAGCTGCGATGATACCCAACTCGTCTGTGATACTGTCGGTCTCATGCAGATAGTTGGAAGTGGCTCCACACCTGAGCTGCTGTTCCCTCTTCAGCTCCTCAGCGGTCAGATTGTAGAAGTCCATGGGCAGCTCGAAGCGCGTGGCGTTTGGGGAGGGCCGGAAGGCCTGCGGCTGGCGCTCCAGCTGAGCTCGCAGCGGCTCCCCTTTCTGAAGCTGGTCCTTCGTCTGTGTGAGTTTCTCCAGTTCGCTGGAAGTTTGCTCCACTAGCACCAGGAACTCCTCTGTGCCCTCTGGAGGGACATGCATACTCAGGAGAACGATGCCACCAGTGTCCTTACAGTTGCATCTTCAGATGAACATAAATTTATCTGAATAACTTACAACTGAGATGAACTACCATCTAGGATGTACGAGCATTCACTCCCAATTAGGGTTCTGACAACTAATAAATAACGTCAGTAATAATCTGTAATAAAATAGTTGACAAAATTTGTCAACTGATAAATTGGGTATAATGACATCACCTAGCAATGGTAGCACTGGTGTATTAAGCCCAGTTCATACTTCACTTTTCCATATGCTGTTGTACTATGTATGCAAGAGTCCACATTTACCCGTGGATGTACTGTAGGTAGTCACTCGTGAACGGCAAAGATACTCTGCCAGACCAGCAGAGGGCAGGTGAATCGCAAGAAATACAAGCAATGTAGTAAAACGGGTAAACTTATGAACAAGATGGGCAGTGTTACGATAAAATGGTATACTGCCGTATATCTAAATGCTGTGCCATGTGCTGACTGCCCAAGGCTCCAGTCACCCCCCCCAACTCACCTTTTCCCTCCAAGGGTAAATTTTTAAATTCAAATCCTGCAGCCTGTAGGAACTCCTGACATCCCTCCATACAACTGACCTTCTCCTGAAGACAAGCATGGACAAAAACAGGTAAGACAAGAAACCCAGTGGGACGCTAAACCTGCTGTGGGCCACTCTCACATTCTCTCACTCACCTGGAAGATCTTGTTGCTGACTTTGATCTTCCTAAACTTCTCCTCTTCTGGGTTCTTACAAATGTTGTCCAGATACCTGGCCAGGAAATACAAGAGGAGCCAAGGAATCTTTGAAGCAGTATGTTCACGCTGCCGTACAAGCCGATACTCTTCAGAACTACATCTTCAATCTCAGACTGCACGGCCCTCACCTGCAGATGATTTCCACAGCAGCCTTCACTTTCTCTCTGTCCTTGTTGAAAGTATGAATCATCATGATAGAGGCTTGCACAGGGTCATTTGCAAAATGCTGTTAGAAGAAAATAAGTGGGTGATAAGATTTTTAAAATCATATAATGCATATTCCACATGTATTCAAAGGGAAACAATTCTTAGCAGTGATGAGTTGCGACAATTTGTGTGTGTGTATATATATATATATATATATTTTTTTTTTTTTACAAGAGCTCTGGAGGTGAACTTTGTGACTAAATGTAAATCGCGTACCACTTCTAGAGCATTAGATGAAGGTACCCACCATGAGAATAGCTTCTTTAATACGAGGCTCCCTCTCATTCTTTTTAAAGACCCCATCGGTAAGAGGGCATTTAAAATACACCCCCGACACAGAAAGACATTCTGTATCCTTCACTGGAATGTTGGTGCCCTGCAGGAAAGAACGTGTCATAAATGACACTATCACATACCGATCAAGGTTTAGTGAGCTTGTGTGTCAAACTCCAAGAATAAACAGGTTTTTCCTTGCCTCAATATCTGTTGAGGGTTTTTCGCCTGCTACTACTGCAGCTTCTGCTTCGAGTTCCTTCTTCACTACAAGGTGAGGAGACGCGATCAGAATCACAAACAATTTACTGACAAACATTAACCACCCAGCGGAGTTCATTAGCGTGAAAAGCTATTGCATATCATTCCATGCCCTTTCCTCTGATGTGTATGATTACTATTTGTGTCTCTAGGTCTACAACAGTACATGTTAAAGGCACTAGCATGCATTTTCTGTAGGTCATGTATAGCTGATGTATAGCTACAAGACTTGTTTCTGTGCAGTTTGTGGGAACCGTGTATCTTTTGCAATACACCTTGATTGCGAATAGCATCCTGCGAGGTCTGAAGCCGAGGCCGGTACTGTTGCTGCTGCTCTATCCTAGCCAGGGCTGCAGCCCCTGCTCTCTGGGCTCCCTCTGTAACTGCATGGCGGGGCTTGGCAGGGGCACTGCTCTGCACCACCGGCGGGTTAGAGCTGCTAGGCACAGAGGACAAAGCAGACCTACATTGGTGATCATAGGTTTTTTTTTGTAGGCTTCGCATAGAAAACGCAACAAAAAGGCAAACCTTTAAAAGTGTACCGGACTGAAACATAATCAATACAAACAGTGTATCCACGTAGAAGATTCATAATGACCTACATATAGAGCAACGACATAAACACTACGACGTTCGCTTTAAAGATCATCAGTTTCACGTCAGTTTTACATCACTGGAGTATCTATTAGCAAACCAAAGTGGTAAAAACACTGCAACGAAACACGAATAGCGCGGTTCACAAACTTGAGAATAAATGAGGCTTATTCCCTTGTTCAGTCATGCCATCGAAGGATTTCTGTCTCCGGAGTTTCATGATGTTATTTAAAGGCAAAAAGTAATCGACACAAAATAAACTACGATATTCTAAAAAGAATCCATACTACAGGGATTTCACAAATAACGCTATCTGTACAGCTAGGGAAACAAGCGCTTTTAATCATGCAACTTATGCATTCTACCAACATGGACAATAAACTGGCCTAAATATACAGTAAATAAGCTTCCATCTGCTCATTAAAGTGCACAGAGAAACAACTGAATCAGCTTATGTCTCTGAAAAGTATTTACCTACTGTCTTCATTTAGTTTCTTTCCAGGTCCTGCCGACTTGAATTTGATGTCTTTCTTAATATCTTCAAAAAATTTCTTCATGTTTGTATTTTTATCAGTAACGGAACATGCACTGAGCTGATCGTATTTACATCCAACAGGAAAGGGGATCTGGGAAGCGTACAGACAGGAAATAAATTATATGCTAGTAGCAATCAAAATCGAAAGTTCAAGTAGCAGCGCCCTCATCTGGCCTGGAGGTGTCAGTCCAGCATAGCGAGGCCTGAAGAAACGAACCATGCATTTCATATATGAAAAACATGTATGTGATCGCATATACATACTGTCTCAAATTGTAGGATGTTTTAGAATAAATGTTAGAATTGTACTGAAATGTCATAAAAAAAAATTATCTGAAGGGACATACTGTCTGTATCTTGTATATGTAAACTTTTACCCATTGCTGGTAGTTTTACTGAAGTAGATTATGGGCTTACATTTTTTGTCTTAGTGATGCAAAAGCAAAAGAATCCTGGAACTTGAAACTATAACCTTACAATTTACAAATATGTGAATTTGTGAAGAAAATATAAAGGAACAAAGAGTTGGCTGGAGATTTCAGACAAAGTCATGAAGTATTTCCCAAAAAAGCAGAGGGCAGCTCACTCACTTATACAAACTTACAGCAAGAAACTCTTCTGTGGTCACCAGGTGGCTGCCTTCTCAATCATCCCTGGTTGTTTTACTTAATTGTTATTGGCTAGTTACATGCCATTTTCACATTCCTCACGTGTGAAGGTCATATTTTGAATATCTCGTGACCTTCCACTTGTTTTAGATCAGGTTAAGGCAACCTTTTTGCACAAAAACAAGATAAGGTAAAACATACACTTCATATTACAAATCGCAATAAAACATCCACCCATCTTCTGTAGTCACTTGTCTTATTCAGGGTTGGGGGGGGAGTCAAGATCCTAGGGGCACAAGGCAGGGATCAACCCAGGATGGGACACCAACCCATCGCAGGGCACAAGGCAGGGATCAACCCAGGATGGGACACCAACCCATCGCAGGGCACACTCACACATGCCATTCACTCACACCTGTGGGCAATTTGGTAACTCCACTTAGCCTCAGCATGTTTTTGGACTGTGGGGAGAAACTAGAGTACCTGGAGGAACCCCCACGGTGACATGGGGAGGGCATGCAAACTCCACAACCAGGGAGCCATGGTAGAGACTCGAACGCTGGTCCCAGAGGTGTGAGTGCTAACCACTGCACCACCATGCACTGCACCTCACAGTAAAACACCTACTCATTAATACCTGGATACATTTCCTTTATGAAAAGATGCTTTTACCCAGCTATGCCTTTTCTATACCCGCTTGTCCTATACAATATTCTTCTAAGACAATTTGCACACCACCCTTGAGTGGGCCTTGTGCTTTATCATGTGCACATTCATAACCCTTACCACAGTCACTTTTAAAACGTGTATATTTTAGTCTTAATACTTGGGCATCAATTAATATATTTATTTATTTACTCCAACACTCAAAATGGTGATCATAAAGTGATCAGAAAATGGTCATTCCCGCCTTACCCCCACACCGCCAGGGAAAGGAAATTTATGGGAAATATGTTGAGAATCCAGAGGGAAGTTGAACTGACCTTTCAGGGAATAACTTCTAGGCTGCGATACCATAGTATTCACATCCCATTATCCCCTGAGGAACTTCCCATCTGGTAGCTACATTGTTCCACAAACATCCCATGCATCTGTTACAATATTCTGCTGCCTGAGTGCTTATGCCAAAGTGTGAACCAAAACATTACAACGTACACCTATTACACTTCCAGGGAACACCACCCTGGGACAAACAGGTCGTCCGTCGCTAGACTTCCAGAGCTTGTCCTATGCCTCACTGCCGCCATCTTGTTTCTATCATCTGTGCATCAGTTCCCCGCTGCAACAGAAGATCATCATTAAGGTGCCGGAGATTTTTCCATCGGCAGGGTGCAGATTGAAATGGAGAAGATGGGAGTGAGAGCTGCTTCCTTTGTTGCAGCATCGGCCTTGACGTTTCCTTGTGACATCATATCCTGTGACCAGACATGGACTAGCAATTGGGAAGTCATTTAGCCTTAGATAGCTATATATTACATAGGTAACCAGCTGATTGCGATCAACAAAATATACGAGAGGGACCCCCCTGTCTTTGGCAAAAAAAACAAAGGGGAACCCTTTACCCCCCACCCCCAGCATCTTTGTTGGTAACCAGAGACACAGTAGGACCCCGTATCTACTAAAGAAGAAACATCTTTGTCATTAATTAGAAGAGTCAAAAAAGGATCTTGAGCAGGTGTTGTAGTATGGAGGGGCATGACATAAACAGGTCTCACATCCCCCACCTCCACATACCCCTGGGAGTGGGTCTGTACAGCCCTGATCAAACCGTCACTCTTTGTTGTTCTTTGTCACTTCAGGGTAAAGGGAGGTCAGGGCCTGCAAGACCATTTGTAACGCAACTGCTGCTCTCTGTAATTCCTTATCGTCCTTAATGGAGGGGGGCACTTAATGGAGGGGGGCATACAAGACAAAATATATATCTGCTTATCAAGTATATAGGCACAGTGAGTCGGGGGATATGAGCGAGTACAAAGCAGTGACGGATGTGACGAGGCGGTTCGCTGTGAAGGTCGAGTCCCACTTTCAGTCAGCTGACACCCAACTCCCGTGGGAGGACTTGGCATTATCCCCGATTACGGAGGTCAGCGCCTCTCTGGGATTCGTACGGACTCCTCGCTGGCAGACGGCTTCAGTGCCTTTTCTGCTCGATTCGATGCGAATGGAGCCGTCGTGTTCAATCCCTCCCTGTCTAGTGCTGTAGTTAAAAAAAGAAAATCAATCGATCAAATATCCAACGACCAACTGACCGGCCGGACGGACGGATGGATGAACGGTACATCCTTTATTAATGCTCACAGGAAAATTAAGATGTTACAGCAGCAAAAAAAAGAAAAACAATGAAAAGTCAGTGGTATTCCTCACACATAAGAAATTTTATATTAGAACTGAAAAATAAAACATTTCAAGTTATGTATTACTATGTACAAGGAATAAATCCAAATGATTGTCTAGATGATTACTTCCCTGTTGCCCTGACCAGCTCTTTAAAGATTATACCTGCTCCACCTGTTCTACGACCCCTGATCCTCTTCAGTTCGCCATACTGTATTTGCAGATCTGCACGCGAAATCGCAGACCTGGAACAGGGATGAGGGGGGAGGGGGGGCGTGGCAACGATCATATAGTTGAGGCATTGGAAAGACGGCCTGTCACCTTACATTATTACTCATCAGGCACTTCACAACAGGGGAAACAGCGGCTGACAGACTGCAGAATTCTACTGTATACAAGTAGAACTACACATGTTGCAGAATTTAAATGACTTTTTTTTTCAGACGTCAAGGAAATTTTCTTGCCATGGCAAGAAATGGCAATTCAAAAAGGACGTCTGATGATTCAGTTTTTTGGAGAACAGCATTAGAGTTTATTTGAGACAGTTATACAATCTGTTATTATCCTTGTGTTTGAAATTAAATGAGATGTCTCTGTGTCTGAAACTTCTTTATACAGCAATTACAGAAGATGTATGGATGGGTGGGTGGATAAATGTTTGCAGCAAAAAATATATAAAATTGTTATCACAATTGCAAATTGGATGCCTGAAAGAATTATACAATTTGAACCATCTATTACAGAACAAATATTGTGTTTTCAAATTTTTGAGTTTTTATAATTCAAACATGACAGGTCATATAAATGTATATAATGCCGAATTTCTTCACATAGATGTTCTTCAGACACGTCTCTGTTGTCCCTGTTGTATTGTGGGTGTATCAAACATGCACAGTGGGTGATGACAAGAGTGATCAGTGGCCACATGGACACGAGATCTTTATGCTGCAAGCGTTTGATCGCAGAATAGAATTTACATCGTTCGCCTCGTATGCCTTTCCACAGACACATCTTCGTGTATGCATCCGGAGAAGTGTGAGCAGGCCTTCATACTGTTCACCAAATTCGGGGAACCTGGGTCTGCATGCTCCCCTTTGCGATTGGGTCCTAGTCCTCCTCACAGGCGGACTCCAGAGGAGTGAAGGTGGGGTGCATCACCCTCAACATCGATGACCCCACCCCCAAAGCCATGTTCTGAGCCCACTGCTGCATGATTGAGCGGCCAAACACAGACCAAACAAAATAGTCCAATTCGCAGACGACGTGGTTGTAATTGGCCTGATCTCCGATAACGATGAGAAGGTCTATGTGGATGAGATGGAGAGCCTGACACAATCAACACCAGTAAAACCAAACAGATGCCACTGGCTTTTATGCACGAGCATTGCAGTGAATACAGCCCCCTCAACGTCAAATGGGTCCCAGCTGAAAGGAAGAGCACCTTTAGATATCTCTGAGTTTGTATCTCTGATGACCTCACCTGGTCCATCATGTACAGATTCGGATATCTAACGCAAGCAATCAGCTGTACCATCTTTGGCACCTGAGGGGGGGGGGTTCAATGCCACTCTCCGCTTGAGTGTTAGAATGTATCCTCACCATGGGTATCACAGCCCGATTTGGTAACTGCTCTGCCCTGGAATGCAAAGCTCTGCAGAGGTTGGTACCTTCAGCTGAAGGCATCAGCAAGGCTGACCTGCCCTCCCTGCAGGACGTTTACTTCAGATGGTACCGGAGCAGAGCAGCCGAAATCAGCAGGGACACAACGCACCCAAAGAACCAAGGCTGAGGTCAGTAAAGCGTGTCTGCAGTTCCTCAGTGAGAACTGAGAGGCTCAGAAGGAGCTTCTACCCTCAAGCCATCCGATTACTACATAGCCCTACAGACAGCCCACCTTAGGCATATTGATTTCAGGGAGGTAGGTGAGGGGCATCCGGGAGGGTGGGGGTGCTGGCCAATGTTTGGCTGGTATTACGGTAATACTGTACATATATATATATATATATATATATATATATATATATATATATATATATATATATATAGCTGGCTGGGGTGGGGGCAGGTGGCTGGAGAGTGGTGTTAAAATTTGGGGCGAGGTTGCAGTGGTGAAACTTACCACCGCTGAAATAGCGGAATGACAGATTTCCGCATCATTTGCGGCTGTCAGGGGGCTGCTGTTTCTTTGTGGGAGTCTCCCGGATACGTGGAATGTCTGCCCTTAGGACAGTTATATGTTTGTTAATAGATGTACTGGGTTGTTACATATGCACCATGCAGTTCATTTGCACACCTGTTTTTTCTTTTATTGTCCACTTTCTGTTCCTTATGTACCTATTTATTATACATATTTATTTCCCCCCGTTTTATTCCTTTATTGATATTGCTATTTTGAGTTGACCACCTTTCAGTTCACTGATGGTTGTCGTCCAACTGTACACTTTGCACGTGACAAATAAAAATGACTGAACCCTTGAATATATGGTGCCACATTTAAACCTACAATCCAGATAACCAGCAAACAGACGCAGCGACAGAATAAATTACACCGAACAGCGGGATGAATATGATAATATCCAGGAACTATAATTAGAAATCACGTGTCTGTATTATATGGTCTAGGGGCCACAGTAGTTAGCACATTCTCAATGGCAGTTGATTCTTTTTTATTTTTGTTTGTTTGTTGTTTTCCTGTCAGTAAAAATGTAACGTGTTACTCGGTGAATGATGTGTGTTTTGTTAGGATTCCCCGATGGGTCCCCGACCGTTCCCCTCCCAGTGACGCGGTCGGTCAGCTGACCCCGGCGCCATCTTGTCAGCCATTTCCTAGCTGATTCTGCACAGATTCTGGGTACCGCGCTGAGGTTTGCTTCACCCTGTCTGAGGCGGCACCGACGAACACATAAATAAGCCCGAGGCCGGCGGTGGCCGCAGTGAGGACTCCAGCGGCGTGAAGACGCTGGGTCAGCCCGCTCCTGGGGACTCCTCCTGCCGACCGGCGGGACCGCAGGGACGCAGCAGCCATGGCTCTGAAGATGGTCAAAGGCAGTATCGACAGGATGTTCGACAAGAACCTGCAGGACCTGGTGCGCGGCATACGGAACCACAAGGAGGACGAGGTGAGCCCGACTGGCGGCCCGGCGCCTCCCGGCCCCTGTTTGCCTAGGTTTCATGCCGAGGTGAGCAGCGGCTGTAGCGTGTACGAGTCAGACAAGAGGCAGGTGGTTATCGGTAACCAGGTAACTAACCATCCCGTTAACTGAGCACCTACTGCTGTCCTGTGGCGTTAGCTTAGTGTCGCCTTTTCTGCCCGGACTGCCAACTAATATACTAGAGGCGTCAATAGCGCCAAACTTCATACATATTCACATAAATATCGAAACAGGCGATACTTTTTTCAATTGGACATTTTTTTCTGAGCAGTTTTGACATTATGGGATGTTTTGTCCAGGTGCCGTTATCGCCCGACCTGTTCATGCGCGACACCCGTCGGTCACCATCATGATGACTGATCCCGAAATGGTGGCGGGCCGCGGGGGATGAGTGATCGCTTGCGGGTCGGGGAAGCTTTGCCGAGAGATCCAGGTGACCCGGTGCAGCAGGGACACGCAGGGGTGCTGACATCGCTTGGCTGATGACGGGACAGCTCCCGTCCCGAGCATCGTTTGGACTAAAAAGCGTTACATCTCTAGGTGTGTGGAGTTTAAGTCAAGGGAGGTGATGCTAAGATTATACTGTTCCTTGATAAGACCCCACCTAGAATATTGTGTGCAGGTTTGGTCACCATACCTTAAAAAGGACATTGCTGCCTTAGAAAAGGTTCAGCGTAGGGCTACGAGAATGACTCCTGGTCCTAGAGGAATGTCTTATGAGGAGAGGTTAGCTGAGCTGGATCTGTTCAGCTTCGAGCAAAGGAGACTAAGGGGGGACATGATCCAGGTATATGAGATTCTAACGGGTCTGGATGCTGTTCAATTGAATAGTAACTTGAATATTAGTTCAAATACAGGATACAGAATACTCGTGGCCATAGGTGGTAATTAGCTAGAGAACATTTTAAACTAAGTTATTTTAAATCAAGTTAGTGTAGTGCAAGCTAAAACCCTGTATTCCTTTAAATCTGAGATTTTAACAACTCTGACCTATTAGCTGAGTTCTCCCCAAACGAGCCCGATGGGCTGAATGGCCTCCTCTTGTTTGGTAATTTAAGTTCTTATGTAACCCTTCACACTATCCTGATTGGGTTAATCCACCTGGGGGGCAAACTTCTGAGGGGGTGCCAGTTTCACTTTGCCTCAGACTGTGGGTGCCGGCGTTGTTGATGCTCGCCTATGGTGCTACATTGGCTATGACCGGTGCGGATCCTAAGGGGGGGGGGGGGGTTCTCATTCATTGCTGTGATTGACTGATTATTTCCAAATGTATCTTTCTTCATACAGTAGCTTTGCGAAGGGTTGTGTATGTTATATTACACTGTGGTTTTTATAGGCAAAATCATTGATCTTTGTCGGTGCCTTCGTGCAAAACTTCACTAAAGATTTTGCAGACCCACGTTGACGAGTCATAAGTTTGATGATCTGAGGCCGGCAGTACATGTTATTGCAATAACATTATTATTTCAGTGCAGTACTTTTTATACATTGTGGGTTTTCTTGAGATCTCTGTACGTTTCGGTTTGTTGCATCTTGCATTGACTGTTTTATTTCCATATGTACAGTATGCCCGTATACATTGCTTAAAGTGTTTGTTATTGGCAATAATATTACATTTCTTTAGTTAGTCATGTGAGTCGTATCATAACCTCACTGCTGTTTGCAGTTCTGGTGACAGAGAGTTCTAGAATAACCTGGTTTGGAATTTTTGATTTGAATGTGATTTACAAGTTGTTTTATGTTCTACATATTCCCAGATTGTGAAAAAAATTCAACATGCATGTAGATACTTAATTTTTTAAAAGGTGAATTTTAATGATGGCTTTGAATGGATAATTTTAAGCTGGTTTATAAGCATTTTGACATGAAATGATTCTGACATTAGGGACAATATCATGTAGAGTTTCATGGCAAGTTTAATTAGGCTAAAGATTAGGTATCTGACACTAATATAGCGGCTATCTTACACTGTCTTATTGCTCTGTTACCAGATCTAAATACCACCAACTTAGTTATCCAGCAAGAAAAAAAATGTCTTGTATTTTGACAGACATATTTAAGATGTATGTCACTTGCTTATTCTTCTAAAAGTTGATGCTAAAATGGACCATGGCTCATAAGCCTGAAATTAAGTGGGATTTTTCTGACCGTGGGGAAATCTCGATAAATTTTGCTGTGCAGGAGGGATATTTTTTGACAATCAAATGGTTGACGGTCTGATTGTCACGATTGACTGTGTCTTAAGGATGGGCCTGTCAATTAGGATCAAGGTTGCCGACCACTGTTTTATCGTAATCATCAGTTTTCAGCCTTGAAGTGTTAGAATGTTATTTATATTTTCAGGGCTGTGAATCGGTTACAAAATTAACTAAATTTAAAGTAATTAAAAAACATTGAATTACACTGTTTTTTTATGATTAATTACAACATATAATCATAATTATTTGCATATTGAATCCCTGAATTAATGTAGGATTAACACAAAGGAAGTATATTCCAATACTTTTAAAAATGGTTTAACGTAAACTTGTTATGTAAAATGTGGATTTCTTTGCTTTCAATAAGGCTAGATGAACAGATGGCATTGTATGTTAGGATAAATGTTTTTAATTGCACATATCAGGGTCTGAACTTAACATAATCCCCTGAAAAGTCACTCCAATGGAACAAATTTAGCTGCTTGAACTGTTTATTTGTATATGAGCAGAGTGTACAGAGAAATGTCTCTAGTGGCCTGGTTAGAAAAATGTTTAGACAAGAATGGTAGGAAGTGGGAGAGCATTGCAATTAATAGAATCATTTTGCTGTTTTAAATAGGAATTCAGTTTATTTGTTTTAAATAGGAATTGTGACAGTGCTCAGGACACAAAGCACACAAGCCTGTCTGACTCACAGGCCTGTAGTTAAAATCTACATAAAGCAAGTGACCTATTTCTGCAGCCAGGTGTAGATGTTGATGAATGGAGCACGGCACGCCTTTTGTATTTAAGCATGAGGTTGTGCTAAAGGGTGACACTTAATTCCTCAAGAGGATCTTACAAGTCGGTTCGTTTTTCCACACCGGATAAGAATCAAGAGCAGACGGTCAGTGCACGTAATAATGGCGATTTATTTTACAGGAGCAAAGAAATATGCCGGGCTCCATTGGTATAATTACAGATTGTATGCAGATTGAATCTGATTTGATGATATTAAATGTTGATACTTGAATGTGTCACATTTTGTCCCCTTGTTTCTTGGGAGCTGGCTCCACTGATGTCATTTCAACACATTGACAGGCACAAGTGTCCCTAAAATGACCAACAGTATCATGGCTTCTGACTCAGCTTAATGCCGCTTTGTTCTTTTACCTGCACTGCAGTATTTCATGCTTTTTATTTATTTGTTCTTCGTTGAATGGTGAAAATGCCGATTCCAGTGCAGCAGTTAAAGATTAGTTAGGCTGATTAAGTTCTTTCTGAAGTTGTTGCTGTCCCTCTGATTGCCTGTTCGTCCATGATTTCTTGTTCTTTCATAAAATATTTTATCATGAACCAGTGATGCTCACCCGCATCTATGTTTATCAATGTTCTATTGAAGACTCTAAGATGGAATTAACAGTGCATCTTTGTATTTTAAACTATAAACTTAATAATAATAGGCCAAATAATAATAATCGATACTTTATTGATTCCCATGGGGAAATTCTCTTTACGCCTCACAATCAGTGATCAGAGCACACTGATTGTGAAAGGCAGCCACACACAGCAGCACCCAGGGAGCTGGGGGTTAAGGGCCTTGCTCAAGGACCCGCAGATGTGCCGAGGCCTGGCTCGAACCGGCGTCCTTCTGATCTCAGGCATAGAGGCTTAGCCCACTTATCTGTGCCTATATAATATTCATGATGTGGCTTCTATTTGTGGTCAGTCGTTTTTTTTACTTGGGGAAAAAATAAACAAATCTAATGATTATGGCCTTAATAGTATATGTAGTTTGGAAGTTGCTGGGACTGTGGAGATCACGGCGTGACGTAATCGCAATTATATGTCTCATGCGCAATAATCGATGAGACGATGGGTGAGACATTTGCCCGGACTCTGGCTTCTCGGTAAAATCTAGAGCCCTATAATCGCGATCACATCGTTACTTGCCCTAGAAGCTGCTGTTAGAACACTCTCTACATGAATGTGCAGTAGGATGGTGCGAATCTATGACGGTTACCTGCCTGGTTACGGCTCCCCTTGAGTGGGGTAACCTGGCCACATTCTCTCAGACTGGGGGGGGGGGTCCTCACTCTGAAGTGTTAATGTGTTTTTTTGGACCCCCTGTATTTTCTCCATGTAACGTTTCTGTTTGCTCTGCTAGTTTGTACACAGAGTATACAAACTAGACACCACCTATCCAGCCAGGATGTAGCGCGCGACCCAGTGGGTAGCGCTGTGCTACCCGGTTGGATACCTGTTGGTACTGAACTCTTAAAGAAATATAGCGTTGTCAGACCGTATGTCATGTCCTCTTTACACCGAACGCAGCCTATGTCTTAGTATTGGCAAATGGCAGAACAAGGGGCAACAATAGGCAAGAGCACTGACAACAGAAAAACATGAAAGGCTTTTATTTTCGTTTGTTACGTTTACTGCCGTACTGCACTGCCAACAACACAGCCCGTTACTTAGAGGGATTTAAGGTAAAGCACGGACAACAGAAAAACATGAAAGGCTTTTATTTTCGTTTGTTACGTTTACTGCCGTACTGCACTGCCAACAACACAGCCCGTTACTTAGAGGGATTTAAGGTAAAGCACGGACAACAGAAAAACATGAAAGGCTTTTATTTTAGTTTGTTCCGTTTACTGCCGTACTGCACTGCCAACGACATAACGATTTAAGGTGAAAACGGGAATCTACTTGTTTAAAAGTGACACAAAAAGCGTTTTAAGTATCCTAAATTGGTAACGCTTTACTTGACGGGGCAAAAATAATCTAATATTATACTATTACTTATGTATCAATTGAACAAGTCTTAGTTACATACTCATGACATGTTAATTCATCATTAAAAAATCGTGAAGCATGTTTTATCTGGACAGTCTCTGTCTTTGAATTCTGTAAACCTTTGTGAACTACTGAAAGAACAAGTCATGAATAACTGAAGTGAAATACTGACCTCTTGTTTGTTCATCATTAATGAATCATGGCGAAACGTTTATCCCAAGCAGTTACATTTGTTGTTTTATCTTTTAGTTCACAAAGGTTTACAGAATTAAGTTCTGAAGGAACTACTGAAGGAACAAGTCAATGACAAGTTAATGATTCATGATGCATCTTTTAGCTCAAGTAGGAACTATATCCGTTCATGAATTTTTTGTGATTTGTACTTCAGCACTAACTGAGCTATTACTAATATTTATCTCCCGCCAAGTGCAGTTACCAATAAATGATGACAACCAAAAAGGTAATAACATGAACACAAAATTCTGCAAATAATACTAGCCCTTAAAATGTCTATGGTGCCACACCATCTGTTAGCAAAATTCAGTTGACATAGATATTATTTGTGTTTTAGTGATGTTTTTGATGACAACTGTTTATTGCTTAGTTATTACTGATTTCTTTTTGTTAAATTCTTTCCTATAACCGGACTGTGTTTTCGGACAGTGGCACAGGACCTGAATCGATAAAGCAGCTGTGCGATTGGACAGTGCGTGCACCCCGACTCGATTGAACATCTGTGCAATGGATAGCAAAGGATAGGTGGTGTCTATCTAGGCCAGGCTTATGGATTGTTTGACCCACCGTAACGGAGATGGAAAATCCACCAATTTTTCACTCCTAGCTTTGTGCAGGAGAGTCTTTACTCAGTGTGTGTGTGTTACATTTGATACCTAAAGTCCCATTGTATAAGATGTAGCCGTGTATATATAAATGGAAATGAAATGGATAAGTTACATCATTAAGAAGGTGCTGTTTTGTCAAATGGTCTAAGGATAATACGTGAAAATGGCTATAGATTATAGTGAAGGCGATTAAAGTAGAAGGGTGGAAGGTGTAGATGTTTGGGAGGGGGGGGGTTCAAGTCAGGGCAAAAGCCCTTTTGTTTGCATGTTGTCACTTGATAACTGTATGGAGTGAGTCTGTTCTAGCTGTGTGAGAGTGAGACAGACCAGTATTCTGGCCTCCACGTTCCTCGTTATAGCCAGAGAGCAAAATGGTTGGTGCGTATGTTTGCCGTCACACCATAAGGGCGCCATTCAGTGCCCTGGTCCTCCCTCTGTGAATCCTGTTCACTGGTTTGCCATCCTGAATCGTTTGCAGTTTCCCCTGTTCGGTTTGCACTGGATACAGACACCTTATCTGAAGCTGGGGTTAGCGGCCCCCACCGTTCTGTTTTTGTGTGTGTGTGTGTGTGTGTGTGTGTGTGTGTGCTGCACAGCCTCAGATCGCTTACGTCTGCACAGAGCTGATCTCTTCATCTGCAAATCCAGTTTTCCTAGTCATCCCCTTTTTCTCTCTTGTGGCTGCAAGCGTGACACATCAGCGTAGCTTAGTTCCCTTTGCACTTGTTCTTTGTTTTAAAAGCGTCAAGCTCCTAAATAAACAGGAATGTAGCATATAGAAATCCATGTGTTGCCTTTTAAAAAATGGCAAATGTTTTTCCTAATAATATTTAACTTTAACATTCATAGGAACATTTATTACTAGGGTGTGACTCTATCAGGCTGCGTATTTATTTAACATTTGGAGAGAAACTGGGAGCCCAGTGGGATCAGTGATCTGTGGAGTTTGCATCCTCTCCATGTTATGCAGTTTTCTGCTTGGTATCCTACTTCCCAACTGCAGTTCAAAGACATGCAGTTAGGCTCATTTTTTCTGCATTGTCCATAGTGTATCAGTGTGTTAAACCATGTTTTGTCCCCCCCCCACAGGCAAAGTACATCTCCACCTGCATAGATGAGATCAAACAGGAACTCAAGCAGGACAACATCGCAGTCAAGGCCAATGCTGTGTGCAAGCTCACCTACGTAAGCCGAACTCTTCTCGCTATCCTCACTGTACAGTGGGCGCTGGCGTTTACTGCACAGCTGGCCAGTGGGAGCAGTCTGGGCTGTTATTTGACTGGCCCCCTCCGTTACACAGGGGACGCCGATTCCGATGAGCCGTCATTATGAGTATTCAGTCAGGCTAGTTACACTAATGAAGTGCTCTTAGACGCTAATAGAAAGTTTTCTCTAGAACACCAGAAGGGATCTAGCGGCTGGTTTGGCATCATTAGCGGCCAGTTGTGCGGTTGCTCACCGCCGCAGGACTGAAATCCCACCGCGTCGCGTCGTGCCGCGGTGTGGTGTTTACAGCCTGGATGTGAACGGGGCCCAGTGCTGTTTGCATAACACAAACCTGCCCTGCACCCTCCTCACAGTTGCAGATGCTGGGCTACGACGTCAGCTGGGCAGCCTTCAACATCGTGGAGGTTATGTCTTCCTCCAAATTCACATACAAGGTGAGGGGCGGCCATTCAAGGGACACACAGAAATGTGGCGCCTTTGAGCTGAAAGCCCAGTACCCAGCTTTAGCTCTGGAGTCTCTCTAACATACCATCTTCCTAACAGAGGATTGGCTACCTGGCAGCTTCCCAGTGCTTTCACGAAGGCACTGATGTCATCATGCTGACCACCAATCAGATTCGTAAGGTCTGTGACTCCTCCCCCCCAATTCAGATTGTCCTTGAAGGGGGCTGGTTATAACCATCCATCCCTCCCTCCATCTGTCTTCCTCTTAGGATCTCAGTAGTCCTAACCAGTATGACACAGGAGTCGCTCTGACTGGCCTGTCATGTTTTGTGACCCCTGACCTCGCTCGGGACTTGGCCAATGACATTATGACCCTGGTAAGCACCTCTGTCCTTCTCCTCTTCTGGTCCTGTATCATTTCATTTTCCTTACTTAATTCCTACTTACTCCCACTCTGTCTCAGATGTCCCACACTAAACCATTCATCCGAAAGAAGGCTGTGTTAATCATGTACAAAGTGTTCCTGAAATACCCAGAGTCCTTACGGCCGGCCTTTCCCCGTCTTAAGGAGAAGCTGGAGGACCCTGACCCTGGTGAGGGAAGCAGAAATGGGTTAGGAGGGTGAGATAACTAGTGGTGTAATTTTAATTCACGAAAAAAGAAGAGGCACAGGGATTCTGAAGCAGAGGACCACGCTGAAAGCTCGTGGGAGTTTTACTTACACAAAAATGCTGAGGGCAGAACAAAAAAAATGATTGGTTATCTCTCTGAACCAATCAGATTGTAAAGGAAGTGGGTTCTTCGCAAATAGAGGAGCTGGGACCTATCAATCAGATGTTTTTCCCCTGCCTCTGCTAGCTGCTTGGACCCACCTCTACAGTTTGATTGGTTATCAATCATTTTTCGTTCTGCGCTCAACATTGTTGTGCAAGTAAAACTCACGTGAGTGCGATGAAAAGGACAAATTTTCCATTATTCAATCCTGCACGCATTGTCAAAGATGGCTGATTGGATCATAATGCTGATTGGTTATGCTGTTTCTGAAAGCTGGGACACACCTTGGAGTAATGAATTTAAATGAACTTTTGTAGTCTACAACAGCTGTGCAGACGTTGTACGGACTCCTCGTAGTTAATTGTCGTCACCATGTGTCCCAGGGGTCCAGTCAGCAGCTGTGAACGTCATCTGCGAACTGGCCAGACGGAACCCCAAAAACTACCTGTCCTTGGCTCCGCTCTTCTTCAAGCTCATGACTTCCTCCACCAACAACTGGGTCCTCATCAAGATCATCAAGCTGGTGAGTGGCTCAGCACAGTGTGTCTCCTGTTCCCCCTGCCTCTTCGCTCGCTCCTTCTGTACGCTGAGATAGTCAATGAAGTGGGAAGTCTGCAAAAATAAAACCATTGTTTCCTGCTATAGAGCTGGTCTGAAGTGCCTGGTTCACCATTAATTCCTGCTGTCTCTGTTCCGCAGTTTGGGGCCCTCACTCCCCTGGAGCCTCGCTTGGGGAAGAAGTTAATCGAACCGCTGACAAACCTCATCCACAGGTAGGGTGGCGAGCGGGTGTGTCGACACTGGGTTCTGTGGATTTGCCACCCAATGACATCCTTACAGCTGGTTTTGTGACTAATAGATACTGTGAGAGGAGGACAATATCTTTGCTTCAGTCACATTAGTGATATTCCCATCTTTTGTTGGTTAAAATTAGTGTAGCATAGTTCCTGTGGAAATCTGCCTCAAGGCCTGTAATAGTTGATGAGAGGGAAATGATTGTAATTATTGAGAATGTTTTGACAGGCTAAACCTTTTGTCGTCTGCCTGTATGAGAGGCCTCATTTGACCTCGCCCCCTCCAACTTGTTTACCTTTTCCTTCTTCAGTACCTCAGCCATGTCTTTGCTGTATGAGTGTGTCAACACTGTCATTGCAGGTCGGTATCGTTTTATCTGCAATTCTGTTCTTGTTTGAGGACAATGACGTGAAAGATCAGGGTCGCATTTGTGCTGTAAAATCACGGTCACTTGTCACTAATGCTGTGAAGGTTAGCTGCGTGTTTGCAGGTCAGATCATAAACTTTATCCTGGTTTGTTTAGTGATTAGAGATTAGAGATGTAAAATGAGATTTGGTTTTATTCATCAGATGATGATGACTTTATCCTCTACCTTTTTTTGATGATGACTGCTACTGGTGACTGTGTCCTGAATTAAATTATAATACGCTATCAGTAGTTATTGAAAACTTTGAGTAAGATCTTTGGATACTGTTGTCCCTGCACACTCTGATGTAGGCACTGTGCTGAGTGACCGGCCTGTACGTAAGACTTCATAAGCATCTGTCTGTCTTTGCAGTGCTGATCTCACTCTCCTCTGGGATGCCCAATCATAGTGCCAGTATTCAGGTATTTTTCCAGCTTCTTTTTTTTTTTTAATTCTCTCCCATGAATACTGAGATTAACCCTTTACAATCCAATTAAATAATTAATTTTGTCAAGTTTATTAAGTGTCACTGAATACAGCAGGATTGTATAACATGTTTGCGTGGGACTCAATACAGTTAACTATGATCCTTCCAAAAACAAAGCACTTGTGCATCTGTTTTTTATTGCAAAATTATAAGCTTGTCGCATCTAAGCTGAAGTGTCTCCAACAGCAGTTTTCCCTCCCTCTCGCCCCCAGCTCTGCGTGCAGAAACTGCGCATCCTGATCGAGGACTCGGACCAGAACTGTGAGCCTGCCGCCGGACCCCGTGCCATTCCCACGCTGGCTGCGTCCTTTCGGCCGTTTAGACCCGTGTCCCTGGTAACTGGACATCCATCCCCGCCCTCGGGTGATGGTGGTTTTGTGGTGAAAACAGACCTGTGAGCGGCACCTGGCCGGGTTTGCGTGTTAAGCAGAGCACTGTTTCTGGGCACCGACTGTTAAACAGCTGGAATATGTGACCCCAGGGTGTATGAATCATTTACTGCTGTTATCATGCTATTATAAGTATTAACAACACATGCTTTAATCATCATTGAACATCAGTTTTTCATTTTTTTTTCCTAAGGAAAATACATTGTGGATTAGACATCAGCTGTTGGTTTTTTCTGTTACAAGAAGATAAGTCTCCCTGGTAACTGGACATCGATTATAGTTAGCTAGCTGGACAGCCAGTATCTTGATTTGTCACAAGACGGACATATTGGTGATGGTCTATAGAGGCTTTTTACCGGCAAAATAAAATGTATTTTCAGTAACACCGCATTCTAGTTTAAATACCTCTCCAAATCCCAAAGCGAAATGTACTTTCTGTGCACCATAATTTAATGTCAACATTTATTTTGTTTCCCAAAATAATTTGGATACATTTTGCAAAATTTATCTGGGTTACACTGTTGTGAGCAGACTAGGATTGTTTATGAAAACTTGCAGGTTTTGCTTTGCTTTTATATTTCTCCCTGAAACCATGTTTTTCCTAAAATACTCTTGCATGAATGTTAGGAGAAACAGCTTCATTTATATTCATGTATTGCTGGAGCCACTGAGTCACCACTCTAACTACATTTTTATAACCTTGGCTGTTTCTCATCTGGTTCAACATTTGTCCACCATTTTCATGATTTTCTTGCTTAATAAGGTCGGCCAATTATCATTCATTGGGGAATCTGTCTAATAATAAACGTCAGCTTGGAGACAGAACTACAAGCTGTGTGTAGAGCGCTGTTTGTGTGTAGAGCGCTGTTTGTGTGTAGAGCGCTGTTTGTGTGTAGAGCGCTGTTTGTGTGTAGAGCGCTGTTTGTGTGTAGAGCGCTGTTTGTGGTAACTGTGCTCCCGTTTCACACAGTATTTTGGACTTGTCACATAGAACATGTAGGGAAGCATTTGCTCTATGATATTGTCTTTATGACCAATATCGCTTGTTCTATGCCTTCAGTGTTTGTAATGACAGCTTATGTGCAGAGGAGTGCATATGTACCCAGTGTTCTGTCAGCGGTGACTAGGGTGGTCTTTGTGTCGAGCCCTGTTTCCGGAACCTTGCCCAGTGAGTGTCTTGCATGTGTTTTAGTGAAGTACCTGGGTCTACTGGCCATGTCAAAGATATTGAAGACCCACCCCAAGTCGGTGCAGTCCCACAAGGACCTCATCCTGCAGTGTCTGGACGACAAAGACGAGTCCATCCGACTTCGGGCCCTCGATCTTCTTTACGGCATGGTAGCGTTGTGCTTTTTTTTTCTATGTTTATTTTTTGGCAGTTTAGTTAAACCGTCTGATCCCTTTGGGAGGAAAAACGTGGACTGTCTGTGGGTCCCGAGGATCGGATTGGGGAGGGAAACGGCTCTAAATCAAGGTTAAGTGATTTTCAGGAGCTGATAATCAGTGATGATTTTTCTTACTAACGATGCCGCCTCTGAATCCTAGTGTTACAAGAGGCACTATATCAGGCAGTAGAGTTTTTGAAGTATGTGTGTATATATATATATAAATGCATTTAGCATTTATTAATCCCACAAAAATCCAGTGTGTGCCATTTATTGTAATGCTGTCACATCTTAGAATGGAGCCAAAAAACATTAAAATCAGTGTAAGTGAGCCAGCCAGCTACTTGTTCATCCATAGTATGAACCGAAGGTGAAGGAGGGGCCTGTAGCGGCGTGAACGTCTGCGTGTGTGTGAAGGTTTCCAAGAAGAACCTGATGGAGATCGTGAAGAAGCTGATGCTGCACATGGACAAGGCGGAGGGGACCACTTACCGCGATGAGCTGCTCACCAAGATCATCGACATCTGCAGCCAGAGCAACTACCAGTACATCACCAACTTTGAGTGGTCAGTACAAACTGGTACCCAGTGTGGCAGGTTTGGCTCAGGGAATCAGATGAGATATGTAGACGTTCGATGCCTGGTCTGGTGGCTGTGGTGGTCTCCAGGAGCCCTTTATGGAGCTCCGTACGAGCTCCAGGTCACTTGGTGTGTATGTAGAGCCTTGGTATTTCATTCTGAAACAGCTTTGCCATCAGCAAAAACACAGGGCTAAACACCTAATGTCACCGCTTCCTACCTATATTTGTTTTTAGGGAGCCAGTCTGTGTACCAGGCACTGTGAAGTCACAGAACAAATAGCTGAGTGTAAAACAAACATCTTTTTAAATCTGCATTGTGACCTTTGGAAGCAGTATGTGCACAGATTCATTTCCAGAGTAAAACTCTAAACACATTTGTAAACATTTGTCTTCTATTCCCAAATCCTTTTCTGTAGACAAATGGGGGGGAGAGACAGGTGCATTAGCGTTTCCTGTGTGCCCATTCACACCCCCCACCCCGTGTCACATGACCCCTCCGGTTGTTGCGGCCCCCACTTTGGGAATCCCCAGTGTTTTATTGGTGAAGGTGGAGTTGCACTTCGAATCTGGCCTGAGTGACAGTGCTCTGTCGTTGTCCCCCCCCCCCCCAGGTACATCAGCATCCTGGTGGAGCTGACCCGGCTGGAGGGCACCCGCCACGGGCACCTCATCGCCTCGCAGATGCTGGACGTGGCCATCCGGGTGAAGGCCATCCGGGGCTTCGCCGTGGCCCAGATGGCCATGCTGCTGGACAACGCCCACATGCTCACCGGCAACACGCAGCGCAACGGCATCTGCGAGGTGCTGTACGCCGCGGCGTGGATCTGCGGCGAGTTCTCCGAGTACGTACCGCCGCCGCCGGTCACGTTCCGCGTCACGCAGCTGCAGAGAACCTCAACGCCTCATTCGCTTTAGCGATGATCGGTGGCCCTGAGGTACTCAATGCTTCCTTAGTTACTGCTGAACTACATGAGGTGGGATTTAGCATGATTGATAGAGCAGGCGATGACAGAGCATGTGGCTGAGATTTTACGGAAGCATTCATGAGTTCAAACAAATAAAATAAGCAGGTGTTTTCGTGGGTTAAATGCAATGAGTAAGACATTGAAATCGGAGGGGGGGGGGGGTAGCCTTTGATTGGCCATAATGAGGCACAACTAGAGTTGAGTGGTTTGGTTTGGATGTAATGGCTAACAGAGAGTGAAAATTGAGCCCAGGCTTTGAATGAGGTGAAGGGTTACATTTACCCAGTGTAGCCTGTACTGTGGTTCGCGGTGATGTAGAGCATTGTAATGTGTGAGAGGACACCGGTGAGCCTTATGTGGGGCCTGATGTAGAACGAGAAGAGGAGCCTTGAAGCCTGGTGGGGGCTGAAACATGGGCAGCTGTTCTCAGCGTCTCCTTGCTGGTTTGGCTGTAATTAACCCAGCATGGCGGCATTTTAGAATGTTCTACAGCGCAGGAGGAATAATGCAGTGTAAGAACTGGGGTTCTCTCATTTTTTTGTGGCCAAAGGTCCGCATCACATTTTTGATCAGTGGTCTGGAACAAAACAACATTTCATGAACGTTAATGAACTAACAATAATTTTTGATAAGGACATCAATACATTATATTGGGAACTTTATTAAAGGCTGATCTTTACGACTCTCTGGGGGCATTATGACGAGTTACATGTGTTCAAAATTTGGTGGTTCTGCGTCATATTTTTGTCCTTCAAACCAGCCTTTTGACATTAACCATTTTGATTGATAATGGTGGATTATCACCTGGGTCCTGATTCTTGCGGAATTAGAGATCCCCTGCGGTAGACCGTCAGAATGATGGGGCTACTAGAGGTCATGCTGGGAACACGGACGTGGGTGATGGTGGGAGTGTGACCCCCCCCCCACAGGCACCTGAAGGACCCGCTGCAGACCCTGGAGGCGATGCTGCGGCCCAAAGTGGCCACCCTGCCCGGCCACATCCAGGCAGTCTACGTGCAGAATGTAGCCAAGCTGTTTGCCACCGTCCTACGTGGCCAGGAGGGCGTCCCTGACAGGCAGGTGGCACAGGAGACCAGCCAGCTGCTCATTGACAGGCTGCCACTCTTTGTCCAGAGCGCCAACCTGGAAGTGCAGGAGAGGGTGAGCGTCAGGTCCACACCAATCACCTTTTGGGGGCGTGGGCCCTGCTGACCAATCCACACACTTGCTCCATTCTTACCGCCCCCCTTCGTCCCCAGGCCTCCTGCATCTTGCAGCTGGTGAAATATGTTCAGAAGCTGCAGCAGAAGGAGGTGCAGGTTGCTGAGGAGGTCACGGCCCTGTTTGCCGGGGAACTGAACCCTGTGGCCCCCAAGGCACAGAAGAAAGTGCCGGTCCCCGAGGGGTCAGTACCCGCCGCCGGCCCCCACTCCCCTTCCGGCGTGTTCCCTAATGCCAAGCGCGGTCCGGCCTGGTTCGGCACTAAACCGCCATGTCGTCTCCAGCCTGGACCTCGACGCGTGGATCAACGAGCCGCCGTCGGAGAGCGAGTCCGAGGACGAGAAGCCCAAGGCCGTCTTCGCCCAGGAAGAGCAACGGCCCACCCGCCCCCGACACCCCGAGGTGGACGAGAAGGAGCTGGCCAGGGTACGGAGCTCAGCGCAGCAGCGTCCCATGCTAACTGCTCATATGAAAAATAAGAGAACATCTCCCTGTGGTCACTGTTCCCGATTTACATCTGTAATGTGTTTACTGTATATGTAGTTTGCCATTTTGCTGTGAGGATCTTCATTTACCTGCAAAAGCTGGGGAGCTGTTTGCCCAGAACACGTTTAATGAATCAGCTGAATTCTAAGATTCGGTAAAATGGTATGATGATCCACCCCAGTCAAAAATGCACAGGTGTAAGTCTCATTCGGACTTGCCACCCCTCTCTCTCACTGAAATCTGTGCTGCGATCGTGTACAGTGACGTTGATAAACTTGTAGCCTAGGGTGACCATCTAATCCAGTTCAGGGGGGACACTGTAAGCTAGGACAGGGTTTGCAAACTACCATTTCTGTTAAAAAAGACCTGGATTTCACCTGGAGTTCTTGCTGTGTGCTGATTGGTCAGCCTCCTGTAATCATGCATGTGTCACTGGTGTTAATGTGAAACAGCTGGATGAGTTTTTCAATCAAGGAAACAAACCGGTAAAAGCACAAGAAGAGTTGAAATATTTAGCCAAGCGCAGGAGCCTTTCAGGTTTAAAGTAGTTTATAAAAGCTGAAGTAGCTCATTCTGTCCCTATGGACATGGATTGGGTGGTCACCCTATCGTAGCCCTGTCCAGTCATCAGTCCTATTGCAATGGTGATCAAATTCATCTGTGTACCTGCTTATGCTACACATGTCAATCACGGCGGTGTCCCCCAGGCGAGCTTCCCGAACCTGTACGCGCCACTAATCGCTGTCAAATGCTTCTATGTAGCGGAGAGAAGCCAGGAAACAGGAGCAGGCGAACAACCCGTTCTACATCAAGGCCTCGCCGTCCTCCCAGAAGGTGAGCCGCCGTGTGGCCGCCGTGTGGCGCCGTCCCACCCCTGTGCCGGAAAGGTGAAGGCTGCCAGCAGATCTCATTCTGTGCTGGTCGTCCAGATGCCCACAGAACTGCTGAAGGACGGGCAGTATTTATAAAGCAGGTGCCCCTCTGCTCCATCTGCCCGTCTGTGTGCAGTTAATATAAGTGTAGCCATTTTACAGGCTGTTTTGATGAAAATCGGTACTTGTGAAATGCGCCTTTGCCATTCAGCTATTGCTAACACTCTTTCTAGTGATGTTTCGACGTTCGGACCGATTTCCAGGCATTTGTTTTGCGCTGCGATTCCGTGCTGTGGGTGCTGATGAAATGACTGCCGTGACTTTGGGCTTTTTCTTCTCCTGCTTGTCTCCGTCGGTCCTGCAGGTGTACGCAGAAACCCCAGGTGTGGAACACATTCCCGTGGTGCAGATCGACCTCAGCGTGCCTCTCAAAGTCCCAGGTGGGTCTGGGAGCATGTTTCAGTGTGTGGATAGTCAAGTCGTCCGATCTAGGCGCATAACCTTCCTCGGGGATTGATAAAGCAGACTTTCCCTGCCTCTCCTCTCCCCGCACTTACGCTGCTCTCTGCTCAGTTCAGCCTCCTCCTCCTCCTCCTCCTGTCTGTCATGTTAGTGCCATTTGGTCGTTCCTTTGTAATTACGTGTGAGAGATGTGAAGTAATTGAAGGCAGTGACCGATTTTGACACTTGCACCGTGCCCTCTTACTGCTTAGTGCTTTTGTACCGTTTTATTTATTGCACTATTGTACTATACACTGCGGAATATGCTGTTGTGCATATTTCTATTACCGTGTAATGCACCATATGCTGTGTACTCCCTCGGTCTCGTGCGATTTCATATAGCGCATTTTCACTTTTGCTGATAACCCCGTGACCCCAGGGAAAGAATTTCAATTCACCGTCCACCGACGTGAATCTCGTCGATCCGAAGTGAAGGAGCCGTTTCTCTAGCTGCCCCCTTGGGTTTCATCCGGCCCATTTTGCTGGGTCACACCGGGTGTCTCGCTCTGCTGTTTCCATGTGGCCCAGAAATGGAGTTAATTGATTTTTTATTCTTTTTTTACTGACATTGTTCATCTGAACCCCCCCCCCCCCCGCCCCTGACCCCCCTCCCGGTGTGCTTTCTTAGGGATGCCCATGTCTGACCAGTATGTGAAGCTGGAGGAGGAGCGACGGCAGAGGGAGAAGGCAGAGAGGAAGAAGAAAAAGGAAAAGAAGAGGAGGAAGGATAAATGTGGGCGGGGTCACCGGGCAGAGTCGGGCGGCGAGAGCGAGGAGGACATCACGCCGGCACATACGGTGGACATCGTCACCGAGGAGATGCCGGAGGTACGGGGAGGTGGGGGGGGTAGCGGGGGTGAGGCAGGCAGGCGGCCGTCAGCTAGCGGTCAGCTAACACGTTTGGGATGCTAAATGGAGCCGTCGCCCAATTACAGATTAAAAACACCAAAACGTCACAATCCAGATAATCCTACTTTAAAAGAAACTATATGAAACGAAGCTGAAAGATCCACAGGTTTGGGTATCAGGAGAAGACGTGTGGTTTTCTCTTTCTGTCCCAGAATGCTTTGCCCAGTGATGAAGATGACAAGGACCCCAGCGACCCCCACAAAGCTCTCGACATAGACCTCGATAAGTTAGTACCATCTTTCTTTCGGCCATTATGGTCATTATTTCTCTCTCTACATATTTTGTGTTCTAAACACATATAGCGCCGTTACTCTCTTCTAAACGCTTTAGGGTATATTTATTTATACATAAGATTCAACACAGTAAACAGTGTAAATGAAATTCAAATTTAAGGATGAACAAAAATAGGAAATGACTGGGCTGATGAACGTACATATGTACCCCCCACCCAGTACGAAACTGGGGAAGTGTGTCCCCCAGCAGCTATGGTTCCTAGTTAGTAAGCACGTCCTTCCACGAACTTTCATACGACGCACTCTGTCGTGATACCGTGTCCTGTGATTCTCTCCCCCTCTGTCACACGCACACACCCCTCTGCCGCTCTCCCAGTCTGGTGATGGGAGCCACACGCAGGTAAGCTGGCCCACCATGGGTATCGGGCCAGTGTGCTGCTTCAGACCCGTTTAAACCAATGGGACGACCTTGTCAGAGAGGCAGGTTCTGAGAAGTGAGCCTTAATGCTAGATTAGCCGGTGCATCCGTGGAGCCCAGAATTAGCTGAAGCTTTGCCTGGCTTGAGCATGTAACGTGAAATCGAAGAGAGGAACGAAGCAGTGCATGCTGGGTATGGCCGGTGTTCTGGGTCGTTTCAGTGAATTCCGCTGCTTGTTTGAATGATTAATGTCGTATTTAAGCTGAATGAGTCAGAATCTACAGTATTGATTTTAAGTGGCGCAGTTCCAAACACTTAAAAATAGGCAGTAAATTCTCTGAGGCCGACTCTGACCGACCCTGCCTGGGTTATGCTGCATTACATCATGCTGCTTATGACAATGCGGCTCAAACACAGACCTGGGCTGGCAGTGTGCAGGCGGGACGTGGCTGCTTGGCCTTCTGCTCCCTGCTGTCCCTCCTGCTGCTTACACACTCGTGCCCGTCACTCTTTGGGCTTCAGATCTTTCGCCGCTGCTTTTCGGCGTCACCGGTCGTCTGTGTCCCACAGGCCGCTGGTGGACAACGAGAAGCTGCCCGTGAGGGCACACCGGCCCCCGGACGCCCTCAAAAGTCCGGTGGAGGGGGGCGAGGGGGAGGGCGTCGCTCAGGAGCCGAAGAAGAAGAGCAAGAAGGACAAGAAAGAGAAGGAAAAGAGGAAGAGCAAAGAGCGGAAGGCGAGTGTGTGCTTTTGTTTTGCCTGTTTCGGGATCATTCTGGGTTTGTTATTGGTTTAACAATCTCCCGCTTTTCCCGGAAAGTCTTTCACTGTTGTTGTGCACTTCTGTAACAGTCGGGCTCTGTAGCGCTCGGTCTGTCCTCAGCCATCCTCTCCAGCGACGTCCAGTAACGTCCCACCGGTCTCTGCCCTGCAGAAAAGCAAAGAGGAGAAGAAGAAGAACAAACACGGGCAGGAAAGGGGAGAGGAGCCCGAGGCGGGGTCGGCGGAAGAGCCCGCGGCTATGGCGGCGGCTGCAGAAGCGACGAATCCACCTGCGGTGACAACGGCGGAGGTACAGCACCGTAACCGCTAGAGACAGGTACCACGGGACCTAGCCAGCGTTGCACAAACGATGACCAGTAGGGGGAGCTCCACATACACCTACACATACAGGACATGTTTGTTTTGTTTTGGGTTAGTTTCTGAAATAAGAGCAGGGAGCTGTCAGGAATGCTTCCTGAGTGACTATTACGGCTTCATTTCAGTATGTCTGCCCTAACCCCTCCCACCCCTTCTAATTCTAGGTATCTGATCTGGATTTTTGGCTCTCTAGTGCTCCAGTGCCCTCTAATAAAAAGGTTGAGTTTCTCTCGTTTTTATTTTTTGGCCCTCATGTCTCCTCGCCCCCTCCTCACCCCCTCCTTGCCCCCATGTCTGTGGAAGTCTCTCTTCTGTACTTTCTAGCTGTCATACGTACCCGAGATTCTGTAGTTTTCATTCTGCCAATGCTAGCTCTTGTCTACTGTGTGTTTGTGTCAATTTGGAACATGTTTTTGTCACTTCTGTCTGATTCGTTAGTCTCGTCTGTGTGGGTCTTTTCCTTACGCCTCGCGGTCCTCGGGGTAGATCCCATTTTCCAGCTTATCCCGCCGCCTTTGTCAGACCGGCTGAGAGCCACTGGGAGGCAGACTGACTCTCCTCAGCTGGGGCCTGACTGTCTTGTGCCTCTTATTTCATTACCCTCCCTCACTCTCTCTCCTCTGTCATCTCAGGCTGCTTCTGTTCTGCTCTCTGAGGGAGCGCCTTTCCAGCTGAGCCCATCTAACGTTTAAGAAACTCATTTGGAGCATCTGCCTTCAGGAATATCAGAGCCCATTTTAAGACATTTGTGGAAATGCAACTTTGTATAATAATCTGTTATCTGTGATTAAAATCCTCCCCTAAGAGTGGCTCTCGTCCCCCATTTCTTAAAGCAGTGTTTCCCAACCCTTTGGTCCTTGGGGCCCACAGATGGTCCATTTTTTATTTTATTTTTTTTGCTTCCTCTCAGTTCCCTATTGGGAGGGAGCAAAAACGTGGACTGTCTGCAGGTCCCCGAGGACCGGATTGAGAAACACTGACTTCATCGCTACTGCTGTTGCCTTAATGAGCAGCAGCCACCTCAAAACACAGCTGTCTGCTTAAAGTGATGTTTGACTTGCATTTGTGACCCCTATTCATTTCACAGAGGGCTATTATATTTGACCTTCAGCAAGAGTTAAAGGCCTCATCTGCTCGTAGCCCCCGTAGGTCATGTGTGAATACTGGCCCACTTCCCATGAGCTGAATTAGCGATGCCTGTCCCGCTGTGTCTACGTGTGTGAGGCACTGCAGTCTGGCTGCCTTTAAAGGGCAGTTTTTACCTCCACAGGAGGCAGCGGTTCCAGTTCCGGAAGTCGTCCCTGATGCCGCCCCGGTTTCTGAGCCGGACGAGCCCAAAGACGCTGAGCTTGAGGAGCCTGTGAGTCACCGCCGATGGCTAAACGATGATGACGTCTTAGCTGTCCGCTTCTCCCTGTTGAAGGAGAGGATTCTGAGTAATGGGTCTGAGCCAAGTGCCGGCTCTCTTCAGGAGAGCTTCTTAGTACGACTTCTTGTGAACATATTACAGCCTGATTCGTGAATTCGTGTCATAATGGTGCTCTTGTGGTAGGGGAGAAACACGAGGGGTGAATTCCATCTCGACACGTGCATTTGCACAGTGGCGCCCCCTTCCTGTGACTACTGCGATCACATGCACACAGTCGATCTCTGGTCAACCTAAACCGTTCTGATCTGACTTCAGAAATCCTCCAAACACAAGAAGAAAAAACAGAAAAAGGAGAAGGAGGACAGGGATAAGAAAAAGAAGAAGCGGCACCATCGTCACCATAGCGACGGGGGAAGGGCAGAGTCTGTGCGGAACGGCGAGGAGGAAGAGGAAGAGGAGCCTCTTCCAGTCAGTATCCATCGCATGTCTCCATGGGGCGCTGTTCGCCAAATCACACTTATGTAGGGTGTGGCGATGTGCCCTGAAAATGATCACAGTGTTTTCCAATATTTTCACAATATCAGTATTTATCACGCATATGTAGAAAAAAATAAAATATCGCAGGTGTTTTTTTTTTCTTCCCTGATAATCAGTCATTCAATTTTTATGTTTAATCCTAGGGTTTGCAAAGTGCTTTACAGACATTTACACAATAAGAATTACAATTTGCATAACAATAAGCACAGGAAAAAAATGTTGATGATCACAATATGATATTTAAGCGATATCGCCCAGCCCTACAGTCACACAGCCCAGCTTCTCCTTAACGCTGTATCAGACGTGTATTTTGTCATTATTTTCATGGCACGAAAAGGTGTTTTGCTTAGATATATTGTGCCTCAGGTTACCTACACCAGGGTATGAATGTGTTTTTTTTTCCGTTCCCTTAATCTCTTCAGCCAATGTCCAACTACTGCCTCCTTGCTGAGAACCCTTACATCAAAATGGTGAGTAAGCCTTTTCTCTAGCATTTGATCATCTATCGCACAATTGTTTCCCGAACCTGATCCTCAGGAACCCCAATCCGGTCTTTTACTTCTGGGTTCCTGCAAGTGTTTGCATGTGATTCTCACTGTGTGCGTTTCAACGTAAAGACTAATTATTTTTATATTCTTTCTTTATTAATTTAAAGATAATGGAGGATGTAGATGCAGGTATGGGTTTAACCAATAGGGTGATTTGCTGAGTTTTTGGGTGACGCTTTGGGTGATTTGCTGTGAGGTGTTCTTCACCTGGAGCGTGTACAGTGGTGCGAGACGACCGGCTCGGTTCTGTAACGAGACCTCAGTGGAATGCATACCTTTTAAGTGGGAAGGACTGGGTCGGTTTGTCCCATTCACTCCTGCTTGACTGCAGCTTTGTAATAGCTACATATGCATTTAAAATCACTGTTGATGCGTCCAGAGGTGAGATTTTCATTTTTTTTTCCTTTAAGACATGCTAAGGTTTTACTGAATAAGCTGCATAGCGCAACATTTTTTCCCAGGCCTGGTTCAGTAATTACGCTGCATATTGATGTGGTGGACTTTTTGCATGAGTGTCATTGGCCGTACCCGAGGTGCCCCCGTCCGGCCACTGGCCGTACCTGAGACCTCTTCATTCCTTGTTCAGTCGTACGACATCCAGGGCAACTTGCAGGATGGCAGCCAAGTGGTGGTGTCCGTAATATTCGAGAATAAAAGCAGCAGCAGCAGCTTCCTGAAGTCCATGGAGTTCAATGTGCTGGACTCCCTCAATTCCAAGCTGCAGCGCCCCGAAGGTGCCAGCCCCCACGAGGCTGTCACCATCCCATTCCAGCTGCCCCCTGGTGAGTAAAGAAGCAACTATAATGTTCTTGTGTTAAATGAACTTTCCTATTAAATATTTAGAATTCTCTTAATCTCCTTATATTATGCTTAGTTCTTTGCCCTTTAACCCCACCCCACTCTGCCTCCTCCTACTTGACTTTGCAGCGCCGTTGACTAACCTGACCTCTTCTCGTTCTGGCAGGAGTCTCGAACGAGGCGCGCTTCGTCTTCTCCGTGCAGAGCATCGTCATGCCGCAGAAGCTGAAGGGGACCCTCGCCTTCATCGTCAAGGTTGGGGTCGAGTGTCCTTCGTCCTGCTGCATGACAGACACACCCCTTAGCCATGTTTAACATAAACTGGGAAGTGAATGGGAAGTGAATGGGAAGTGAACGTTTAGGATGCACCTAACTGTGTGTGTGTGTGTGTGTGTGTGTGTGTGTGTGTGTGTGTGTGTGTTTTTCCTTCCTCTTGCACAGTCTGAGGATTCCTCCACTCATGAGAAACTGGATTTCAAACTGCACTTTACCTGCACCTCCTACATGATCACCACTCCGTGTTACAGGTACGTGGGCGTGTCCTCAGCTGGCACTCCTAGGGGAGGACTTGCCTTGTACCGTGCCGGAGCACGATTGCCCCCCCCCCCCCCCCCCCGCTGGTCTATCCTCACATTGCACTTAACGTTCTCTGCCTGAGCACGCTTTCATTATCACCGTGTGACTTTGCGTTGTAGAAAACATAGGAAGGAATGCGCAGTCGCTGAAGCTATAGTGACGCATTGTGGCGAATCGGCGTAATGCCCACGACGCCCGTGGATCACTCTGCGTGCTCCTCGTGTGCTTCTCCGCTTGGCCTCCCGCTCGGTCTGCGGTGTCTTTGCCCCGGTCGTGGTCGGAAAACCAGGCCCAGTAACGTGCTGCCATTTTGCCAGTGACGCCTTCGCCAAGCTGCTGGAATCCGGGGACCTGAAGGCGAGTTCCGTGCGGCTGGAGGGCGTCAGCATGCCTTTCCACCACCTCCTCGCCAGGATCTGCTTTCACCACCACTTCTCTGGTACGCTTCCTTGGGGGGGAGGGGGGGACTGATGTCAGAAACGGTCCTCTGCCTTTTAAATAAAACATGAGAACTGGGAAATGAGGTAAGGATGATAAATCACTATGGATATTAAGCATGAAGATTTTTGAGAGACCTTGAATATGGGATTTGAAGATCTTCTGACGCATGCGGGCAATGACATTAGCTGATCCATTTCTCTCTCCCTCCCCCCCAGTTGTGGAGAGAATCGATTCCTGTGCTTCTATGTACAGCAGGTCAATCCAGGGTCACCATGTCTGTCTGCTCGTCAAAACTGTGAGTGTATAGAAAATCTCCAAGAAGCCATTTCACTTCAGGCTTTGTAACTTAAGCTGGTGATGGTTTTTTTTTTTTAATCTTTACTAAAATATACATTGTATCACTTTCTTCCCCTTTACTCGGTATAGTGTTTAGCAGTAAAACATCCTTCTACATTTTTTGTTTCCTTTGTGGTCTCCTGATTTCCTGTTACCATGTCTCTCCTCTCAGGTTGACCAGACTGTGTCAATTGATGCCAAATGCGACGAGCCATCGCTGCTGGAGAACGTGCTACAGGAGATCAAGCAGACCTTCGCCAAGTGCTGATTGTGTCCCGTTGTCCCCTGTGCCCCAGAAACGCTCGCATACTCACACACACACACAGGCATAACAACACTGTCTGTTACACCCATGTTCCCTGTCTTTCACTCTTACTTTCTTTTACTCGGTTGATTAGCAGCTCCATCTATACCTGTCACCCAGTCTATTCACCCTCAAACCTATTTACTCAGTCTTGTGGCCCATTTACTGTAATTAAACTGCTACATCGTTGCTTTTTTCTCCTCGGTTCTAAGTACTTCCTGTCACATGGTTGTGTTCAGCTTCCTGTGATGTGGTCTCCCTCCACCTCTCTGTTTACTGCAGTCGCTCCCTAACCTCTCATCTGCTGGATCTTTTCAGGCCTCCGGGTGAGACTGGACTTTTCCCCCTTTCTTTTTTTTTTTTTTTTTTTTTTTAACGTTTTCTGTTCTGTTGCGTTCTGTCACCGCGAAGCTGTGCCCCTGAAAACTGACACACCTGGGTTCGGTTTCTCTGCTGCGGTCCTGCTCCTGTTATTTCAGACTGAATCTCCAATAGTCTGGTTTTCACTACCAGCCACTTTACTCTGTTAGTTTTCCCTCCCTTCCTGAACTCAGACTTATTCTCATTAGCCAACAATTCCTCAAAAGGAGAAGAAAAGTTTTTATCCTACATACTTGTAATATAGTTTGATGCAAAAGCTATACTGGATCAAGAGGAAACAGGCTTTTGTCCAGGCCAGTGTTAGGGACTTATGCACTTAATTTCATTTTCATGTAATAAATTTTCCCTGAATGGAAGGTTTCAGATTCCTGGAATAAGAGTGATCCATCTTGGCCAGACCTCAGTTCCCCATGTCAGTGTGCTTGAGCTCTTTGGGTTTGTAAGGATGAAGATGTAGCTCTCAGACGGCCTGGATCACTGCTTCTCCTCATTACCTTTGAATACTTCATTGTCCAGCGTAACTGATCCTGTTCCGCACTCTGGGAACCAGCATGTTTTAACCGCTTATGTTAGTATGTGGCTCCTTATCAGGTTACCTGTATCTTGTTGGCATCTCCAAGTATAAATTTTCTTTGTGTAGATGAGTTTTAGGAGTGACTGGTGGATACTTCGATCCATTATAGATCATTTTCAAGGTCTTTGTTCTCTGGAAGTTGACAATATAAAGCTAAGGTGGAAGCGACCCCCCCCTGTCACCGTGAGCCCCTCTCTTCTGCTCCCCCCCCCCCCACCCATCATGAGCCCGTGTCAGATGAGCTACGTTCGTGCCGCTCTCACACACCACGCCTCAGATACATTCCAGTGTCGCTCCTCCCAGCGCTGCCTTCACCCGTCCTCTGCGTTCAGTGCATTAGCGCAAATCCTGTACGATCGCAGCCGCAAGGAGAGAATCCACCTCTAACTGGACTCCCAACTGAAAGACTAGGACTTACTAGTGCATTCAGGCTAAATCCATCCATCCCCGCGCATAGCTGTCTGTCCGATCCCCCGTTATCTGTTTGGTTTGACTGTAGGGTGTTTCTTTCCAGAGGTGGAAAGTTCAGGTCCAGACAGTACGAATCCAGACCAAGACTTAATTTCAACCGACCAGTTGAATATAGAAGAGTCTCAGTCAGATTACTCAACTGATTGGCTGAAGCCAAATCTTGGTCTGGATTTGTACTTTCTGGACCTGAACTTTCCACCTCAGTTTAATTCTTCCAGGGACATTAAGAATGAATATCCGTGCTTTTAGGATGTGCTTCAGCTCATTTGTGCATAAGTGAGTGGTGCACAATGAGAAAAGAGTAAATACTTGTAAGATTCTCAGTGCAAAATATTTATTCAGAAGTTGGTTTTCTTGCATGAGTAGGAATATACACAGTGTCCAAACTGGTGAACATACACACATATACATTTCTCTGGTTTTTTTGTTTTTATACTTTTTTTAATAATGTGAACAGCACATATGTCCGATTTAAGATTTAATTTTTATCTCATGCAGATGATTTGAAAAAATTACTGGGAATGTTGCTTTTAAACTGATTTTTTTATGCTTTATTTAAAACTGGGGGAAGGGGATGATTTTGGTGTATTTGACTTTGTGAAAGAATAAAGTTCAGTTGAATGGAGGTATAAATGCAGACATGCTGTTCCATGCAATGGAAGCAAACGTCTCCTGCAAAGACTGTCTTTATTCTGGTAAACTGTAGCAAGTTTCCTGATTGCTGAGTTTGGTTCGTATACCTGTAGAGTCTAATCGAACCACTATATCTTTGAAAATAGGTAACCTGTAATACCTTTTGTTTCTTCTCCAGCAGTATGTTGTGCTGATGTTTTTGAAACACATAAAGCAAAAGGCGTTTAAAGGACCAGCACTCCTTTTAAAGAGGAGAGTATGTACACATTGAAGTCACGCTGCTGTAGTCCTTTTGTGTTTAGGTGAGTCAATAAAATCTGATAGAAACGCGTTCTATTTATTCGATTTCTTTAAATGCTCACTGTGTGCTTGTTTTGTGTATGCTCAATAACCGTCCCTGTGCAGCTCTATAAAAAGCTCAGTGGGAATGACCTCTGTGGAGCAGCGATTTGACCTGACGTGCTCCCACCATGGGGCAAGGAGCCATAGTAGAATGTGTTCTGGTTGTTGTGCCAGAATTTCATCCAATTAGTATTGGTAATCTTTTTAAGTCACACGCTAATATATAATCTATACCATAGACTGTTTCCTTTCTAATGGCTTTCAAATATGCCCCCCCCCCTCCCATTTACATGTGACAACATCCAAACCACATTTATTTTATATGAAAACGTACATATTGTATGTGATTCTGTCTAAGCACTTTGTCCTACAAGCTTTAATAAATAACATGAGCTTCATGAGCTGCCCAGCTGCTGTGAGATTGATGTGGCAGCGTACTGGGCACTCCCCGGATGGCAGCGTGCTGGGCACTCCCCCGGATGGCAGCGTGCTGGGCACTCCCCCGGATGGCAGCGTGCTGGGCACTCCCCCGGATGGCAGCGTGCTGGGCACTCCCCCGGATGGCAGCGTGCTGGGCACTCCCCCGGATGGCAGCGTGCTGGGCACTCCCCCGGATGGCAGCGTGCTGGGCACTCCCCCGGATGGCACGGTGGTATCTTACACACGAACCAACAAAGGCAAACGTGTGGCTGAAAATGAGCCATATTTTTTCTCCTAAGGCTGTCAATACATTTGAAATTCAAAATTCAAAGTAGGATTCGATTTTCAAAGCCAAATTTCATTCTTCAAGTGGATGGCTTTGTGGAATATTCTGTGTTTTCAATAGGATGTTTACAATATATAATTCAGTTCCTAGCTAATTAAAGCAGTAAAATATTGTTATGCAAATGTAGCTAAGATATATTACACATCCACCCAGCCATTGATAAGGGATCCGGACTGGATCAAGCACTGCTGTATTGACTTTTCATGCATGCAGTGAATTGATTTACATATAACTTTTGATAGTTCTGTGTTTTTTCATAAACGTTCAATAGAATTATTCATTTAAGTAGCAAAAAATGGAACTGCATGGATGTGGTGATGTGACTTAGAGAAGCGGTTCTCAGCCTTTTTTGCACCATGGCAGCTCAGTCGCGACCCTATATCAAGTATAGGTTTAAATTAATGCTATGGTCAAGCACGCAGGGCACTGTGCAGTTTATGCCAATCAATGCCTATTGCGTAAATCTGATTGGATGTGCCAGTGAATTTTAAATTAACCATCTGTGGTTTGGCTTCTTGGATTGGTTGAATGTTCACTAGTTTTGTGCTAAGCAATTGCAGACCCAAGACCAGTTTATATCGGTTAATTCAAGGATTAGGGCTGGGAAATCTGATCATGTATCAGCAGAGGAGCTTGCTGGTTTTAAAATGCTTGCATTTCCAACTCTGCCTCAAAACCCTTTCAGAACTTGCTGCAACCCAAGGGTTGAGAATCGCTGACTGAGAGTAACTGGTTTCCCTGTATTACGTCTTCGGAAAATGGGAGAGCAGAGGACGTCCTAATTGAAACCCATGGAAACACACAACATATAGGGTTTGGACAATGAAATTGAAGCACCTGGTCAATAGTGTTTGAGGTTTCACACCTATATGTGTGCAGCCTGGTGGCTAATCTTCACTGATTGCACATTCCATCACTAAGAGCAGAGTGTGATGGTTGAAATAGCAGTGCAATAGCACAGCTGAACGTACAATATTGCAATCCACACGTAATGAGAGACAGAATTCAAAAGAGGACAAATTGTTGGTGTGCATCTTGCTGGTGCATCTGTGACCAGGACAGCAAGTCTGAATCAAGAGCCACAGCGGGTTACTCACCCGGATTGTATCCAAAAAAAACCATAAAACCACAGCTGGAGCATTAAATGTGCACCTCAACTCGCCTGTTCCCACCAACACTGTTTATCGGGAACTGCACAAGGTCAATATTCATGGTAGTGCTGCTCCAGCCAAACGTTGATTTCAGTGCTGCCAGCAGTGCACATCTTGGGCTGTGAAAAATGTGAAACAGGTATTGTTCTCTGATGAGTCCACCTTCGCTGTCTTTCCCACATCCAGAAAAGTCATGGTGCGGAGAAGCCCCAAAGAGACTTACCACCCAAACAGTTGCGTACCCAGAGTGCAGCAGGGGGGTGGATCAGTGATGGCTTGGGCTGCAATATCATGGCATTCTCTCGGCCCACTACTTGTTCTAGATAGGGCATCACTGCCAAGGACTACTGAACCATTCTGGAGGACCATGTTCACCCAGTGGTTCAAACATTGTACCCCGCATGTGGTCCTAATTATCAGGATGATAATGCACTAATACAAGGCAAAACTGGTGAGACTGTTTAATGAACATGAAAGTGAAGCTGAACATCTCCCATGGTCAGCACAGTCCCCAGATCTAAATATTAATTAGCCAATTTAGGGTGTTTTGGAGGAGCGAGTCAGGAAATGTTTTCCTCCACCAGCATCACATAGTGACCTGGCCACTGTTCTGCAAGAGGAATGGCTCAAAATCCCTCTGGCCACCATGCAGGACCTGTATCTGTCATTCCCAAGACAAACTGCAAAAGGAGGTCCGACACCATACTAATAAATTATTGTGGGCTAAAACCAGGTTTTTGGGTTTCATTGTCCAACCACTATATATGCCTAGTCCACTCATCTCCAGAGCAACTGTAAAGAATAACAAAAAAATGAATAAAGTGAGTGTGCCCTGCGATGGGCTGGTCCCCCGTCCAGGGTTGTTCCCTGCCTTGCTTCCAGGATAGGCTCCGGACCCCCCGCAACCCAGTAGGATAAGCGGGTTGGACGATGGATGGATGGATGGATGGATGGATGGATGGATGGATGGATGGATGGATGGATGGATGAATAAAGTGATGTAAATAATGCGCACCCGTTTTAAATCCCGACAAATTTGTTGCTTTTTTCACCTATTATCGTTTTAATTAATAGCTGGAGTGCCTCTTCTGCAAATTTAAGCAGCCTCACCTGCTGTGACTTTTCTACGAACCTGGCCAAGAACGAATGATATTTAATTTATGTTTTTTTTTTACAAACACGCTTCCCTTAATCTTCCAATCGCCCGCGGGCCTAAAAAGTTAGAACACATTAAGTGTCTTGATCAAACATCATTCGACTAAACGGTCCCGTGAAGACTTCCGAAACTTCATTTCCCAGCATGCACGGTGTAACTATATGTTCTCTGTGACTGGGTTTATTTGAAGGGGTCCGCGTAAAGTATCAGCAAACTGAAAGACAAGACTTTTCTCAACAGCGTGTGTTTGTTCGTTTGTTGGATTTTTGCAGACTTTATTTCAGCCCTTGGTCGACGTAAGTCGTGTAATACATGCTGATATCTCACTATCTGGTTAAGGCTGTAGTGGACGGAGAGCTCCGCCGTAAGTCCTGTGCCTAGGGGGAAAGGGCGGATCGGTGAGAGGGCTCCCAGCTCTGGGCTGCTCGGGCTCCGTCACTTTTGTCACCGGCTCGATCGGGCTCCACCTAGGAGGAAAAGCAGCCCCCCAAGCCCGACAGCCCACGGGAACAAAGGCGCCAACGGGTCGGTCCAGAGCGAGGCCGGTGGTTTTCGGAGGCGCGCCGTGTCTTTGCAGGTCAGAAGTATTAAACGCGGCTACATAGTAACGGAAGAATGGCTCAGCCCGGACATCACCATGTCGCCAGCTCCCAGAAAGCGCTAATGCTGGAGCTGAAAAGTCTCCAGGAAGAGCCGGTCGAGGGCTTCAAGATTACTTTAGTGGACGAGTCGGACCTCTACAACTGGGAAGTGGCGATATTCGGACCCCCGAACACCCACTACGAGGGGGGCTATTTTAAGGTGAGTATCGGGGAGTCACAGTAACGCACCGAGAGAAGTTCCTGCTCACGCCGTAAAAATGTGTCAGCGGTGGGACGAGAATCGGAACTACAAAGTTGGAGAGACAGGAAAAGCTAAGAATGTCCTCGTTTTTCAGTGCTGATAGTTGCACTTGGGTGGTTAACAGCCGACGCCGGCTAGCTAACGTTACATGACGCCACATTAACGCCGTTTCCCCCTCGTTGTGCCGCTGGGTTCTCGCCTCTCGGCCGTTTTCCTCCATCGCCGCCCGTCGCCTACGTGTCCGCCGGCTTGTGGCGCTTCCTTCGGGACCCTTTTGTTTCGCTTCATACCGTCCCCCCCCCCCCCCCCCAAAACGGGATGTCGGTTTCCGTCCTCGGTACTGCGGCCTTCACTTCTACTACTAATCTAACCCTCTACAAGTTTTGCGTTCGCGGCAAAGTTATTTGCCCTTGTGCTAAACTAGCTCTGGACAGGGGGCGACTTAATCTTAAATCAAGTATCACACTTGGACATGGACTGTATGAAGTATAAGGGCACCGTATACTTCCTGAGGTGCTGGTATCAATATTATTACAGGGTTCTTTTGGCTGAACTTGCATTGTTGCTTGTACTAAATTTATAGCTGGAATAATTAACTGCTCGCCTTTTTTAATATGAACTGTTGCCATTCGATGAAACCGTGAATAGGAAATAGGCCTCGCATACGTGCAGTGCAGTTCGAAGTTTACGAAGTGCTACGTGAACTGGTTTTTAAAAGACTTCGATATTTTGGCGTTGACTCAGCGGCTGCACCCTGCTGCCAAACAAGCTGCGTGTTACTTAACCGGCCACGGTTCTGCTGATGGTCCTGCGGATCGGTTCTGCTTCCTTTGCCATGTTTTCAGCAGGCAGGTAAACCAGTCAGCGTGACCGTGCCATGTGGCTGCCCCCCTTTGTTTTATGATCCCCAGCTGTCAGTGTAAGCTTTGTGTGGTATCATTTGCATGTGGTCTGTTTTGCCCGGCAACAAAGTGTAGTGTATCCCAGAGTAAAGCACCCCTCATCCCGTTACCTATTGGTCAACTACCCGCAGAACACAGATTTTAGTGTTAACTTGAGTCGAGTGGGGGGGAGGTGGCCTCAATTCCCAGGGGGTGAACCTGGTGACTAAAGTTTTTGCTTATGAGATGTAAAACAATTCTGCAAAACAGAGACGCAAAGACGGGACCTGTCGTACTTGATCGGGTCTGATGTAGCTGAAAGTCGATGTTGAAAGCATCCGAAGACAGAAGAATGGTTTCACTTTTGATTCCTTTTTCATAACCTTGCTCATACCGAAATCTGTTGTTAGGATTATATTTGAGTTGGATCTGAATCCATCACAGTGGCACTATGTATATCACCTAGAGGGTCACTGTATAAAGGCTTGGCTAGTTCAGAACATTACCTTTCAGGTCACCATATTAACACAATTCTTAAAAACTTAGTGCTGCTTGTGCTGAAGGGGGTTTTGGGGGAACCTATGAAAATAGTTTCTACAAATTATTTTTGCCATTCTACATGCACTCTGTAAAAGAGCTGCTTAGATGAGCTGTGACTGCCTTCATTGTGAGCCCCAGGCTGTTCATTGTGAGCATGCTGGCTACAGAACACAAACGCCAAATGCCATACCAGACCTTTGGGTATCCAGAAGAAGAAAGATGGCAGGAGGATGTTATTCCTATAATGCATTCCGCTGAAACGGTTGCATTGAGTCCCAGCCACTGTTCGGCATTATGTTCCACTTTAACTTTTGAGAGGCAATTTGCATACTGTTGATTAAACGTGATGGGAATCAAGCCCACTGTCTTAAATATATTTGAAATGGGACTTCAGCCACTTTAAAAACCCACGGTGGTCACAATGTTATCAGGTCATTAAAGTGTTTCTGTACGTGCTTGAAATGGGTGTTAAATGACCCGTTTTGTATTTTCTGCTTTAAAAGTACATTTCTGTAGATGTATATAAGATACAGGTATACTGATTCTAGCTCATTTATACTCCTGTGTTGGTAGTTCATTGCTGTTAGAAATAACCTTACTTTTTAAATTCAGATTATTCCTTATCTGTAGTGCCGCTGCCGCAGCCTATTAGGGTTGAACTGTTTCACGGCGTTTGGTTAGAGGGGATAAGAAGTTGTACAGGAACAGCCGGCCGGCATGTACAGCAGGGCCCCCTAATTCTGGGAACCGCTAGTCCGCGACACAGTTTGCAGATTTCCCTGCTCAAACACGCCCACTAATCCTGGCACTTAGGTTGTGAGCTAAGTGTGTTTGAGCAGGGAAATCTGCAAACTGTGTCGCGGACTGGTGATCCAGGCCCGGAATTGGGTTGGCCCTGAGCTAAAGGGTTGACCTCTTTCTGCATTTCTTCTGCCTGCTTGCTTTTATCCTCCTTCCTGGGGCAGCGGTAAGGGGAAGTCTGACTTATTTCGACAAGTCTGGCTCGTTTAAGTGCGAGTTCCGTTCCATCAACGTGTCTTAAATGAATCCCCACTGTGCTGCCATGGTAACTTGTCGCTCCAGACCAAGTTAACGGTCTTGCTTAGTTAAGCATGGTCTCAAAGAACGTCCGACGTGTTTGAGCAGATTCCCAAATGATTGTTCCCTCGGATGAAATTCTGCGCTCTCACTACTCGTGTCATGTGATCAATATAATAAAAGCCTGTAAAAATCACATCTCAGCATTCCAATTCCAAAATAATTAAAAGCGTACCCATATTACAAATGTGAAACATGACATGCAATGATTGAAATTTAAGAAAAATCTGTTACAATAATATGTACAGGAAGATATTTTTATATTTTGTTTAGTCAGTCTACTTTGAAGGTTTATTAGTAAAAAGCAAAGATACAATATGGTTATTTGTGCCGAACATTTCACACAAATGTGAATGAAAGTATTTTATGGAGATCAAATAATACAGAATAACATTATACAGTAAGAATGACACGTGAACTCAACCCAGAAGGTTCCCCGTTGGATATGGGGATTGAATCTGGAACTTTTGCGGTGTAAGGCAACAGCATAAACCACTGCATTTAGTCTGTCTGCAATTCATTGCCAAGCCAACTCTCTGGCTGTGTTTATGGCCACAATATTGCCTTTTTTAACGATTTACATCTTTTGCATTTTTCATACAGCTCCATCAGCAGCCATTGTTCTGCCGCAGGGAAAAAAAAACACCACTCTCGTTTTACACGATTTCCGACTCATTTGATCGATCTATCGTTCATCCATTCATTTGGGCTTCTTAAATATCTCAGGTATGTGCACTAAGTGAGACTATGCAAGTCTTTTTGTATGAACCTTGATTAGTTAAAGCTGAACTGCGTTAGTGGAATGACATGAGGCTAAGTTTAGAGATGTCGCTAGTTTGAGTCTGACTTTTTTGGGAAAGTCTGGCTTTCTTTAGCTACTTTCGTGGAATACCCCCCTGGTCTCTGCTGTGGGGAAATAACCTAGAGCTGAATGGTAGCCAGTATGTGTGGCACGGTGTCTGACTTCATGTGTGGCAGCTGGCATATTTCTACCACCTAATCAAATATGTACCCCCCCAAGCCGCTTCCATGCTTTAAAGCCCCCTTTTTTGGGGAAGGGGTGTTGCAGACCTGGTTATGCATGTCTTGAAGAAAATTGCACTGTTTTCCATTTTGGAAGGTGCCAGACCATTTCCCGTAATGATGTCCTTAAGCTGCAAAACACTCCCAAATATTTTCTGCTGTTTTTTTTTTTTTATTTATTTTTAACAGCAGTAATAAAATGGTGAACTTCTGTTAAGGAATACTTCTGCCTAAATATCTCGGCATATCGATATTGTCACAATCCTGTCAATCAAATAGAGCAGACTGCACTCACTTCATGTTCTAATTCAGTTAGAACAAAGCCCTGCTTGTATGCTGGGACCTGGGAGAGTCTGCTTTTCTGAGCCTGAACAGTCCCTCATTCAGCGCTGCTGTGTGCGTCTGAGTGCCGACGCGGGGCTCGCCGGCGGGAGGGAGGCCGACATTTCTGGCACTGGCGAGTAAACTGTTTCTGCTGTGTATCTGGTCATGAAATTACTGAGCGCTGAGGTAGCCTTTGAGTTTCATCGAAAAACACGGCGTCACCACTGATAAGGGAATTACTGCCTGGGCGATATGAGCATGTGCACGTCCAGATATGCGCCTTTTGAGTCCCAAAAATGCTGCAGTCCTGGTCTTGCGGACTGGTTCCCTGGTGCTCTGGATGGATATTGAAATGCCCAAATGAGACTGGATAAATGTTTAGCTGATTACAGTAATTGGTATTCCGCTAGACTGATTTTAGATAAACATCAACATGTAATTATTGTTTATTGCGGGGGGTGGGGGTAGTTTCATGTCCTGGCATAGCACAACGTGGTCTTCTGAATTGAGATTTGAACAAATGCTTTATCTGTCCATCAAGTATCACTTGCTTGGGTGAGGAATGTGTGTCGGAACGTTTGCTGTGAAGACAAACGTGCTTAGGATGTTTGGGGCTCCTCTACGTCATACCTTGGCCCCAGTCGTGGTCTCGTTCCTCACTTCCTTAGTCTGGTTTTCAGGTCGGCAAAGAGGTCAGGCTCTCGCAGGTATGTCTGCCTTCACCTCCACGGCTAATAGACCTGTAGTGCTTCCCAGAGCCTCTGCTTTACCGTCTAGGTCAGGGTTTCCCCAGTTCCGGTCCTGGAGGGCCTGTTCGCAGATTTCCCTGCTCAAACACCTTATTCAGCTCACCAGCCATTCGCCAGGATTAGTAGGTGTGTACGAGCAGGGAAATCGGCAAAGCGCGTTTCAGAATTGGAGAACTCCGTTCTAGGTCATCATCCCCTCGTCTTTTTGGTGCAGATGTTGTAACACAGTATAAGCCCCCCAATGCACGCAAATCAGCCTTGATATTCAGTCGATTTCTTCTTCATTCATAGCGTAGCTTTTGTGCGAGTTAACAATCGAGGTGGCGTCTCTTATGCCTTAAAACCTTGGTATGCTTGAGCACTGGGGATGAGTCTGACATTATGCTGTTTCTCTCTCTGGCACAAGTTATGGAAAGAATGCTTCCTCATGGAGGATCTTCTATTGGTCAAAATGTGCTGATTATCAAAGCAGGAGTTGGACATGTTATCCTGTTACTTTAGAGGGATGTTTCTTATCAGTTTGGCTGTTTAACCTCTTTCAGCTGCCTCGGGATGCATAAATCACTTAACTGTGTTCGTCTGAAGCTCTGAGGTGTGGTTCCTTTTACAGTCCTTGCACAGCCAATTGTCATTAGTCTCTGTCCCTTGTGTGCTTGGAAAATACTGTGGCCTGTTACTCGCACTCTAGAACAGAAGATCTGCATTGTAGTATGTGCTATACTTGGTTGTGAAGAGCCAGTGCAGGTTTCAGTAAAGACTTTGCGTGCGTCTCCGAGATATTTGCTTTGTTTCCAGCCCTGTAGGAGAGTGCTCCGAGATCAGGCAGTGCTCCGAGATCAGGCAGTGCTCCGAGATCAGGCAGTGCGCAGCCTGTGTAACGCACCTTTTGTGATGCGATGACATTAGCGGTCTGCCAGGGCGCCTTGTTTCGTTCGACCTGCTCCCTTGCTCCTGGAAATTAATCTTCTTGGTGTTAATATGAGACGTCCGCACACTGATTCTGCTCTGTGGCTGGTATTTACATAAAGCAGTGCAGGATTTCTGCCAACACTCTGACCTTAACACTTACAGCTGCCTTTTTTTTATACGCATAATGCCGCTATACAGTGAAGTAATTGACATTTTGAATTTTGTGTTTTTTTTTGTCGATCTTTGTTTTGAGATGGATGTCTTCTTTGCCCTTTTAGAAAGCTCCCGCCCCCCCCACCTGTTAACTCTGTCTTTCTTACACACCCGTCATCAGTCCCACGGTGTGGCTGAGTGGCTCCCCCCTTCTCTCTGAAGGGCGATGGAGTGTTCCTGTCTCGGTGACATCTGGGGGTCATTCTAGTCCCCTGCAGTACCTCTTGAACTCTCAGTTGTTGGCAGCAGTGGGTCTTGCCTCCTATCTAAAATGATAGGTTCGGTGTTTGTTTTAATAATGGGTATATTTAATAATTTTCTCTGTAATGTGCCTTGGCAGTGACTAATGCGGTCTCTCTGAGTCCCGCTGTCGTCACGCTGCTCTCTGTGTGGTGTTTTAATGCCGTTATGTATCATCACCTTCTTCCTAATGGAGGGCAGGATATAATGGCTGACTTGTACCGGTGCTGTTTGGCCGTCCCTGAGGCAGGGGTGTTGGAGCCTGAGCTGCCCCCCAGCGTCAGGACAGCCAGCTGCTGTACGGTGGAGGAGTCTGCGCCTGCTTGGCCCTACAGTTACCGGCCTCTGTCAATGACTGGTTGTCTCGCACTTCTAGGCCCGTATCAAATTCCCTGTGGATTATCCCTACTCTCCGCCCGCCTTCCGATTCCTCACCAAAATGTGGCACCCTAACATTTATGAGGTAAGGCGCGGCATCGCTCGCCCCTCCTTCCATCCGGCCGTGCTCCGATCTGTAAGCCCAGGTTCTGCTGTGCTGACTGTCGGAGTCCCTCTGCATCCGCAGAATGGCGACGTGTGCATTTCCATCCTGCACCCGCCAGTGGACGACCCCCAGAGCGGCGAGCTGCCGTCGGAACGATGGAACCCCACGCAGAACGTCAGGTACCCTCCGCACCGCTTCCCTGCCGTCCGTCCGGTTCTCTGCTGTATCTATCAAACCCATTGCAGTGCTTTTCCACGTACCTCCACTAGTGTTCTGCCATCTTCCTCCTGTTCCTCTTCCTGTGCAACGCTGTCCTGTCCCCTTTCTCCTAGTCTGTAAATTTTGAATTGTTTGAGAGCCCCACTGTGAAGAATTTAATTTGTAGTTAGTGTAGATTTGATGCATAAATGTATCGGTCTTTTTCTCTATGTGAACCGATAGTAATGGATAGTATTGGAGGACTGCAGTTTACACCCGGACCAAATTAAAATAGATTTTTTTTTTGTGGTCTCCGTGGATCTTGACTTTGTAGCTGCTGCTGGAATTTGGCCTATGGGGAAGAATAGTTGTGGACCTCTGATATAAACAGTTCCCTAGATTTAGTTGTCATTGAAGATGGATGTAATTTTTAAGGAATCCTGGAATCGTGGTGTGTATTCTTCCCCCGTGCCCTGATCCACGTTTCCTCACCTCGGCCGTACGCCCCTTGCCATCCGCTCCAATCTCAGTCGTGATCCTTACGTCCTGGGTGTTTCTGTTGGCCTGGCAACAACAGCTAATAAAAATAGTCTCGTGTATCTTAGCCCAGAAAAGCGTGGCACGCGTGATTGGTGGCGTGCATAGCAAACAAATGCCAGTGTAGACCTTTTATTACCCCGGCACGAGGCATTCTGCAGACCCCAGTCCCTGAGATTAACGGCATGGCTCTCCGGACCTGTTTTTGTAAAGCTATTGTGGGGGGGCTCGCTGCCCTTCTAAGTATAGCCCCACAGGTGAATGCCCTCCTGATTGTGCCTTATTTGGTGTGGGTGAGAAATTGCTTGTATATGAGCAGGTTAGCTGTCGCGCACAGTGGGAATTCTGACTTGTGGTCAGACGAGAGCCAAATGAGATTTAACTAAGCTTGGGAGAAAGATTTCATTCGGTGTAAGATGGCTGTTTGATGAAATGGATGCAAAAAAAAAGTAGAATGATTTCCTGGGGTTAAAAGATGTGCTTTGCTGTGATTATCTGGTTTGATGCAGATCCTAATTTACCTGATGGTAAGAGACGTTTCCTACTAGTTCTATTTAGAGATGGGGGGGGGTCAGGTTTTAAATATCAGAAGAATACGTCCCAGAAAAGCCTGAATCTTGATTAATTTCAACAGCTGCTGTCCTGTATGGTAAGGATGATTGCACCCAACTCTGTTCACATGCAGTTCTGCTTTTGTCTGTGTAAAATAGTATTTGAAATCCCATTACTGTCAGGCTTTATTCTGTTCCCTAAATGTGTCACTGGCTTGTCGTTGCATGGTTATGCTCTGAGTGACCCACCCCCCCCCCACTGCTCCCCCAGAACCATCCTGCTGAGCGTGATCTCCTTGCTGAATGAGCCCAACACCTTCTCCCCAGCCAACGTGGACGCGTCGGTCATGTACCGTAAGTGGCGGGACAGCAAAGGGAAGGACAGGGAGTACGGCGACATCATCAGGTGAGGGGGGGGGGGCACCCGTGCACACGCTTGATAGGGACTCTGGGAGGAAAACAGGCTGTCGCTGCCGTGGCGTCTGCCAATCCTGGAACACAGATTTTATTTACGTTGTCCAGTTCATCGCAGTTTGTTTCCTTAAGATGTACGTCTCCCCTGTCCATGCGGCAAGGCCAGTTACTGCCCCATGTGTAACCGACTGGCGATGAGCTGGCATCGGCGGGGGGACTGAGCGGACGCTCTGGCTCACTCGCGATGTATGTAGGGAGGTGTCCATACAGCCAGCCGAGGCAGGAGAGCAGCTGCGTGCAGCAGCCCAGTTTGGTCAGGCCTCATTTGCAGTGCGGTGCATGCAGTGGTTTGGTAATGACCGTAAAGGCGACGCCAATGCCAGCGATTTAAATCATTTATTTGCACAAGTACGTGTGCGGGAACGTTGGAGTTCTTTGTCTGCCCCTTCCAGCTCTCCATAGCTTGGGGCTCACAGCGCAGGGTCAGTCGACACCCCTGGGGCTGGGGGTTAAGGGCCTTGCTCAAGGGCTCACAGTCATGTGACTGTTTGCCGAGGCCAGGATTCAAGCTGGTGATCTTCCAATCACGGGCCCCGCCCCCTCAGTTGCAAATCAATGCTGAATTGTTGTAAATGCGGTAATAATAAATTGGCTTCAGCAGTCACCCTTTCTGCCTATCAGAGTTTCCCTGGGTGTTTCGAACATCCCTGTTTGAAACCTGCCTGATCATTCAGGAGAATTATGCTCCCTTTTTAACCGGGAATGGCTGTTGGACCAACAGCCCTGTTCTTACACTTACTGTTGTCTCCATTGTGTCATTAAGGACTAATTTCCAAAGAATTAAGTGATTCTACTAGGAAACGGTGAAGTGTTTTCTCCCTATCTTTATACGAAAGTGATTCTATTGTCAACTTTTCCTGATGTTCTACACGGTCTGCTTTAATTTTTGGTGGAGCGCTTTCCATCCACTGCAGTCGTGCGGCGCCGTGTGAGGCCCACTCCCTGCCCAGAGTCGGCAGGAACTCGCGCTGTGAGCATTTTTCTTTTGGCTCAGATCTCGCTGGATCTCTCCTGTTTCACAGAAAACAGGTGCTGGCCACCAAAGAGGACGCCGACCGAGATGGAGTGAAGGTCCCCACCACTTTGGCGGAGTACTGCGTTCGCACCCGCGCCCCGCCGCCGGACGAGGGCTCCACCCTCTTCTACGATGACTACTACGATGACAGGGACCTGGACGATGAAGATGAGGATGAGGAGGACTGCTGCTATGATGAGGATGACTCGGGGACGGAGGAGTCCTGACTGCCCCCTTGCGGTCGTCCCCCCCCCCCCCCCAGTCATCCAGTCATTTTCATGATCGACAACTGAGCTTTTTTTTTGGACGGCCATACCCGCGTGTTTTTAAGTCAGATCCAGTGAAAAGCAGTGGAGTTTTTAACAATTTTCTGTGATCTTGGTTATTCGATCTGTTCTTTAAGTATTGTTCTCTCCGCCGAGGCCCAGAACCATTCAGTTTCAGTCCGTGTCCCAACCTGTGTACTAAGCAGCTCCTTCAGCCGATATTTGCACATTTTGTATTTTTGCTCTGGCTTGCCAGAGGTTACAGCTTGCAGAAGATGAAAAGCCTTAAGTCTGTGAAAGAGTGAGTGTGGAGGCATGATTCTACCGGCTGGTTATGTGGGACTTAGCTACTGATGGTGCCGCGTGAAGGTGCCCAAGGTCTTGTATCAAACTCTCAAACAGAAACCGTGTCTCATACTTCAGAAAGCAATAGCCTGGAATATCTGAATTTTTTTTTTTCTTTCTTCTGCATGATGAGGAAGACCCACACAAGCACCAAGAGTGCGAAATGGTCAGCGGTCACGCCTGTGGCAAGCCGTCTGAGCTCTTCATGCTAGCCGGGTTCCAGGCGTGTCCCCACAAGTACCCCACTGGTTGAGCAGCGTTGGATTGTCGAGCCTCTAGCAGTGGCGCGAGTTCATACTTGGAGTGATCCCTTTAAATGTGGGCTTGTGTCGTCAGGAAAAAGCATTTGCACATGCAAGCTTCTTAGCTTTCTGTCTGCCTACAAGGGGTTACACATTCCCCATTGGTCATTGAAGTCAGCAAAACTTTAAAGTACGAACTCTTCACTGAACTCTCTATATGCCCAAGGGGGTTTTAAAAATCAGTGTCTTCCGGTGTTTCCTTCTGCTGTTTTGGCGTTTTGATTTGATCAGTTTATCTGTGAGGGGGAAAAAAAAGGGGGATGTGTCTGGCTGGTCAAATTGGCATGTAGCTATGTAATTGGTGCTTACACCTAAAAGCCCAACAATGTGGATAAATTTGCTTCTTATCATATGCATATCGTGAAACATTTGGAAAAAATCTGTTTGCTCACAGAACAGTGATGGCTAATTATCCTTTTGCTCTATTTAAGTGTTATTGAAACATGACTTGTGCATCACTTCAAACATGCAGAGTCATGAAGAACTGCTTCAAGCTCTTTTAAGAAATGTTGGGAATCCTTACAAGCATCTGCCTTGCAGACATCCTGTTTGTTTAAACCTTTTTCGCCTGTAATTCAGGATTTGAACAAGCATAGTTATCGCAGGATTTTCTTAGGAATCCCCAAGCTAAAGCCCTTCTCTTCGTTCAAAGTGTGTATTTTTGCTGGGTGTGAATTTGTGAAGGTGCAGGGTTTATAAATTGTATTAGTTTATTTGTATTTTTTATATAGAGTATTGGTCTCTGCATCCGTATGGGATCTTAAACTACAACTTTGCAAAACTAAAAGCTCAGGATGATTTTAAAAAACAATTCTGCAATTTCTCAGTTTCATGATCTCTCCCCTCTGCTTCGACTGTTTACAATATCTACCTTAATATTGATATGCACAAGTGAACATATTTGTTTCCTTTTTTTCATATGGTTTGTAAATCTATTTAAAACTGAAATAAAGATCTTTATTAGAAGAATCCTCGTCCTTTTTAAAATGAGCTTTCCGACATGCTTCCTGGGTGTGGTGGAGTACACTGGAAAATTTTTCTTGGAACTGGGGGTCCAACTGCAGTTTCAAAGTGTAAATAATGTTTCGGGTGCAAGGCTTCTTGATATAAATCTGCTAGCCACCACCAGTTCTGATGACTAGTGTTCTTTAATACCCATAGTCAAACTGGTCTTGTGTTGCCGGATTGACAAAAAGCCTGGGTTTGACCCTGATGTGAGCTACCTTCTTTAGCCTGTAGAGGGCAGCGAAAGGCATGTCTCTGGTTCTTTTGGTTTAGGCAGATGCTTTATGGATTGAAATTTGAGGTCTGTTTAATCAGACTTAAGGTTGGATCACTGGAAATGGGGTACTCAGCCTTGAGGTGCAAGTGTGTGTGTGTGCAGTGAGATGGAAAAACATTTGCTTTATTAAAGGAATTATTATGAACTCAATCTCAGTTCACCTAAAAACTTCATGACTAAAAAAGCAACCTTTTTTATTTTATTTATTTATTAATGCGCCTTTTTTTCTTCCCCTAATAATATTGCCATTTTATAGATTCAGGTTTTAATGCATCTTCTGAGAATCTGGTGGCATTTTTGTGCTACACAATCCCTCTTATTTTGCTGGGGTGGGGGGGCATCGAAACGATGTGAAATGGTGATGGAATGGTGCAGAACTGAGGGAAACCGGCTCTCTGGACTTGTGGTTTTTGAACCTGAATTTGCAACCTCTGCCATGTTAATGGTAGGACCCATTTTCACACCAACACATGGTATTCAACAAAGTGGCAGTTGGGAATACAACTACGTGGTGATGGTAGTCCTTTAGGAATAGATTCATGTCCTGTCTCCCCTAGACTATAGTTAAGCCTCATCTGCTTGAGTTTTCCATTTCTGCAGCACAGTGTTTTACAGGCCAGGGATATGTTGAATGCCGAAGTGCTTGACTGTTCATTCAAAGCAGTGGTGTTAAATATCTGTGTTTGTTAATTCATCATTAGTGTGAAAGGCCAGGGATTCGATGCAGAGTCTCTGTTAGTAGGAGGCAGGACATTTGCAGCTGTTTTTTTTTTTTGTGACTTTTTGACTTGTTTGTCTGCTGATTATGGAAGAGCCTGTGGATCTGATCTCCTCTGCTGGCCACGTGGCCCAGAAATGCTGCATTCGGTGGGATGTTCGGTTTGTTCTGGCGTTTTCCGTGTGAAGGGGAGAGAGAGAGAGAATGATGCCCGGAATGCTGCCCTTTGTTGTAGCACGGGCTACAGGATGGACGTCACACTTCCAAACACCAGGCCTCACACAGAGTGATGAGGAAGAATGGCTACTTATCGCCAAATGCTTGGAAATGGGTGCTTCTGTTGCCAATGGCAACACACCGTAAATAGACAGCAGCCGGTGGAGAAAATGGTACATTGGATATCTTTTGAATTTTTTTTTTTAAGTTTCCATATTGTGTGGGTTTTCTGAATCAATCACCCACTATGCACATTATCTACTAAAACACAGGCTTAATGTGTGCTTTTGTATCTATTCAGACTGAGTGCAGCCACCCAAACTTATCACATTTGATTGAAAGGTTAATTAATGTTTTTTTTTTCCTGAAATACAGGATGCTTTGTGTTGTCGAAATGGACAATCAAATGGTTCTTCAGCTGTTGTATAAAACTGAATGCAACACTCGGGCCCTTTTTACGCTTGGTTTTGAAATGCGTCTTGGCAATCGCATCACAGGTGGGCAGTAGCCTCATCGTCGTTTACACCTGTTTATCATGCGTCTCCAAGGTGCCAAACTTACCACGTGTTTAGATCTCCTTATTGCGTGTGTCACTTCTGCTAGAAGGTCAAATGGCTCCATGCACAGTTACTTTGACATCTTTGTTGGGGATGCATTAACGTTTATACTACAAAACATATGTGATGAAATGCATCCCAGACCACCTCAGCAAGTGGTTTGTATAATCTGATTACAACACATCTTGGTGGTCGTTTACACTTGTATTTATCGTTGTCCACGTGTGATCCGATCGTCCAAGACTTGTTTTAAAACCATGTGTAAACAGGGCATTTGTGAACCAATGAGTTATGCCTGAACACCAGATTCATATTCTATTGTGGTTGAGCTCCTGTAGGACAAGTAGGTCATTGTGCTAACCATATGAAGGTCATAGGTTCAGATCCCAGGGACACACACAAATTCTAACCTTTCCCTCCGCTGTAAGTCACCATGGATAAAGGTGTCAGATAAATGAATTAGAGATGGGGAAAAAAAGCAAACGTAAGTTGTAAGTAGAAATGAGGAACGTCATAGAAAATGTTGAACAAGAAGCTCAGCGGTTGAACAGCGGGCGTACACGTACATACTTACAATGGTTACGAAGGAAGGAAAAAAACGGAGATCGTTAACGTCTTGCGATTCTTCATATTATAATGTACAGGATTGCAACACGAGTCTGGCGTGACACTCAAGCCTTCAGACTCTCACGTTCACAAATAAATCTTGCGGTAAATGTATTATTCCTTTTATAAATCTAAAATTGGCTACATCAAAAGCGTTGGAGTAGTTTGCAAACCCTACAGACTATTTACATGGTAATAAAACCGTTACATACATGCAAATGCGTGCGCATATGGGTGCAGACTTGTCTCGAATTGAAAATTTCACTCCAGCCAGCTGACCAAAGTTGATAAGCCTGAATGCATACTGGTTATGGGTTTGTTTTTCTTTGGGACTATGACCCAATCACATCGCCTGTTTACCGAACCAGCATCGAAAGACGCACACGGGATTTTATTTTTAATGTAAAGTGTTTCTTCTGGAAAGCATGTAGGAAACACCGCTGGATGCTGACGGCCACCTGAGGATAAACGCTGCGCTTATCTGATTGGCTGACGGAAAGCTGGCAGCCGCGGTTTGCGCATATAATGGGCAGCGGACGCGCTGAGAGCCGCCTTGGCGGTGCGAGTTTGCGACAAGTTGGAAGGAAGGATGCAGCGCAAGTGACGGAGCCGCGGAGACGCCTGTTAGCAGCGCTGCAGACCCCCACCACCCCGCAGTAAGTCCCTTACGGTGAATCCTACAAGTGGGGATAAAGTGAAGGGCAAATACAGATGCAGAAAGCTTTTATAGTACAATAAGCGATAAAACACATAATAAAGGTCGTAATGTTATAGTCTTACTGTGAAATGTATAATTTTAACATAAGATAAAAGAACAGGAAAGTTGAAGTTTTAATTGAGACCTTTGAGGGGTTTTTTCCCCACTTTTGATGCCGCTGATTACGTTATGTGTGCACTGGCTGTGCCCAGCATTTTTTACCAAGTTATAAGCGGCATAATCGGCGAAGTGAGTAAGTGTCGATGCGAAACAGCGCTTCAAACAACGAATAATTTTAATAGACGCCAGTTCTTTTCGTCCCCTTTGTATTTATCTTGTACGATTAACATAAAACGAAGTTATTGCATAAATATTGGTTGGGCTATATTTTGTTGAACAGACTATATTACCCCGTGTATCGTTCTGTTTAATGCACTTTAAAACCAAACACGTAGATTTCATTCAATGTAGAATTAAGTGCATGGGTAATAATACCTAATGAGTGCTGCAAGCACAATAACAACGACACATGAAATTTACAACTTATTTCTCTTGTGAGCAGTTTTCCTATATAGATGTTCGAACCCACGATGTACTACGACGTATAATCAAAAAATCAAACGTGGGTAATTAAAATTATAGTTACTGTCTCGAGCAAATATTTATTGTTCCACATAATCCGACCTGCAATTGCCTGCGTGCTGCCCTCTAAAACTAGACTGCACGGAAAATTCACACGTACTTCCCGAAATCTACGCCGCTTTTTAAAAGTCAAACTGATTGGGAGTAATTTTCTTACCATTTATGGAAACCGAATTACATATAATTATAGTGCACATAGAATTTTCTAAGCCATCATAACAGAAATGCTATTTAAGAGAAAATCGGTAATTGGTTAAAAAGATATGGCAAAATTCTAGACAATCGGAAGGATGGAGAGTTTGTGTGTGGATCATTCATAGATGACAGATTCGAGTGTTGCCAGCATTATCCACCTTGAGTATAGTGAATTTCTACATGTACCGGGGCTTGCAGTGATTATATTGTTCGTTCTGGTATTTCCTTATAATCCAAATGGTAATTAGGTGCGTCCTTTCTAAGTCACATAACCCGCTAACACTTTATACATATTTTGTATGTGTGATTGACACGTTAAACAAAACGGATAGTCACGAAGTATGTCACGAATATCACCATGAAGCCTACTGGTCTTAATGTGAATATAACTATACGAACCAACTGGGATTTACTGGGTAATCCATCATTTAATTTTCTGTGAGCAATAGTATAAACAACGGTGTTTGTTTAATGCAAGTGCCTCAACTTGTTTAATATAAACAGGCAGTCCTGAAGCCAGAAATTATTTTGGAAGAGGGTTCAAACTGGCTACGTGTCTGGTCAGGAGCAAACTAACTGGGGGAGGGGGGGTTCAATTCTGTAATTTTACTACGAAGGTTCCTAAGCCAGGTGGTACCATAACGCAGAAACCACCAAAAACTGCCACTATCTGACATAAACTTAAAGTTGTAACTGTAGCGGTAATTTCAGCCCTCGAGCAAGTGTAATTCACACAGGACCATTCTCTGTGGTTCAGCTTTGGCTTCTGACATTCTCTGGTACAGTCACAGGTCAGCAAAACCAGGTTTTTGAAGGACTTCTCATGACCTCCCTCATGTTAGCAATCAAATTTGTGCTTCCTGGGCTTAGTCATAAGGCATAAGTTTTCTGCCCTGAAAAGAATTTTATTACGATCAAAAATGCCAAAGTAATTGTTTGTCACAGCAGTGTGGCATGGTGCATAAGAAAGAAGGTGGATGATCCACTTGCATCTCCAAGACAAAAGAGGTGTATTTAACCTTCCTGTGGTGTTTAGGCTTAAAATGCATAAAAGCAGCATGTAAATTTGTGTACTGCATCAAGGCTTTTTGACTTTGTCAGGAACCTCTATTTAAACACACTTTTTTTTTTTTTTATCGCTAAATTATAAATGCTCTGGTCAAGATTCTATCCACTCTGGTGTTGGGGTCGGCAATGACCCATTTGTAAGTTTAAAATGCATAAATGCACCAGATAAATGTGTGTACTGCATCAAGGCTTTTTGACTTTGTCAGGAATCTCTATTTAAGCAAAATAAATTAAAACAAAATCAAGGCAAGGCATGTCCATACATGTAAGGGTAGATAAGACCAATTCAGTTTATTTATATAATTCTCTTGAGGTTTATTTTACCATTATTTTTTATTGAAAGCGAGAGGCATGGTGTCAAAAGAAAGGCCACACCAAAAATATTAAAACCAATCTTTTCATGGATAAGGAAGCCTAACAAGGTATCCAAGAGGTAAGAAACAAATTGGATGATAAATAATTATTACGGGGTATTTTATGGCTGATTTAAGACACGGGTCGGCACCGACCCGTCTAACATAAGAGATGTCATAAAAAAAGAGCACAAGGGTAAAACCACAAAGTAAAGGGACCATGAGGGGTAAAACCCGAGTAAGTAATTCAAGAGACTAGCTAAATTAACCACAAAGAAAACTGAACAACTAACAAGGGAACCAGAGCAAAATCTGGGAGCAGGACTAGGAAACAGACAGAACTACAAACACACAGTAACATAACACAAACAATGACTCACCGAAGAAATAAACACAGGTGGGAACGTACTGCAAGTACACAAACAGAACCGGGTTAACAAGGAAGCAGGAGTGAAGCATCAGCTAGTCCACCAATAGCAATGGTTCAGGGAGAACAGATGGAATAATTACTCTATCGAACACAGGACAAGGAAACTCTAAGAAACACTGAAACTAAGGAACTGAACACTAGACTGACAGAATGAAAATGTACCAAACAAAACCAGAACTGGACACAAGGAGGGTGAACCAAGCCGGCCTTGACGTTCTTTAGATAGGCCTCCGAATGTCGGCACACCCTCTCCACTAATTCTTAGCGAGTTGTATCTTATTACTAAATTTAAATGCTTGAAGAATAAATCAACTCTGTTGCTTGACATCCGAAGTGCTGGGAGTTGAAATCCCATCCCTGCACGTCTGTATGCGGAATTTGCACGTTCTGCTTTACATTTATTTATTTAGGAACAGGTTTTCATCAAAGCAACATACTAGAGAGGCACATAAAGCCTGGTTTGTCCTTCCCCAGTCAGGACGGGATGCATGGCTGGTGCACGTCCTGGATGGAATGCCCCTTCATCTCAGGGCACAGCACATTGAGACCCCCAACAGGGCGTTCTAATACACATTACAATGATTTAGAAAATTTAGACATAATTTATTTAAACATTCGTAATTACCACAGTCCTGTACTGGGTAACTGGTTAGAAGATGGATGAATCAATTAAAGTTATTTTTAAACTTCAGAAATTTTCAGTTCAATTCAATTAATTTTTATATAGCGCCTTTCACAACATGGATGTGTTGTGATACATTAAACATCATTAGAGAAAGTAATGCAAAACGGGAAAAAGGAAGGAAAGAGATTAAATAAAGATGTAAGATTTTTTTTTAATATGCAGGCTTTGTGATATTACAAATAACATTGTTAATTTGAATTGAGAACTGAGATTATATGGGTAAAATAAGCACAGAATGAGAAAAGGACGTGAAAGGACAGAGTGCTATTTTGAAATGATATGTTGACCTTTCTGTATGGCAGGAACAGATCGCAGATATAAAGGCACCTTAGAATCATCATGTTTGCACATTTCCTGTTTTTATCAGCTGAAGGACAGTTTTCTTTGTTCAGGAGCCAGTTATGACAAAGTCTTTGAGCTAATTTAACTTGATAGCAAACAAAACAGTTTGACATTTCTCTGTATTCTTGCCAAGCTGGCAGAGTATTCCTGTGGAAAGTTGTCATCTATATAATTATTAATAATTTCGCTTTGAGAGCCGATGTAAAACTTTTAACTTGGTAAATTTCCATTTTTTTTTGGTTGACGGTTATTGAATAAGAACTTTTGTATATTTTGAGGATCATTGAGGACTTGACGTGTAGTTTTGACTGGTAGGAATGTATAGTCAATTGTGGGTTCATCATGCATTGTAAACATCTTGACATTTTAAGTCCTATTCGTAGTTTACTTGCAGGCCGAAGAGACACAGTGAGACTTGAGGTGCAGTTAAGAGATGTTTGTATTTGTCTGTAATGGTTGTTTCTGCCCCTGTTTGCAGAGAAGGACAATCTTTTAACTCCAGTAAAGTCCTGTGAAAGCATGTGGGTGCTGGACAAGATCCGTGGATCGGTGGAGAATAACGTGCTGCGTCAGGGCGACGGTGGGGACAGGCAGGGCAAGACCGCTGCCTACAGCAACGTCCTGACGCCAGACAAGATCCCCGACTTCTTCATCCCTCCCAAGCTGGTGAGTTGCCCCCCGGAGGTGGAGACGCTGGACACCAAGCCTAAGGATGTTCCGCATCCCTCCACCTCAGAGCAGGCCATCAGCGGCAAGAAGCCCCAGGGCAGCCCCCGGTTGGTCAGCAAGCTGGCAGGAGATACCAAGAACCTCTTGAAGGCGGCCAATCGCCACATCATCCAGATCGAGACGGCGGATGAAGCGGTGGCTGGGGACACCAACGCCGATCCTCAGTCTCAGACGGCCATGTCCCTCCCCTACGTCCCGAAGACGCAGACGTCCTACGGCTTTGCCACTCTGATGGAGAGCCCCCACACTCGCAGGAAGGAGTCCCTCTTCCACAGTGACCACACGAGTCCCGCCACTTCACCCAACTCCCAACGCAAATCCGCAGGCAAGGGCGCCGCTGAAGGCAACCACCTGAACCCGGCGGACTTCAGCGCCGCTCACATGAACCCGTACCGCTACTTCAGCGGCGGCGAGAGCGACACTTGCTCCTCGGCGGAATCTTCGCCCTTCAGCTCCCCGCTGCTGTCCCGCTCCGCCTCGCTGCTCAAGATCCTCACCCACGAGACGCAGGCCAAGGTGGTGAAAGCCAAGCGGACCTTCGCCCGCCACAGCTCCCTGTCCACAGATGAGTGCAGCTCTGCCGAGCCCAGTCCCTGTGTCCAGCGCCGGATCCACTGTCCCATGGCTCCCGGTGGGGACCACCTTCCGGGCCCAGACCGGCAGCACCGGGAGCACACGGTGAACCTGCACAAGGGCGGCAACCTGCGCCTCTGCACCGACTATGATCCCGGTGCCGCCCGTCTGCGGATCCGTGTCCTGGCGGCCAAAGACTTGTACGACAAGCTGTTCGACACGAAGAGCATCAACTGCTGCGTGGCCATTTACCTGAACCCAGGCAAGCTGCAGAAGCAGAGGAGCACCATAATCAAGAATAGTCGCAACCCCATCTTCAACGAGGACTTCTTCTTTGACTCTGTGCCTTCCTCCCAGTTGAAGAACCTGGCCATCAAGATCAAGGTGGTCAACAAGGGCACCAGTCTGAAGAGGGATCTTCTGCTGGGGGAGAGGGAGATCCCACTGGTGAAGCTCCTCTCGGGACTCTAGGTGTGTCGATACCCCGGGACAGGACATATTGACCTGGTTCTCCTTAGATCTGCCCAGCTGGTCATAGGATCAAAGGAACTTTCTAGTTATGTAAGCTTACATTTTCAAGAGAGTTTATGTTTAACTGATCAAAACACAAGTCAACGTTTTAAGACACATGCATGCTGTACTCTGTATTTCATACAGTTTATTGAATCTATTTTTTGGACGCAATTTGCCACAGCCAACAGTGATGACCGAATGCGTGTGTGCAATTCGTTCTCGTTGAAACAAATTCTTTGAACATTGAGGCCCTTTGATGTCTCATTGTAATCTGATGTGCAAATGCAAGCTTCGATTGTGATCACAACCTCTGATTTTGGAGGAGGGTGGGTGGCGTATCAAAAACCAACCACTGGAAACCTGGAGAACAGTTTAACGATGTCACTGTCTTAATCTCCTTCAGCGTTTTGGGAACCTGCGAGTGGGACTCGTTATGCCTGCCTCTTAATCTAAATCTGATTCAGTTTCTATCAGTTTGACTAGTAGTTACCTGATTATCTGAGTGTTATTACAGAATATGAATAATGTCACCCATAAGCCTTACTAAACAGCACATTTGTACATTGTTTCATTATGTTGCATCAAAAATATTTTCATTTAATCTGTATATGTTTAAACTGTATATAATGTATGTCACCTCAGTTTTTCCACCAAAAATATAAAGTAGCTGTCCAACATTTCGGGGATTTTAATCTTATTTTTCTGCCTTTATAAACTGTATCTGTGGAGCGTTCCACAAAGCTTCTTGGATGTGATTTTTTTTGTGATATATTTTTTGTGCTTTTGACTTTATAGCTGATTGACTTCCTTAAATATACTATTTTTAGTATGAAGTTTGATTTAGACCGATGTCTGCTCTGCCCAAAGGAGATGAGTAAGCATGTAAAAATAGAAGCTAATGAGGGTATTATTGTTGGTTAGTTTCATTTTTCATTCTGCCCTGTAATCAAATTATTTCTAACAAATCTCTGGCCTTAGGTGGCCGGCGGGTCTCACTTTTATCTCCGTCGCTCACATATTCATCACCTCCTGGGGACGTGGCAGACAGCTTTAACTTATTGTGGCCATTTGCTGAGGAGAACTGGTCCCCCCGTGAGTTGGTGCTAACGTGTCCTTACAGGAGGGTGAGGCACTAATAAGTAGCTTGACAGAGGTTTGAATCGGAGGAAAGATCACCCGCTGCTTTTGTTTGTCCTGCCAAATCCTGGATTGTCACATTCAGGTTATTTTAGGTCATAAGAATCATCAGCTGGAACAGTATTTGTCGGTAGTGTGTGTCGGGATGGAAATTCTCGTTCGACAGAGCCACGAGCAGATGTGAAGCTTGTATCTTCATCATGAAGGCTGCTCTGCTCCACGCTTAGTGTTGTGTGCTGTGATTGGTTCCTGCTTAAGGGGCTCTTATTTCCGTGAAACATCCATCAAAATAAATCAAGTACAGTCAGGTGAACCTATGATGTGTTGAACTTCAGGTCATCTCCTCAGTGTGGTCGTGATCATTACACCTATGATAAACTGAGCTGTACTCTGTATATTAAGTTTAAAAAGAATGTTGTTTTTTAAAAAAGTGCCTGTATGTAGGGTCAACTTTCAATGGTAGCAGTGAAAAACTAATGGTCTTAGAAAGAGTGGCTTAGGTAGACTGTGTACCGTATAGTAAAGTCTTTGTACTGACTAACACACTCACATGATTCCTGCTTATATCTGACTTGCCTTCTGATTCTTACTCACACATGACTGTAGCATGCATGCACGCTAGGGTCCTCTTAAAAATAAGTAGTTCAGACATTAATCAGGCGAGATGTCACGCTGTTTGATGACTTTTGCTATTTGATGTGCCATGGCAGACATATTACAGGGAAAGGCTGCCGTTTTGATTGGCATTCTCTTAAAACAGCACCGTGTGCCATAAAAACAAGCCTGTAGTTTACGTGACAATCTAGCTTTGCTGAACCAAATTAGAGTAAATGCAATTACATGCTTGGAAATCTGTAATGAAATCTAATTAAACACTGGCCTGAAATCTCATCTTAACTGTATGCTGTCTTATATATTTGGACAAAGATCTGATTTGTAGTGTCCCTACACATAATCCATAATGTGTGTTCATGTGACTTTTTACCTCGTTAATTAGAAATTTAAACATCCTGCTGTATTTTGATTAGCCTCAGCAGTACAGGTTGTGACTCAAAGTGACTCATGGTGCACTGACTGTGCTAATATTTTTCTCTGCCTACAGATTAATAGATATTTATGCAAAGTATACTGGATATTTAATTACTCGAGGGCATAGGTAGAAATGTCACACCGAAAAAGAGAACTTTTGTACATTTATTGGAAGGAAATACCAAAGTTCTTGAATATAGGGCGTGTCCTTATACACTGAAATGACCACATTTTACCTGATGAGGTAGACATTTGTTCTTCTGAAGGTTATGTCTGAAGAAGTTAAACAAGATCTCAACGCTACAGTTCTATTGTAAAATGAATGTCCATTTGCTAGATTGTAACGTCTGTAGGTATGTGTGAGGTCCATGCCAACACACTCTAATGGGTTATTGTTGTACTTTTCAGACTGTGATTGTATGTGATACCTTGATTAAAAGCAAATGAGTTCAATTATTGTGTCGCTACTATTTTGTCAAATTTGAGGTCATCGGTGTTTTAAAACTGTTTTGACATTTTCAGCCTGCTTTTTTCCCCCTTAATCTCTTGCTACGTTTAACACTCTCTGAGATAACATCAAGTGTCCCTGACCATTGTGCTCACTGATCATGTAGCGTGTAAGCAGGGATTTGCTATTTTGGGGCTCCGACTCTGTGGAGAAAACAGGTCTTTGGCATCACAGTGCTTACAGACTGTACCTTGGACATAGGAATAAGAGGAGGTAGTATGGCTTATAGACGATTTTAACAGCTGTGGGGGAGTCTAAGTTGTTGGGAGGGGCCGTCTAAGTTAACCAGTAGGGCAGTAATCCTGTGTCTAACAACTGTGCATGTAAACCATGTGCTTGTTATTGGAGAGAGTAATAATAATAATAACAAGCCAGAGACTGTTTAGTGTTTTACGTTGCGCCAGTTTCAATACAGCCCTACAGGAATTGTTTTGTATTTGTAGAAGGAGGAGTGCGGCCTGTGCGTTTCCATGGGGACCACGGTTTATGGATTTCAAACGAATGGATTAAGACCCAGCAGTGCAGGTGCTATGTCATGGGCGCTGGCTCTCAGCACAAGATTAGTTAGCAGGGCTACTTTTATCATTTACGTGACGCATATTGGAAGCTCTATTTTTAAAAATTGGAGACATCAAGTGACATTTTTTTAGAATTCTAAAAATGCTGATTACATACTGATTTCTTTCAAAAGCATGATGGTTTTTGGACCACAGACTGGACCTGGTGCTCGCCTGGTGAAGAGAAATTCTATGTTGAAACGTCTTGCATTAAGTGACGGATGGCAGTCCTGACAATGGGATAAGGCAAGTTCACCGTATCCCTCATGCAAATTTATTAGGATCTTTACGGTAACAATCACCAGTATACATCCACATCCAGCATAAGTGCTGAGTTTGCTCAAAGTGTAAAATGAGTGTCATGGACAACAAGGGTTAAAAGTGAGAACAAATCCTTAATTCGTTAGACTCAAACCAGATTTGGCAACAAACCAAGCACACAAACAACGAGAACTTTAACAATGAAAAAGTATCCGTCCTAATCAGGGTTACATGGAGATCCGGAGCCCATCTCAGGCAACATCGGGCACAAGGCTGGGGAGCACCCTGGACAGATTGCCAGCCCATCACACTACAGGCAATTTAGCAATGCCAATTAGCCTGGCAGCATGTCTGTGGATTGTTGTAGGACTCAAGGGGAACCCAGGGAGAACCTGCAAGCTCCACACGCAGCCAGAAGGTGGGGGGCAGCAGTGCTGCCCACTGAGCCATCAGGCCATTACAATGCATTCAGTGCATTTTTTAATTAAATAACTTTATGGATCCTTGTGGGGAAACACTCTTTTTTTGTCTAACCCCCCCCCATCTGGCAGCTGCCTGGAGCAGAGCTGGGGGGCTCAAACCAGCAACCTTCCGCTCACAAACACAGAGGCTTTCCCCAGTGAGCCACACACCACCCATTGTTGCATGCTGCCCCATAGTCAATAGATTCATAGATGTATCTATGAAGGTATCTATAGTGCATTATAGATGAGAGCTTCATTGGAGCTTATGAAGCATTATAATCAACACTATAATGCCTTATGACTGTCAATAGAAGATACTATTATGCTTTATTAATTCTTATACCAACCATTATAATGCATTATGAAGGTATCTATAGTGCATTATAAATGAGAGCTTTAAGTAAAGCGTTACCAAAATATTTCATATTCAATATCAATATTAAGTTAATCACAAAGTTAACTTGAATATTTTATATCAGTAATGGACTATTCCTGGTAACATTTGCCTTTAACAACAACCCATAATAGGAAATTAGGCTTTAATGAAAAAGGCTTTATACACTAAGCATTACCATGGAAACGGCAGGACACTCATCCATCTGAGATTCTGCATGAAGTATTGCTTGAAAGACCTGAGGTTGGATCCAACTTTCTTGTAACCCTAAATACTACATTGTCTTAAAAACTTGACAGCTTCATCTTTGCTTCCAATCTCATAAGAAATGCAATATACATATATAAACCATATATAATTATGACAATATGGTGGAAAGAGGTTTCACTAATCATTGCTGACTCATTCTCAGATTTTTCACAGAAAGACTTCTGTTGCTGTTTAGTCTGAAATTTTACTACCTAAAATAAAAATTGAAGAACTTATGGGACACATATGGCAGGTAGACTCACCCTGTGTGACCCACCGCTGCCCAAAAAGAGCTTCAGAACGACCAGATCCCAAAAAAATAGAGTGAGAAACAACTTCTTCAAAATTAAATTCAAAATTAGGAATTAAATCTAGCAATATCTGACATCTCAACTCCTACTGTTGTTACCAAACACTGACATCACAGCAGAGCTGAAGAGGTACCTCATGAATCCAACATTTTGCAATGAGTAAGAACCCTAAGGTATATAAACACAATGGCAAACAACAGTTTAAATGGCTGCATTGCATACAACAGTACATTGCCCTGTCTATGCATGTACTACAAAGGCTCACCAGAAAATGGCTATGTTTGTGTTACTGGGGATAAGAGGACATTGTTTACATTCAAGGAGATACAAGTGTTTTAGTAGTAGTACTCATTAATTGTCATTTTTGTACATCACACATTTTGCATCAGTTTTAAACAATATGAATTTGGAATTAATCATAAACATACTGCAGCATTTAATTATCAGTCAAGAATAAATACCTGTAAAAATATTTGAAACGAGTATCATTGGTAGTATCTGTCAGGTGACATAACAGCAGGTGGAGTGTGATTTGCTTAAACTTGTAGCATAACTGTATGATATTTTGACAAATATTCAGAAAACTGTAAAATAGTATGAGATCTGGGCACAAATGCGCAAAAAAAGAAAAAGACGGCAAATGCAACTTAAAAATTAATCTCCGTTCTTCAAAGAATGGTAACAAACTGCACAGCAAAACATAAGGAAATTTTTAAAACCTGATGTGAACAGACTACATTTCATTGTATTAACCAGTCATTTCAAGAAAGGCATTGTCTGTTTAATAGTGCCAGCAGCTCTCTATTGTTATATTGAAAGCAACATAAAAACTCTCAAAATAAAGAAACGTGGAATTCTATGGCAAAATTATGGTGCACAAAAATGACATTATAAAACCACAGTCTAGGGCAGCTGATATGAATTAGCAAATAAACACCAGCACATTAGGATCAGTTTGTTAGTCAGAGGTACTAAACGGAGAACAAAAGCAGCATATGACTCATTCCGCTACTCAAAGTTTTATGACCATGACAAACAAAAAACTTCTGATAACCACATCAGATTTATCTTTCTCAGATGTCTTTAGTTTATTACTGCAAATATGAATTTTCATGGCACATGGACTGTGTTATTATATCACTCTGTACACTTTTAAACTTTAAATGTTTAAAACTTTAAATGTTTTTATACACTCTGGCTCCGTGTGTGTGGAGTTTGCATCTTCTCCTCATGTCATCGTGGGCTTTCCTCTGGGTACTCCAGTTTCCCCCCACAGTCCAAAAACATGCAAAGGTGAATTAGTGTTACCAAATTGCCCGTAGGTGTGAATGGTGTGTGAGTGATGTGTGAGTGTGCACTGTGATCGGTTGGTGACACATCCTGGGTTGTTCTATATGCCTTGCGGCCAAAGCATCTGAGATACCCTCCAAGACCCTGCAAAGGAAAAGTAGTTACAGAATATGGATAGATAGATGGATGGATGGATGTTATTGGCTTTTACACGTGAGCTTGTTTATGTAATATTTCAATTACCAGTTTTCATTGAACTGTTTATGACCCATTCGGGTCCTGCACTGTACCCCCAACCCCCGCCGTGTGACCCTGACCACAATAAGCAGTGGAAGAGGGAAAAGTATTGACATCACATCAATATAAGATTTTAGGAAATTGTCAATCAAGAAACATTTGGTTCAGGTTCTGGAATCCTTAATATTTAATTAGCAATTCTTGCTCATTGGACTTTAACTTCCTCGGCCGTCTCCTGGAGGATGGGCTCCCCCTTTGGGTCTGGTTCCTCCCAAGGTTTCTTGCTAAGGGGTAGTTTTTCCTTCCCACTGTCGCCTCTGGTTTGCTCACTGGGGGCTTTGGGTAGGGATAATGTAAAGCACATTGGCACAATGTAATGTTATTAAAATGCACTATACTAATAGAATAGAATAGAATTTTTCATGCGCTATTGTAATAAGGTGGTTGTTACATCAATTTGCCTTATATTTTATACAGATAGGATATTGCATACATGCCACATTTTACAAAAGATTTAATTAACAAATCTAATCATAGAAAGAATCACACCTGTAGAGTGAAACAACAGTACACTTATTGCACTTGTAACAAGCTGGAAAATAAGAATTCCCTTTCTGATGAAATTCAGGTAGGAAATAGGGGACTGATGCTGAAATTGTTGTTTTAACCACACAGTCCTCATTCTGAAAGCGCCCAGGCCGACAGCGCCTTCCAGTGCGCCGTCACCTTCATCATCGCCCTCCTGCACCTGTAATCATCAATTTCCTTTGTTCGCTCCTGGACCGGGGCATCCTGATGGACTGCCATGTGAGTCGGCCAACCCCCACCATTCCTCAGCACCTCGGGATAGCACAGTAATCTGTTGAAGCCAGGGACATCAAGTGTGTAATCACCACTGGACTGAAAGACGTTACCACAGCACCCATGAGTACTGCATAATAGGCACAGCATCGATCTTCTGATTCAGGTATTCCCCGTAACTGTCCATAGGAGCCATTGGAGTTATTTGTTATTATTTAAAAAAAAAAAAAAACAATATATATATATAGACACACACACATACTTTTTTGGCTTTGTTTATACTCTTATGACTCTAAATATCTTCTTTAAATTAGCCACAACAATATCATGTGCCAAGAAGCATCAGTGCTGTAGTGTGTGGATCTCCAAGGGCTAAGACTCCCTCTCATGTACCATGTCAGTGTCTGGATGAAAGTTCAGCCCTGCCAGCCGTGCAGCGCTTTGAATAGTAATTAGCCTAATTGCTTTGAACCCTGACCTTTCACCTGCATGTTTAGTGCATCCATCCATCCATTCTCTAACTGCTTATCCTGGTCATAGTCTATTCCAGGCAGCACGGGGCACATACACACGGTTGTCAGAGAATCCATTTTTAAAAGACTGCCTTGTTTGTGAAACATTTACTCCCATAGAGAACTAGTTGCTTGCAAATCAAGTCTATCGATTGGTGTTATATGCCCAGTAAAAGCAAAGATGAAGCTCACCCTACGACCACCATTAGCTGAAATTATCGACCTGAGTTGTTCCTTACTGATAGACTTTACGCTTTTATGGGAAGGATCTAACATGAAAGAGATGTAGTAGTATTGCATGCCAACGTACTTAATCAAAGACAAAAGCGTACGGCAAGCATAAAATCAACATAATCAGCATTTTATGGGCTTAACTGTCTTAATGACTAAGTGGAAAAAATATTTTGAAACGCGTAAAACGTTGTAAAGATGATTGATTTCAGTATCTACTAAAAAATGAATATTGTAAATAATCGCTTGTGCATGTAATTATAGCAGTTATCTTTTACAGCCGGTGTTCAGACGAGTTGAGCTACCTATCGAGACGTACTATCGATGCCTTTCTGCGCATGTGCAGTTCCACCGTTTTGGGATTAGGGTTAGGTCTTAGGGGTTAGGGTAGCGGTTTTAGGGGTTAGGGTTATCGATTAGCATTTCGGTAGCCTAACTCGACAAAGTATCTCAATTCGACACAACACCGGTAAGTCGGAACCTTTTGATCGATTTCGTAAGATTTATTCAAGACTACCTACAATTAAAAACAGATTCACAACTTGGTCAGGTGGCTGCGTGTTTTGCACAGCATTACAAACAAATTGTGAGTAACAAATTTCCGCGGCCAGCAGCTTGGTATGCACCTGTAACGTCTTAAGGTAAGAACCATGCTCTTTATGTTATGCGCTTTGTAACATTTACTGAAAATTACTGCATTTTGTCATGGAGAAAACAGAAACGAAGGATATTCATACTGTGCGAAGACTGTCCTTAAGTAAATGATTGTGTAGGCCCTAAGTGTCGTGTAATCCACTGCCATCCGTGGAGACCTAATTTCGTGATATTTTCAGGATGATTTTTACGTTAAATGGAAAAGGAGTGGATGAAAACTTATAAAGACAAGACCTTTGTCTTACAATTCTAAGTTTGTGGTAAATGTCAGTTTGACCAGCCCATATAACGTTCATTGTTTATGTTACTCCTGTTTTACTGGTAACTACAGACAATGCCATCAAAAATGCAATACCAGTCATTTCACATTACACTGGCAATAGGCCTACATCTGATTACTGAAATTGTTTAAAGATTTTAAATATGGATGCTAAATCTCATTTGCTTCTAATGAAGTGGTGTAGCACGATTTGGCAGATCATAAAATCCACTTTCAGAATAGTAATGTGTGAATATCTTTTCATTTTATTTGACAGCAAGAATTTTGTGTGAATATATTTTGCAGAATTTTTCAAAAAGGTGTGCCGTGCTTTGGAACGCAAATAATTTGTTGACTAATAGGAAGGAGCCGTGTTATTTTCTGGCACGACTGGCGGAGAAGTTAGCATTTAGTCTGACAGGAATTGACTTACAGGGGTTAATTATGGTATGCTCTTTTCAGCGAATGACCTGTTTGCGGCAGCCTGCTTTCCTCGCCTTCCTAATGGCTGGCATTTTACCGGATGCCAGAGCGGAGATAGTCAGAGGTTACAGAAATATAAATTCTTAGTTGTTCATCAGATTAAATTAGACTTTTTGATGAGTGGAAGATCTGCAGAGGGTTATTTAAACAAAGAAACTTTAATGATTAGTGAATATGAGCAGCGATAGCTATTATTTCCAGTACAGGTGCTGTCCGTAGTAAGAACTGTGATACCGCAGAACCAACTTTTTTTTCCCCACGTTCAATGGTTATGCCCCCCAGGATATGCCCCCCATGCCATATTCTTAGCATCTGATTATAAACATGATTTGTTAATGTCTGTACATATTAATGCATTTAATAGATGTCCGATAATGTTGCCTGTAGCACAAGATGAGGAAATGTATGCTATTACATGAGAGAACATGAGGACAACTCTAGATTATCGTTGGAGGACAGTGTCTGTAGTTTAAACTGCGGAGGTGCGATGGTTCACCTGCTCTACTTCAGGAAAAATATTTAAGTCTTGACTGACACGTTTGTGATTAATTTTATTACTGTCACTGTATTCCAAGTCCAGGTGGCACTAGAGATATCAACATTAGCAAATTAGCAAATGCAACATCTACAAATGGGTAGTCCACATGAATCATTTATGAGAGATGCAAGCAATGGCCAATCAGAGCAAATTTATTATTTCATTTATTTAACTACCAGTCTGTGCGAATTGTGGTTCATTGACTTAATGGGGAAAAATATCCTCACTCAAAAATTATGCATATTTACACTAACCGAACGGCAATTAAAAAATCAAGTAAACCTAATCAGATTTGTTTGTATAGGAAACTCAAAAAAGTCTAGAACTGACCAATAGCAGGACAGCCCTCTGATTCCAAAGCGGGTTGTGTAATCATTACAGTTAAAAAAAAAAAAAAAAAAAAAAACAACAAACTGAGTGGCGTTTGATAATTCCCATGGTTTGTTAACATATATTTGAAAATGACGCCGTGGAGAGTACGCCATTGGTCGGCTGCGTTTTTACAGCTCTCATCTGTCAGATCTTTAACAGTTCAGGGCTGATAAAAATCCTTGGAATTGAAATGCTGACAGTATTTAGGGATATATGGACTCTTGCAATATGTTTGTGTTTTTTTTTTTTTTGCCAGTGTTTCCCAACCCGGTCCTTGGGCACCCACAGCCGGCCCACATTTTTGCTCCCTCCGAGCTCCCTGCCAGATTGTCCACATTTTTGCTACCTCCCAGGGAGCAAAAACGTCGACTGTCTGCGGGTCCTTGAGAACTGGATTGGGAACCACTGCTCTATAGCATTACATTAAAAAAGGCTTTATGGAGCCTGTGGGGCTGTGTGAACTGCCTTGTAAAGGTTGTACATTTCAGCATTTGAGTTGTTCTGTTATCATCTTTTTTCATGCTTTTTATCCAGCCTGCAATAGATATTTATTGGGAGCGTTCACAAGGTGTGTGATCAGGTTGCATTTTGCCCGAAATGTGGTAGTCTGTGATGCTGATTCGGTAGTGCAGGGGCGCCGCTAAGGGGGGGAAAGTTGGGACAATTCTAAGGGCCCACGCCCTTTAGGGCCCCCCAGAGATCTGCTTTATTAATAATAAGTTACCGTAGGGGGGCCCAACCTCATATTTTGTCATAGGGCCCAAAATTGCTAGCGGCGCCCCTGCGGTAGTGCTTTACATTAACTGCACCTTCGTAATGCCTTCATAATGCATTCATAGAACATTCATAAGCAGCATGTAAGTATACTTTAACGTCCTAATATAGCTCAGCAGCTTTAATATACATTCGTGACATTGTATGATAATACGATTATAATGCTTATCATCTTTATTAATGTATAGGTTAAGATATGTTAGGATGTTAAGGTATACTTACTGCATCATGAAGCTACAGTGAATGTTCTATATAAAATGTTACTGCTAATTCTTTAGCTTAAAATCTGTTAAAAAAAAAAAAGAAAGAAAGAAAAAAGAGGAGAATCTGATTGATGTAAAATCAGTGGAGAGGCCTGGGAGGACAATGGCAAGATCAGATCCATACCCTTTTTTACCTTTCAGCCACTTAACCAGTTTGTTTGTTTTGTTTTTTTAGCTAAAACATCTGTGTAAACTGCTACTGTGTAAGCTATGTAAATTGTGTGTGATGAAAGCATTGCTGCTAAGCAACTGAATAATAATGGGGGATATTTAAATGTGCTTTCAAACAAAAGAAATAGAATTTCAATATCGCGTTGAATGAGGGTCAATCAATATATCTATTTGCTTGTTGGAAATTTAATGTAGCATGGAGCGATTACTTTCTACACAGGTAACAAAGCAAGCTGGATGAAGCTGCTCTGTTCATAGCAGTCAGCAGCGCCATGTTGCCTAATGAGCGCTTATTATAGAAAACTGGGGGGGGAGCTTTTGTTGCCATGGCGTCTCCCATGTTTGATTTCCTGTTTGTCCCCTGATGATGTCAAGACAATCAATCAACGCTGCTAACTGCTCCGGCTCATTTCTTTTTTCCCCCTCTTTAGATCTTCCTTTCAGTTTTCGGTCAGGAGGAGCTCCTGTATTCTAATGCAAGTTTGATAACTAAAGAAAATTACCATAATTCTATCTTTCAGAGCTCAAAGTCAAGGTTTTTTTGCAATTATTTTGTACCATTGGATTGAAATATAAGGATACAGTGGTTTTATGATTAATGTAAAATGAGGGTAACTTCCACAATGTAGTATTAAGAGTAAAATTTGGTTTGCTGGTTTATCTTTTAAAAAGTTATTTTTGATCATCAGCTACTGAAAATATTCTTTCTTAGAAAGCTAATTTTGGGGGGAAAAATAAGATATGATTAAAAAAATAAATTAAGCATCAGTTTTCCCACAAATGGTAGAGATGCAGGGATTTAGAATAAAAAATTTTCCCCAAAAATAATTGTGAGCAGGCCCCATAATAGCCATAATATTAATGATAACTGCAGTAATAATTTGATATAAGTATTTAAACGTAGTTTAAATATTCCAGTTCTTGCGTAGGCATGAAGAAAATGAGGCAGAATGAAGCCTGTGACAGGATGTCTGCCTCTGGTGACATGAAGGCCAGTCTTTGGTGCCGCGAGGCATGAGGTAAGAGAGGCAGCAGTTATTCACCGTCTTGTAGGCGGTACATGCCCTTTGGTTTGACGTTGCTATTGTCACTGACACGGTTAATCCCAACAAAATGAGCTGTATACTGATAGGGTAGAGCTTCACTGTTGCCAGTCAGATTTTCAGTCAGTGTGTTTGGTGCCTGGTAACAGAAGGCAAGGTGAGGAGGTGGGAATTTGGAGAGCAAGGCTGTAGCTAGAAATTCTGGGCCCCCTGACAAAATGTCACCTTGGGCCCCCTGAATTGAAGGCCCCCCTGAATAGTGCTGGGCCCCCAGAATATGCCAGGGTATCCATGCCCCTACTGCACGCCTGTTGCAGAGTCCACCATGGGCATCGTTAGGTCCGACCACTTGGGGCTATTTTAAGTACCTTGGGGTATTTTAAGTGTAGCCCCGGGTCTTTTTAGACCCGATGCTAATCTTCCTTCAAAAGAAAACTTCATGCCCCAGGTAAACTTGACTTAGCCTCTGATTTTTTTTTCAATAGCTAGAAATGTCCCTGAAGTCCACTGTTGTGTTTTGAAAACTGGTTACGAGTGCAGCTGCAATGATGAACTTGGCCCTATGAAAGTCTGCGTAGTATCATCATAATAGGGGGTGAATCGGATTAGTGTTTGGTGAACAGGGTTGGGCAGTATGATGATGCTATAGGATTCAGCGTTTGTCTCAGTGGGCTACTGGGAGCACGGCCCTTACCCCCAGCCACATGAGCGCTTCCACTAGTGGCTGCCCTTCAGTGCCAAGCTTGCTCTCACCTGCATGTGTCTGTGTGTCACGGAGGGTAAGATGTGGTAGACGAAATGTAGATCATATCTCTGAAAGCCACACACCCCTTTCCCTGTGGTATTGGTTTCTTCCAAACTTCGCAACAGCAGGGACGCATGGATGCAGCAAGGGATTAACTTGGGGGTGGGGGTGGAAGCAGTTAGTAGTGCATCAGCACCAAACCCTTTTCCAAATGTGTGTGAAAATTAATTGCAAATATTTGTGCATAATTACATTTGAGAAATATAGGCATAGTTTGCCTTGCAAGATACTTGGCTACTACCATCTAAAGTTAGCCACCTGGCCGCCTTCTTCCTAGCTAGTCGTGGCTTGTAATAGCATAGCATCCTATTTAACGTTACTAATGGAGAGTTCTGTGAGTATCATAATAGTGAGCTGGACGTTTTTACTACTACTGTCACAGGTTATAGCTGGCAAAGATGTTTGCTTACAGTATATTACAGAAAAGTAATCTTTTGTATAGTCCCTGAACTATGCAAGTCAGTTTATAATTTTATAAGCAATAAGTCCGTCAAAATAGGAGCGCCATTCCGTTGATGCAATTATATGTGAAAACTACAGCTGTGGCTCCATCTTTGTCTTCATCATCACTGCCACCGTCATCTTTTCTATCTGCACTTACCAACTGTCTGGAGGAGATACAGGTGTGGATGGAACAAAACTTCCTTCAGCAGAACGGCTCCAAGACCGAGGCAGTCCTAGCAGGAACACCCCATCAAATTCAGGCATCATCCATAGCTAGCATTGCCTTCTCTGGTCACAGTGTTCCCCTCTCCTCATCAGTCACCAATCTTGATGTAAAACTGGATTAATTTCTCACTTTTGAGCACATTAAGCACCTTTGCAAGACCTTGTTTGTCCACCTCAGAAATATTGCTAAGCTTCGCCCTCCCCTCACCCTCCCTGATGCAGAAAAGTTGGTCCATGCTTTCATCTCCTCCCGGCTGGACTACTGTAGGACACTCTTCATTGGGATCCCTAATAAGAGTCTTCTGAGGCTGCAGTACATCCAGAACTCTGCTGCTAGGATCCTGATATGTGTTCATATTTCCGATCTCTCAACACCTGTCCTTCAGTCACTTCACTGGCTTCCTGTTTCTGCCAGGATCGAGTACAAGATCTCTCTCCTCACCCCCTAGTGCATTTATGGAAACGCTCCACTTTACTTAAAAGAACTGATGACAACTCAAACCACAACATGACCCCCCCGCTCTTCACAGTTAAATCGCCTCCATCCCCCCAGAGCTGAACTCGGCACGATGGGCGATCGGGCCTCTATGCTGCTCCTCGCCTGTGGAATGTCCTTCCTGACACTCAGGGCAGCTCAATCTACTGACAGTTTTAAAAAAGGACTTAAAACCTTCCTTTTTAGCAGATTTTATCATTCCTAACTTTTTGCTTTATAGCTCTTTTTTTAGATTGTTGAGGTTTTCTCAGAAAATGTAAAGTGCGTTATAAATAAAATGTATTATTATTATTATTGTTATTATTATTATTATTAATGGAGACCAAAAGCACAATTTCTCCATAAACTGAAGGATTGGTCTAGCTAGGATAAGGGGCATGACTGTAATCTTCTTAGCCATGTCACGGCTGTTACACACAAAAATTCTGTTTCTTCTTGGATCCTGTAATTACTCAATGTGCTGCTTTTGTATTGACTTTTTGGCTGTTTTTGCAAAACATTCAGAATAAAAGCTGTAATCACGCAACAGAAATTTACCGCGTCTGATTGTTCTCCTGTTGGACGTATTTTGGTGTCCCCGGTGGAATGCAGAATTTTAAAGAGTTCAGATTAAACAGAGGTACAACTTCAATATATGTAATTGAAAAACATAAATTGGCCTGGAAGATAGTAATTATGATTTCTTTTAAAACCAGAATTATTAGGAATGTTTGCTGTTTAAACACGCTGCACAAAAGGAAATATTTTGCTTAAAATGAAACTTGGAATGAAACTGTAGTCATTATACATTCGCTACAATGTCCGGTTCGGAGCCTATAGCAGGAGCAATGGGCGCAAGGCAGGGAACAACCCAGGATGGGTCTCCAGCCCATTACAGGCCACACACACACCATTCACACACTATTCGCTCCTATGAACAATCTGGAAACTCCACTTCACCTCAGCATGTTTCTGGACTGTGGGGGAAGCCAGAGTACATGGAAGGATCCCCAGAACAACAGGGGGAGAACATGAAAACTTGATACATAAAGAGCTGGGCGGAGACTCGAACCCTGGTCTCCAGCTTGAGGCAGCCATGCTAGCCACTATATTTTTATCACTATTAATATTTTATACATTTATGCTAATATTTCAATACAATTATCCTTTTTTATGAAGTTCAATTTCTTAATTTGGAAAAATTCTGCAAATTTTAATTAAAACAATTGATTATCGTAAGAAATTAATGTAGATAAAATCCAGTGGTGAGCACAGCTAACTGAAAAAATTATTTAAAGTAGCACACATTAAATCTGACAAGTTATCTGGCTAACCAAGAAATCCGGCTTTGTGATACAGGCCCCTGTTCTCAGCTTAGTTCAAGGTACTCCAGTTTAAATGGACTTTATCTTCCTTCATTTATATTTAGCCCAGACTACCTTAAATACAACCAGTTATCGACCAAACACGCCTTGTGTTTACACGTTGTCAGCCAACAACATGCCTTATAAACTGTTGCAGACATGCTCACAACAATCAGGAACAAATATGTATGGTCTTAGGGTTTACAAACGTTTTAGACAGTTAAACTTTATTCACTTTACCTCCAAAAAATGTTAGCGGATTTACACTTAGCGGAACTAAGTTTAGTGGAAGCTAATTGGTCCGCTGTTTTGGTTTTCAGAGTTAGCGGAAACACTAATCCGCTAACTAACAAGGTATCTTCGCTAATTAGAGGTTAGCGGATTAGCGGGACCCTGCCCACCACTTATAAAACCTAAGATATAACCTTTATAGATATAATCATAGATTATTTGTAATTGATAATGGTTGAATCTGGAAATTTTCTTTGCGCAAACATAAAGCATAAAGCATTTGCTCTATGAAAGTCAAATATGACATTAACCAGACAGTTAAAAAAAGAGTTTGATGGGGTCTCACTTTACACTGTTTGAATTTGGTTTTTCTACTACTTTAATATCACTTTTGGATGACCCATCTTTTGAACTCATGGTAGCTGTTACTTTAAATTGTTTTTTAATGCTTGATAGTTGAGTTTAGAGTAGCTACAAATAAGGCTTTTAATGTTTACAATTATTGCTTGTGTAGCTAATATTTCACTACATATAACATATGATCAAATGTATGCTTAACCTATTGACCGTATGCATACAGTGATACTTTCTAAAATATCGATATTCCATATAATGATGAGTTAAACGGACTAATTCACAGTTAATTTGCACACTGGGGTCCCTCCCCAAAGAGCAGATTTTTTTTTTTAATAATAATGATGCAGCTGTGAAAAGTCCATCGTAGCTCCGTGATGGTGAAGCATTTTGTGTGCAAACAAGATTAAGTCTTTTGATTGTTGCACTGGCAAGACAAATTGGTCTGGAGAGGAAATTGGACTGGGCTTTTTGTTGGTTACAAATCAATGAATGGAATTTGTGAGTCATGAACTTTAGCAGATAGGGGTAGAAACGGTTCCATAAAATGTGTTTGCTCACAGAGTTTCATGTTCAGTTATTTATTCAGATATTTTTGAGGGTTGGATTCATGGGTGGATTAAGACCTCTCCTGGTTCCTGGGCATCAGTAAAATAAGCCCCCCCTCACCCCTTTAGCCTGGAACTTCCTGGTAATTCCTGATGGTGTAAATATCGTGGATGATAAGTCTTTGTTTCTATTGTGTTGATTTTGTTTTTTGGAAAAAACGTTCTTATTTTCTGCACATTAAGCAATTCAGCACCTCTTGCTTCCTTTTTCCTTTTAATGCCCCACTATAGTCTCGGGTTTTAGCAAGATCCATCTCGCAATTCATGTGTACCACCTAGGCCTGTCGCGATAGTCGATAAATCGATTAATCGCACGATAAAAAAAAATGACCTCGATAATTTTTCCGGCCGCGATAATTTCATTTGCATACTTGTTTGTTATCCGCGACTGAATGACAACTCTCGTTTCCTTAGCGTAGGACAGCGGTTCCCAAACTAGGGTACACGTACCCCCTGGGGTACGCAAGAGGCTGTAGGGGGTACGCGAGCGGGGGGAATCACGAATTCGAACAACGAGACAGTCAGTAATTCTCACAACAGCGGAGTCGGTGTCCTCCAAAAAAGCCGTAAAACACAAAATACAGTCGTGTTTATGTCATATGTTTTTGTGCTTATTAAATTTAAGTGTTTCCAAAGATTAATCCCACAACAGTAATAAAATAAATGTCTTTAACATAAATACTAAAGAATAGATCGCTTTAATCGCTATTACAGTTGGGTATGGGCACGCGGTCTTATTTAGAAAACATATACAAAAAGAGACGCATATAATGTTTAATCATTCGTTAATTAGTATTTGTCCGGTCCAGGAGGTTAATTTTGGGGATCGTTAAAGTGATAGATCACCTATCTTGATTAAGCCTGATTCGGTTCGTTATATATATTATGTAAGGAATAATTGACTCCGGACCGTTGAATTATTAGAAAAATAATGCACACCCGAGGTGGTTATTCCGCTTATTCCGTTACACCTCGGGTGTGCATTATTTTTCTAATAATTCAACGGTCCGGAGTCAATTATTCCGCTTATACTACGGTTGCCACACCTCAAGACATCGATCAGATGATATATTTCAAGGGATTCGTCCGGTTTTTCTACTTAAATCGCTATTGTGAGTAGGATTATTTCTTCCGCATCTCATCCAACGACTCTTTTGCTAGTTCCAAAACGTCATTTTAAAGCTGGCAATGGAGGCTTGAGCCGTTGATAGCAGACTAATGCAGTTAATAATGAAGTTATTAGAAAGAGAGTGAGAGAGACAGAGACACAGAGAAAGAGAAACACTAACACAGAGAGAGAGAGAGAGAGAGAGAGCTTGTATGAATTAGGCTACCTCTGTGTGTCCCTCAACAGTGTTCTGAAGCACCGTCTCTAAACTGTAAGTCTGCTTTAAGATGCAGCGCTGTTATTACCTCGCTAGTGAGAAATGTCATGTGTAGCCTTTAAGTTGCTACACTAGGCTAACTGTCTAGCTGTTCTTCGCTGATCGTTTTATGTCTTTTGTCGTTGCCGGCTGCCTTTGATGTCCGCTTCCGTTTATGTTGTTTTTCCTCTGGACTGTCTAATACTGCTGCAGCCCAGTTGTTGAAAGTTTCATATTCACCGTAAATATTAAAATTTACTTTCGGAAAATCGTCTGTCATGTTGTTGTTTTTGTTAGTCCTGTGTGCTGTATAGGTACTGTATGCTAATTTCCGTTATTACAGTTAACTATGCGAAGTGATATGGAACTGTAATGCGGTCAAGAGAGCTGCCTGGAACTACGTTCGCCGTGCATTTCCCTGAAAATAATTGCACACCTCAGAAGGTTCGTCAGCCAATCAGATTCAAGCATTCAACGGTCCCGTAGTATAATAAAAAGTAAATATTAAGTAAGAATGAGAATATGAACAACCATGGGAATTATTTTTACAGTGAAAACAATTGATATTAATTATATTGTATGTTCTTGAGTAATCGATAAAATCAGTATATGCAAGACATCAATCTGTAATAGTGGAAAATATGTCCAGTTGATATGTCCAGTATGATCTAGGTCTGTGTGGTCAGACACTGTGCAATAAACAGAATTTTTAGGAACATGGCAAATGTTCACATTGCAGCATGGAAGTAGGTTCACTGTCACAACGCTGACCGGGGAAGCAGAGGCGAGGAGACATATAGGATCGATCGGGGAAATGCGGGGTTTAATGAGCAAAAGGAACACACACTAGCGGTAAAGCAGAATTACAATACAATGACAGGACTGGAGAAACAAACGGAAACACGGACTAAATACAATGGACTAATGACAAGTTTGACAACAATCAGGAACAGCTGGTAAACACGGGGAATCCACACAGGGTTAACGAGGGGGCGTGGCACACGGAAAGAGCGGACGATCGGGACATGACACTCACTGGAGAGCTTTGTCACAGATAAATTAACTGTCTCTAACAGCGTCTAACCGCACATTAAATAACGTCCTGCGTATTTTTCTATTCTGAAATTCTGCCATGGCATGCACCAGTATGATGCTGGTGCAACTTTCCCAGGACCCTAGTCAAAAATATCTGCCACTCTGGTCGCGGAAAACAAGCGCTAACGGAAATATATGAAAAACATGGGAGCGGTAGAAGATTTTTTGAAATTTGACAGGAATGGGACAGTACGGGAATGACATCCCACGGGACTGAACGGGATGGGAATGGGTTTTGAAAATTTGGTTGAGCCTATTGTTTAATATTTTTTGAAGTGCAATTTTGTTTACATCCATTTTATTTATTGTTTTTGGTATTTATTCAAGTGCATTTTTTTGTTAACAGAGACTGAGTCCATTGCTTTTATTGTTTTTGGTTGTTTTGTTCATTGTTATTGTGGATATTTAAAATGTTTTCCATTTTCAGTGTTAAATAGTCTAAAAATAAACGTTTTTGAATTTTGAAAGGCGTATGTGCATTATTATGCCATTATCATTATTCTAGATGAAAATGGTCTCAGATGGACAATATTATCGTTTATCGCGATAATTTCTTGGACAATTTATCGTCCAGCAAAATTTGTTATCGTGACAGGCCTAGTACCACCCAAATTTTATTTTCTGTAACTGACAGTGAGCATGTGCCAGTATTTCATAGGTTGATTACTGCACCTTTCCTTTTTTTTGTCAGGCATATTCAAAGGCCCCTCGACACATAGGACCCCTCGGTGCGCCCCCAGGTTTCCCACATGGTAGATCCAGCGATGGCTGGAGTGCTATATGGAAGCAGTGTAGGAGAAATGACACAAACTGTGTTTTCTGTTTGCTGTAGTCTGTGAGGAAATTCACTTGCAATCTTCCGGTGTGGGGAAAATGATTAACTATCACCACCTCCCCCCCCCTCAACTTGATCAAAATAAAGTGATAATTACAGTCAGCTGTTTAATTACTGTGGCATTGCAGTAAGAAGCTCACACAAGCAGTTAAGCAGAGTGGTGGTTTGGGGATGGTTTATTGCGGCAGGACTTCAGTGAATGTTAGGCCATCTGCCTATTAGCTGAATCATAGATGGTCATACACCATCAGAGTTAGACCAGCGTCAAACACGCTGATGAGTCCACATGAGAATGGCACTGACGAGTGACTGTCAACCCCACTTAAGGTGTGGAAAAGCGTGAAGTGAGCTCCACATAGAATCACAGAGACTGATGCAAAATTCTTGGAGGTGTTTGCCTGTGGTCATTCCAGCTGAAGGTGCTGGAAATATGCCATGGGAAACACAGCCTCTCCCGGGGTTACGATGGGGTTACGTTCTGTCAAAACTATCGTAAGGTGCAACTTGCTACAGCTGAGGAGGTTTCTCCAACGATCCTACGGACTTTCTACTCGAGCGCTGTGAAGAGCATCCTGACTCAGAACATTACTTCCTGGTTAGGGAATAGCTGTGTTCAGGATCGCAAAGCCCTCCAGGAGGTGATCCGTGCAACAGAAAGCTGCTGCAGGTCGGCCCTTCCATCTCTTCAGGACAGTTACATCAAGAGATGTAGGAGCAGAGCCTTCAGAATCATCAAGGACACATCCCACCCCAACAACAGCCTGTTTCAGCTTCTGAAATCAGGAAAGAGACTCAGGAGCATCATAGCCAGGACTGAGAGGCTTAGGAGGAGTTTCTACCCCCAGGCCATAAGGTCTCTGAACCTGGACGTGCCATTGCACCTCACACCCTGATGTACATTGTGCTCATGTACATCTCACCATATACACACTGTTACACTGGTCACTTTTTATGTCTGTGTTACCGTTCATTTTGAACATACTTCTCTGCTCGCATTTTAGCTTTTGCACTTTAACTTAGCATAATTGGATTTTTAACTTGGACAGTCTACAAAAGAGCGGTTCAGGATGCGTTTCACTGCGTGTTGTACTTTGTATAACTATGTATGTGACAATTAAAGGATATTGAATCTTGAAAAGAAAAAAAAATATATATCGTAAAACGAAAATGCATTTTAGTACAGTACACCTAACCTATCATCAGCATAGCCTAACCCAACGTAAACATGCTTAGAACATTACAGTTGGGGAAAATCAGTAACATGAAGCATAACTTGTAAAAAAAAAAAGTGTTGAATATCATACATAATTTATTTAAAAATTAACAAAGTGAAAAACATTTACCGATTGTGAAGCTGAAATGTAATATGGGCCATCGTATCTTCTTTTTTGTTCAGTACAGTGGTTTAGTAGGTAGCACTGTTGACTTACACTTCCATGGTTGGAGGTTTGATTCCGATAGACTGATAATAGGCTGATAATTCTTCTTAATTGTAAAGTGTATCCCTTCTCAACATTTCAGGAGTTTTTTTCTGGAGTTGTTTTTTTTAATCTAAAAGGGAATTGTATCTATCCATCTGGCTCGAATTAGATATTTTTTGGGGGTAAAACTTTTCTCAATATTATTGTTCTGAGTTGCGTTTTTAGGAAAAGGTAGTACTTTTCACGTTTATTTATTTAGCCAATTTGGGTGTAAGTGCTGCTAGACTGATCTCCCAACGAGTGACCTATAATGAGGTCAAGTTAGTCCTTCCCGCTCCCTCTGATCTGTAAGAACTTGATACCAGTGTTGGACAGCGATTTAGTCCAATTTACTAGCTGCTTTGTGCAGGCTATTTTCAAAGTCAAATGTGTCCTATTTTAAACCTAGCTTGCTATAAAAATATTCACAATTACACTGTTACAAATGCAGTGAAACACTGGCACTGTGTTATGTAGATTAATTAATCATTTCCATTGAAATGCAGAGTGTTAAACGGTGTATCTTAACGTAACCATGGCGATGGGTAGATGCAGACACCTGTGAATTAATATTAGGCCGCCGCACCAACAGAAGAGCTTTAATTAGACTACTAGAGAAAGCAGGACACATAATGCACAATGTTACTTCAGCCCTTAATTAACACACAGTTCACATAAAATCAAAGGGGATTATTTTTCAAATGAACAGGTGTCTCTGCTCAGTGCCTCTTCCTCCGATGCAGAGCCTGCGTGTGCGTGTGCTTTTGTTACACCTGTGGTAGTGAGAGAGTCACGCCCACCTGTCGTAAAGACGGACGTGATTGGTGGATTGTGCAACAACATGCTGTATGCAGCCACATTTATTTACTGTGCTTCCATTACAACACAAGTAGTTTTTTTTGCTTTTTAAAAATGGTTCGTTAGTCATTAAAATCATATTGCATAAAGACAATACAGTGATGCTGTTTATTCCGACATAATTTAGTAGAAAATATTTGTTGGGTAATTTTTTATTTATTCCTGTCACCCAGTAAATTACTGGATAAGTAGCTGGACTGTGGTTGAATTTGTGATTTATTGTTATGTAAATACAATCTACGTTTGTAACTTTGTTTTCGTGAATTTGTTTTCATTGCGTTTTCAGAACCAGGTTTGATGTTGTCATGCCCAAGAAAACCAAACAGAGGGCCAATAGCAGCTCTTGACTTTCAGGCTGTTGAATCAAATACCGCGACCGATGAGCAGGTTGGGTTAGTGCCCTAAAAGCTGTGCTGGTTTTTATTGATCAGAATTCACTCAAGGGGATTTTCTCATTTTTCCCAACCAGCTGGAGTTACTGGAACCCTCTAGAAAATTGCATCAAATCACAGGCTTTGCCCTTTAATATAATGGATTCTTCTTTCGCTCCTTGTGCCTTGTCTGGTTGAGCTTTACATTTTGTGGTCTTTGCTTCCGCGTCGTGATCAATTTTGGATGCTTGTCTCCAGCTCTCAGCTGATATATGTGGCCTTGTCATGTGACCAGAGCAGTCGACATACCAGAAACAGATTGCACAAACACATAAGTCCTACCATGTGTTTAATCTTGCCACACATCCCACATAACAACCCTGAATTACTATTAAATCTTCCCATCTCGTTTGGATGTAACTAAATTCAGAGAGAATTTTCAAAAGGGAATCAGCGGCATAATTTTTGAAAACAGTACACAGATAAAATACAAAAATGCTTTTGATAATGTTAAGAAATTGATTTAAGATGTCCTGCGCGAGAGAGGTTCTGGTCATTTTCTGTTGATCTGGTTTTTGATCCATCATCTCTTTCACTTCATTCCCCATCGCAGAAGCTCTCAGTAATTCTGCTGTGTGGCCCCTCTCTCCCTTCAGCTTCGCCCGCGGCTCCTATCATCCTGGGCTCTAATATGTTTTATCAGACGTTCCCTTCGGTTGGCGCTGCCTGTCTGGGAAAATAATACTGCACTTTCTCCTTAAATCAGAAATTATGAGCTGCCACTGTCAGTTGTCCAAACAGCATTCGACAAGAAGGTGAGCTGTAAAAAAAATTAGTTCTGGTTTTCATTTTAATGAACTCCACAGCCAGCTCTAAAGCAAATAATTCTATCATCAGCATTTAACTTCCTTAATTTCTAGAGTTACCCCGGAACATTTTAGGATGTTTTTCTTTGCGCAATTCTCTCGAAGTTGACATCCTAGTCCTGTCTTCTTCCACTGCTATTGATTTTCCGTGAGGTTCATAAGGTTGCTTGACTGGCTTATCAATGAGGTTGTTTTTAATAAATTACATAAATTGCACCATATTTTGGCAAATACCTTCCAGGATTTGTTTTTTCCTTGTCTGTTGATTGTAGTGCCGTTCCAGAATGTCCTCATGTGGATGTGCGAGCATGTCCTGCTTTCGCAGATGACGTGTGCCGGTAATTAGGAGTCATTTTCTGGGCCTGATATTACATCCATGTATTCGTCATTACAGCTTTGCCATCACCACACCCGCTCGTGTCACCTTCACGTCACTCATCACTAAGGCAAAATGAAAATGAACCGGTTGTGATGTTCCAGCTAGTTTCAGGTTTAGTGGACATTGACTCCGGAAGCAGTAGGATTTTGTGCTAAATGCGCGGCAGCATCCCACACTCTCAGATTTAATTTCATGTTCACCAGATCAGTGTTAATTATTTATTGCCAAGTGCACTCGACCGCCCCATGTTTACACAGGAAGTTCATGTCTTGGGGACTGTGGCTCTGCACGCCAGTGCCAGACTTGGACTAACGCTAAATTCGGCAAAGCCAGGTTGCATAATTGGTTCATTTGCTAACCTGCTCATTGTGCGACGGCATTTGCCCACATACGGTTTCCTTTTAATTTCCCCCCATATCCGCTTTGTGGCTGCCAGCCTTTTTTAATCCCCCTTTCTCGTCAGCATCCATTTGCCGCGTCCCCTAATCCCATTACGTCCGTTCAGCTCCCATATCCCTCACCCTCCTTAATCCTACCTTCACGCCTCCAGAGACCGTTCATTTGCAGCTCCTTTCGCCTGCATTCATATCTTGTCAACTTTGCTTCCTGCCTTTTTCTTCTCATTCTCCTTCCTTTATCCCCCTCTAGACTGTCATTCCTGCATCACTTGTTCCTGATGTACAGAAGTCTGGGGGAGACTTTTTAAGGGGATCAGACGAGTTCTGAATTATCCCTGAGTCCGGAAACCACTGCCTCGAAGCGACAGGCCTCATGTCATTTCCATTTTGAGCCTGGTAATGAACCTTGTTTCACTGGGGCTCGACGAACCTGCCGTCGCCACGTGCTCTCGCCTCGTTCATGCATCTTCCATCTTGACAGGTAAAAAGTAATTGAATAGAATGGAGGAGGTGAATTGATACCTGTGGGGTTTTCTGCCATTATCCCTCGCTTCCCCTTCATCCTCATTACATGCACAATTACTTTTTTTTCTGGTGCGTATAGAAACCATGGGAGATTTTCAACCCGGGCTTCAGTGAATGGAGCCGAATTAACAGGCAGATCAAGCCATTGTTAGAGCCTCTGAAGACACCTGAAAGCCAGTCTCACCCTGTCATTGTGCCCATTCCAGGTCTGGAGCTCTAATTAGAGAATAATTGTTACTTTTGCTTTGTTAAGTAATTCTGCTTAGGTCTTTAGGTTTGTTTTGTTCAGGCATGATTGTACCTATTTTCGATCCAGCTCGGCCCCCTTTCAGCCTCCTCCCCTCTCCTCTCCAGGCTTTTTTTCTTTATACCTTTCTATCTCCCGCCCATTGACCCTCTTTCTTCTGCAGTCTCCCTTGGGAGAGGATTCCCTAAGTCAGGCATTTGGTGTAATGGAGGATTTCTCTGAGTATGGGGAAGGGTCAGTACTGCTGTGCACCCACCTAACGGTGAGCACACATGGATTTTATGGTACCCTTTAGCCACTTATGAATGGAACTAACTCATTAATAAAAAAAAAACAAAAAACGGTACAACATCACTTAAGGCCATGTTTTAGTAATTTATAAACACATTCATAATGCATTCATGAAGCATTATAAACATGCCTATAAATATTTATAAAAGGTACAACATATTATAGCCATGTTTATTATGTTTATTATACTCATAATGCAATACAAAGCATCATTGATGCTTATACCGGCCATTATTATAATGCATTATAAAGGTATCTATAGTGCATTATAGATGAGAGCTTCATAGAGCATTCATAATGCATAATAAACATGGCTATAATGTGTTATGCCTTTTAATTAATATTTAAAGCTGTGTTTGTAATGCTTCATGAATGTATTATTTCTTATTAATATTTTTAAAATTTTACTAAAACATGGCCTTAGGTGTTATCTAAAACTGTTATACTGTTTATAATTGTCTACTGATGATTTGCATAGTGTTACAATCTAATTTATAATCTGAACTTATAAACCATTCATTAATAAAAGAGTGTAATCCACATTTCTATCATAATTGTGATGTGAACTGGTGTTATCTATTATGTAATTCATAGTAACACCTCAACCACAAGTGACCTTTTTAAATGGACTGTTTTCATCATGAACTTGTATACAATTAAAGCTCCATTGAAGTCTGTGATAATGTAACACATCTGCCTGAATTGTAGTGCATCCAACTGAATGACTTTAACTCTGTAATGAGGTATAACTCCAGTCTGCCTTGAATTAGTGTGAATCCCTTGTTCGGATTCTTGATTGAATTCCCGCTGAAGATGCATTAAAAAAAATTCAGCTGCTCGCTTCTCTGATTAAATTCAGAACGGCCGTTCTTGCCGTCACAGGGATCATTCTTGGTTACAGACAGGTCTTCCTCTGGGTCTTTTAGTAAACAGCCTGAGAGGAAGGCAGCAGCGACGCAGCGGGACGCCATTTATGGAAGTGCAGAGGGCTGATAACCTAAGACAGCCAGACACAGCAGAGCCTGATGCGAGACCACAGCCACGTTGAGCTGTCTGCCAATGATAATGATTATTTTGTGCTTCACCACCTCTTCAGTTTAACTAAAACAAAGTGCCATGTAGACAGTTTGTTTTAAGGGTATGAAGGAACTTAAATGATATGTTTTTGGCTTGAATTAGGCTGGTAACTGTATTGACAATGCATGGTGAAGGTTTTAAAGATACGGAAAATTGAGTTTAGATTAAATTTTACTTTCCCCTGGTCTGAATGATCATTTTGCCAAGTGTGAAAATATTTAAAGTACTTTGGCCATGCCAAGTCCGTAAGGGTACATTAGCCCTTTTCCTCTCCTTTTAAAATGTTAAAAGGACTATTTTGCATTGTTCAGTCAGCCATAACTAATATCAATACTGCAATATGCATGCCATTTTGCAGATGTTCCAGCATCTGTGGCTTATCCAAGCCTCAATTTAAAGGATTTGTCGCCCATTGAGATATAGACGGGAATGTACTGTTCTTGACGTTACGACGGGAATTATAGCTAGGTGAATGGAAGCGCTTTTCCCTCTAAGTGCAACAGTCGCTTGTCTGTGTTGTAGATTTAAATGTACGGCTGGTTTCTCTTAACATTGTGTATTTTTTTATTAGCATGAGAGGGCAGATAATGGAAGTAGATACTCAGTGCATGGCTGACCAATTACAGCATCGCCCCAGCTCATGCTGAGAAAAGCTGAAGTGTTTATTCGTAAATGTATGTCATGCTTTGAAATGCGACATATAGAAGTTCATCGTTTCGAAGGCTATACAAGTGATTTTAAATTTTTTTATTTTTTTTTTGAAGGCCAAATTCAGCTGCACTCCACTTCTTAAACTGGTAGCTTGCAGTTTAGGGTGAATTGCAATTTTTCCTTTATGGATTGAGATATGACAGTAAGTGCTCCACGGATCGTCTCAATGTAAATAGCTATATGTGCAACATAGTTACTGTGCATATTATGTTTGCCGTACATTCATAGAATGAGGACGATAGAGAAGAACTTATTTTGGTTAATTTCTAACTAAGCAAAACCCCAACTCCAAATTTATAGCTGCCAGATCTGCACGCCAGCTTCGGTTTCAGTATATTCTCAGATATACAGTGGTACCTCGGTTCTCGAACTCACTAGAACTCGAATTTCTATGAAAGTCGAAAAAACCAGTTTGACCTAGAACTCGATCTGAATATCAGAAGTCGAACCATGAACACTGACCTAATATAAATTGTACGCACCAGGAAATGAGTCATACTACAATGCAATTCTTACTTGAATGCCTTCTTCACAGACTGGACGATTAACCAAATAATTAGCGCAACATTATAGTAACTAACAATAAATAAACCACTAGCTTACGTGTACTGTTAGAGCATTTATGTCATTTATTTAAACTTTATTTTACCAGGTAAATTGACTGAAAACCTGTTCTCACTGCTTTACGTGATCTTCGGGAGAAATAGCAGAATACGCATCGGAACTGCTTGGGATACAAATGTCATGTGTGTAACTAAACTCTTCAGCCAATAAGGGCAAAGGTGTGTCGTCACGGAGGCGGTTCCAGTTTGTGCAGCCGGGTGAGAGGTTGCAATGCATCTAACCGTAATGCATTGTGTCAGGATCAGAATGCGTTGCTTTAAGCCAGCACTGTAAGCAAGTGGAATGCACCCAATGCCCGGACTGGGGAAACAAACTGAAACGCGGACTTAATACAGAGGACTAATGACAACAACCAGAAACAGCTGATCACATGGGGATCCCACACGAGGTTAACGAGGGGGCGTGGCACACGGAATGAGCGGACGATCGGGGCAGGACAGGGGTGATGTTGGGATAAGATCTTTATCGTTTTGGAAGCCATTAAGAAAAAATGCTGCTCTTGTTTTATCCTGTTCATTTTGTGTTTAAATGCTAAAAAAAAAAACATATTTAGGTGTAATTTGGGGGGGCCGAGAACCAATTAATTGGTTTTCCATTATTTTTTATGGGGAAAAATTTGATCAGAACTCGAACTTTTTAGGATTCGATCCGGAACGGATTAAGTTCGAGAACCGAGGTACCACTGTACTCAATTTTAGTGGCAACCTGAATTTAATTGGCAGTCACGCTAAAGTGTAACTGGGCTAAAACAGTTAAACTAGAAGTCCATCCATCCATGCACTTCTCCATAAACCCATCTTTAAAGGCAGCCATATGTCCTCAATGTCAAGGAAACAAGGAATGGTCAGGTTGACTTAACATCGGCAAATGCTAATCCTATAAACACAGTTTAAACTCGCCCAGCAAAAACCATATGAAAGGATATTGAAAAGATGGCTTTGACAGACTCGTCATTGACGTTGAAATTTGGTGAAAAGCGGTCTTCTACAGGTGGCTAAGACGACGTCAGTGTCGATGCAGGAGAGCTGACAGGACGTGGGATATTAACATTGCTATCGTTATATTATCATTACCCTTATAGGCACTGCTGACTGTCACAGGCAACAGATGTCAAGTGAGACAAAAGGGCAAAAAGGACATGCAGCAGGTGGACAGGGGCTGGAAAAGCGGACTGTCCCCTCAAATCCCCATTTACTGTATCGTCACCCTATATATATACAGTATATAACCCCATGCAGGTTTTCACGGGGATATCCCCGCTTGCTGGTATGTAATTGGATTTTTATGGCTGTTTTAGGACTGTGTGTCGTCCAAAATAAATGTCCATTCTGTGCTAAATCTGGACCAAGTCTGACGGACTTTCAAATGTTTTTGGTCTAAATAAAGGCTATGAGAGGCCGACCGAATGTCCCATGGATGTCCGGTGCTGAGTGGGAAAACTCCTGTCCTGCTCGTATCAGCTACCAAAACCATGCACTGCTAGTACTCATTATAACACGCTATAATCTACATCAATCATGTAATTAACTGCCGATTAATACTTGTGGTCTGCAGACTTCAACTGTTTTTTTTTTTAATTAGTGAGAATGATCATTCTAATAGTGTAACAAAAATAGGAACCTTCATGCAGATCAATGTTATTTACATAATCTTCTGTACCATATAATGGAGATGAGCATTTTGCTAAAAGATGCAAATGTACAGAAAAATGTAGAGCATAACAATTCTGCAGATAGAGTTCATGCATGGAGGCTGTCTGTACTTGAAATTAAATTACTGTGTGTTAATGTTTATTGATTTGAAAATTGATGGACAAGTTTGTCAAACATTTTACTATAAAATTATATCTAGATGAAAGAAAAAAAACAACAACAGTTGTATTTTTAAGATAGCGTTATAGTATTTTCTCCTTTATCTAAAAGTTGAAACATAATGGCAACAAGAATGTTTAGGCTGTTTGAACCATGTCAGATCTGTGATGGTGATGCTGACTTTCAGTATTCCTTGAGGGGACAGATCATATGTACATCTGAATGACGGAACAACTCTTAAATCCAGCAAATTATAAACAAGTCTTAATAAAGAAATGTGTTCAGGAGCAGCATTGACACAGGTGTAATAAGTCTTAGTAATAATTAAGAATTCCTTTTGTGATTTTATAGAGTGGAAGATGGTGTTGGATGGAGTTAAACATTGTCTTTGTGAAAGAGAATTAAAAACATGGCTCTGAAATCCTTAATGTTTGTGATTTTTATGAGGGATTTGTTTCATGCACTCATGATGCCTGTTTTGACGGTTTGACGATTGGGTTGAGGAACCATAGCCAGAAATACAAAAAGCTCGTAAAGACCCAAACACCTGCAGCCCCCCCCCCCCCCGGCTTGGGGCAGGCGGTGTTTTTATTTCTTCTTTTCTTCTCCCCAGAAAATCCTCTGCGAGGAGCTGTGCTGAGCTGCCATCTTTCTGACACCCATGATCCTGAGTGTCGTGCTGACGTCGCTCTCCCGCCATCACGAATCCTTCACTGTGTAAAAATCCCGTTTAATATTCAGAACAGAGGAAGGCTTTGTGTAAAAGGACAGAAGTTATTATTGATGAAATGTCTGGCTTGAAATGTCAAACCGCCGTAATTAGAAGACTTCCATTAGCTAAACGTTGTGGTACCTTAAAAAAAAGCAGGGTATTACTCTGCTGGGCCAAAATATTATTATTATTATTATTTTTTTTTATGTGCAGAAGAAGTGTTCCTGTGACAAATGACCAAGCTTCACAAGAAACAGCATCCAAAAGATCACAATTTTGTGTTCTTGAATCTTTTTTTTTGTGTGTGTTTTACTTATTTAGACCAAATTTATGGCTTAATGATATCTAGTCTCGGTCTCCTTTGAAAAGCAGCAGTACTGTCAATCATTCCCACAGGCTGTCTGTACATTGTTTGCATTGATGGAGTTTGATATACACAGCCCCGCCATCCCCTTCAATGCTCCGTGAGCGGCAGAAACCAATTTAATTCCTCTTCGTTTCCACGGGCTCGCGTCTGCTGCTTTGAGCTTCGGCAAAATTAGGTTCAAGAGGGTGGCGGGCGTGGCTGTGTCATTGTTTCTCGCTTTTCTGTGGGGTTCCTGTCGACGGGGCCGGGTCCTTCACTACACTCTCACTGTCGTTCATTCTGGCATCTCCTCACCAACACACCATAAGAGCTATTGTTTGTGGACTCGTTTCCATCATTTTTAGCGGGAGGGCACTGAGGGAGGGGCAAAGGGACAACGGCATAAAGAAATGGAGCCGGGTCGAGAACAAAATCACTAGGGGTGCATGTGCAATTTGTGAGGGGCACGATATGCATCCGTGTAACAGTCATTGACTGATTGACTTCTACCTGAGGCTGCACGTTTTTAATTTGAGGCTGCTATACACATTTTTGCACCATTGTAAACCTGGATATGGAAACTGTGGTCTGATTCCTTTGGCCAGCTGGTTCTGTAATTTTGTAATTGCTTTGCTCTGTAAGTCGATACAAGACTAATAGGTGACAGAAGTAACATTTCTGGTTCAATTCAATTTTCCTTTGCGCAGGACAGTTGCTCTGTCTGTTTCCAGTCTGGCTGTTTTTCCAATACAATGGAGCCTTTATGTGATTAGTACGTGTGCTGATGTAGCAGACAGTGGCAACACGGAGCGTCGCGTGAGACATATTTTCAGGGCGAAGACCCTGCAGCAAACTGCGTCTCCTTCCGGCAGCAGGTCTGGAGTCCAGGGACACTTCCAGAATAATCCGACCACAGTGGTGTTGGCGATGAGCGAAGTTCATACATCAGGCGGGTGGTGCAGCAAGCGCGAGGTTTGAAGACGTGACTCCTTACAGCTCCGACAAATGAGTCACAGAGGAATCGCAGAAGTGCTCTAAATGGAAACGTGCAGAATGACTCCTCGAAGGCCAGGCCAGGGGCGGGTGCTATTCCAGCAGTAACAATATTTTTAGAATTGATTATCATAATACTTAAACAGTTTCGCAAAGATTGTTTTATCTGTATTTTATCGTAATGACTGGTAACACCTTACTTGACGGGGCACAAATAATATAGTATTATGCTATTACTTATGCATTAATTAGCCACAAACTAAGTCTTAGTTACATACTGATCTCATGTTAAAACGTGTCACGATTCATTAATGATGAATTATCTCAAGCAGTTACTATATTTGTTACTATATATTTTAATTCTGTAAATCTTTGAACTACTGAAGAAAAAAGTAATGAACAACACAAGTGAAATACTCATCTCATGCTTGGTCATCATTTAATGAATCACGGCATCTTTTATTTCAGCTAGCGGCTATATCTGTTCATGATTTGTACTTAAGTAGTAACTGAGTTATTAATAAGTATCTGTTCCCTGTTCAGTGTTATCTATTTACTTTGATTAAATTGTCCGGAATGGAAGCCCTTTTGAATATCTGTCATATTTAGTGTCATTTCTTGTACAGTCTGAAACAAGCGTATAGTCTTGGTACAGTTTTGTTCCCCAAGGTACAAATATACCCTCAATGGTACAAATATCTTCCTCAGAGTACATTTCTTTACCTTAAATTCAGAGGTGGCAATTTCAGGTCCAGAAAATAAAAATACAGACCATGATTTACTTTCAACCAACCAGTTGAGCATAAAGAGTCACAGTCACAGAGTACTCAACTGGTTGGTTGAAACAAAATCTTGGTCTGGATTTGTACTTTCTGGACCTGAAATTTCCACCTCTGCTTAAATTAGACTAAAAGGTACATTCCCCTACAGCTACGGTACAACTGGTAGACCCTTGAGGGTACTGCCCCAGTGGTACAAATTGGTACTTGTTTTCTGACAATGTGGACTGTCATGTGCTCCTTGTCCCCTCCCCCTTTGTGTCACATGCACAGGCCGCTTTGTGCATGTGTATGTTCTCGCCCAATGAGAGAGTCCCCCTTGGCAACAAAGAAGCATGTGACACGGAGGCCTCTGTAAGGCTGACCTGTAATCTGTGATCTGACCTGTAATCTGTAATCTGACCTGTAATCTGTAATCTGAGACATGACCTGTAATCTGTAATCTGACCTTTAATCTGTGCTAGTGGCCCGATTATATGGTACATTCCTTTTCAGTTTATTTAAGTGTCTCTCTTTATGGTGGTTCTGAAGATTGGTTCTGTCTCACTAACTGCCATTCAGAACCGCGGTTGGTTCTCGCCTTTTAGCTAATGCGTTAGGTCTGACAGCGAGGTCTATCACAGAATTTACTATCTGATAGCCTGTGAAGAATTTAACTAGTAAAATTTATCCAACACATTTCCTGGTAGTTTTAAATGGTCCAGTGCCAAGTCTGTTCAAACACTGTTGCTAGAAAATTATGTTGTATATGGCACAGTATTTAATGGTCTGCCTGCATGGCAATAATTTAGACATGAGCACAGTCACAGTGACACAGCGGGGAACTTTGCGGCTCATGTTAATTTTAATTGGGAACATTCTGCGTGAGATGCTGTTTATCATTAGTAAGGCAGTGGGAAGAAACATCTATTAAAAGAGCTCCGACTCCGGTGACAGAGAGCAGAAAACCTTGAACAAAACAGATCATCACTTATAGATATAATCAGATCTTTAGGACACAATTCAGCACTTGGAGAAAAGGGGATCTCACAACAAAAGACGCAAAACTTGGTCATTGGTCATTGCCAAGCAGTGTTTCCTCTGCTCTGGATTTAGAAGTGAAATCGCACTTGTTGCTTACAGTTGTGTTCTGTGAGGTTCTGCCTTTGGTTGTGAGATTATCATTGTATAAAGGTCCATCTCTTAGAACGAACATTTAAATGTCTAGTTTTCTATAAAGGGATGAAGTCAAAATTTGCTATTAAAAATGAACTACAACACAACATACTGTGGGTTCTGAAAGTAGCTACAGAAAAAGGTAGTCTTGCATGCCTGGAATTCCATTTTGCAGATAAATATTATTTAGGCCAATAGGAGCAAAAGTATGATACAAACAAACCATCTTATAGGAAAATGTGTTAATGGAAGAACTTTTTTTTTTTTTTTACAATAAGAAAAGTTTCCTTTGGACAGTTTCTGATCTTCCTATTTGGGCTGTATTGTCTGCACCCTGATACATATTTATAAATGAATGATGTCTTCATTTTGCCAGTATTTTTTCAATCATAGAAGCTTGCTTTCCTCTTTTTACTCTGTCTTCAGCATTATGCGTTTCCTGTGGGGTGGGAGTGTGTGTATTGCACGTTGGAGGGTGTGTATTTCTGTGCGTGTGAGAGATGGACAGCCTGTCTGTCATACAGCAGCTTCCCTCCAGTGCCTCTCGTCTTTCAGGGCCCTTAATGAAAACGGAAGGCCTGCTGTGGCTCACCCTTATCAGGCCGCGCCGCCTGACAGCGGCCTCCAGACAGCGACAGCCCGCTCTTCACTTCATCAGCTTGCGCCCGACTCCCGCTCCTCCTCTCAAGATGGTAGAAGGTGGCCAGTGATGCCCGACATCCTCCTCAAACACAGGAGTTGTCTTTGGGGTGGCGGACGGCTATGGCAACTGGAGCAGTTTAGGGTTGAAGCATGTAAGTGTGAGCATTCAGCTGCTGGTTTTCTTTGGGCTATAAAACCTCCATTGCTTGTCTGCCTTCTGCGACTTGTGATGTTCGATGGGATTCGGACCATCAGGCAGACACGTTTGGATTGTATGCTCTGTTAGCTAATCAACTCCACCATGACCCTGAGCAGTACGTGTGCCTGCCATTTTAACTTGCATGGAACAACTGTGCCCCAAAAGCAATGCGAATGATTTAATATGAAGTTATTAATATATGAAAAGTGGTTTGAATATAAAATTGGTAGATTCTTTGGCCTGAAATTCATTTAACATACTTTCCTGGAAAAGGCAGTACAATAGCAATAAACATTACTTCTCCGAATCACAAACCTAAATTAAAAAAAATGCTCTAACTCAATAATAGACATCATCTTTTCTCTTAGCTGTGCATCTCTCCAGTCTGTCCGCTATAAATAAACGCTCCCAAACTCTGCATATATTTAGCAAGAAATTAACCAGTAGCGTCACTATATTAGTAAAGCAAAGGTAGCCAGTACCTCGTACTTTTAGACCAATATTCTGAATGTTTATATCAGCCAAAACGCACCTTGCAATAACAAATGCACACGCAGTGTCTTTGTTTTTCATAATCGGTGGCATCCGTCGGTTTGACAGGGTAGCGAGGCCAGGCTGGTGTAATTGCCACAACCTGTCACTTTGATGCATGCCATCGTCATCTGAGCAGGATTGGGTGGCCAGCAGGGGACGCCTGGCTAGTCTGCCCCCCCCCCCCCCACTCCGAACAGCCCCTCGATGTATCTTTTGCTCTTAGCGAGCTCAGCATGAGCCGTGTCTCGGATGGCATGTGTTTTCCAAAGAGCATCGGACACACCTGCCTCAGCTTTATGTGAGGCCTCAGGAGAAGAGGCAGCCCCAATAACAGCATCTGCCGGCCATCAGCCCCGATAGCAGCTCCTGCCGCCTGCCAAACATCAGCACCTATAGCAGCTCCTGCCGCCTGCCAAACATCAGCACCTATAGCAGCTCCTGCCGCCTGCCAAACATCAGCACCTATAGCAGCTCCTGCCGCCTGCCAAACATCAGCACCTATAGCAGCTCCTGCCGCCTGCCAAACATCAGCACATATAGCAGCTCCTGCCGCCTGCCAAACATCAGCACCTATAGCAGCTCCTGCCGCCTGCCAAACATCAGCACATATAGCAGCTCCTGCCGTCTGCCAAACATCAGCACATATAGCAGCTCCTGCCGCCTGCCAAACATCAGCACATATAGCAGCTCCTGCCGTCTGCCAAACATCAGCACATATAGCAGCTCCTGCCGTCTGCCAAACATCAGCACCTATAGCAGCTCCTGCCGCCTGCCAAACATCAGCACCTATAGCAGCTCCTGCCGCCTGCCAAACATCAGCACCTATAGCAGCTCCTGCCGCCTGCCAAACATCAGCACCTATAGCAGCTCCTGCCGCCTGCCAAACATCAGCACCTATAGCAGCTCCTGCCGTCTGCCAAACATCAGCACATATAGCAGCTCCTGCCGCCTGCCAAACATCAGCACATATAGCAGCTCCTGCCGCCTGCCAAACATCAGCACATATAGCAGCTCCTGCCGCCTGCCAAACATCAGCACCTATAGCAGCTCCTGCCGTCTGCCAAACATCAGCACCTATAGCAGCTCCTGCCGCCTGCCAAACATCAGCACCTATAGCCGCTCCTGCCGCCTGCCGGCCATCAGCACCTATAGCAGCTCCTGCCGCCTGCCAAACATCAGCACCTATAGCAGCTCCTGCCGCCTGCCAAACATCAGCACCTATAGCAGCTCCTGCCGTCTGCCAAACATCAGCACATATAGCAGCTCCTGCCGCCTGCCAAACATCAGCACCTATAGCAGCTCCTGCCGCCTGCCGCCTGCCAAACATCAGCACATATAGCAGCTCCTGCCGCCTGCCAAACATCAGCACATATAGCAGCTCCTGCCGCCTGCCGCCTGCCAAACATCAGCACATATAGCAGCTCCTGCCGCCTGCCAAACATCAGCACATATAGCAGCTCCTGCCGCCTGCCGGCCATCAGCACCTATAGCAGCTCCTGCCGCCTGCCAAACATCAGCACCTATAGCAGCTCCTGCCGCCTGCCAAACATCAGCACCTATAGCAGCTCCTGCCGCCTGCCAAACATCAGCACATATAGCAGCTCCTGCCGTCTGCCAAACATCAGCACCTATAGCAGCTCCTGCCGCCTGCCAAACATCAGCACCTATAGCAGCTCCTGCCGTCTGCCAAACATCAGCACATATAGCAGCTCCTGCCGTCTGCCAAACATCAGCACCTATAGCAGCTCCTGCCGTCTGCCAAACATCAGCACATATAGCAGCTCCTGCCGTCTGCCAAACATCAGCACATATAGCAGCTCCTGCCGCCTGCCAAACATCAGCACATATAGCAGCTCCTGCCGTCTGCCAAACATCAGCACATATAGCAGCTCCTGCCGCCTGCCAAACATCAGCACATATAGCAGCTCCTGCCGCCTGCCAAACATCAGCACATATAGCAGCTCCTGCCGCCTGCCAAACATCAGCACCTATAGCAGCTCCTGCCGCCTGCCAAACATCAGCACATATAGCAGCTCCTGCCGTCTGCCAAACATCAGCACATATAGCAGCTCCTGCCGCCTGCCAAACATCAGCACATATAGCAGCTCCTGCCGCTTGCCGGCCATCAGGATTCCCTCTGATGCTGAAAATGTCAAAAAGCATAATTTGGATAAAGAAATCTCTAAAGAAGCTCTAACTCAACTCAGTGTTTGTGTATGCAACTTTGTCTGCCTTGTGATGGAATAAATAAAAATATCTTTCTCAGTATCACTTTGATATTCGACTTTATTGGCTGCACTGATGCACATACCAAGCTTGCCTGTTATCAATATAATATATTTCTAGTTTTGCATTAATTGGTTGGACAGCGTACTGTAATTTAAGTCAGTAATCAGCGTGCGTGAAAGTCACTTGCGATTATATCAAATATAATATCATTTAGAATTTTCTGAAATTTAAATCATGTAATACAATTGATTTCCTTTTTCTCTATCTTTTAAACCTAAAAATAAATAATGCATTTATCACAGAGTTAAAGTGAAATGCTTCATTAAAAAGCTTTTCTCTGTGTAACGTTGTTTATGATAAACACCTGCTATAGTGACTTAACAATAAAAATACCGTAGTACTGTAATCTGTATTATTCATTGGGGACCCTTCTCAGTCTCAGAGCACCAGGAAACAATTTTGAAAGAATGCAAATCAGCATGATCTTTGGAAGAGATTAAACTATAATAGAGCATCGCAGTCATGCTGCCCCTCCTACCCATAATTCCCATTCTCACATAGTCCATCTCAGCTTCCCGCTTCATTATCCCCTGCTGTAGCCAGCTCTAATAATGTATGACCAACCATCTGATCCCTTCCTGCTCTCACTAATGCAAAGGGAATGCAAAACAGCAGGACCAGAAATCGTTCTGCAGATGATCGCTGTTCGAGTAGCGAATTAGAAGAAAGGGAAGTAATTACAGCTGAGTTTCAACCAAAATATCCAACCGTCTAGTTCCGTCATCCAGATGAAGGTATTTGGTCACATGAAAATGGAACCTGAGGTGGAGCCCTTGGGGTGGGATGACCCTCTATGACTCACTGGGTACACTGGGTAGTGCTGTTGCCTTGCACTGGCAGTGTTGTGGTTTCGAATCCCCCCTCTGGTGTGTGTGCAGTGTTGGCATGTTGCTCCTGTGTCATGTAGGTTTTCTCCAGCTGCTTTGGTTATATAATGATGTGTTTGGCCTTATATTGCCCTTAACAGGTGTGTGTTTGTGTACCCTTGGACAGACTGGTGCCCTTGGGTGCAGGAGAGATCTTCAAAGGGGCTAGGACCAAACAGTCCCAGGCTAATCCAGCCTTGATTGATGGGGCATTCGGTGTGATTTGGCTAATGGTTTAATACACAAAACGTTTTGATTGCCAATGGCCAATATACCGTACATACACTGTTACTTTGGCAACTCCACACCAGACAAAAATCACACACAAACGGTCTATGGGACAATAGCATATAAACAACGAGGGGGGGGGTATGTCTAACCTCCCCCCCCCCGCCTGCCATCAGTGCCCCTGGGTGCACCTCAGCATTGTGCCTGGTGATACTCAGCATAATAAATGGTTATAAGATGGATGGATTGGCTCTTATTAAAATTCAGTGCAGAAAAACTGTTTATTAAGCTGTTTACAGCTTATCAATAATGAGCACGAAGAGAGGAATCTAACGCTGATGGCTAATTACCACAGGAAGAGTATCTTTGTATCGATTAGAAATGACTGACATATTTGGATCCTGTGCTGAGGAGGTCCTTTAGGCTTTAGAACTGTGAATAAGTGCTGACAACCTTATCGTGGAATTTCTGCCCATTTTCTTGTACAAAACCCTCCAGTTTTTGATGTTTGATGGCTTTCATGCTGCATCTGCCTTCTCTAAATCTCCCCAAAGATTCTCAATGGGATTTAAATCTGGGGACTGAAAAGGACGTTCCAGGATCTCGGCTGGGTTGGAGTTGTGTTTGGGATCTAGAGAGTCCACTCATCACTAAGGATCAGTTTCCCAACAGAAGGCATTGTGTTCCTCTTTAAAATGGTCTGGTGTTTCTGGGAATCCATGATGCCGGGTACCAATCAAGACTGCCAGTTCCTGCAACAGAAACCCATCCCCACAATATCAATGACCCACCTCCATGCTTGACTGTGTGGATGATATTCTTGTGGTCATGAGCCTGGTCTTTTTTATGTCTGACATAACGTTGGTCTCTGCATCCAAATAGTTACAGTTTAGTTTCCTCAGTCTATAGAGTTGTCTCCCAAAACTCTGCAGGACTATCCTGATTCCTCCTGGCATATTCTAGTTGACCTTTGATGTTCTTTGTGGTCAAGAGTGGAGTTTGGCCATGTGGCCCTTGTTTGTTTAGTGTTGTTCTTTTCGCCACTGACACACGTGTGCCAGCCTTCATCAGGTCATCCTGATGCTTGTTTCGCAGTAACACAGGGATGGGCCTGATTAAGTTGCTAAGGGTTCTTGATGAAGTTTTGAGCTTCCTCAGGCTTAAGCTTTAAACTTCCTTATGGTGCTTCTAATGGTGTCTTTAGGGATGTTACATTTTCAGGAAATCTTCTTACACCCCTTGCCCTCCAGGTGCAATGAAGTGATTTCTTCTCTCAGCATTTGCGGAAGCTCCTTAGTCTTAAGCACGACTGCAGTTCACCTTCACCACGGTGATGGGTGGGGTTTTCAAACCTGAAGCACATTAAGGATAATTACAGCATCCCCAGAAGGTTAGTTATGTTTGAACGCCACTTCAGGCCATGAAAACTAGCAGAAGGTTTTAACAACAGCAATATTATATATGGAGAGGTTGAATAATCGTGACAAAACAAGAGCAGCTGGATCCCATTTTGCTTTATACAGTATCAGCACTACAATACTTACAATTTACACTTATTGACATTGAACAGATAGAAACGGTTTTATTTGAAATTACTTGTGAAATAACCACAATCTACATTGTAAGTCATATGCAAATGAAGAAATAATAACAATTTGACTATGTGGTGTACCCAGCTACGGGAAGCTTTAGCAGACAATTGATAAACTGGAAATGAGTCATTGCTTGGCAGAAATTGAATTCTTTTATCAATAAAGGTCATGAATTGGTGTAAATGTATTTCCTCTTTCATTAAAGCTGATTGGCTTACAATTGACGAGCTGCACTGCCTGTATTCCAGTGTCTGTTTAATGCATTAACCCCACAAGTCTTCCCTGGGGAAGCCATTGTCCAAAATGCAGACTCCTTAATACATCTTATCTTTCATGGAATAATAACTAAAAAATATATATTACCAAAATACCTGGTTTTAAAATCCTTAGTTCTAACAGTTGACTGCTTACCTGGTAAGCCTTTCTGTATCAGTCAAAACACCTTTGCTTATATTTTATTTAGATATATTTTCATATGTTGTTTACCTCTAAGATCCATTTCAGCAGAACAGAATTTCATTTTCTATCAAAACATGTGTGCATGAGGGTGGGAACGTATGCTTGTGTATGTGTGCGCCTGTTTGTCTATACGCATGTGAAATAACATCTCAGGCTCTATTCCCCCCCGCCACACTCCCTGCCGGTGGATGGGCCCCCCGGCTGCCGATGCGTTGGTGGTTCTCGATGTCCGGGGCCGGATGCTCTGGTGTGTGCTGGCTCACTCTCGGCGGCTGCCTGGCGGGGCCTGGCCCTCCCGGCTCTGTCGGGCCTCGGCTGGGGGGTGGGGGGGCCCTTGGATCTCTGGGCCCGGGTTCCGGTCTGCCCTGGTGTGGCCGGCCGCCGACGGAGCCTGCAGGCTCGCCGCCACGGCTCCCTGGGGCTCCTGCGTTGTGGCTGCCGGATGGCCCCCCTCCGGAGCGCTCCTCTGCCCTTTTCTGGGTGGGGGCTGCAGTTGTCCCTGCGGTGGTCCTCCTGGGGTTCCTGTGCCCTGGGGGGCCTCTGGATGTCTGGGGCCCGGGTCTCATCCATGTCAGCTTCATGTCCTGGGCGGGTGAGGCTGTGGCTCCCCACACACACTACTAGACATTTACATGGAGAGAAACCTTATGAACACCAGCGCACTGACACACACAGGTGTGCGGACAGATGCTCACGGACACACACTGTCTTGATCGGCTGTTGCTTCTGGGCATGTGTTGTAATGCTGGGTGTGTGTGCTGTTCAATAACATTTAACGTTTGATTTTCGATGTGATTCGTACAGATGTTGGTTGTTGTTTTCTCTCTTCAGCAGACAGTGAAGCAGATTTTTTTTTTCTCTCTCTCTCCCTTCTCTTGAGGAAGTAAATAAATAAATAAATAGATGAATAAATAAATATTTAAATTGAAATAAAGCAGTCCTCCGCAGAGGGGGGTGGTGGAGGGAATATTTTAAAAATAAATAAATAAAAAATAAAATACATATACTACAGATTATGCATTTTTTTCTATCAAACATTTCTTAGTAAACATGACTAGGGTTTACTTAAACTTTAAAAAAAAAAAAAAAAAAAACAACCAAAACTTTTCATCCGAAGTCAAACTCTGCCTTTTAAGTACCTTCTGAAGAGGACGGCTTCTGTGTGCCTGATGCTCGGATGAAGCCAGTCCCATCGTGCTGGCACCAAGGACAAAAATGGATGAGATTTCGATTTCAGACCTTTCAGACTAGGAATTATCAGAGCATCTGATGTAGTGGGTCGTGGAAACCTTGACGGGCCACTTCGTTTGATGGGATCTCGCAGACGCAGCATTGTATCCCGGTACCACTGGAGGATGTCAGACCCATCTCTGTACAGCATCATCGGAGATGAGCAGGTCAGGTCTAGTGTGGCGAGCTGACAGCTCAGCTGGAAGGTGCTCGCGTTTAATTGGTGAAGTATGATGAAAAAGCAACTTCATCATCTTCATCAAAACTGTTTCTGTATCTGTGCCATACTGAATTGTATAGCATCATATTCTTTTGCATCGTAGCACGTTGAATCGCATTGCGTTGAATCAAATTATGTGTTATTGCGCTGCATTACGATAGGGGTGAATCATATACCATTAGTAGTTGCTATATATGTATCTTTAATATACAGATCATTGGCAGTGCTTAGAGATGTGTATCACATCGGCCTCAGTGCTGGAGATGCTAATGATGAAGGAGAGAGTTTGAGATACCCCCTGCACTATGGTTACCTGCAAGGAAACATGTGCAGTCATCATTGCTTTACACAAAAAGCACTTCACAGGCAAGGATATTGCTGCTAGTAAGATTGCACCTATCATTTATTGGATCATCAAGAACTCCATGAAGAGATGTACAGTTGTTGTGAAGAAGGCTTCAGGGCGCCTAAGAAAGTCCAGCGAGCGCCAGGACCGTCTCCTAAAGTTGATTCAGCTCCATGATCGGGGCACCACCAGTGCAGAACTTGCTCAGGAATGGCAGCAGGCAGGTGTGAGTGCATCTGCACGCACAGTGAGGCGAAGACTTTTGGAGGATGGCCTGGTGTTAAGAAGGGCAACAAAGAAGCCACTTCTCTCCAAGAAAAACATTCAGGAACAGACTGATATTCTGCAAAAGGTACAGGGATTGGACTGCTGAGGACTGGGGTAAAGTCATTTTCTCTGAGGAATCCCCTTTCCGATTGTTTGGAGCATCCGGAAAAAAGATTGTCCGGAAAAGAAAAGGTGAGCGCTACCATCAGTCCTGTGTCGTGCCAGTAAAGCATCCTGAGACCATTCATGTGTGGGGCTGCTTCTCAGCCAAGGGAGTGGGCTCACTCACAATTTTGCTGAAGAACCTAAGAACACAGCCATGAAATAAGAATAGTACCAAAACATCCTCTGAGAGCAACTTCTCCCAACCATCCAAGAACAGACTGGTGATGAACAATGCCTTTTCCTGCATGATGGAGCACTCTGCCATAAGGCAAAAGTGATTACCAGGTGGCTCGGGGAACAGAACATCGACATTTTGGTTCCATGGCCAGGACACTCCCTAGACCTTAATCCCATTGAGAACTTGTGGTCATTCCTCAAGAGGTGGGTGGACAAACAAAAACCCACAAATTCTGACAAACTCCAAGCATTGATTATGCAAGAATGGGCTCAGTGAGGATTTGGCCCAGAAGTTGATTGATAGCATGTCAGGGGGAATTGCAGAGGTCTTGAAAAAGAAGGGCCAACACTGCAAATATTGACTCTTTGCATAAGCTTAATGTAATTCTTAACAAAAGCTTTTGACACTTATGAAATGCTTGCAATTATACTTCAGTATATCATATAAACATCTAGCAAAAACATTTACAAACCCTGAAGCAGCAAACTTTGTGAAAACCAATATTTGTGTCGGTCTCAAAACTTTTGACTACGGCTGTAGTCTGACAGTTGGTCTGATGCCAGGAACTGTTTCTTCCAGATGGTAATATACTGTTGAAAATACAGAACAGTTTGCAGTTGCTGAGGCAACTTACTTTTTGCCCAAACATCAGTGTGGAGAAACTTCATTTTCATATAATTAATGGACATATAATCCTTCATCCATCCATCCATCCATCCATCTACCCATTAGTCCTATGCAGGGTCATAGGAGTCCGGAGCCTTATGATCTTAAAATCTTATTTTTTTTACCAGAGTAACGGACAGGAGATGATGTGACTCAGACAGGAGAGGAGCTCCTTACTGGCTGCAGGAACGCATTGCATAAAACGTATTTATGATGCGTTACTGGGATATTTGCATAACAGAAAAGAGGTTCTGTTTCAGCTTGCTTATCTAAAGTCAAACGTCTCCAGTGATGACTTCAGAAACACCAGCTACGAATAACAGTAGCTGGGGAAAATTGCATAAAAGTAACAATTTGCACGGATATCATTTATAGCAGTTTATTTATAGCATTTTAATGGATGACTGTGGTTAAATATTCTGAAAGGTTTAGCCAGAAAAAAAACAACCAGTTATGAATTATAATTGGATAAATGAAGAAATAGCACACAGCTTGAAAACATAGATCCAATATTGTAGATCAATGCAGTACATACATCATAAAGGCACGGCTTACTTCACAACCTTCAGGAACGCTCTGAAAGTCTAAAACTCTGGAACTGAGTGATAAGATGTGTATCACAAGTCGTTTTATATCATGCTCCCCCTCAGGCTCAAACTCTGAATTCTTAATATCTGTCCAGAAGCTTTAATTCTTATCCAGGAAAAGAAAAGCTTGACAGACCTCTTGTTAAACTGCATACATTCAGTGTCTGAGCTTGGGAAAAATGTTACTCATCCTGTTTGCTTGAAAGACCTGTCTTCTTGGATTTCACCAACAAAACTCCAAACTGCACATTCTCAGGGTATCTGAGGTGTTCTTCCAAAATTATCAATCTAGTATTGTTCTGCTGTATGAAAGTCATAGCTTTCAGTATTATGCATATACACTACTGTGAGAGAGACGAACATACTTTCCTACAGGACTCACAGACCACGCAGAAAAGCAGGGGGCTGAAACGGCATTGATGGTAATAAATACTACGATGTGTATGACTGCTGTATGACAAACGTACAATAAAAATCATTTTAAAAGACGCTGATTACCTTCAGTTTCAGGATACAGATCAATTAAAGCAGTTCACTCCATGATTGAGGTATCAGACAATACACTTAAAATTTTAATACCACAATTGTCTTCTTGACATCATCCCCATCACAAGAAATCTTCGGGATCACAAAAATTCCTTCCACTTCCCATTGTCAAATATGCAAAACATATTACCCATGCAGAATGTACTAATACAATATTCACGTGAAAATGTCAAAGAAAGCTGTAAATACGTGTTCCACATACCCAGGGTTTAATCACTGAGTAGTAAAAGAATAGCGATAGCAGCTCAACTCAATGATGTTGCAGGAAATGGTTCTGCGAAGATCAGGCCAGCACTGAGCCAGAGTTTGTGAGACACGCTGTGTTTAACACGACACATGAACCGTCTAAATGGGCTCACAGTGCTATCCATGATGTAATAGTGTTTACTGGTATGATTTTCACGTCATCAAAACCTTGAACCAGCTTATTTTATTTAGCTCTTTGAACTCTACTTCACTAGTGTCGTTCAGCTTCCATGTCATTGCTGGTGATTTTGGTAGCTTGGCCTAAAAAATAAAAACTGGTGGAATATGACAAAATGGACACCATCCAAACAAGTGGATGACAGAGCAGAGCAGTCAATTGCAGTTCCCCATCTGACACTTCGGTCCTTGCAAAGAGCTGAGTTGTAAGTGGTGTAGTTCATGTTTTAATTTACAATGATTTTCTCATCAATTCGGTATTATAAGGATGATGGACAGGCTTGAAGTTTTCATCTATGCAGCTCGCAAAGGTCACAATCTACATAAAGTGCTCTTCCTTGGCACTTCTCACATGGCAGCAGACAATGGAGAGATAGAGGTTCTCTCTAAGGCCTCTCCTGCGTGTAATGAGTCGAGGCCCGACTCTGGACAGTCAGCTTCAGAGCTGGGGCTCTCGTGGTCGCTCATACGGGGGAGGTCCTCCTCAGGTAGGAAACAGAAACTGATCACCCAGTGCCTCTGGGGTCCCGGTCCGTGACTCAGTCAGACCCCTCAAGCATGCTGGATCGTGCTGGTGCCGCTGATCTTCTGGAAACCTGGAGCCTTTTCCCCAGGCGAACGACAGCATGGGCCTCAGAGGAGATAGTATTCCTCCAAGGATTTGATGAGTACCGTGTCCTTGATGTCGCTGAACACCTTGCGGATGTTCTGCGTGTCCGTGGCGCAGGTGAAGTGCGGGTACACCGTCTTGTTCTTCTCGTCCTTGTTCTCCCTGTTCACTGCCTGCTGGATATACATCCTCTCTATGAAATTCATGGCTGCCAGGGGGTCCTGTCTCTGTCCTGGAGAAGGAAGGAAGAAACGGCAATAAAATATGTGAGATAAGAAACTGCGGGGGGACTGATAGCGAGCATGAATGAAACTGAAGAGTCTTATTAAAACTGAATGGAGGAGTGTGAAAGAAGGCCAAGTCCAACTTTTTTTTAATACAGCTAGATGTACAGCCTACTCTCCAAACTCAGAATTAAATTTAATGAAATTATTAATGGAGATTATATAAAGGTGTCTGTAAAACCTTGCTTAAGGCCGTGTCTTCAGTCATTTATAAACACATTCATCGTGCATTATAATATGCATTCATTAAGCATAAAAACATGGCTATAAATATTTATCAAAAGGCAGAATGCTTTATGAAGCTCTCATCTATACCGCACTATAGATACCTTTATAATGTATTATAATGGTCAGCATAAGCATAGCATTAAGGATGCTTTGTACTGCATTATGAAGGTATCTATAGTGCATTATAGATAAGAGCTTCATAAGGCAGTTATAATGCATAATAAACATGGTTATAATGTGTTATGCTTTTTCATGAATATTTATAGCCATGTTCATAATGCTTTATGATAGCATTGTAATGCATTATGAATGTGATTAGAAATTATTTAAAACATGGCCTTAAGTAAAAAGTGTTTCCAAAAGAATAATAAAAGAGCTACAGAATATGTGACATATGAAACTGCGGGGGAACTGATAGCGAGCATGAATGAAGCTGGAGAGTCTTATTAAAACTAAACAGAGGAGTTTGCAAAAATGCCAAGTCAACCTTTTTTTATACAGCTAGATGTACAGCCTACTCGCCAAACTCAAAATTAAATTACATGGGATTATTAATGGAGATTATATAAAGAAGTCTTTAACTTATTCCACCTGCAGCACAGTCAAATGGAGGGCAACAGCCCTTCTCCCCTGAGAATCTGGTGTTGTGCAGAGCTGGGTACATCTGGTTGCCATGGGCAACAGAGGAAGGCACCTTAAGTGGAGCTGATGGGTACCAGAGTCTGATTTGTTCACAGTATGGGTACTAGAGTCTGATTGGTGAATCAGCTGCCATTCACAGTAAGATCATCTGTCTGCATTCTGTACTTGCACCCTGTCACTATCTCCAGATACAAATATGGAAGTTACCCTTGCAAAGTAACACAGTAACCCATATATCATTGATGCTCATATTAGCCTGAAAAGGTAATACACACAATGGGAAACATTAACACTTTCCACCACTATAGAGCTTGTAATAGTACCTAGAATTTTACTATTTGTAAAAAAAGAAAAAAAACTCCAGAGAAAGCCCATTGTGTTGGATCTTTAAAGATGCTTCAGTGCTTCAGTACAATCTGGATGCTCTGACCTTTCAGTGGGATGAGCTGTACTTGAATTAATCTGTTTCCTCTCACGTTCTCTCTGTGTCAGAGGGTTTCTACTGGCCCATTAATTGAATCCAGGAGATGAATGTATTGGCATCTGGCTACCTGTGAAGCTGGGAAAGTACGTGTGCAGATCAGACGTGCGGATCTTGTCGGCGAGGATGTCCTTCTTGTTGAGGAAGAGGATGACGGAGGCACGGAGGAACCAGGGTGAGTGTATGGTGGTGTAGAAGAGGGCCATGCTCTCCTCCATGCGGTTCTGAAAGGTGGTGGGGGGTGGGGGGTGGGGGGGGTCAGTTAAGGTTAATGAGCAAGAAGGAGATAGAACAGTGGTGGGGAGAGATAAACGGCTTATTCATCCTGACACGGGGGGGCTCAGAATGACAAGCAGATGGAAAACTAGTGTAGAGAGACCATATAGCAAAACAATGTAATATCGTGAAAATGCACTATATACATTTGAATTGAACTGAATTCAACTGAACTGAACTGAATTCAACTGAAGTGAAGTGAAGAGAAAAAGAGGTAAGGTTCCAGAGGGGCCCTACTGGAAGGGACATAGGAACAGAAACAGATCCTCACATCCGTATCCTTCTCCTCCAGAACTTGGTCATATTCGCTGAGGGAGGCCAGGAAGATGAGAGAGGTCACATTTTCAAAACAGTGGATCCACTTCCTGCGCTCCGATTTCTGCCCTCCCACATCCACTATCCTGCAGAGGGAGGAAGTCATTCGGGGGGGGGGGGGGGGATTATCAGCAGGCAGTGGAGAGCAGGCACCCTGCTACAAAATCCTCTACAGTTCATCAAACAGTGCAGATTTTTTTATTGCTTTATATTACAATATAACATGATAACTTGTAACCACCGTACATCAATACTGCTTTAGATATATCTTGGGTATTTGCAAAACAGTGCCATCTACTGGCTAGATGAATGTACAAGTCCAGCAGTTGTGGCGGTCAATTGACGTTTTTTGTAAATGACCAAGAAAATGCGGACTTGGGTACTGCAGTCTGATACAGGCATAGGCAACCTATAGCTTTTTTTTTTTTTTTTACATTATTTGACCATATTCTATACCCTCTATATTGTATGTCCTATGCAGGGTTGCGGAGCCTGAAGGCTACAGGTGCAAAGCAGGGAATAACCCAGGACGGGGTGCCAACCAATCACAGGCCACACATCCCATTCACACCCAGGAAGTGTGGTAACTCTAATTCACCTCAGCATGTTTGAACATCAATTCATATAATATTAAAGCTGGAATTAAAGTGAAGCATTTTAACTCCAAATATCTGCAGCGTAGTTGGAGCTGACCACTATAAAACAGCCATTAATATGTGCACCAGTGCGCTGATGAGTTAGATCAGGGGTCACCGACATGGTGCCCGCGGGCACCAGGACGCCCCCAAGGACCACAGGAGTCGCCCGCGGACCTGTTCTAAAAATAGCACAACTCACCAGTGAGCAGCGTCTAAAATGTAATTATATCCTGTTGCTATTCTTCTTTAATCACATTTGCATTTATATAGTATCATTAATCATTAATAATAATATATAACTAAAGGTAAACTGAGCAAATTTGTTATTTAAGAAGAGTGTATCAAACTGGCAGCCCTTCCTATGGCTCAGTACCCGTGAAGTAGCTCTCAGTTTCAAAAAGGTTGGTGACCCCTGAGTTAGATCAACAGTTAAATTTATTTTGTGTGCAAGTTTTTAAATTTTACTTTCTGTACTATTCTCATTTCGGAACAATAACAGTAATTCCCATTAAAATCTATGTAATTCAATATGAACATGGCTTATATGCTGTACTCTTTTTTTTTTTTTTTTTCTTCTAAATAATCTAATTATTTTATAAATCAGTTCATCCCTTTTTTTGGTTGTTGGAATCACACCAGGTTTTCTTTGTATTAGATTAAAATGTTTTCTGGTGGCCCCGTTATTATTTGCTTAAATGAACCAAAATAGCATTAAGCAGTTAAATTTAGCAGCAGAATTGAGGATAGCACCCTCCCCCCTCCGGCTAATTAATTCGGCCGAGCTCCTCGCCACGGACAGACTGGTCAGAAACGTGCCGCTCGCTGTGAACCTCACCTGCCTGCAGCTGACCTTCTCATGCTCGGCGCTCCGTGTATAAATATATAATCGCCTTTACGGCAGAAAAACACCCCGAGGTATCATTAAAGTCCAAATCCGATAACGATTCAGTAATGGGCTCTGCAAAACCCGGTGCCACAGCGGGGCACCTGTCGCGGCACGGGGCACGCCGACCTGGCAGGTGTACGCTGGGCAAACCCTTTATCGGTAGCAGGATGGTGACGGTCTTGTCTTGATGAAGCAGCTGCTCTTCTTGCTTAATTAACTGACAGTGTCTGCGGTACTTTCGGCTCTCTGACACAGCCTGACAGGACTGTCCCTCCTACCCGCGGCGTGACGGCTCTCTTCTCTCCTGCTGTCAGGCACCAAACCTGCTTTTCCCAAACTGTGTCTTCGCAAATTGTAAAGTACAAGTGCCTTATGCTACGTTAAGTACCTAGAGGGTCTGACGCTCACTCTACTGTTCCTTTGATACACTGCAGAACTATTACCTTTTGGTTAAAATAATAGAAATAAATTGCTACTTCAAGGTGGTACAGCAAACACGATGGGATATCTTTAACTGCATATAGACTAAATATACGTACATGTGTACATATAGACTCACCCTTCACTACACGAAGTAATGCTTATAGCGTTATCGTAGTTTTAACGTTTAGCTTTATCCAGCCTCTTGAACTTCCAGTTGAAACGATTGTAAGTGCTAATCGCATCAAGTGTCATATCGTGTGGCCACTTTAGGCCCCTATCCTGTAAATAAATACATTAACATCTACCTGAGAGGCATAATTAGTTCCCCGAGTGCAACAGCACAGACACTCGTGTCAATTTAACAACATAATGTAATATAATATATTCAGTCTGAGAGTACTGTGACGTCCCTTTGTGTGTTGAAAGAGCAGCAGCATAATATCTCTGGTTATGATTTGTATACCGCTCAGCTATGCCACACATATTAAAATAAAATACAGAGTACTTCAGGTGCTACTCTTACACTTAGTATGGATGAATACGTGTGAATTCGTGTTATTGCTGAGCTATTCGAGTCATCGCTACGCCGTCGAGAGTGAGGATCCCCGATTTACCTGAGGGAAATCTTGTCCACGGTGAACGAATAATCGTTAATGCCGGTCGTCGGCACTCGGACCCGCAGCACATCCTGATCGGTAGGGATGTATTCGTGAGCTGCCATTCGTCCTAAATTAGCCATAAAGCTATCAAGAGAAGAAATACTTATTAGATTCTACGTTTACATTATACATTACTCACATCATTCACAGAATCTCACACTCAAACATTTTATTGGTACCAGCATTATAAAATCGAGAATTATTACACATACCTACACACATCCAAAAAAAAATTATATTAGTATAAAAATGGTTCTTGGACTATTTTAAATACGTTATTTACAAATGGATTAAATGGATAGTGATTTCAGCATTACTAATTAATCAAAAGGATAAGCACATTTTTATTCTTGTTCAGCTGAAGCACACCTGGTTGATCTTGAGACTCCTCCAACAATGACCATTATCTATGCCTGTTTATTAGGCTTGCTCGCCATCTTGTGGTCTGAGTCAGTATAGCATAAGATGGACATGTACAATACATCTATTCATTTTCGACTGGCCTAGGGGACGCGCATATATATATATATATAGCATAATTCGTTCAGAAAACCTGCTCGTAACCCAAAGCACTCGTACATCAAAGAGAATTTTCCCATTAGAAATAATGGAAACTCAGATGACTCACTCCCCAGGCCAAAAACATTCATACAAAAATGATTAATACAAAATATAAAGTAAAATAAAACAAATTAACCTGCATTTTACCTTTGAAAAGAATCGTGGATGGTGTGAGGGAGACGAGAGAAAGGAGGAGGGTTATTTTGTAGGACGACTTTCATTATAACGGAATCACTGCTATCTGTTGGCTCACTGGAATCTTTTTCTTTTTGTGCGACTTTAACAAGGAACCTATCCAATGACAGCCGCTTTTGCCTTCTTTTCGATTTCATGGAAATGTGGACATTGCATTGTTGTTAAACAGATTCATTGCTCGCACTGCTACACCCTTATTCGGGTGGTGCTTTTCTACTGAATTTTAACTATACCAGTGAGGCACGCCGACTGAGACTGAGCAAGGGAGATGGTTACCCACAATCCCGCAGCGAGAGAGAGAGACGAACCATTAGCTCAGTGATTACGTGACACTAGGCAGACAAAGCGTATACATAATACTCGTATTGCAAGACCTCGCTTGTTTATAGAGTTAAAATTTATTTAAAAATTTTGTTTGTCTTTCAAAACACTCGCAAACCAAGTTGACTGCACGTATGTGTATATATGTGTGTGTGTGTGTGTATATATATATATATATATATATATATATATATATATATATATATATATTCATTTCTCAAACAAATGCCTATTCATTGATCTTAAATAAAGCTGCGGTTGTTCACAGCTCTAGGCTTCCATTTGGTGTTTGTTCTGTCTTGTTGGTTGTTCTATCTAAGCTTCCTTCCTGTTGGTGTTTGTTCTGTCCTGTTGGTGTTTGTTCTGTCCTGTTGGTGTTTCTCCTATCTTGTTGGTTGTTCTATCTAAGCTTCCACTTGGTGTTTTCCAGTACATTACATATTTCTGGTTTTACTGCCTGACTGCCATAGTAACACCTTCACATCTTGTGATTCATGTGTTTTTTTTTACAAGTGAAGATTCACCTGCATGTCCAACATGTAACACTCCTCTAACTATTAAGGAGCAACGTAACAAGTCTGATTCATGCAGTTCCTTCAGTTTTCAAGGCTTATTTTCTGTTGCTGTCACAAGCTGACTGCCACACATTCCTTGTTGTTTATAGAATAACGTGCTTCGTATTGCCCTCCAGATCAGGTGGCAGAGCCCCGTTACTTACTACTCAGTAGAGTCTAGTAGTTGGTACTCGCGGCGCCGGCTGTAGCAAAGTTTGAGGCCGGAATCAGCCCAGAGGCGCTGGATGGCGTCGACGTGGCGCCGATCCAGCTTGGTGAGCTGCAGGGTGTCTGCCTCCTGCAGCCGCTGAGCTAACACCTGGAAGCCCAAATAGGCAGAAGTCTGGGTATTTGTTTGGAGAAATCGCGGTTGCATTTGAAGTACTCGGATATACTCAAACCGCTGTATTTGTCACATGCCTTGCATTTACTCTGTTGGGTATTTTGAGTCTTGCATTTATTCTCGGTCTGTATTATGTCCTAATTGTTAGTCTATTGTTATGGTATCTCCAACAGCAGCAAGCTATACCAGCAAACATTTTCACTGGTCTTGGTCATGTGGTAATATAGATTTTGATTCTGAATAATATAACTTTATCTACCTCATCAACAGAACAAGTGTCACCCACTTAGCAAAGCATTTCCTCTTTCCATAAGTCTTAGGCAGAAAAAATACACTTTCTTTAGACTGGATATCGCTTGGCTGGATTATTTTATCACATCAAGCAATAGGTACAGAAAGTCAAGGTGCCTCTAATGAAATGTAAATATAATCTAATCAATGACTGTGATGGGCATCTCTGAATTTCCCATAGTATACAACTGTGTATGTGACCAGCAACGGCCGCTATCCCACCTAAGGTTTTCCCTGCTCACTGCCTTGTGCCTCCTGAGACAGCCTCAAGGCTCAACATGACCCTGTACTGATACATGGATGGATGGATAGATGAAACAATAACTACAGCCACAGATGTGTGTGTGCAGTCATGAGGTCTGCAAATTCACACCTGGTTGTCAGGGTTGTCGTAGGGGATTTTGAGTGTGGTCATTGCATTGGTCATGGCCTTAACAGCAGTGAAAATGTTCTGGAAGACCAGCTTCGTGAAGGCCCGGCGATCTTCCTCGGAGTAGCCGCTCCCATGGATGATTCGCATCTGTTTGATGAAGGTGGTCTTTCCGCTCTCTCCTGTGCCTAGAAAGGCATCATGGGAAGGGAAAGGAAGTCAAGAGCAGAAATGCGGGGGGATACATGGGCAGACAGGAAGGAGAGCTCGACTGTTCACTGAAACAGGCGTATGAGCAAAAGTCAACACCGGGAGCTGTAGGGTTTTTCCCAACTTCACATTTTAATTACAACAAATTCACAGCACTGACCTCTGTGCTGAGCTTGTTACCAGCAAGGCTGCCTTTCAGCATCCAAAATTTTTTACGGATAAACATCCAGGTACTCATTGTCCTAGGCAGTGACAGTGTGGACTGACAGTCTCACTATAACATGCTGTAAAACCGGATAACAGTAACTGGCGCGGTCTGTTCGTCTCGGCCATGCGTTCCCCATTCCTCTGCGAGCACCTCCTGTTTGCTGTGCTTCAGTCCGCTTCACCAACTGTGCAAACCCAAGCATCTGGCAGCATCGATTCCTCATTATTTCCCACAGTCATAAAGATAAACTGCAGTGTTTTCATTCACACGCCTTACTTCCCTGAATGATGTGTCGTTTATGCTGCGCTCTCGTGTTACATTCAGAGGTCTCCATTCCTCAATTGGGAGATCTTTTTCTTTACGCTCACTGTCTGTGAACCTCAGCGACTATTTTTGCTGAGAGCAGCTAATGATTTAACAATGATTTCACACACAGACCGCCATTTTTTTGTCTTTTTTTTTTTAAATAAAAAACATTCTTCAACCTGTCTGATGCAGACTAGCATTTATTTAACGTTTTAATTGTTTAGGTTTATATCTGAAAACAAATGGCTGGCGAGCGAATGACATAACGTATATTTTTGTGCCCAAGTCCATTATTTTTTAATCCTTTAATACATAGCATGCCTGACATTATTATATGAGACCTCTTTAATAAGGAAATATTTTCAATGCATTCAAACAATACAGCTTTGCCTTTTTTTATTCCAAAGTCCAAAAATGCCAGGGTGTGCAGCTGTTCGAACAAATGAAAACTAATTAAATTGATATTTCAGTAATTTTGAAAATGTAATTAATTAGTTAGGCATAATTCAATGCTTGAAACCTTTGAACTTATACAAAGTTGCGAAACACTTTGGCTCTAAAACCATTGAGAACTGAAAAACATTTGTCTGTGAAGCAGGTCCACTACAGGAACGTTAGAGCCTTTCAGGACTTTTATTGTGAAATTCCGCGGTATTCAAAGGAAAAAGGTTTTTTTTAATCTAAATGTCGCTTTTGACTAAATGTTACATCGTAAAGACGACACCAAGTGTTCTTCATGGTGCAGTGAAAAAGTCAGTAGATCTAAGTCAAATATTGACAAAAATTACCATTTTCAACACGTGGATGGCCTGGCAGTTTCCACGTCAGGTGGTACAATCCATGAAAATACTGTAATACAATAAAAGTCTTTGTTTTTATAATTGTATATATAAACTAAAGGTGTCCAAGCAGATGTCTTTTTTTAAATTTTTTAAATGAGCTTAAAAAGTCAAGTGGCACATCCGCAGTTAATATTACTGCTGATCATAAATGCAAAAGACATTTAACGACGATATTTGATGCCCTGTAGACACTTAAGTAATTACTTTATGAAGGTTTTCAATGGAAAAAAATTATTGCAAAATATTTTTTGGTTGCACCACTGGGCATATTTCTTCTTGTAAGCATTTTTTTCGTCTTTCACCCTGGCGCAGTTAAAACACGTTGCCACTTTGAGTCATTTGGCAGGGGGTGGAGGCAGTTTGCAAGGCTACTGCCTTTTTCAGAGCGGGGGTGTTACGCAAATGTGTTGCTATCCTGCTGCGAGAAGAAACTTGCATCAAATCCTCCTCATTAAATGACGTGCCCAGACCTGTGGGTCACTGATGACACCAACCCTCCATACATACCCAAGACAAAAGTATTGCATTTATGTTGAAACAATTAGGGTGTGTGTCTTAGTTCATTTTAATAGCACACATTACTCCTGGATACCTTGAAGAGATGCTATAGAATGAGTAAAAAAACACATATTGTACAGTACCATGATGTCAGGTGACAGATTTATATAGCAGTGAACTGAAGAGTAAGCAGTGTAAATACCCGGTAAGCTTAGGTAAACTCAAACTCTTAGCTCTCATTGTAGGTAAAGCCCCCCCCCCCCTTTTTTTTTTTTCCATATACCTTCAGTCAGAGGAAATGGAGGTGGATACACTGGTCTCTCTAGTATAAGTGAAACTGCAAACCAGAACCTTTCACACCCTGGACAACTGTCACTGCTCCCAACCCCTGCCTCTGTACTCAAAGGGTGTGTCCAGAAAAACAACAAACACAGCAGGAACATTTTATGCTTGAATATTATACTATCAGTGCAATTCCTGTCACTAAATCCCTAGTCAATGACAGTACCTGACATTAGCTGCGTTGTTTCTATGAATTGGGTGCGGCGTCAACAGAGAGCCGAATTCACATGAGTGAGACTTAAGCCACAACTCTGCAGCCCTGTAATTAATGCTTACACTGCAGTTCCTTATAAAGTACATTATTGTTTTATGGCAAGTCTATTCTAAGGGCAGACCCAGACTAAGGTAATTTAAAACAATGAAATGTAAAATATCATTAATAAATTGCAGGTGTCACTTCCTGCTCCCATGTCTGCCCGACCTTATGGGATCCTCCCTCTAATGGCCCCGATGAGCCACACTTTATGCATTAAGTACCTGTTTGTCTCGTCATGGCCAGTCCGGTCATTGACGTCATTCCTCCCATTACCTGTGCCCTGCCTTTTGCTAGCCTTCCTGTTTTGACCCCTTCTGGTCCCGTTTTGTTTCACTGCTCCTGTCTGTTAACCCCCCAGTAAAAGCCCCCCCTTTTTATTTGCATTACGCCGTCCCCCGAGTCGCTCATTTCCGTAGCAGTACAGTAGGTCAGTAACAGAGTATTTTTCCCCAGTTCAAACAATTTGTGTATGAAGTTTCAGATTTATTATTGTTTTAAAATTTCATCAAGTGGTTTAATTCATATCAGGTGACTTCGCGTGTCTTGAAATGTGCCCATAAATAAAATGTATATTATTATTTATTATTAGATTCACACTTATTAAACTGCAGTCATTTTAAGTTATCCTATTAAGTTATGAATTACCATTAAACTAATGTATGGGCAAGCAGAATCACTTTGTGAGTCTGACGATTGATTATTGAGACCAAAGGCCCCCGGGAGGCACAGCGATAAAAGTTGTTGGAGGACCACCAGGGGGTCTTTTTTGAAGCCCCTATATAACACAAGCCCCTGGGCTGCAGCCCAAGTGAACCCGTGCATTAAAGATCCCTGACTGAGACATCACATAGTTCCGGAGCAACATACACATAATCCTTAAATCAAAATTCACCTTGTTCTGCATTCAGTTCCTGTGCAGTTTGTGTACTTTTGGTGTCATGCCCTAACTCATAGCTGCACTATTTTCTGTTATCTGTCATATCACTGTAATCCATCTTCGTGATCAGCTGATAACAAATTGCACTTAGCAGGTTAAATGTAGGCTGTGTTAACCTAACTGAACCCAAAAATTTTGTCCAAAAGTTTTGGACATGAATGCTTAAAAACAGCACTTCCCCATACCGAAGTATTCCGTGTATTGACGTTTTTTTTTAATTTTTCATATTTTAAAATCTGATAAAGAACAACCCTGATGCTTTTTACAGGCTATTTATTTCCTGCTGTGGTCTTATTTCTCATATTTCTATTTATTTTCAATTTGTCTTCTTTGTGTTCTGTGTACCCATGGTATGTATAAGTGAAAAACAAAAATATTATATACATGTATATATGTGTGTGTGTGTGTGTGTGTATGTGTTTGTATGCATATGTATGTGTGTGTGTGTGTGTGTGTGTGTATCAGGCTATTCTTTTTCCTTGGAAAGGCTTCAACCCTTTATGAGTTCTGACCTGTGTGGCTCCATGGACCATATTCTCCACTTTGCGGAGGAGGAAACCTACAGAAGTCATCTTGAAAGCAATTTTGAATTTGTTTAGCAGTGTATGTAGGGACATTGTGAGGCAGTAGTGTCTGCACCATAGGGTGCTGCACTCGCTGTAGGGATATATGTGTTGACTTTTATGACGACCATGCAGAGCGACCGTCAAACCTAATGACTCGGACAAGGTGGCTGTCCAGACCAAATGAGCCTGAAGTTTGAAGGCATCCTTTGCCTTTGTCCACACGCAAACCCTTCCAGAGGTAGTAAAACGGTCAGACTACTTTTCCTATTGCTCAGGGGCCCAGGATTTGTGCCCCTTACACAAGCCTGTGTATCTCTGCGCTTTGGTCTCGGATGTGATTTCCAGCTGTCTGTCTATCTCTATCAACAAGCTTTGACTTGCATCAGTTCCTCATCTATCTATCTATCTATCTATCTATCTATCTATCTATCTATCTATCTATCTATCTATGTCTCCTGAATTTACCTGTCTTTGCCATATGTTGTAATGACTTTTTTCAGACTGTTCTCCTTAACACATCACTTATTTTTGCAGTTTTTCTCACCAGTGCACCAGGATTTTGCGCACTTAGCATTTATATTCTACAGGTGCTTCATGTCGCTTGGAAAACTCACGTTAAACTGCTTAAGGTCAGACCTCATTTCTGAATGATACATACAGTACTGCTATTTGGTTGTCAGCTTAATATGACTCATCATCGTATGTAACTGCGATTTAGTTAGTTCAAAATTAAAGGCCTTTTTCATGTGGTGTTTCAATTATTTTGTCCACCCCCTGTATATAGGGTATAGAACTTTATATGACATTAAAACGAGTCTTTTCAAGCAGCAGCAGTATTTGTTACAAACTTAGAAAGGACTATTCTAAATGCCCTACAGCACATTCCACAGTGACAGACCAGCCACTGATAAGAAAAACACCAGTGCTACCAGATTATGTCGCTATAGCCTATATATTATATACATTTACGTTTATCAAACACAGCCTAATCTGTTGATGGGAACTAAGTTAAATATTTGTGATTGATTTCAATGAACTCTATAGGTATAGAATAGGGTGCGGTTTCAATCCCATTGTGTCACGTGAAAGAAAAATTCGGGCACTGGATGAATTATAGAACTTGTCTAAAATCACTACTTTTTTCATATTTTTACGTAATATGTTAACGTCAATTTATAGATTTAATCACTAATAATTGCTGCATTTTGCTCACACTTGGGGTTGTTTATCAATATCATCTATAACATGCAAGGGAAATTGTATTTGATATTTTTGATAAATACGGATATTAGAATATTCTGCAATGTGGGAAAGTGCAGTAGGATCAACTGAGCCAGACTAATAGTGATTTAATAACGAGGAAAACGTAACAGCTAATCGCTTAGCAGTCTAAAGCTTTTAGCCACCTTGGAAAAACTGAGAAATCTTTATTTAAACTCAGCACCTTTTGGAGAGTAATATTGTATCGGTCTGTTAACCACTCACAAAACATGTTTACTTTATGGTGAATAGTAGGTAAATAGTAACTTTCCGACATAAGGCGGACACTCACCGAGAAGGAGAATTTTGATTTCCTTGCGCTCCTTCTTCTTATGCTGCCTGAGGATCTTCTTGATCTCCCTGTCCACCGCAATGCTCTTCCTCTCCTCCTCGGACAGGCAGCATGTGCAGGTCCGGTGGCACCACCGCCAGCAGCACGCCATGGCCGACAATCACTTCTGCCCGAAAATCCGACAATTCCTTCTGCTACGTTAGCATGTTTCTACCACCTTCACTCTTCAGGCTCCGTGTACATTTATTCGCTGCTCATTAAAGAAGTAATATTATGTAGCCTAGCTTTAAAAAGTACAACGACGTTTTTTGGTCTGTATTCGACGTTGAAAATATATGATACGTTTCTCGAAGTATGATTCTGTAGCCTAAATTCGAATTCGGTACGAATTTAAAGTCGAATTATTTCAGATGTAGCCCTAAAACATACAAAAAGTGGCCGGTGCAGTTTGACACTGTCCATGGTACAGTAAGAAAGAAAAAGAAAATAAGGACTACTGTATTCACCGTCAAGCTCCCCCCTCTTTAACTTGTTCCATGGCCGTAGTCCTTTTTCCTGATCCTTCCCAAATCGTCAAAGTTTCCCTGAACTGTTGTTCCAGTATTAAGAAATGAAGCCTGTTTATCCAGAATAAACGAGCTGATAGCAGGACCGCAAGATGTTCAATGTCACTATTGCATTCCGTTTTTAAACTTTCTTCGACTGACACACCCCTGAAGTTACTGAGTCAATAGATTAAAATGAAGCAAGACTCGTATGCTCCGCGATAATTACACCAAGAAAGAAGTTAAGACAGACGACACGCTTAAAAGTTGTCCTCGGTTGAATTGGGCTCTAAGCTCACTGGCGCTTCGCTTCTGCTGGAGATGATCAGATAATCAGATCTTTCCGCACACCGCGCCCGTATATAAGATGGTGTCATAAGGCGATCTGTTGTATGCTTCTGATCGCCAGCGTTATGTTCCTGGAGAATAAGTCCTGCTTTGTGTTAACATAAATGGATACCGGATTGCGATCAAACACAAAATCACGTCAAAGCTTTACGTTCCAATAGGTTAAATAACACATATACATACACTTGGTATCAGGAATACAAATATCTTTGTTTCCCTTCCTTTCGCAATGTAGCTCTGTACAGGCGTAACCGGTTGGGCGAGATTTTCAATGCGTTGTGGACAGGTGGAAAGGGCTGAGATTGTGTGAGATTGCCCAAAGTCCATAAGGTGTCCATAATGGGGATTTTGTGACACTAAAACCCACTGAATTGCACTCCGGTAAGGGGAGACACCAATATGTTGAATTGAGCAAAAGCTGTGGGAATATTATGGAAAAGTGTATTCTCAAGTTACCGGTTGTTGGAAATCTGCTGCATATTTTGATAACCGTAGGGTGCGGCTTAACGCACACAAAAGGCGATGTCTGTAAGGCTTGGCTCATTGTACACCATGGCCTGTGATGACTTATTCATCCACAGTAGTCATTAGCAAAAAGTGGAGGTAAGCATCAACACATGGTACAAAAGAACTGAAGGAAAAAAAAAAACTTATTTTTTTGTGTAATATTGCACATATGTTACAGTACATGTTAAGTAGTGCCATGGATACCTTTAGAATGGCAATAAATACAGACTGAAATATTAATGTACATTTTAAATGAACTACTGTAGCTTCATAGCCATACTTGATAGAAGAGTGTTCTGTAGTACAAAAATGGTAACGCAAAATCTGTCAGACTTGGGTATTAATGACTGAGCACATACATGCATGTGGGTGGCTCAGTGGATAGTGCACTTTACCCGTCCCTCCAGGGCTGGGGATCGGCATGCTGTCTGTGAGCGTGGCGTTTGCAGGTTCTCCCTGTCACGTGGGTGGGTCAGTGGGTAGTGCACTTTACCCCTCCCTCCAGGGCTGGGGATCGGCATGCTGTCTGTGAGCGTGGCGTTTGCAGGTTCTCCCTGTCACGTGGGTGGCTCAGTGGGTAGTGCACTTTACCCGTCCCTCCAGGGCTGGGGATCTGCATGCTGTCTGTGAGCGTGGCGTTTGCAGGTTCTCCCTGTCACGTGGGTGGCTCAGTGGGTAGTGCACTTTACCCGTCCCTCCGGGGCTGGGGATCTGCATGCTGTCTGTGAGCGTGGCGTTTGCAGGTTCTCCCTGTCACGTGGGTGGCTCAGTGGGTAGTGCACTTTACCCGTCCCTCCGGGGCTGGGGATCTGCATGCTGTCTGTGAGCGTGGCGTTTGCAGGTTCTCCCTGTCACGTGGGTGGCTCAGTGGGTAGTGCACTTTACCCGTCCCTCCGGGGCTGGGGATCTGCATGCTGTCTGTGAGCGTGGCGTTTGCAGGTTCTCCCTGTCACGTGGGTGGCTCAGTGGGTAGTGCACTTTACCCGTCCCTCCGGGGCTGGGGATCTGCATGCTGTCTGTGAGCGTGGCGTTTGCAGGTTCTCCCTGTCACGTGGGTGGCTCAGTGGGTAGTGCACTTTACCCGTCCCTCCGGGGCTGGGGATCTGCATGCTGTCTGTGAGCGTGGCGTTTGCAGGTTCTCCCTGTCACGTGGGTGGCTCAGTGGGTAGTGCACTTTACCCGTCCCTCCGGGGCTGGGGATCTGCATGCTGTCTGTGAGCGTGGCGTTTGCAGGTTCTCCCTGTCACGTGGGTGGCTCAGTGGGTAGTGCACTTTACCCGTCCCTCCGGGGCTGGGGATCTGCATGCTGTCTGTGAGCGTGGCGTTTGCAGGTTCTCCCTGTCACGTGGGTGGCTCAGTGGGTAGTGCACTTTACCCGTCCCTCCGGGGCTGGGGATCTGCATGCTGTCTGTGAGCGTGGCGTTTGCAGGTTCTCCCTGTCACGTGGGTGGCTCAGTGGGTAGTGCACTTTACCCGTCCCTCCGGGGCTGGGGATCTGCATGCTGTCTGTGAGCGTGGCGTTTGCAGGTTCTCCCTGTCACGTGGGTGGCTCAGTGGGTAGTGCACTTTACCCGTCCCTCCGGGGCTGGGGATCTGCATGCTGTCTGTGAGTGTGGCGTTTGCAGGTTCTCCCTGTCACGTGGGTGGCTCAGTGGGTAGTGCACTTTACCCGTCCCTCCGGGGCTGGGGATCTCCATGCTGTCTGTGAGCGTGGCGTTTGCAGGTTCTCCCTGTCACGTGGGTGGCTCAGTGGGTAGTGCACTTTACCCGTCCCTCCGGGGCTGGGGATCTCCATGCTGTCTGTGAGCGTGGCGTTTGCAGGTTCTCCCTGTCACGTGGGTGGCTCAGTGGGTAGTGCACTTTATCCGTCCCTGCAGGGCTGGGGATCTGCATGCTGTCTGTGAGCGTGGCGTTTGCAGGTTCTCCCTGTCACGTGGGTGGCTCAGTGGATAGTGCACTTTACCCTTCCCTCCGGGGCTGGGGATCTGCATGCTGTCTGTGAGCGTGGCGTTTGCAGGTTCTCCCTGTCACATGGGTGGCTCAGTGGGTAGTGCACTTTACCCGTCCCTCCGGGGCTGGGGATCTGCATGCTGTCTGTGAGGGTGGCGTTTGCAGGTTCTCTCTGTCACGTGGGTGGCTCAGTGGATAGTGCACTTTACCCGTCCCTCCAGGGCTGGGGATTTGAATGCTGTCTGTGAGGGTGGCGTTTGCAGGTTCTCCCGGTCGTGTGGGTTTCTTTGAGGTATTCAGGTTTCATGCCTCATTCCAAGGACATGCTGTTAGGCTAACTAGTGCCTCTAAATTGCCCATATAGTATGAGTGAGTGTGTGACTATGTGCTCTGCAGTGGACTGGAATCCCATTCTGGGTGTATCCCTGCTTTATGCCCTATGGCCAGGATAAACTCCCCCCCCCCCCCGTGACTCTGACTGTCATAAGATATATTAAAAATGTATGTTAAAAAGAAGACATAATCAGTGTTGTTGCAATTATAGTTTAACTGTCATGGTCAACAATAATCACAGGTATTAAGTAATTTTTACTGATATTCACAAGGTGTTATCTGATTGATTATGTTATGACTGTTATGAAAAGCCTGTACTGGCAAGAACTCAAGAACTGCCTCTTGCCTATTTAATGAATTCTTCTTTTGCATCATAATGATGGTCGTCAAGCATAAGCTTGTCAATTTAAGGGTAATTACTGATTAATGGCAACATTTGTTTGCAAAAATGCAGCTAAGTAAATTGATGTTATTTCTTGTAAAGTTTCCGATATTAATGAATAATCATACATATGTGTGTGTGTGTATAGGATTTGTCTGTGATCTACAATTTGCTGCATGGTTACAACTTACAATAGTATGTAGCCTTCAGAAATGACCAACTTGCATGTTCTGTGGTAAATGATAGATATTGTTCAATTTTTACACTGTATGTTTACAAGTATTTATAGTTTCTCATAAAAATAGGTAGTTGTTGTACCCAGATATTTGTTTCTGAAATACATAGAAGCTCTTGAAAGGGGAAACACATTTCAGCCATTATTCTGCCTTCATTTAGTCACTTAGAATACAGTGTATTATAGCAATTATTTGCATAAATTATTCACTGTGTGTAAGTATAGACTGCAATTTGTGTCTTCACCTTACAGTTTTAAATAATACATGTAAAATATTATGCTTTATTCAGAGGATCCTTGGGCTTTATGACTCACCTTCAATTGATTTTGCACCTCTACCTCCCATTAAGGTCACATGACTTCTCTTCTTGCAGTCCTCTCACCTATCAGCCTTCATCCTTGCCTCTGAATGGTAGTGCTGCAGCTAGGAATCTTCAGGTGCAGGGGCGAGATATGTTACAATCTGTATGTCAAAAACACCCCTTGGAGGGTTTTGTGTGCACAGGTTTTTCCAGCACTCTCCTTATTTAATCATTTGGGTATTTAACGTCAGTTTTTCTCCATTTCATACTTGAATGACACTTGGTAATCTTCTTATTGCCAACCTACTATGTGCCTTCGACCTACCCACTGCTCTCTTCGGAGTACTTCTGCCCTCCTGTGTTCAAAGGTGGGATTACATAGCCAGGCTACTCCATGCGTGACTGATGCTGCTCTATCAGAGTGGAAGGCTTCTTCTGCTAGTTGGATACACTCTCATCATGGACTTCCTTTCCTTTCCTTTTGGTCTCCTTGTTCTATGTATTATATGCGTTTCTGAAATTTTAGATATTGAAATACTTGTTAGCTGTGATGGGCTGTAGACTGACCCAGACTAGGATAAGAAGAATGGATAAACGGATGGATGCATGGTTGCACAAGTACGTAGGGGACAATGGGTGGGATGGGGGGGGGGGGGGGGAGAATGTGCTCCCCCCCCCATATTTTAAATGTGGCTTCATTCATCCTTCCCAAGAAATAGACCTTTGCTTTTAAATAATTCATTAATTGTGTCCCTCCCCCCAATATGAAACTCTTTCTTGTATCCTTGGATGGGTGGAAGAAATATTTGCTGCATAGTGCATATGTTTATATTAGATGGTAAATCCTGGCCATTGACAGCTGCTAATTTATTGGACATTACCATGAAATTTTGTGTGTAACTCGTACCAATACCCCGATCTTTCTGGAATGTCAGATACGCATTTGACATTTTCTTCAGCAAAGCATCTCAGATGTATTCAGTTCATCTCTTAATTTGTACTTCATTTTAACTCTTTCATCAGCGATTCTCAGAGTCAGATTAAGCCTTGTAGTTTTGGTGAAAAAACAGAGAACATTCTCTGCTGTACAGAAGATGGGGGGATGAAGGGACCGAGATGTCTGTCTGGGCAAAGCTGTCCCCTCTGTGATATTTTCTATAATATTTGCCCAGAAATCACACTTATCATAGATCAGAACTGTACATGATCTTATTATCAGTGTCGATTTGACACAGCAAGAATATTCTTATTGCAGATGATCACAAATTTCCCCAATGGGGAATAAACACCACCCTGTCTATTGACATTTCATTCACAGCCGACAATTTAAATCATTTGCACAACTGGCTCAGCAATACTTCTTATCACACGGCAGACATTTTGATGTGTTTGAACTGTAAAATTAGACCTAAAATACCCACATTCACAGCTCCCTAGTATCATCCCTTAACAGAATCACTAAGAATATTAACAAGAAATAAAAACACTGTCCTCAAGAAATGTTTCACTGAAATAAATGGCACAGTGTAGCATCAATTATTATTATTATTGTGAATAATAATAATAATAATTGGAATATTAAATGTGAAAGCATGTATCTATGACTAGAAATTAAGATTAGAAATTAACTAATTAATATGCTTCCCATCCTTAAAGCCTTAAATTGAAATTCACAAACATTATTCCCTTCCATACCTTCACTCATTTTTCTCAAGGTGGTTTTGTGCTAACAGCTGCTTCGAGCACAAAGAACATGTCAGACAGTGCTCTGCTTTTTTTGGAATAATATATCTACTCAGAATTAGGATATAAAAAATATGTAGCAATTCTAGTCTAAAAATATATACTCCATCTCGTAGTTTACGGGGTGAGGTGAGACCTGGGCAAAAGCCAGCCAGGGCTATTTTTACTTACCTACATGATCATTAAAATGAAAAAAGGTAAGGTTTTATGTTCAAGTCCCATTTACAGTTGCAATTACAATTGTTACTTCCATCCGGATATGCAAAAAGGATCCTTTTGAAAAAGTAAAAACTGATTCAGAATGTTGATCTTTTACAAAAAAAAATGTACGTTAAAAAATCTAGAAAATCTGTTGTAGCTTTCATGGGCATGAAGATAATCGTTAAAAAAAGGTCCCTGCTCACATGGTGAAGCTTGAATTTGGTCCTTCACAGAAAATAATTGTCCAGGTCTGTGGTAGGTGAATCATGGCAAGAGAGCTGTTTTGGGAGACAGCCAGTCAGTGTCATCACCCTAACAATGCGAGTGGCCATCTTTATTAAGCATGCTGTGCTATGATTTGATAAGGACTGTCTCAGGTCTCTCTCGGTTTATCCTCTGCCATCAGGTTGTTTATTATGCTGTCATATCTCAGCCTACTGGGATTATTCTCTACTCAAGTCAGCTGTATCAACTTCAGAAAAACCCAAACATAACCATTTTTTGTAGTACTGCCTCACACCGGGGCAATCTGGCCCCCAGCTCAATGTCCACTAACCCAGGGATGTAAGCCATACATCTTGCTTGCATTAGTTGGTAAAGAGAGGCTATTTAGGGCTCGGCTTCTGACTTAATCATCTGCATCCAGCCATCAGCATCAAGCATCCAGGTAACCAGTCATTATCAGTCATGTTAAACTGACACTCATGTGTGTATCTACATATTTGTGATCTGTGACTCGTGTAGTTATATTAATTTTCATTTTTTAATCTTAATGCATACCATTCTTTAGAAAAAAAATCGCCAACTTGTGTTTCAATTTTTGATGTAATTTGAAAAACATACTAGAATCAGTTTTGCCAAAATAAATAAATTGCAAAATAAATTAAGCATCACTATTCTATTCTATAATATGCAATATTTTAAGCAATTGAGTTTATTCTTAAAAGGAGTTCTATTTAGTGTTTTGTTGTTACCAGAGAATTCTGTGTGGTATTACTGCCATGTTGTTATTAAACAAGCATTTACATGTTCATTAAAACATATTTTACCTGCATTTCAAGAAAGCCGTGATCTGCAGGACCAAACAATGAAACGTATGCCGTGAGTTAATAGCTTGTGGTATTGTGAGGATGCCATATTCACACTTACAACAAATTCTGTTTAACAAGAATGTAGTCAATGATGGATCATTTGAAAACAAAACAAAAAAAGATTAAGAAAGTCAATCAACGATGCACAGAATGAAGCAGCAGAAGCAGTCATGGTTCCTCATGGTGCTCCTTTCTACCTAAGCACCAATAACAAAATTATACCCCCCCCCCTTTTTATTCTACAATGAGGAAAACCTGGGAATTTAAATTCATATTTTTCCTTTGCAGCACCTGGCTGATGTTTTCAGCCAAGCTTGAGCTACCACTCGTCTCATGGCCCTGTTGCCTGTCACATCACGATTCAGAAACCCAAGGTTTGGAAAAGACTTTGACCATTCAGAGTTCGCTTCACCGTCTGTCTGTTTCAGCTATTCATTTCAGGCCTGTACATGGTCACTGAAGTAGGGATTCAGCGATAGTCTTAATAAGGACTGCTAGACACTCAACTCTGACCCGCAGATTTGAGTTGTTTTTCTTGGTACTTAATTACTCATGATGGGTTTAAAATAGCAACTTAAAAGAGCTGAACAGGGCATACAAACCATGTAAATATGTAAAAGGACTACCAACAATGTGGACTCTGCTTTTTGCTTGCATATGCAAAGGAAAAATGACTTTGAACAACATTTTCCACCGTTTTACTCATAAGAAGAACTGTTTTAGTGCCAATGTAAATAGGTTCCAACAATAGTGATAAAATTTGGCCTTGACACCAAGGCAATATCAAACCCATTTATCAGCAGGGGTGATGCAGGACAGCCGCGCCGCTAACCATCTTTGAGGATACTGATGACTTCCAGCCAGCAGGGACCAGAATGATACATCATCACCACACCTTTTAATGCTATGAAATTTGTCACGCAACTCAGCCCACCGCATTCCAAAGAAGTGTCAACGCACAACATATAAAACTGAAGCGACAGGACCGGTTTGTAGGTCTTATGTTATTGCTGCTATTATGGAAGGTGTCATTTCATTGGTATTCTACTACCATAACCTGCACTTAATGACCTACAGTTTGTACAGTTGGTATTTTGACTAAAACAATGTATATTAAGTACCTTAATTATTAAGAGCACAAAAACAGGACCCTCCTCGGAAACTAATATGCCAGGATTCTGGTTTTTCCAGATTAATGGCAACTAGTTAACTAATTGTTTTCTGCCCTGCACATTAAGCGTCTGTAGCATGGATACAGTAATTGCAATAGATCATCTCAATTAGCACAGGACACTGGTATAAATGAAAACATGAACAATAACTTTGAATAACAAGTCCATTTCATGGCTATTTCATTTCACCGTAACTCCAGGTTTTCATCGCACTTTAATCAACCTCACAGGCACTCTCTGGCAGAAACGAATATGTAAAAATCCCAGCAAACATATTTATTTATTGCTTTTTTGTGGTCCCTGACTCAACAACAAGTCAGTGGTCCATTTTGCTTCATTGCGTTTTCTTCGACGACCCGAACCATGTGATGTCGGTTTGATACTATCAGCCGACATGTTAATTAGCAGACATTTAGTGGGAATTTAGCTACACGACTGACACGCCCGGAAAAGACGATGGTTGGGATCTGAGAGCTGGAGTTCTGCGACCAAACTTGACGCTCTGGTAAAATCCGCCCTCGGAGGGAGCGCGCATCCCGCCCCCGCTCCGTCCCAGTCTCCGCGCCGCGGCCCCAGCCTCCATTTGCCCTCCGCTTGCCAGTCATTGTGTCTGCCTGTGGTCACCTCACCACGGGGCTGAGACGAGGACGGGATCCATCACCTGCGAAACGTTAAAAGGCTGAACATTCTCCGAGCCGATAAAGGTCGCTTTTCTCCGGCTAGCTAGCATCAGTAGCGGCATTAACTCCCGGAGTCTCGTAGGGCTACATTTACGGCGAGTGGATCCCACCGTCTCCGTAATTAGGTACCTAGAGAGTTAGATAACGAGCTTATATCTTAATACCGAAAGGGAAAAGGCAGGTTTTCCTGCAATATAGCGTAACATTTTGTACAATGTCGACGGCGCTTTTGTGTAGTTCGCCGCTAAGCGCGCGCAGCTAATGGGCAGCGCGACGGGCGCTTTCCTCGCGCATTTCGGGCTCGGTTCTGGGGCGGCTCGTTTTTAAAAGCCGGGGAAACGGCGCGGATGTGGCAGCGGACCACCGTCTCCCGCAGCCTCCAGGACTCGGGCTTGTGAGGGGAAAATAATAATAATAAACCCACACGGCACCGGAGCGCCAGGAGCAGAAGGCGACGGAGGGAAAATGTGCCTGTAAAGGTTTCGGGGAAGCGCTGGGAAAGTGGCGTCTGCTGGCCGAACATTACAGCCGGGTAACAGATCCAGGCGCCTTAGGCCCGCAGCCTCATTCACTCGAAAATCATCAGATTTTTTTTTTTTTTTTTTTTTTTGTATCCCCTCCCCTGGTCTCCGCCGGGCGGCTGCACTCAGTACGGGGCTGAAGCCGGAGCGGTCTTGGTTACCAGGAGGCGACCCGCTCCCCTCCATTCTCGTCTGCCGCTCGGCCCCCCTCCAGCCCCCTTTATCTCCCACCCCCGGTTTGCAGCGGGGACCGGGGACATTAAAAAAAAGTAAGCGGTGTGCAGTACGCCCCGATATAAACGGGCTCCCTAAAAACGGGCGGGGGGATGACTTTAGAGTCCATGATGGCTTGCTGCCTGAGCGAAGAGGCGAAGGAGTCGAAGCGGATCAACGCCGAGATCGATAAGCAGCTCCGCCGAGACAAGCGGGACTCCAGGAGGGAGCTGAAGCTGCTTCTGCTGGGTACGGTGACCGTCCCCGCCCGCACGTCTAGCGTTAGCCTCGGTGCGCTTCATGAGTCCCCCGAAAGGCGACGTTAGCCTGCTAACGTTGACTAGCCTGCCGGCTAATTTTCGCGACGGACCGATGTAGCTTTAATTATCACAGGCTACACGGCAAGCTCCGATCCAACGTGCATGTTTAAAAGGAGGCGCAAAGCATGTAGGTGTATTGCGTTAAAATCTTGTTTGCATTATGGAAAGAAAAAAAACGTCATCTGTTTGGAGCAGCTGAAGACGTTTAGCTAGAACTTGGCATCTGGCATAATATATGAAGGCAGGCGAGCTGCTAGCAAATAGTTAATTTATACCTGGTTATAAATACCTGGCCTGCCCCAGTATATTGGATGCGGAGCGACATGTTGCGCCGGGGGGATTTCTGACATGAACAAGACTGGGCGACACAGGTGTAACTACTGTGGCAGTCTGAAGGATGTGGGATGCGAGTCTTCCCGGTGACACTTGTTAAAATGATGCACAAGATCGTTATGTATTGCTCCCCCATATCCAGCGCAGTTAAAATATGGTTGCATAAGTTTTCGAGCGGCAGGTTAATGGCCCTGTAGTTGGATATCTAATACGCCGCGCGCAGCTATTTCATATTGTCTGTCTGTTCCCGTGCACTCCATGAAGTATTACATTATTCAGCAATGGTAGTAGCAACACTTTGATTAATTCCATCGCTGTTCTGTTTAAGCAGGCAGGGATCGTCTGTTTCAATGCATACGCACATAAATCACGTTAACTCCGCATGATGCGCCTCACAGTCACACACATGCATTAAACTGGCCCGCTACCTGATGAGCGTGGATTTAATTATCTACGAGACAAATTACATAATATCTATATGAGGCGGAAACCGCATTTGTATACCTGGTTCAGCGTATACTACATCTTAGTGGTTGGAATTAATTTCTTCCTGATATGGCTATCAGATGTAAATTTGACTACAAATCTGGCATTTAAAAATAGATTTCTGGGGAATATTTGACTAGCCCTTTGATTTGACTGTGAAATGCGTTTGACCACTATTAAAGTGCAGATGACCAAACCTAACGTTTTGTGTGTCTGGATAGCTAATGTAGTTTTGCTCTGATCTGCTCATGCACGTAACCTCAGAGAGGGGAGTGTCTTGCTTTTAAAACATGGCAGGAAATGTAGGTTGCTCTTTCCTTTCAGTAATTAGCATGGGCAGTGTTGATCCTACACAACGCGGTACTAAGGATTCCAGTAAATCCTTATTTTTGGCGACTATATGAGATGAAGTACTGTGCTGTTGCAACTTGAGATTTTGCTTATGTATCATCATATTGTCCAGCCCATAATCCCATAATGCATCACACGTTTCATATTAGTGGCAGTATAGTGGACTGTTTCCTAATTAGGTTTTTACCACTGAAAGAGAAGTGAGAAGGTTTGTTTTTTAATTCCTTTTTTGTAAGGTATCTGTTTAAGGAAAAACAAAATTTTAGAAAATTTATAATGTGTGTCAGTTACGCTGAGTGAACCCTGTTAGAAGGCCTTGTGGCAGGAATTTCAGTAAATCACCCTTTGCTTTGTCAGATATTTCTGCCTTTGCAATGACGTAGTGCACTAACCAAAGAAGTCAGAGCAACGTCAGCTAAATGTTCGTAGTTATAGACTGTTGTCGTAATTCAAATTTTCTTGTTTGAAAAGCTATACCGTTATCACTCGCATCATAAACAGACCCTATCTCACTGATATACACAAGGCAGGCAGACAGAGCTGCTCGTGGCATGGGCTTTGAGTATACTTCTAAAGACAAACAGGGCTGTAGAAAATTAAAGAGCAAAATAAAGTATTTAGGTTACTGAATGTATGCGAGCCAGATTTTTTTTTACTTAATATTTAGGACAAACTAATGTTATGCACTTGGATTTACAGTTAGACTCTAAAATCACCATGTTTTACCAAGTTATTCCTCAGGCGTTATATGCACACATTTAATGTCACAACCACCTAATATGTATTAATTTATGTGATTTTTGTAATAGGCCACTTGCTGGCAGAGAATGTAATATCATTTGTGTAACAGCTAACAAATATTAGTTCTGCTTTTAGTTGCTTGTAAGTTTATTATATTCATAGAACGTTACACTAATGATTTGGTTTGGTTGTGAAACATGGTTACCTTCTGAAACTGTGCATGATCTTTGAGTAAAGAGGATATGAATATCTTGTAATGGTGCAGCGATATGGAAATTTTGACAGATAGCGATAGCCTATATATTTTTTGTCTAATATCACTGATATCGCTAACCTCTGAGCCACTTGGGCTTGCCAGATTGGCTGAATGACATTATATCATTGTTTTTATTCTGTTGAAAACTAAATGGTGATCTGCAGGCCAGATTTAATATTGAATTAAAAACATGTCACAGCCCTGTACAAAAACCATCTCAAAAGTTGTTCCTTGCCAGCCATCCCTTATTTTGTCGGATATTGTAAAATGAAATGCTGTGTCCTGTTTTGAACCAGTATTGGATGAGATATTTGCTGTTTTTGGACTGTGTGATTGACCCCCTTGTTCATCAAGGTTTATTGTCAGATTTCCCCACCTTGCCAGATTTTATGGTCTTGAACCGTCAGGGGGTGTGGGGTCCCATACGTCAGATTGAAAGTGGCAACTTCAGTGGTCAATGAGCCAATGAAATCCTTCATCCCCCACTATGGAAAATGACTGATGTCCAATGCAGTCATTTCGATTTTAGTAATAATGTCTTTAGCTCATGCACTAACTTTGAATATTGACAACATTTTTAATATGCCAGCAACAAGGGTATGGGTTTGGTTTCAACCTTGGTAAAGACCAAAGCCCCCAACCCTTCCTGCCCTCCTAAACAGGCATGGTAGACTCACAGTATTGGTAGATACATAGCCTTACCATCCATACCCAAATATACCCATTTGGCAAGTAATATTGCCCAAGAATCTCACATCAGACCGGTACTGATTATCTTGATTTCCCCCCCCCCCCAGCCAGTACCAGCTCTTAACCAATATATTGTGCATCTGTAATGTTTTGTATCCTGCATATGAAGGTGTAATTTAACAGAAGATTTGATTAATTTGTTTTATGGATCTTAAATGTTTTTCCCACATTTAAATGTATTTCCACTGGTTTCCTTCTGCAGCCCAAAATGCTGTTCAGGTGGATATTCTGCAGTGTGACTGTGTGCAACTGGCAACCTGTGCTGGTTGTCCCCTTCCTCGTGACTGTTGCTTCATTTATAGTCTTATGTACTGAATTCTTTGGGTGTCATATTCATTGCCCCAACAGTAAAGTATTATTGTATTGTTATGGCCAGATGATCACTTTTTAAACCAGTCCTGCTTCTTACAGGGCAACCCACTACTGCCTGGGTTGGGTATAGAAAGGTTTCTGTGTTTTTATTCTAATTCATTTACTTTTGAAAAGTAAGCCATTTGTTTTCGGTGAAAGAGCGTCTCGCTAAAGTAGAATTGTCAGTAGGACATTTCGTAGTATGTTTCTCCAATAATCATTCATTAAAGTGTTAATGATTAATCTTGCTCACTTTTTCTAAGCGTGGAACATTTTCCCGCTGGGTTCAAAGGTTTATTTTCGAGCTGCGAAGTTGTTTACTAAGCTCCACTATTCAGAGATACAGTTCAAGTGCTCTGGCCCGATTTGCTTTGACTTAATTCTGAGACTTATGTTTTGTGTAGTACGGAATATATTCCTATTTCTAATCCTCTAAATTTATTTCACCTGCGTTATATCGGAGGCCTTTCTTTGGAATGAAATTAAGAAATGAAGTACTAGTTTTCTTTGAGGCAGAAAAAATAACTGTTGCAATAATATGTATTAATTGTTCGGTAGTGTATAATTTGGAGTACTGGATCCCAGTAAGCCACAAGCACATCCTAGGAAGGGTCCGGGGCACCTGGACGCTCTGGATGGACTCTCTGTTGCCTGGAATGCACTTAAACACACACAGTTGCTCAATACAGGCAATTGAGTCACCAATTTGCTTAACTGCAACCAGTGGGAGGAAATCTGAGTACTGGGAGAGAACCTATGCAAACACTGGGAGAAGATACAGACTCTATACACAGGGTTCGAACACCCAGTGCTGTAGGTGAAGTGACACTGTTCATCTCTAAGCCACTGTGCCTCCAGAATTTAATTTTTAAGGTAAAATATTTCAGCCAGAAATTTGAAAATGAATGTTTCATCAGAATAATACAACTTTCACCAAATTACACTGCATGGCACTGTTTGCTGCTCGTAGACATAATTAGAGCATAGTCACAACTCGCTTGTATTTTATAACACCACGCTTCCTTCCCATATGAATATTACAATATTCAGGTCCAGTTGATTTTTTGTATTTTATAGCTGAGCATAATTAAGTCAAATTTTTTCCCCCAAATAGTACGCTTTATGCTAGTTCTCCAGGAGTTAGCAAGGGAGGCTTCTGACGGTGCACTGGTGCAGTAACAAAGGCGGAAAGGTTAATAAGTATTTTGTTAGGTGAAGAATAGAGTTCCTGGCATGGAGTTGAGTCACAAATGAGTTTCTTTAATGAAGATCTCAGTTGAGTCCCAGGTTGTTGTGACTGAGCCCCAAGTCACAGTGTTCAGGTCATGTCAAGTCGCCGATCTCAAGTGTTATTTAAAATTGATTAGAAGGCGACGTTCAGGCCCAGACTTATAATTGTATTTAGCAAATTGAACTTCCACTGTAATGAAAACTAGTTGCATAAATCTGCCACAAGTGCAAGTGCCCTAGTCTCTGAGTTTTGAGAAATGAAACTGAGCAAGAATTTACCAGCCCTTTCAGAAAGGGGACACGGCAGCATCACCACACATGGATAAACGCAGAGTGTGTGTTTCCTGGATGCAAAGTTGCTGCATCTTGTCTAAGTGTCTGGTGTGGAAAGGAGAGCTGGATCTGCAGTGTCTTCTGACGGGTCTCCGTTATTGACTTTTCAAGCCTCCTTAGGATACTGGCATCCCATCATTTTTCAGTCTGCTAGATTTGGGAATAATTTTAGCTCTGTTCAGTGTATGCACATAACATCAGTAGATGCTACTCTGTAGCTTTGGGACCTAAAGGGTAATTATGGGACTGTAGGTTAACTATGTGGCATTTAATTATTTCTCAGTGCTGTAGTTGTCTTTAGATGCTTTAAAGGGGTCAGTGTTTAGATCTAAGAGAGCTGCAAGATTTGAAATTATGGCAGTTTATGGAGTGCTTTAAGGTACACGCCATCAGTCACTTGGTTGTTAGGCCATCAGTCGCTTGGTTGTTAGTGCTTCGATAATTATTTCATAAAATAAATGGCCATCAGCAGAATAATTGTTCTTTGTTTTGATTGGGCTGTGGTAGAAGAATAGGACTGCTGTGGCCAAAGTTAATTAGCTTATTAGCCTGGGTGTCTCCATGGACTCTACATCAGTGTGGTATTAGATACTGTAGCTCGGCTTCTGCAGGAGTTTGTTCAGTGCTGTGGAAACGCTTGAGTGTGTGAGGGATTGCTGCTTAGAGAAGCCTGGATGACATACAGAGTGCCGGTTCCCAAATTCTATCGCTAAGCATTGGCTGCCCACAGTGACCTCCCATCCTCTTGCAGCCACTAATGAAATGCACATTTCGTTGTACTGTTTTCCAATTAATGAACTGTAAAAGATGTTTTTTAAAACCCCTCGATTTAATTTTGGAACTTCCCAATTGCTTTTGTATTTTTACTGTGTACAGTTGCGAAAGCTCAAATTGATGGGTTTTGTTTTCTCTTGGTTGGTTTTGGGGTTTTTTTTTTTTTTTTTTTTTGAGTTTGCTATTATGGAACATGTGAAACCCAGTTACAGTATGCTAAATCAGAATTTCATTAATCCAGGGCTGGCCAGTCTTATCCAGAAAGGGCCGCTGTGTATGCAGGATTTCATTGCATCTCCCTAATTAGATTACTAATTAGAGTCCTGACACCTGGGTTTGAACAGCTGACCTATAGGTTATCCCAAAAACCTGCATACACACTGGTCCTTTGCGGATGAGGTTGGCCACCCCTGCATTAAACCTGCATTGAACCTTGACTCTTTTATTGGCGTTTGCCCTTTTATATAGACAAACTATCGATGCTAAGGGGAAATCTGCTTGTGTCTAGTAGCAAAGTATGGATATACATACAGTGGGGAGAGAAATACATGGTGTAGAGAAGGTTGTATCAAAATGAATAAGCAGAACGATACAAGTTAATGGATGTACTTATCGGGTAGATAGACAGCAACAGACTACTTAACTGTATTTTAATTGCTGTCCATGAATGTGTTGTCTGGTGTGAGAGAGGCACATGGGGGGGGGGGGCATTGTATTGCCTGATGGCAGTTGGCTGGAAAAACCAGCAGTCGTACTTAGCACGCCGTGGTGGGGTGAGCCAGTGACTAAAGGTATCTCTGTAAGGGGTTCAGGTTTTTCATGCCAGGGGTGTGCAATGTGATGATATTAGATCGGGAACAATTAAAATGTCTCCACGACCTGCCCTTACTGAGATATCGTTAGTTTCGCACTACAGTGCAAATTCTATCAGTTGCAGTTTTATGGCTCATACATGCATCTAAAGCTGTTTTGTCAGCCAAATCTGTTTCAACAGACCAATTTCAGCACTAGCGATATTTAGAATACAATGGAAGCTGCTTACAGTGATCATGGTTATAATGATCAATGGCTTATATGGATCAAAAAGCTTGGGACACAATAATTCCTGTACAAATACTGTTTAAATAATTCGCTTATCGTTATCTGGGTCAGAGTGGTGACTCTGAGGCTAGGGATCTGTGCTAGCAATTGAAAAGTTGCTGGTTCAAATCCCGTGAATGCCAGGAGTGATCCTACTCCATTGGGCCCTTGAGCAAGGCCCTTAACCTGCAATTGTTTCGTCTCGGTATCACGTCAATCTACATCCAACCTTGCAAGCAGGTCCTCCAACTTAAATTGGGGGGTTGGTGGCAGGATTGACACTCCAGCCACCGGAAAAACTCACACTGTTCCGTTCGGACTAGTGTGGTGCTGAAGTATCACCCGCCACATGGCTGCACTCAGGTTCTCATCCCTGAGGTGGTTCGTCATGTGGTGGGTGCAGCAGTGCACTGTAATCAGTGCATTACCTCTTATAGTAATGAAGTAGTCCACTTTCAGTGTTCATTTAGGGTCTTTTTATACATATGGAGAAAAAATTAAATTATGGTTATTTATTTTTACATGCCTACTTTGCCTTGCGGTAACCCGTCTGTTCAATCAATCATGATTTGAGGTCATATCGCCCAGCCCTACTCAACATGCAACACATTCCCTATTTGGCGATGTATTGGCGTGAATGACAAAGAGGAGTTGGTCAATAAACAATTTGACATTGGTAATACGGAACTTGTTGGGATTTTCCAAAAGAGACAAGGTGCAAACAGTAGTAATTTGCAAAGGTAAGGTACGCAAGTCGGATGGCAACTTGACAATCCTTTTTAACCACCTCAAAAGAAAACACCTGAAAGAGTTCTGCTATTTTTTTCTTTTAGTTTTCGTTGCCTTACAGGGCTATATTTTTTAAATAATGGAATAAGTTTAGTTGTACTATGCAGTAACTTGCAAAATTATTTTGAAAAACAAGATGAAATAGAATTTGTGATAAGATCGTGGCTCGTGATCCTGCCTTAAAAAATATCGTGATATATTTCTCCCATATCGCCAACTCCTAGTTCAGACTTTTGGCATCAGCTGAACTGATCTTTCTTCCTCGAGTTACAGGGTAGAGAGTTACACCAGCATCTGTGAACGGGAAAAATGTCTTCAGCATGAAAGGACATGAGCCTCCTCATAAAGTATTCTGCTGTGGCCTGAGCTGTGCTGCACCTCCTCCTGCCCAGTCCAGTCTGCTGTTCATGTAGAGTCCCAGGTCTTTGTAGTCCTCCACTAGCTACAGCGGTCTCAGGGGCTCCTCATTGTGAATAATACTTGCCATTTATCATCCCGCGAGATTAAGATCCATGTTTTATGCTGTGACATGGAGCATGCTTTTAATCAACCAGGAAAGTTTACAATTTAATGTTAAGCACTTGATGCGCTATATATCTCCTACTATATACAGGCAGGTAAAAATTGAAAATTGGCCCAGGTTAGATTTAATAAGTCTTTTTTTATATACCAAATAATCTTTGATTTTCTTTAATGGTTTTTGAAATATGGTGGTTGGGGTCCCCAGTGACCCGATGAGTAGGCACCTCATTTTCATTTCGATGGTTTCTACCATTAATTGTGGGCTTTGCTACAAATCTCCTGAAATTTTATGCAGGGTTTTTTTTTTTTTTTTTTTTTGGTTGCTGTGGTTTTTTTGTAGGCATCTATGGGAAAATTATGGTGAAATTGATCAATAGTTCTGGCCATTGGAAAAATCTCTGCATATCAATGGATAATTTCAGTTCTGTTTTTGAAGGAAATAAAGTGCAGGTTGACGAGTTAGAAATTTTTATTTTTATCTGCTGGTATCTACTAATTTACAATTTCTATTTTCTTTGCAGTTTAGCAAATTACTACTTTCTCAACTCACTACAAAAACTACCTCATCGGGCATGAATACTTTGCCAATGGTTGAGGTCTTTTTTTTAAAAAAAAAAAAAATGTCTTCCATAAAGTTTCTCTTCTTCAAAATGAGTAAAATCAGAGTGGAAGCACCACCACTGAAGGGGACAGTAGGGGGGATAGTTCCTTGAGAGCCCCCCGTGTTGCTCACCGCCACATCCAACACAGACTCCTAAAACCTCATTAAACTCTTGTCTGTTAGTCATTTAACATTTTAAAATATTTTTCATCCGGGTTTTCACTTCCTGGCCTTCCTAAGGATCGAGTCATTAGTGAAGCTCTGCATATCCTGTGTGTGGATTTTTGTGCTGTGGTATTACAATGTCGCTATAGTATTTTTGCAGAAAGGCAGGGATTTTGGCTAAAAGTAATGTATGATGTGGCTTCCTCTGGTGTCTGCAACGAATGTGTCATATGAGGTTTTTGCGTTCAGAACACAATCTTCTTTAACTTGTTGCCCTGCGGATATTGTAAATACTCACGTAAAGGAATTTTATGCTCTTGAAAAAGTTTGAGAGGAAATTGTGTATTTTCCATATGACTAACTTCTGAAAAGCTTTCTGAATTTAACGTTGTAAATTAGTATGACTGTGGTGACCCAAGTGGAATATTGCAGCAGTTTGGCGGTTCATTCAGCCTGTCTGTCTTATGGTGCCCACCAGCCGAATGGCCTTTAGGTTACAGCTCAGTTTGCTGAGCTTAATAATATTATATACGGATGATAAAAGACTAAAATGTAGATGCCAGCCAGTCAGTTTACTCCATGTTGAGCCTAAATAAAAACGACTGAGGGAGGAAGATCTGAACAATGGGAGACGGTTTCAGTAATTGTTCAGATTCATGCTGCTACGGCAAAACATTGATGAGCGTAACATAAGCAAGTACTGATCGAAAAAAGAGCAGAACTGATAGATCTCTTGTTGGCATCATTAAAAGTAATGAAATTGTGTGGAAAGGTAAAATGGAGGACAGTGATGTGGAGCTGAAAGGGATGAATCCTTCATGTTTGAAGTACCGAACTTAATGAACTAGGAGGAGGTCGGTGGCTAAATAGGTGCCGCACTACTAATATAAAACATATAAAGTAAATGGATTTAAAGGAATGTAAGTGACCAGACTCATTAACTAACCTGAAACTGAGTGAAAAATGGGGGACAGTGTGGAATCAGAAATAGCTGGGCTTCCTGGGAAGTTCACTGTGTTCCTTGATGTTTTCAGCAGCAGCTGCAGCTGAAGTCCGCACTCTGTTCCTGAGCTGGAGTCAGAATGATTTAGTATGTAGAGGTGCTGGCCTGAGTCTCGCTGGGTCGTCTTAAGGAGAAACCTGCCCTTTTTGCAGTTTTGCTTTCATTTCCGAGAACCTCATTTTTTGCAGTGGCCGCGTCTTTTGGGTTCCTTCTTTAATTGCAGGTGCGCACGCAGCCTTCTGCTAAACGGTAAGGTGCCTTGGCAAATTAACCACTGAGCAGTGTTTTGATTTGCAGTGTTGCTTGAGTAGCTTTCAGTTACAAATGAGTTTAGGTCGTCTGTCTTCCTGAAAGTCCTGCAAGCAGTTTAACTTGGTGACTAAATGTGAGGAGGCATTAATTGGTTCGAATGAAAATCACTTGAATACGGTGCCGCTTCACCTTGGAGGTACCTCAGCTGTTGAGGGATGGATTATTGTTTAGAGCAGGGTTCTTCAAATCTGGAACTCAATTCCAAATCCAGGCCTTGTTTGCAGTTCTCCCAGGTAGTTTGTTTAATAATTACTGATTCTGATTGGTCAGAGGCTTCACACCTGATTGACAGGTAAAGGAAGGCTGGAAAACCAGCAGTGCTTGGACCTCGAGGACCGTGATTTGAATAACCCTGGTTTAGAGCAACTTTTCCCAGTCCGGTCCTCAGGGAAGCTGGGAGGGAGCAAAAACGTGGACAGTCTGTGGATCCCCAAGGACTGGACTGGGAAACAATGGACTATAGGGGAACACAATATTAATTTGTCCACGCTGAGTGCTTGCTTGTGTAATGAAAGAGGCTTTTAGAAAGGGATGGTGGTCTTCTCACAGCTATTTAAGAAATTTGAAACAAACTGGAAATATTGGAAAAGTCATTTGATGCTGGCACATTTGTCTCCTCTTTTTGTGCTCTTAATTACCAGTAGCCAATAGGAGTCAGTTTTTCCATAATATCTCTCCCAGTTTGTTCATCCTATAATATTTAGCCCTGTTATTTCTATAATAGACAAACAGAGTGCACTGAAAGGGTTTGTAAATAATTTATCAGCTTGGGGATTGAAGCTGATTGGTCAAGTTCTCAAAGCGTTGGTGTCCAGTTAACCCACACTGGGTAAAATAGTGTGCTGATCAGCTCAATGAGATCCTACCTGATACAGAGATTAGGTGCTGGATTCCCATCCCAGTGAATCCTGCGCTGGAATTTGCTTGGGCTGCGTGGGTGCAGCATGTCTCTGCACCTCACGCAGGCCAGCTTTCCTTCTCAAACAGCGCATGCTTTTTGTGTGTCAGCTTGCTACAGAGCCACGTCGCTTCCTGTGTGTCAGGGCTTGGAAGTAAGGTGCTAGTCTTCATGTTCACGGTATAATATTTTGTGTGTGTCATTCTGCTGAAGCTTCCCGGGAGGGGGCTTTCAGATGTCAGCAGTGAGATGCTGCCATACAAAATTTTGAGAGGGAGAAGAGGAGGAGGGACGAAGCTTATTTGCAGCTGCATGAAGAATGTAGCATTTAATGGTAGTTGGCGTATGTGTCTTCATTTGCTGTCGTTTGTCTTGCTGGGATGCGTTTCCCCTACGTTAGCAACTTGGATATTTGGAACCGTGCAACTGAATGAGTTCAACTTTGTAAGTTGCTAACTCAAGCTTTTGGGAGACATACCCCAGATTGACGCTGCTTAGTGATGCCTCTGTGAACATTTTTCTGTATTGCACCTTGCTGGATTGGAGCAGCACATTGGCAAACAGGTTGAGGTTGTTCAAGGGTCTGTTTGCTTAGACACACACCCAAAGCTTGTTGACTGGCCAGCAGTTTCCCTTCCTTTTTCCCACGTAACGGCCAGCCGTTCCTCCCTGTAAGGCATCATACCATGAGCCGTGTTGCGCACATCATTAACTATTATTAATTTGTCTCCCCAGCCCCCAGATGCATTGCTGTGACTTAAATGTTGCAAAGAGGGTGTTTTTAAATATTATTTTAGGTGGGAGCTTCCTAAGATCAGACGCAAATAAGCCTGCAGCAGCTATCTGTAGTCTGTATGAAGCCTGAAATGAGCTTTGTCAGAACCAGAGTCCAGTTTATAATCGCACTTGATGAAAAATTTCTTTGGGTCATTGTTAAATAGTGACCTTTTATATTACATATGAAATATGACACTTTTCTACCAACTGAATAGAAATTCACCTTCACGGGAATTAAAGGTAATTACTATTACTTACTAGAATGACACTTGTGCCATATAAACATGTGAATAAACAGACTTCCTTTTTTTTTTTTTTGCCCCCCCAGACAGCCGATCTTGCATACGAAATTCAGACACTTGATTGCATTAATACTATGATTTAATAATCAACCCCCCACTATGGCCTAATTCATTAGGATGTTTGCTAGAAGCAGAACCGGCCTGGACTGTAGGCTGTTGACGTTGGCGGTTACCTAAATCCTGAATTACAGATGGGTTGCAGAATTTTCAAAAAAACCACAGGTGCTGCTAATACCTGCTGTAATGAATTGCCGGTGAGTCAGCACTGTTCGTAGGGAAAAGTGGGCATTTCAAAGTACAATAGCTTTTTATTTTCCATTCATGAGATCTGTTTGGGGTCTTGTTAATGCTGTCTCTCACTTGGCTCATAAAATAATGTTAATTTATAAATGTATTAATGCCAGCACATGACTGAAAGTGCATGCACTGTAAATTAAAGTAACTTAAAGAAACACAGAAATTGCAGTTCTATGTGAAGAATAAAATTTATGCATCCCCATCTTACATGCATGTTAATGGAATAATGCAGTTTTTTTTCCCTCCTGGGTAATGGAACATTTGAGCTGTAGCCAAAATCCCTCTACCAACCTCTTTGTAGAGGGAAGCAGGTTAAGCATGTAAATAAAAATAAAAAAAAATACTACTGCCAATGTAGCTTCAGTTTGTAATGTCATTCTGTAATTGTGCTCCGATGTTTCTATCTGCAAGTGCTGTAAGCTCTTTTTGCCGGACATAGTGCTTGAAATGGTTTGGTCATGAGGCCTAATAGATCGTGGTGATTCTGCAGATGGGGTTTAGAGAGAAGCTGGAGCTCTGAGTGGGACGTCCCAGGATAGATTGTTTGCTGGGGCAGCACTCTGAGGCTAGTGGCTAGCTAAGCCGTCTGCCTCATCGATAACGGGATAGGGCGCAGGCTCTCGCAGAAGCCCCCCCCCCCCACCTCCACAGCAAATTGCAGCTAAGTGTCCTAATGGTTTATATACACAGAGATGGCTACTGCTGTTACACCCTTAATGCAGTTTTGCGGTCGTGTCTGTGGAAGTCCAGCTGCTCGTATATATGTGCTGTATGGTAGATGAAGTTGCGCAGGACAGGGATATCTGCTGGCATGTGGGGTAGTTTGCAGGGGCTGATGAAGGTGCCTAGTTCCTTTAGAAAGGGATCTTATTTATAAATGCCTTAGAATGCTTGTTTTTTGCCGGAAAGCTGTGAACTTGGTTGGAAACCTTGGATTTAATGGTGCTGGCCGACATTAAAAAAAAAAAAAAACAAAAAACAGTAGCTCATATTTTAATTTTTAAATGTAATTTGTTGGTCTACCATTTGTTTTAGAAAGGTAGGACTTTGGAGTCTCTGGTCTGGTAGATGTGCTGGACTGGATTTTCTTGGCTGGCAGTTTGGTAGGTCAGTGAGAATGAGGCTGAATGCTGTCTCTGTGAAAGGTGGCAGCTCTGTCTTTGTATGACAAAGGCTGTTAGCTTACAGCTCCCCCCCCCCCCCGCCCCTCCAGCACTGCTAATGTTTGTTCTGTATTACCTGTGTTACCAGTTCAGGTTTGAGTATCCTGATGACATGCAGAATAGGTCTGGCCTGGGACTGGTATTCGCCTCTGTCTCGCCTGCTGTTGCAAGGCGGTTGTGGCCGAATGCTCTTGAGTAGATGGTGCTTGTGCACTGTGATCACCACGTGCAGTCGTGTTTCACATGTGTGTGCACGGGTGCTCCTCCATAGCGGATACTCACCAGGGTGTGTCGCATGCTCACTGCATTGCTGCTGTATTATGGAACTTAGCATGGAGGACAGGCAATTTCAGGATGCCTGTTAGGGGAGAATGAACAGCTACATAATGTTCCGCACATGTTTCTAGTTCTTACCCTGTCCAGCCTGTTTTGTGGGTGCCGTAGGACTGCATTAGTCATTAACTGCGGACGCGAGTATTAAAGCCTACTTACACGGGTTTTGGGGGGTGGGATTATAAGGCAGGGGAAATCTGGTCTATCCGGATTTAAAAAGTTTATACCCACTTATCTGTCATTTTCTGCCAATTTCCCTCAGAACCACTCCAAGTCGTCTGCAGATGTAGATGTGTCCATTTGCAGGACCGTTTGAAAGTCGTACTAATTCATTTTAACACTTATTGAAAATCCTTCATATTCGGTGAATTAATTCTGGTGTTGGCTTCCCTCTGGCATTAAATTATTAGGGCACCTCTCACCTCAGTTGCTCCTCCTCCCTCACCTCCGGGGTCGGGGCTTTCCTCCTGCAGTCTAAAAACACGCACCGAGGTGAATCAGCATCTCTGAAACGCTGTGTGTGTGTGTGTGTGTGTGTGTGTGTGTGTGTGTGTGTGTGTGTGTGTGTGTGCGTGCGTGCGTGCGTGCGTGCGTGCGTGCGTGCGTGCGCGCGCGCGCGCGTGCGTGCGTGCGCACGCGCACGCGCGCGCTATGGTGGCTCGCTTACAGCCACATACTGGAGGTGCAGCTGGAAGATGGACATTCGTTTTGGTTTTTTGATGTGCCTTTAGCCAACCATTTAAGGCCCGCTTTGAGGAACATCCCGCAGACTTGTGGCAAGTTGGGTGGACACCAGACTGGTGGGTCAGTCCTTATTCTCGTTTTAAGAATGGCGTGGTTTTCTCTCTGCAGCACAGCCTTAGAGACTCACAGATTGGTGCTGTTGGCAGAGGGTGGGGGTGCCTGTTATGTAGACTGGGATGTTCTAGGAAATGTACTTTGAAATGAGGCCACTCCATCTGCATTAATACTATACATTTATTCTTCGAGCCACAGAAGCCTAATTATACCTCATATTAGGGAACAATGCAAGACAAGACGTGTAACTGTGGATGTACATGTTGCCTATGATCCCACCGCAATGGAAATTTTGTCTCCAACATTCATACCACATGCTCTTCTCAGCAGATACTCCTACCGGAAATCATGCAGCACATCATATTGTAATGTGTGATTATATGTGATAATGAAATTTATGCCGCTGCAATGTCTTCCATTGCAGGAATCTGATAATGTGACCTTCCAAGAAGTGTTTCGTTTTGCTGCTGTTAAATAGTTCTTGGCACGAGCTATATTTTAAAATGTAATTGCTCTTTCTAATTCACATTATACACATGCAACAAGGATGGACAACATACCAGAAACGGTGCATGATAAATGACTAAACCACAACTAAATCACAATTACAAACACAGCTGCGACAGTGAGTCATATTATGTTGAATACCAAATAGCTCTATGTGTCAGCTATGAAAGGTCTGACAATCAGCGGTTTGTGAGTTTTCAAAGCAACATGAGGTAAGTAATAGAGTTCCAAGGAAGCCCAATAATAAGCTCCGTAATTGCAAATACATCGGTCACATAAATGGCCTGTGCCGAACACGGACTAGCTGCATCAGCAAAGAGCGCTCGCATACTGACAGGGACATAAGGACACTTAGCAGTGTGGCTTCTGTACGCAGCAGAAGGATAGACTTTTTGGAACTGCATGAGCACCTCTGTGACCTAGATTCAACAAAAATGGTACATCATGAACTTCATAAACCTGCACTGTATATAGCAGGACTGCCGTTCAGAAACCATTTATATCAAAGTCCTTTGCACTGAAATGCATAACTTGGTGCGAGGAGCTCAAAACCTGAACCTCAGAATATCATAAAAAAAGGATAATATAATGTATTGTCCCCATTTCTTGCATGTGGACAGGTTGATGTTTGCAGAAAGCGCAAAGATGCCTTCAGCTCACAGTGTGTTGGTATGGGCAGTTTCTCATGGGAGTCGTTAGGTCCAGTAACTGCTGTGGTATGTGAGGCCATTTTACAGGAACTGCCACCAGCCCTGTGACACCAACTCAGGCTTCTCAATGTTTCTTATACTCTTAATCAGGTTCAGTAAAGGTTTCATGAAGACCAGGATCTAAGCATCACTGAACCTTTATAGAACATAGATTGTGATGTTGATTCCACCTTCATTCCCCAAGGAATTGAAGACCCCCCCCCCCCCCTCAGTATCTCACTACAGACAATTCATGACATCTGTTACAGCGTTCCACAAAGGACTGAATCTGTTCTAAAGGGAAAGGGTAGCACTCCTCCTTTGTAGCTCCTTTATTTGTGTACTTTTGGGTGATGATGTTCACCCTCTATGTCTGTTACATTGTAGTGGGTGGTGTGGTGGCTCAGTGAATAGAACATTATTTTAGACGATAAATTGAGTTTTTATTAACATAAATAAATTGTATGAAATGTCACAGCCAAACAGGAGGTAGTTTTTAGGTCAAAATGTTCCCCCTCAAATTTTTTATTTAAAATTTTTTTTTTAAGCAAATTTTGTGTTCCTGTTGAATTGTTCAGACAATTTGTTTAATGTTCTCTGTGCTGTTCTGTTTAATTTGTATTTGGGGCAGTTTGTTGCTTGGTGTGTTAGGCATCTGACCCTATATCATTGTCGGAAATTAACGAGGGCAAAAATGGTACAAGAAATCTGAATGCTCCTAAAAACCATGATCTAGGGGTAAAAATTGCCCCCAAGACTTCATGAGGGGGGAAAAATGCACAGTTACACTAAGCCATTTTTATTTTTAATTTAATTTAATTTAATTTCCATTTTCATCTGTAACATACTCGTACAAACCGGACTATTGCTCACATTACATAATTTTATGTATCATTCAGCTAACTACCTCGTACTATGTAACGCTGTTAAGATTGCCTTTATCGAAAAATAAAAGGTTTCATCAAAAAACAAAAGCCGATCTCTCTCGGGGGCGTGACTGTGGATCGTCTGCTTACCCATGGCTTCCCTACCCCCCTTCAACAGCTTTTATCGTCGTCTCGGGCTAGCCGGTATATCGACTTTTCTCTGTATACCGATATATTTTCAAAACAAGATACATGACATCAAATCGATATCTTTTATTGTGTGTTAAAACCAATAGTATACCTTCCTGGTTGTGAACAGCGTGAGAGCTTCAGTCGTGACATTGAACACACTCCCAGAATTCACAGCTAAAATCAAACTGTTCAGTTAGCGTTTCATGGGTAGTTGATGGGGGCAAAGAATAGCACTTGTTTTGGTACTTGTTTTATTTCGTTTTAAAACATTGCCAAACAGCTCACAGGTTAACAATATTGACACATTGTAATTGTTTTATTTTGTTAAAGGGATTGGTTTGCATTTACCATTGCAAGACACGGCCTTTTCCCAAATATTTTGAATAGACAATCAAAAATTTCTAAAAAGAAGTATGCTTTTTATTTACTCATGTTGGCTAAAGTTGTTGATTATGCATTTCAATCTGAGCATATTTCCCATTAAAAACAAACTTTATGCATTACTTTCTATTTTTAAAAAGTGCCCCTAAAATTTTAATGCTCCCATTTTTTGGAAGCAAAACTTGCCCCCTCTAATACTTTTTTAAAATTTCCTACGTCGTCCTGTGTCCAGAAGGTTGTGTGTTCAAATCCCATAGTCAGCAAGGTATTCCAAATAGTTGGGTTGGGAAAGGCCAGTAACCCCAAGCAACACCATAACTTATCGGCCTACCTGTGTGCATGTGTCTGTTGTGGAGAGCAAGATAGGAAATGTACAAACTATCCAGTTTCCACAGGGATGAATAAATGACTGCTGTTCTACCTGGGAGTAAGTTTTGAAATTGCTGTAGTGCTATTACTGGCCTTTCAGAAACAGTAGGCAATATACAGGCGTCTGAGCATGTATAGCAAAGGAAGCATAAATGCAAAATTGTGCCTGAATTAGGAGTGATATGAGAAGCTGTGATACTTTGATTTCTTTCTGTGTCTTTGTGTTCACATTAATGCATAGCGCACTCTTCTGAAGAGATGCTTACATGCAGCAGTGCACATAACTGGTAAGCATTCTACGTAATGTGATATATGCTTATGAAAAACTTTTTATAAAAAAATTTATGTGTAATGTGCGTCAGTATTCTCATACCTTTTTCTTGAATGCTCTTGATGAAGATGAAGGTATTTAAATGTGTTTGTGGCAGAATTTTGGCCAAGTTAGCATCTGTGTTTCTCTCTAGATTATTAGATGAAACAGCAGGAATCTCACCACTGTGGTAGCGGGGTGGGTGTGTAAACATGTGACACAGTTACATGAAATTTGGGAATTTCATATTTTATCAGACTGTCCCAGAGCAGCGGCGGGGCATCTGAAGAGGCCTCCTCAGCAGTAAGCATCACCCCTAGGGGATCAAGGCCCGGTTCCCCTCTGTTACCTTTAGACCAGTTGAAGCCACAGCCCAGGCAATAAAGAGCTGCCCTTCAAAAGAAGCCACAGGCACAACCTCTCCCACGGGGGAAGTCTTGTGCCGCGAATTCTGCTGAGCTGGCACCCTCCCAGTGGGGGACGGTTGCAGAATTTTTCAAAGCCCCTCACGCTCTCCCTTCCCTCAGAGTTCTCTTTTGCCTTAAACCGAAACAAATCCTGAAGTTATCGGCCTCCGTAATTTCCTGCTGGACGTTCGTCCTAAACGCTCACTTGTGGCTTTGCTGAAGCCTAGGGATGCTTTATCCCATCTGAGCGCAGTTCATTTAAAGCTATTATCAAGCGGTTTCCAGAGAGCGGACTGCCGGATCTGTGGGTGGCAACCCGCCGTTGTCTGATGTAAAAGGCTTAAGCTGAGGTTACACACAGGCTACACTTATTGTTTGAGAGGTTGAGGAGGATTAGTGATCAAATATGCTGACGTGCATTACTTTATGGCAAGGGTCCGTGTTCCCAGTGCGCTGACTGACCTCTTCGGCCTTTACAAATTTGTCTGTTAATAGAACGTCATGGTGTGGCACGTCACCTCTGCCTTACTTTGTGCCCAATAAGCCAGGCTCGTCAGGTCATCCCGGGAGGTATTGCGGCATTTCCAGAATTGTTGTATTTGTGTGTATTTGCCTTACAAATCCATTCCATTCGGCTGTTCTATAGTACTGTTTTTAGGTTGTTGGAAATTTGCAAGTTCCGAGTTACTGGGACGCATCAATACATCGTGATGTGCGATACTACTTATAATAAATAATATATAGAATATGGCCCTTATCCATCAGATAATCCACGCATATTGATGCAGATCACCGGTATCTCCCTGCATTTTGACCATTCAGGGTGGTGACACAACCAGCTCAGTTTGTCATGCTGGTAAGTAGGGCCATGTCAGTGTGTTTACCGCTTGGATAATTTGCAGTGGAAAGCCCGTTAGTTCGTGGTATGGTTTGCGTAAGGCGGTTGAAAAGCACCGTTAGTGTCTGTGTTAATGGGTTTCAGTATGTAGCACTCTTGGGTGGTGGCACTTAAGTGTGTGACTCTGCTGGGCATCTGGCTGGGCCTGTGATCAGAAGGTTGTTGATGTAATTCCTGCGGTCGGCAGGGTGACGTCACCGTTGGGCCCTTGAGCAAGGCCCTTAACCCCAGTTGTTGCCGTGAGTGTCTGACTCTGCTCTCTCAGTTGTGTGTCGCTTCAGACTGAAGCGCCTGCTAAATAAATATTCCATGGATGTCTGAAGCAGGAAAATGAATTCCATCTTTTAAGAGACAAACCTTTTGCATTTCAGGACGTGCAAAGGCTGTCAAATCTGCTGCTAATTACCCGGTGATGAGTTGACATTTTACAGGGCTGCATTCAGCCTCTTCTGACATGACTGCCTTGGCGAGTTCCTGTCGGCTGTAGTCCCTGCGTGTGCTGGTCAATGCGCTGCTTGAAGCGAGTATTGAGCTGGTTTCATTTGATAGAAATTCCCGAGAGGTGTTCTCCCGCTGCCTGCTAATGGTGCCCCTTTATCGTGACTTGATTGAAAGGGGGGGAAGCCTTGTGTTGACCTACTTCTGAGAGCGGCAGAAATGTGAAGTAGGCGGTGATGTCATCCTTGTCATTAAAGAAAGCTCCCAGGCTTAGCCACAGTCTTCTGAATGGTGCGAGAGGCATCTGAATGGTGACAGAGAAGCCGGCCCTTTGTGTTTTTCTTTTTTCTATAGCAAGATAAACGTCGCAATGCATCTGGCAGCTCTTACAAATTCACAGAGGAGGACAAGACACAATAAATGTTTTAAGCACCTGCATGCATAATTGAGCGCCTGCTTAATTGACCACAACCGCTGAGCAACAATTTGTATGTCTTATACGCGAGTTTGGATCATGTATAATGTCAATAATTTAGGCATCAGTTTCCTATAAATATTTGATCCATTGGCCTTGACAGATGTTAATGAAGGAAACAAAATTTTATGGTCTGAGGAGTCCTGTTCTGGGAGTCTGTTAGATGCAAGCTGGGGGAAATAGTTTGGACACATGAGAGTTTGTGGGTGGGCCCTGGTTATGGCTTGTTTGAGCTTATGATATAGACTCCATGAAGACTGGCGGTTATCTAAGCTGTATTAATGTTGTGAAGCTGTAGCTAATTAGCAGCTCATATTGGGTCATATTGGGTTTAGTTTGCTGCTGCTGTTCTCTTTATAAACTCACTGGTAGGATTGCCTCAGTGACCTCAGTTTGACAATGATGGGTCCCATTCGCCCTGAATTCCGAACCCCCTGCACTGCCGTGCTTTCGTCTGCCCCCCTTACATTGATCATCGACATGGAGCAGCGGAGTCTCCGGAGTGTTTCGTGACTTAGGCCTAATTTCTGATCACCCAAGCAGTTGCTCGTGTGGTCTCCCTCCCACCAAAGCGAAAGTAGTGACTGTAGACCTTCAGCGATAAGCACCCATCCTCTCACTGTTTCCACACCTATGGGTCCGGCAGTGTGCATTGCTCCTGCCCCAGCACTGTCTCCTCCCCATTCATCATCCATGCAAACAGAAAGCCTGCTGGTTAAAGGGGTATGTGCTTAGCCTGTAACTTACAGCCGGCGTTTGTGTTTCTCGGAGATGGAATACTCCCATAGGGTTAATCCTCTTAGTATTTTATTAGTCCTTGGCTGCTCTTTTACGTGGAACAACCCCACTTGATCTAAACTGAAGTATCTGCTATTATTTTATATAATTTATTCAGCCATTTTTCCCCATCTTCACTTTTTAGGTATGGCTGTGGAACCTTAACGATGAATTGTTAAAATGCAGCGATGCCTTTTGCAGTGGGGAGCAGAGCATGTGAGCGGAGTGGTGAGAATTTCCGCTCCTCGCTCACGAGGCTGTTGGCTCCTCCCGCTCCTCCGCTCTAATTCGCACTAAGCCGCTCCACTCAACACCGATCCTCGCTCCACTAAAATTTCCTCCCGCTCCAGTCATATCGCTTCACGCTCGCTCTAATTTAAAAGAGGAACAAATAATCTGCATGCCTAACAAATGTCACCTAAAACCGAAGCCTTATATCATAAAGAAATATGAGCAACGGCAACATTGCCACTCAGAAAATATTTATTTTTAAGCAACATATAGGCAACAACGGACAGGTTTGGCAATGGCATTCCACACAAAAATAGGCTTAAAAATAAAGGAATCAGTGGGCTTAATAGCCTAAAGAATATACAGGCTAAGCATTCACGTTTTAAATTCCTTAGTTTTTTTCTGTTGATGCAGCTGCGTCTCTCTATAAAATAAAATTTCACTGACAGCGTTACGTGAAATTTAAAAAATCCTATTAGACCTACTTTGAATGACAAAACGAATTTATTTGATTACCGATATTTACTTTATAGGCTTTTATACTTAAATTTACTTTATAGACTACAACCATATTAAACTTGCTCACGTTTTGCTCTGGCTTCCACCTGTTTGTGTAGCACACACTCATGTTTGAAAAGTGATTCCAAAGTGAATCTTTACTCACTGAAAGTTTCACCACATTGTTCTTGCCCTGCTTTATTGTCATCTATACGTTTGATAAGAATAGTGCACTTGTATGATTTATCAGTTTTCTTTGTGAAATACTTTGCGAATTCCATCTCAGCCAATTTGTGTAACAGTCTTGATAATTGTACAGATGAATTTTGGGTAGATTTGGACACGCCTCAGAATCGTAGTGTGAACGGTATCGGAGCGAAATTGGAGTGAGACAGAGCGACCGCTCCAGCCTTAATTAAAAAACCGCTCTGCGCTCTGACCAAATTCCGCCCGCTCCGCTCCTCGCTCACGCTCCGCTCCTCGCTCACGCTCCGCTCCTCGCTCACGCTCCGCTCCTCGCTCACGCTCTGGTGGGGAGGTCTAGTAATACGTGAGAACCTGCTAGTCCCTGACAGCAGCCATAGCACCTGCAGGTTCGGGCCTGACCAGGACTTTGATAGGAGACCAACTAGGAAAGCTGGGTTGCTGCTGGAAGAGGTGGTGTTGTGGCCAACAGGAGGAGCACATTCTGTTGTCTGTGTGGATCCCAGTGTCCCAGTGTGGTAAATATGGCGCTGTCCTTCGGATGAGACGTGAAACTCAGGTCCTGACTCTCTGAGGTCATAAAAGATCTCTGTGCATCTTTCAAAAGAGTAGGGATGGTACCCCGATGACCTGTGGCTAAAACTGTCCACTGTGGCCCTTTCAAACCTGGCCTCCTAATCATCCCCTATTTTTAACTGCTAAATTCTCTCCTGCCCCTTCACCACCTTAGCTACTGCATGGTGAGTGTACTGGTGCAGAATGGCTGCTGTTGCATCGTCCAGGTGGGTGGTTCACACTGGTGTTTGAAGTGGCTGCCCATCAGTGCTCTAAACCGCTTTGGGTGTCTTGAAAAGTGCTATATAAATGTTACACTCAGGTGTTTTCACTTCAGTACCTGCCAGTTACATCTCAGATGCTCTGTAAAAGCTCCACTTTTGAGCCCCTGTACTTTGGGATGTTATTACGCCAGTATGTGCTGGCTTTGTCCAAACCTGATATTTCCATATAGCACTGAAGGTGTGAGGAGTCTGAGAGCCGTTGCTGTGTAGCCTGGCCTGATGTTTGTCTGCTGCGGTCCCAAGCTGTGCTTCATCTCCACTCAGGCACCGGAGAGAGTGGCAAGAGTACCTTCATCAAGCAGATGCGCATCATCCATGGGGCCGGCTACACTGAGGAGGACAAACGGGGCTTCATCAAGCTGGTGTACCAGAACATCTTCACCTCCATGCAGTCCATGATCCGTGCCTTGGAGAACCTCAAGATGCAGTACAAGTATGAGCAGAACAAGGTGAGCGTGGGAGTGTGTCTGTGGGCACCGTTCACCCGTCGCCCAGAGCCACAGCTGTACTTTTTAGCGCAAGGTAGCCGATCCGAGCCCGAGTGCTGGCTCGACTCATCCAGACCAACACCTGTAGGTGTTAGCTGTAGGTTATGGTTGCTAATGTGTTAAAATGGAAGACAGCACATTCTGGATTTAAGCCATCTATATATGGTCCCTTGATTGCTGTTGGAACAGACAGCGTCTTGCATTTCACATCTCTCTGCCATCAAATGTTGCCTGGCAAGATGGCCGGCGTTTTGAAGCATCATATTGATTTTCTCTTTGGAATGATTTACGCGTAATGTTTATGATCTATGTATAGAAAAGTGTTTAGTGTGATAATCACGATACTTGTGTCTAAAAGTTCAGATTCATTTTCTTTTACAAACTCAACGTGGAGCAGAAGTTGAAGAATCCCTTCATCCTTTTTTGTTTTTCAGTCAAATGCTTTGCTTGTGAAAGATGTGGATGTGGAGAAGGTGTCGTCCTTTGAGATGCAGTATGTCAGCGCAATAAGGACGCTCTGGGCAGACCCGGGCATCCAGGAGGCCTATGACCGGCGGCGGGAATACCAGCTTTCCGATTCCACCAAATAGTAAGTTCAGACTGGGAGCCGCAGTGAGATGGGAATGGGGAGAGTGGGTGGGAGGCGGAGGTAGAGGTATCTGCAGACTGGGTACCACTTCAGGAAGCTGCCAGTGACACGTTTAGCCTCTTCCCATGGAGACTGTGGACTGTGACACAAGTCCTGTACTTGTGTGGTGCGTCTCTGGTTAGCTGTAATACTGCGGCTCTAATGCTGTACATTTTACTAAATTAAGGCTTGGAACAGAAGACTCAACTTTCAATTGTAGCACAGCAGCAGAACGTTGATGTACTTTAAGTCCAGCATTGACTGTGTACTTTCAAAATTTCAAAAGTTAATGGGTAAATGTTATGCATTCTAATTATTATTATTTAAGTAATCAGGATTTTTTTTTGTGCATCGCATGTATTTAACATTTATGGCTTGTTTATACTTTGCGTGACCGAAAGGGTCTGCAGCGGTCGAGTGCGCGGTCGACCATGACACAAACACATGCCTCCATGTTTCCGTGTCCGCATGGATCAGCAGAGACCATGGAGGCTTTGCAACTAAAAGTTACGTGAGGAGATCCACTGCTACCCACATTTATACAATACGACCTTAAAAGAGCACAAGGATGGCCAAATGTGTGTGCATTTGGGGCGTGAAAGGAGAAATCTTTTAGAAACAGAAGTAGAAATCCCAGGGAGTGCACACAAATTGTACCCCTTCCCTCTGCTGTAATTCACTTCGGATAAAAGTGTAAGGTAAATGAATAAAATAAGTAAATGGAAGTATTTTCAGGACTCACACATTTTATCGGACCGTGCCGTTGCCCATTAGACGTTATAATCACCTGTTGATGTTTCTAATGTATTTTCTTTGCTGCTTTGGCTGGTGCTCTTTACCGTGAATAAGCAAGTTCCAGATACTGATGGCGCAGCTGTACTTGTTTGCAGTTTGAAATTCGCGTCAGACTGGTACTGTGTACTGTAAATCTGCCAGAAACTTGTGCCATCTACAGTGGGCACCTTGGCAGACTTATTTCTCCATTCTTGCCATCCCATAGAGCACACAGAATGCAAGTGCTTACAGTCTCAAACAGCAGCAGTTTCCACTTTCAATCTGAAGCATAAATTGGCATAGGAAAATCTGCATCCTGTACTGGCTAGGAATAGTTAATTAGATGCATTGTTTTATTTTTCAGTACGGGACAGGTGACAATTCTACTGTCTGTGTCAAACCTGTTCCCGGGAGCGAGCAGCAAGGCAGTCCGAGAAGCTAGCAACAAACTGTACTATTGGTGTTACACCCTATGACAAAGTTGTATGATTTATTTACTAAAATTAGATTCAGTTCATGCAATTTGTTGCCTTTTTTCATGGTCTGAATCTGCAGTTCCTAGGGGATTTAAAGCAAAGAAGGAGCCTTGAAGTATAGAGAGAATCGCTTGAACTATATTATGAGAATTACCAACATCGGCTGAATTTTTTTTCATATTGCAATTAAAAATATTTCGCCACATCGCCCAGCCCTACAAGGGGAGAGTCCTCCCAGACTCAGGCCACTGACATGATAAATGATGAATAGCCAGGCTGTGTGATTGAACAGTGATAAAATGGACCAGTGAGCATCGAAAAATGCTTTCTTGTTTGAAGTCAACCAAAAAAGTACATGACATGAAGGTCTTTAATTGCAAATTTTGCATGTCCTTTGTATGCATGCATATGTTGCTTGTAATGGAATTGTGATCCGGGTCGTGCTGCTCACTGCACAATTTTAGCTTGGCCCTCCTGGGTTTACTGTGTCTTGTAAAAAGCAGGACAGATTTTGCCCTCTCCTCTCTCCCAGAAAACACTGTGTGACCTCTGTCACTCTGTGTGATCCCCCTATTTTCATGACATCCCAACAGTATTCTGCTATGTCAGAATCACTCTTATCCTGACTAGTGGCGTTCTTCCACTGGCATACAGGAACCAAGCCCTACTCGACCCATACTGCAAACAGAGGCTAGTTCCAGTGCGGTTCCACCTCACTTCGGTTTTCCACTGCAGAAGGGTCGGCTTTGTAATGGTATGCCAGGTTTGGAGAGCGACAGTGACATAAAACCGAAGACGCTTTACTGTTCACATGGTGTACATTGTGATTTACTATGTGCTAATTTCCTAATTTTCTAGCACATCTGTAAGAAGTATTAGGTGACCATCAAACACTAGCAGAATAAACATTTGCTAGCTTAAATCTGCATTATGAGTCTGTTCCATTCAACTGCTGTATAGTATTTTTTTAAGAAGGAGGTTGTGCATTTTCAAGTTTAGAGTTATCGGGAATGCACTGGTACATTGCGACGTGCGATATTACTAATAATTAATAATATATAGAATATATATACCCTTCTTTCCTTCAAATCATCCATGTGCAGGACACTGGTATCTCCGTGTATTTCAACCAGTCAGAGGGTGGTGACACAAGCCGCTTTGTTTGGTCACGCTTTTGGCTCTGCCAGTAAGCAGGACCAGGTTAGCGTGGTTAAAGCTCCAATACAGCTCCAAGTACGGCTTGTATATTTACAATGGAAAACCGCCGGTTCACGGTCCGGCTCAAGTATGGCTCTGTTCTTTGTGGCAGTGGAAAAGCGCCATAAGCTCAGTTCTGTGCGGAAATTGTGAAGCTGAATCCCATGCAGCTCAGCTCAGATCAGATCAGACATCTTGTCTTAGAATTTTTACCCCCTATTTTTTTGTGTGAAATGTTTGGCTGTTTATTTAGATGTATTTCCGTTACATATATTTTGTTGTGCTAAAATGTAGCCATTTCCCTGCACATATTTTACTGGGTAAATAGGTTCTAGTATTTATGAGCCTGTGTTAATCTGTGTATAACCTGCAGTGCTGTATTGTTACATCTTGATGGCCCATACCAAGGTGTTAAGTCCTACCACGGTTCCAGAAGTGGGTAGTTCAGGTCCAGAAAGTAAAAATCCAGACCAAGATTTTGTTTTAACCAACCAGTTGAGTACTTTGTGTCTGACTATATACTCAACTGGTTGCTTGAAATTAAATCTTAGTCTGGACTTTTACTCTTTGGACGTGAATTTCTCACCTCTGCATGGTTCCTTTGTGGTATTTGGTTAACTTTATGTTTTTCAGATTTTATGTTCGTTCTTTTAATCTGGCCCTTTGAATTAAGCAATGATTCAAAGTAAATTATTTCTATAAACCATTTTTTTGCTTATCTGTCTGCCCAGTTGTAGTAAGTGTATAAAGGACAGCAGTGTTGAAACAAACCTCTTAAGTGAAGGGTGTTCAGTCAGTCGTACCTACGTGAAGTACCTGTTATGTAGGCATGTTCTTTGTAGTGACAGGAATTCATATAAAATTCATGTAGTTTGTATGACTAAACGGAATAATTTATGTCTGCAGCTCAGAATGGTCTTAATTAGCTTGTTGAATTGGTAACCAGATGCCCACCCTATTGTTAGATGTGTGTTTTGTCACATCATGGTTTATTTAGGAGAGTTTTTGTTGCACTGTACTATATAGAAACTGTAGTTTACCATGATTGGTTTGCAGAATATTATCGGCTGCCTGTTCAGCTAGGTCCAATCGAAGTGCGTGTTACACTCGCTGTCTTGAGATTTCTTTATTGTTGCTTATTGTACAACACGTCACTGTACAGTTACTGATGCATGTACAGCAGTGTCTGTGTACAGAGGTCAGTGTTCACTCTCTCACTCACACATACACACTCACACTTCCATCCTATGTTCCACAGTGCAAAAGAGCACGTAGCTTCTAGTGGCTGTGTTTCGGAGTAACAAGTTGGAGCATCTCTTTGCCCAGTAGAATTTACTCCTGGGGTATTACTGTAGAATGTTGTACTGGGGTATTACTATAGAATGTACTCCTGGGGTGTTGCTGTAGAATGTACTCCTGGGGTGTTACTGTAGAATGTTGTACTGGGGAATTACTGTAGAATGTTGTACTGGGGTATTACTGTAGAATGTACTCCTGGGGTGTTGCTGTAGAATGTACTCCTGGGGTGTTGCTGTAGAATGTACTCCTGGGGTATTACTGTAGAATGTACTCCTGGGGTGTTGCTGTAGAATGTACTCCTGGGGTGTTGCTGTAGAATGTAGTACTGGGGTGTTACTGTAGAATCTTGTACTGGGGTATTACTGTAGAATCTTGTACTGGGGTATTACTGTAGAATCTTGTACTGGGGTGTTGCTGTAGAATGTACTCCTGGGGTGTTGCTGTAGAATGTACTCCTGGGGTGTTGCTGTAGAATGTACTCCTGGGGTGTTGCTGTAGAATGTACTCCTGGGGTGTTGCTGTAGAATGTACTCCTGGGGTATTACTGTAGAATGTACTCCTGGGGTGTTGCTGTAGAATGTACTCCTGGGGTATTACTGTAGAATGTACTCCTGGGGTGTTGCTGTAGAGTGATACTGCCGTCACACCAGCCCTGGTCTTATGCAGAGATGGGCGTTCTGCACTCTACAGAAAGCTGCATCCACACTGTCATAAAGTTGTGTGTGTCTCCTCTGATGGTGTCCAGTATAACCATTACCGCAAGACCATGAAAATACTTAATGTCATTGTTTGAATTAAAATGACAAAGTACTGTTAATCTATTACAGAACAAAGTTCGCATTCAATTGAATGTTCATTGTCTGCTTATTCCAGTTTGAATATCTGTGTAATAATGGTCTCTCCAAAATAATAATTTTTGCCATAGGTATGGGTCATTAATTATGAATTTTTAAACTTTGTACAGTAACCGCTCTCAAAAGTTAAAATGCTTAGATGTTTTGTAACCATACCTTGTAGTTAGAGTAAAACCTTTTTTAATCGTACCTCTTATTTTATGTTTCAATGGTAAGCGTTACATGAACCATTTAAAAAAATAAAAATTAAAAATGTCTACGGTCCAGTTGATTTACTGATTAATCTGTACGTGTACTGTCGTATTCTGTTGCTATGGCAATGTTTAAAAGGTATCCTGCTTCTTTCGCTTCTTATACAAGTGGGATATCATGCGTATTATCCGTGTCTTCGTGGGTGGGAAAGGCCTTCAGCCTCAGTGTGTGCTGGTCTGCTCCCTGCTGTCTCCTTCATGGCTGCTGTCGCCGTATTTCTCCCTGTCTGCAGCTATCTCACTGACCTGGATCGTATTGCCGACCCCTCGTATCTCCCGACCCAGCAAGACGTGCTCAGGGTTCGCATCCCGACTACGGGGATCATCGAATATCCATTCGACTTGCAAAGCATCATATTCAGGTAGAGAATGCAGGTCTGACTGGATCTGCTGCTAATCTATTTTCAAATGTTCACATATGTTGTGTTAACTATCTGGTATTGGTTGTTCAAATGAATGTTTGAAATTTTGGGGGGGGGGGGGCACTATTTTGATAATGTTGTTTAAATGTTATAATTTTTTGATCACTTATGAGTTAGTGATTCCAAAGGCTTGTGCTTTTACTGGTTTCAGTGTCTTGTTTTGTGGGTCTCCCCATGTGATCCTAAAACAAAAAAACCCTCTCCCAGTATGTGACCTTGGGTCGCCTGAAGCTGGAGGTCTTTTTCCTGCATGTGTGTGTGGTCTGGGGAGGGACCTTCAATCAAGGAGACAGCAGCAAGCCTTCATTTCTAGGCTCCTTGATAGTCGTGTCGGTGCCCTCATTCCGAGGACACTCGCGGTGAAGCGCGGTTAGAGCATTTCTCAGGGTTCCCGTTCCCTCCGCTGTCCAGCGTGGGGGTGACACATCAGCCGAAGGTGCTAATCAGTGATGTGCCCGTCCCTATCTGCACTGTCCTCGGCCCAAGGGGACCGCAAGTGAGCCCGGCTGTCCCTCGAGCTTTTAATTGCCACCATCCTTACTGAATTTTCGAATTAAGTATGCAGCCATTCCGGCCCGTCCTACATCGTCAAAAGTAGGTCACTCTATACTGCAACAGGAAATGAGGTCGACCCCGTGTTGAAGGAGCTTTATTTTGGGCGGGTTGCTCCTGTGGGGCCCATCTATTACCGAGCTCGACTGCCATTGCAGGCTGGAATCGCAGAATCACGAAAGGGGGGCCCCTCTTGCGCGTCCCACAGTTTGCATGCCGCCACAGCCGCCCCGATTACCTGTGGGTCCGGCTGGGCTCCACCTGGCTTGTTGTCTAGATGTGGCTTCCGGTGCATCGTTGCTATTGGTGGAAGCCGTGACCATGCTTTCAGTTTACACGAGTGAGCAAAGCCTTCCCTGTCGGGTGAAGCCGGCTGGCCCCAGCGGGGGCCCGAGTCAAAGCGCTGTGTGCCTCCTAAGTGCCTTAATTCTGCCTCTTTAGATCCTGTTAGCAGGATGTTTGTCTTGCCTAGATTTGCTTTATTCCTGGTGTAAGACGAGGAACACTTATCTGCGGAAGTAGGCCACCGGGTTTTGAAGGTTAGGCCCTTATCATAGAAAATCTGTGAGCAGAAGTTGACCATGAAGTATTACACCCTGGTTTCTCACTAGGCTGTAGAATATTTGATTTATATTTATAAATTTTACGGTCCCGTTTCATTGTACGAAAGGCTGGCTGGGATCTGTGATATCAATGACTGTGTTGCCTTTTGCGGCACCGTAGGCCGTATTTGAATAGTTAACCAGTGCGATATTGTCATACCTGAATAGGTGAGTAGGAACAGAATTAAGTCACATGACCCATATCAGTGGAACTCAAGGGACAGAACTCTGTTACAATTCCAGTCCATCCGTCTTTAGAGAAGCTTTCCTATTGCCTTGGTGTATGAGATCTGTAATGTTCCAGAGCATGGAGTCCCGAGGCCCTGGTGTGACAGCTTCAGACAAAGCCAGACATAGTCCACTCAGATGGTTCCGGCTGGTACCGGCGCTGCACTTTTAATAGGTTAAGCCTGAGGTGCTTCTTACGCTGATAATTAATGACCCCACGACCATTTACACATGAAGAGCGACCAGCCCTTTTTAGTCAGTTATTTATTTGAGCATAATCTTGGATGTCCTCTGCTTCTGACCATCCTGGGGCTTTATTTCACGTACAAATCCCCCAGATCACTGAACGCTTCTGAAAATCACATACAGGCATATTGACCGTCCTTAAAATGTCTAAAAGGAATCTCGCCAAAAAGAGAGGAGAACATGCCCCTAGTGGAGGAAGGAGACATTGCTGTGAATGCGGATTCCTGTCTGTTTTCATAGGGTCGAAGTGCAAACATTGACGTTCAGTGATCTTGCTTGCATGACCTGTAGTCCACCATGGTTTGGTGTCAACAAAGACTGCTGTGCCATTGTCTGCCAAGTTTAACGTCAGTCGATCCCCCTAAGGGAGACAATGTTGACACTCTTGCATATGGGTTTGTCTTGTTTGGTCCTGAAGGTGTGACCGTAGTTGAATCGTAGTCATTAACACGAAGTGTTTTGCGTTACTTCTGTTTAGCAAAACCTGAACAGTATCGCCTGTCTTGCTAAATTAACCCAACCCTGACAGTCTTTCGCTAAATGAATAACTGCTGAATTAAGTATAGCAGTGAACCTGAGAATTTGCGCACAACACAAATCTGACGTTGATTTTAAGGTTTAATTTGTTCCTGCAGACACTCAAAATATGCAGCATGCTAATAGCATGGAATGTGACCAGCATAGTCATGTAGACCAGCACAATCACGCTCACAGTGGATTTTCACATCATCATTTCGGGAGAATCGTAAGCGGGTTGATGTACACAGTGGTGCCCAAGGTGCAGCTTCATGTCAAGGTCGCCTGGCAGGGATCCAGAGGGATGTAAATACAGTTCGGCCCTTTCTGACATTTGGCCTGTTGTTCTCAGCCATTACCATCTACACCCAGTCTGTGTGTTTAGTCAGACTCTGGTTTCAGTATTTGCTCAAGTGAATAAAGTTAGTATTATTACAGAGAACTAATGACTGGAACACCAGGCAGTTTGAAAAGCCTAAAAAATTGTTTTATACCCTTGTACACCGAATATTGTGCCTAATAAAAGCAACAACATACTTAAGGTCAAATTCTTTTAAAAAATTCAGTGCCTCAATACAAAATAAATAAATGTTATTATTGGTAGTGTTGCTATAATAATTACAACAAAAGTAATAGTAACTGTGTGCTGCTTAACAAATTAGACACGCCCACATTGTGTTCTGTAATCCATCAGTTATCTTTCTTTGTAGTTGGTTAATTTGCAATGTTTAACTATAAAAATGTTTTCAGAAAATTTGCCCACTAATCTTGCATTGGTGGGTTCCCCCCCCCCCCCCCAAACAGTTGCCAGGAAACATGCATTACCTATTTGCTGCTGTGTTAACTTGCCTCCTGATTCCCCCCCCATCTCAGGATGGTCGATGTGGGTGGGCAGCGATCTGAGCGCCGCAAGTGGATCCACTGCTTTGAGAACGTGACCTCCATCATGTTCCTGGTGGCCCTGAGCGAGTACGACCAGGTCCTCGTGGAGTCCGACAACGAGGTGTGTGGCTCCTACCCGTCCGACATCTTGGAGAGAACGTGCGGGCAAACCTGTCCCTTAATGATGCTGTTCGCTGACCGTGTTCCAGCTCCCCCCTGATTTGCTTAGCTGTTCACTTCAGTGCCTGTTTGATAATTACTTTGAAACGGGTGTATTGGGCTCTGATTTTGTTTGTATTTTTTGTTGAGTGAAATGATTGTGTGACATGTTGTAGATCTAGCATGGTGCCACTACTGGACTCTCTCGTTTGGGATCGGAACAAATTGACGTTGTTACAGAATCATCTTTCCCGCTTGATTCATGACTCTTCCTGTTTCTTTTCTTTTTAGAATCGGATGGAAGAAAGTAAAGCACTATTTAGGACAATAATCACATATCCTTGGTTTCAAAACTCCTCAGTCATCTTGTTCCTGAACAAGAAGGACCTGCTGGAGGAGAAGATTATGTACTCTCACTTGGTGGACTACTTTCCAGAGTTTGATGGTGAGTTCTTGTTTATCCATTATCTGCATCATCTGATTCCCTGGAATCCCCTCTACTCTGGTGTAAATCCCTGCCCATCTCCGCCGTGTTTGCATGTCAGTGTCACTAATCCTTTTTCTCCAAATAGTCCACAATAAGATCATCCAGTTCTGTATGCCTATTGCAAATCACATTGAATTGTACTAGATGATATTCAAAATGTATTCCACATACACCATTCCTTTCCATACCTATTGACTGGAGAAATCTGGTATTGTCTCACAAATGAATGGGTGAATAATTATGAAATACCGCTTTGACATTTTAAGGCTCACACCCAAAGTCCTTTAAATGCTGTGCACGGTGTTACTCAATCTGTGCTAATTGTGTCGTGAAGAACTTGTGCTGGCCCAACAAAGTGGGGAGTTTGACAGTGGGTTTTATTTGAAGCCTGACAGGCTGAGGATATTATGCACAAATTCTCTGAGTGCCAAACCCTGATGGCTGAGATTATAAGTGATTAAGCGGAATGGTGTTTGAGACCTTAAGGATTGTGCCGGTTCTATTTTTTGCTTTGTGGATGTCTGGAGACACCATGTGGCAGAGAAATGAATCAGCTCACAGAATGGCGAAGATAAAACAAGCAAATACCAGAAAAACGAAGCGGCATGAGGCTCAGACCATTAGTGAACATGGTGCAAGGTTGATTAGAAGAGCTTCTCTGTCTTGTATGACTGATGCCGTGGAATGCTGGGGGTTTGCGGGGGTTATAATTAAAAGAGATACTATAGTGATTGCAAAGTCTTGGGATGTTTACTTGATTCAGTAAATGTTTTTAAGTTTTAAGTAAAACATTAATTTCAAGTACTAATAAATTGGAAACCCAAATTATAGTTTCAATCCAATTAATTTTTATATAGCGCCTTTCACAACAGTGTCGTCCCAAGGCAATACATTAAACATCATTAGAGAGTAATACAGCGTTCTAAAAGAGTTGTTCATTAAACATCAAACATTCGTATTTAGTATCCATTTGGGAGCTAATGACTACAGTTTATAGCAAAATGGCAAGAACGGAACTGAATGGTCAGTCAAAAATGATGATAAAATGTTTGTGTATGATGTATGCCGATATGTTACGCGTTGCGCTCGTCAGTGGACTTTGATTATGAAACCAATAAATTTGCCACACTGTTACTGAATTATCAAGCATCCCAAGACTTTGTGAGTACTATTTATTTTCAAATCACACCTTTTTTTCTTTTCTTTTTTTTTTTTTACCCCTGACGTTTACACGTTCGGATTTGCATGTGAAGAAACTGGAGCTCAAACGTTCTGCTTCATCATTTTGGATCGAAGTGAAAGGGGATGTGTGCATTAGCCACGAAGGCATTTGCGGCCTTGTACATGCACCTTTTGGTGTGAGGCTGGATTTTCAGCTCTGACGGTTCAGGAACAGGTTTGATGTAAGAGAGACACATTGTTTCTCCCTGTCTCCCATTACCCCTCGCTATGACCAGCCTATATTGCGGAAACAGGCCCAGCGATCATATTGAATTGGCTTTTCGTTACTGTTTCTATTGTGGAAACTTAAATGATTGCTAACTGTGACACATCACAATGAATGATGCAAATATGCATGCTGTTGACAATGTTGATGATATTTCCTTTTGATCGTGTGTGATCCTCTGAATTTTTTGCACAACATTGCTGGTCATCAAAAGGTTTGGAATTCCTACTCTAGGGGAACAGGCTGCCCTCTAATGGAAACCAAGTAATGTTTTTTTTTTAACAGTCGTAAGAGGACGGCACCCAGAGAGTTACCTGACAGATCCAGGTCTGGATGATGAGTTCTGAGTGGCTCTAGAAGTGTACGATGCCACTGTCATGTAGAAGTGGAGAGGCTGTGAGGAGGAGGACAGACCAAAGCAGATACTGAGTTGAATAGCTACAAAGAAGGGACAGGAACCAGGGCTGCCGTGATCTGCAGTGCTGAGCTAGTAGAACTTCAGATCAGAAGACACTTCCACAGTGCTTTATGACTGTTAATCTCTCAGGGCTTTGTTTTCATTTTGTTTGTTTTGTTTTGGCTGTATTAACAGTTGAGTGGAAGCCATAGGTAACTGGTTACCAAGTGAAACCTCTCAGGATAATGATGCCACCAGTCAGGGAAGTGGGTACTTTGTCAGAGGTCTAGGAGTGACTTGATTGGCTCAAAACAGTCCAAGGAACCTGCTACAAGGAAGCTTGTTTCAATGTGTTAATCACTTCCTATCCATAGGCATAACAGAAGATGGTGGAGGGTGTGAGGTCAAATCAATTCTTTGATACAACCCTGCAAACACTTCTTTGTGGTGTTGAACACTCATTACCACTTGCTTGTTACAGCACTGAGGTGAAACAGCCCTTAGAAGGTGGAATATGAGAATGCTGACTCGTAAAAGCTTATTCAGACTAGGAATATTCTATTGTGTATTGGTGTAAGAAAATTCTTTTGTGTGTGTGAGTGAAATCAATGCTAGAGTTTCTATATCCAATGGGTTTTATAAAATCAAGGAAATGAACACCTTCAGAATTTGCAAACTTCTGCTTATAGTTTCGCCATGAATATCTGTGCACCCAGACCCAGACTCACACATTTTTGCCAGTTAGGCCTAAACGCAAGCGATCCTTTAGCAGCCTTTTTCAGGCACTGAAATTTCCATTAGAGAAGATTAGCAAGTTGGAGAAGCAATGTAATTAAATACAAAAACTATGGAAAAATTGAGAATTTAAATTTTTCATTTCAGTCCTCCCCCTGCTGCTGTGTGAAAATTGAAACTTCAAAACATTGAGCAGTAGTCACAGCTTGCAGGACCATGAAAGAACTCTGTAATGCAAGTGTTGATCCATGCATGACACGTCTGATTTGGATACTATTGTTTTATTTCATGTACCCCCCCCCCCAAGAACAGGCAGAAATTATTGGGAGTGGGTGGAGGATTAAAGGATTAATTTTCATTTGGTTTGTTTTCCGTCTAATGACGAAGGTGGTAATGCTGTGCATGTCCGCCCAGGTCCCCAGAGAGACGCACAGGCAGCTCGGGAGTTCATCCTGAAGATGTTTGTGGACCTGAACCCAGACAGCGACAAGATCATCTACTCCCACTTCACCTGCGCCACCGACACGGAGAACATCCGCTTCGTGTTCGCCGCTGTCAAGGACACCATCCTGCAGCTCAACCTCAAAGAATATAACCTGGTGTGAATGCCAGCGAGAGGCCGTCGTCAAGGCAGAGCGCGGACAACGCACATCTGAGGCGAAACACACACACACACACTTATATACATATGCGAGTGTCACTGAGCTTCATCCACACGCCACCCAGACCTCCCCGCTTCCTGATTCTGTTTGTGACTCTTGTCTGTGTTTCATCACAGCCTCCCAGGGACCCACGGTCTGCTGTTTTTGCCCTTTGACACACTGGCTCCGCCCATTGGTGGCATTTCTGGGGGCTCCTCATTCCCTCCATGTCTACAGCTCTGACTTACTTGCACAGCGCCCTTACACTAGCTTTTACGTTGAGTTTGTTTCGTTTTCGCTAATCACGTTGGTTCAACGTTGTCCTATAGAAAGGGTCACCATAGCGGCGGTTTGTGTGCTATATAAGTGAGCTACTTGGGATTTGAGGCATAAATCGGGAGAGAGTGACAGAACACCTGGAAGGCGTGCTCTGCAGGAGGGTTTGGGCTCTTGGACCCAAAGGATTGTGGGAAACCTGTATGAACAGGGCTGTAATAGTCAGTGACACCAAGTGTGGTGTCTCAAGGATACGCCATGTTCACTGATTCAAGCTTGAGCTTATTTTTACATTGGTAAATGTAACTACATGCATGATTTTCACATCTACAGGAGAATGTAAATCTGAGAGCAGGAGAGAAACAATGTGTCGAATATTTTGAACATGTAAAATCTTGCTATTGCAACTGAAATTGTTATAAAATTCCCAGTCATTCAGAGAACCAGTGTGTAAACATGTGGTTAATGACGCGCTGAAGGATGGTCAGTTTTTGCCATTTTTATTTATTTTTTTCTGTCTTTTTCACACCTTTTCCCCCCCCCCACCCCCATGTTCCTATTCTTTTTTCCCCCCTATTTTCGGATCGGGGTATTTGCGTGTTTCAGCATTTTGCATAGTTCTAAATGGTCCCATCTAGTGCTGACTGAATAACAGATGACGGCAGCCTGTTCACGCCCATTAATCTCTACAGAAAAACCAGGCAACACAGGAGCTCGAAATATTTGGTCTTGGTGTGAGGGACAGAAATGTAACGTCAACCTGTGTGAGTGAGGCAACTAAGTACGAAGAGAACTGCAAAACAAAATGGCATGGGACAAAAAGCCCCTCTTTATTCTTAAGTTGCACTTAACTCTTGTGAATGACATTACATGATACTGTGACTATTTTTAAGTTATCGAAATATGACATGCTGTATTTGTATTTAGATGACAGAACAGTTGCAAGCAATAGTTTGAAGAGTAAACGCTGAGCTGAACATAGCATAATGTTGTTAATGCCGACTAACGTGCTTAGCTTATCCATATCAAACAGATGTTCAGTTGTGAACAGAATCTTTATTATTAGTTTATTTATATAAGGCCAGCTTTGTGGGTGTTGAGAATCTTTCCTATCTTGAACTGGTACCTCCTCAGTAAAAGTAGGGGGCGCTGTCTGAACTGCTGTATGAATCCTTATGGGTGCAGTAATCGGATTTTCCTCAGTCTCTATACGCAAAAATATTTATCGTTTATTCGTATCAGTCAAATATTTAAGTCACTTTCGGTCTGAGTACAATTAAAATTTTAATGTAGAAGCAAAGCTTTAAGCAAGCATTTAAGAGGATTTCATAATGATACCTTCTCCTGGTTCCCTTTTTGAAGAAAAAGTATTTCCAAGATTCCATAGCTAGTCGTTTCCTTCAATGCAGTTGTCTTTGCAGTGTAATTCAGGTGAATTTTCAGACATCTTCATTAAAAGGGCTATTATATTGCATACAATTTAAACAGCCAGAGGTTTTAAAGACAAGACCCTGGGTGACTGAGAAACGGGTGCAATTTTAATGCACTTTTATTGGACTACATTAATGGCTGCACTACATTAATCATCGCTTACAGGTCCGGAATGTAGGGAATAGGTTAGGTTCGTCTTTGTTACCCTCATCTGCTTGCTCTGAAGATGAGCTTATGGTGAGCAGGGCAGAACAAAATTGACACGCTTGCTTTTCCACTGAAAGTGGTGTGACACTGCTATGGTACTGCAGCCGGGCTCAGATGCTGTGTAAAATGTCCTGGATCATGCTTCCTGCCTCTCTGCATGACTGGAGAGGCCTACTCCCTTTTACTTTCTGGAGCATATTGCCTGTGTGCTTCACTTTTGTTATATATTGCTCAAAGGTAACTGCCAGGGGGTGTTGACCGTTTACCGTGGGCTGGGCTAGCTTTAGGCCCCTCCTCTCTGGTCACTGACTGCCAAAGTCTGATTTGGGATTTTATCGGGAACTGAAGACAAATTTGGTGGCACTTTTTGAATGTACATAATTATTTTTATGTTTTGTTTGCTCCATTCGCACCAGTGCCAAGACACTATGGCTGTGTTCAGAGAGCACTGGTAGCCGCTTTGGCCGATGCTGTATGTTAAATTCACCTGCGTTCTCCTCCTATGCCTGTACACTTAGCATCTTCACAAGGACTGAAGGGCCTGTTCTATAAGGCTTATCATTGACCCCTAAGCCCCTTTTGTATCGTTTTCATGATCTGTATAAACAAATTACCTGGGAGAATCTCTGATTTTGTTAATGCAGCCCAGTTCTCTTTATTAGTGCCGTTAATCCCACTTTCCCGTGTATTTTTGTAGTGCTTTGCTGTGCTGTTATATGGGGAGAGACGCACTGGAAATCAAATGCGGTTTTCACATTTAGCCTCAACCTCCAGTGCTCAGCATCTACGAAAATTGCTGCAGCTTTCATGTTAGTGTGTATTATAAATCGCAATTATTCCTTTTTTTTCCCAGGGGTAAAAATGTTTACCTGTTGTTTTCATACATTCATAGTTTTTATAGGGCTGTAGCAGCTCAGTGTGGGTGGTGCAGCAAGCCAGTGGCTCTCATAGCTTTTAAAAGCATCTTTTTAGATGATGATTTGCTGTGTGTCACTGAAATACTACCAGTATTTTACACACACGCTTTTGTCACAGTGTTCAGTGGGCCTTGATTAACGACAGACCATTTTCTTTCATCCGCCGCTTCAAAGCTATTAAACTTGCTGCTGTGTTTGTAAGCTTTTTGTAATCCCCCCGCCACCCCCCACAACTCTGGAATGGACAGATATTCCTTTATGCTGTATTCATCAGTGCGCACTCTGCCCTCTGCTAGCTCGATGAACATCACTGGCCAACTTCTTGTTCCTCTTCACTTTGAGTGGCCCAGCATGTTTGGAGAAGAGCTCTCGTCACTACGTTCAAGCTGCTGATCTCTCGGTGAGCTGTCGACAGAAGGTGTCACTGTAGGCCAACGAGAGGGACAGGAGCCCAGGCCTTCAGTCCATGGCGAAGCACAGACCGGTTTCATTTTATCGGAGTCTCCCGGGCTCCAGGTCTTGCTCCATTCCCCCGTTATAGGGCACGCCTCACTTTGTGGGCAGTACCCTGCGCTGTTGATCTTTGACGATATATTGAAGCTTTACTGCAAGTCGAGAACTTCCAACCTGGGCTCATTAGGCGTATAGGAGCTGTTAAAGCTGTGCTGTCAATTTCCTTTAATTGGGCAGCAAATAATGGGTTATTCTGATCTGTAGCTAGACAATACTCTGAGGTTGATGGAACTCGATGTATTTCTACATGTGAGTGGCCACGGATACCTCGATAAGCACACTGCATCCCGTTTAATTAGTGTTCTGCTCATTTCGAGCAGTAAGAAGTTGCTCCAAGCTCGTTGGACTCCTTTTTATTCTGTTGGCTTATCCAGTGAGGGGAAAATATGTATTTTTGTTTTTTTTTCTTTTATATAGTCAAATTCATTTTTGAATTGTTGTTTATTCTTGCTTGTGGTTAAGTGTTCTGAGATCAGACAGTGTTGAGTTGCTCAAAGTAAATAATCTGTATATTCTGGATGGTATTGTAAATTAGAAAAACTATTGTTTAAGGTTTTTGTTGTCTTTATAGTTGGATTCAAAGCACTAAAAGTATTACCATTTCAGTTGTGTGATCTTACAGTAGTGCGGTGATGTCAGAAATGCTGAGAAACCCAGTTTCCTGATTGTTTACCACATGGATAAGTGACACATGACTTTCTCTGTCGATGGGTAACAGTTTTGTAAAATGTTTTGTTGCATTAATTTGCCAAATTTATATATTGAAATAGACATGTGGATAGTTCCACTTGCAAGGCTGTAAGTAGCGAAACAGCACTGAAAGTTTAAGATGAAAATTAAAATCCCAGTAGATGAATAAAAATAGTGTAGACTGGTTCTCCATTTGTACTACTAAATATTTGGAGATGTAAACATGCTTATTAAAATTTTTAAAAAGGTACCACTTAAAGTGCTTAAAACCGGTTGACTCCTGAGTTCATTTAAAATGATTCACTCACAGTGTGCGAAGGTCTTTATATATTAGGGATTGTAAATGGCCACATTAATAGGACTGCCTGGCATTTTCCCGTGGTGACCTCTGACCCCCGCTGAGTCAGTGCACTGAACAGCCCTTTGAAATACGGGCCCGCACGGATTTGTGAGAGTTCACAGCTGCTGCTTGAAGCTCACTTCCTGGTGTCCTGAGATGTTCTTACTTGACTGGGTTTTACTCATTCAGGCTGAGGTCTGAACTGAGACGGTGGACATTAACATTAATCCCAGCCCCCCCCCCTCCTTTTTTTTAAAAAAAAATAATAAAAAAATTAACTGAATGTTTATTTTCTTTTTTAAAGAGTAACTGCATAGGTATGTATAAATTGGTATTTGTGTTTGCTTTTCCATTTTTTAGTATACCGGATGTAAATGATGTACTATAATGTGTGCCAATTCTTTCTTTGTAAAGCCAGACTCTTTACAAGTGCCAATGTTGTGAGAATAAAAAAAAAGGGGCCTTTGTGTTTTATGGTCCATTTTTTAAAAGGAAAAAAAAAAACTCTTAATATGTGATATAAATAAATGACTGCTAACTTTATTCTGTATTTAAGATTACTAAGATAAACTGCTGTTTTTAAATAATTGTCTTTGAATTGCATGTGTTTGGGTTTGGGTTCGGGGAAGCGGACAGCACAAAACCCCGCGGAACAGGGTCCTGATGGTTGTTGATTTGCTGCATATTAGCCATATTTGTTTTGTATTCGTTTCATTTTGACCACTGTTGCCTGAACATCATTCAGACATAAATGATTTTCTTAGCGTACAAAGGAAAATAAAGCATTATCTGTTTTAAATATGAATAAAATTTGTTCCTAAATGTGGTGCCTTTATTCTCCCAGCTGGTTTTATATAGTCTTTGGTGTACAGAGTTGAAACTCATCCTCTGTGGTTATTCACAGCTGTGACGACGGATATGGAGATCAGAGGTCCTTTTCTGTACTGATTTTTGTATGTATAATTAAGCATATTCAGCTTAATCTGTGTACTATTGGATGATTAAATGGTTGTGAGCATTTATGTAACGTTTATCCTCATCTGAGGGCTGCATGACAGCTCAGTAAGTAGCACTGTTGCCTTCTCTAGGGTTTGGACCTGTTCTCTGCATTTGCAGTGTTGTGTGGAGTTCTTCTAGTACTCCAGTTTCCTCCTGCAATCCGAAAAACACACAGGTGAAATGGTGTCCGTCTTGTGCGCCACGTGATGGCCTGGTGTCCCCGACTTTGTGGTTCCTGACAGAGACTCCAACTTCATAACCCTGGATGTGTGTTTGGGAGACTGTTGGTAGGATGAACCCTGTCTGATCTTTGGTGGTAAGAAGATTAAAATCTCATTGTGTATGATCTAGTTGAGTAAGGTATAAAACTGTGTATGTCACACACAGCCAGCTAACCCACTGTCCAGGAGGTCATGGGATCTAATCTCAGAACTAGCATAGTATCATCGCTCTTGGGTACTTGAGCAGGGCGCTTTTAATCCCAGCTGCTCCAGGGATGCTGGCTGACCTCGTTCTCCTTATCTGCTATATATGCTGCACTTTCACAACAGATTCACCAGGCAACTTGAAAGTTGATCAAGCAGACTGGTGATGTATTTTCACAGAACACAACTACAGCATTTCTTGTTTTAAGGTTTTTCATAATCCTAGTTTAACAGTGAATGCTATCTAATGAGACATTTGTTAGATCAAAAGAAAGTTACCTAAATGTCTACATGACAACAGAAGAATTTTGTGAAGCTGGGTATTGGTGAAATGGCATACAGGCAGTCCTTGGGTTAAGTATTGTATTAAAAATTTGTGTTAAATTCAGCAAATAATGTTGACTGTCTTGTAAAAATGGTGCAGGTCAAGGTCTGGGATATATTACGGTAAGCTAACATTAAGTAACTAGTTGACGTGGTGAATGCAGTAGGAATGGACAGAGATTAATGTCCAAGTGACTTTAACAAGAGGCCAAATCATTATGGCCAGACAACTGGGTCAAAGCATCTCCAAAATGGCAAGGCTTGTGGGCTGTTCATGGTCAGCCGTGGTCCAAGGAGGGAAGAAGCACATACTGCCAAGGAGGCGTTAGGCAGCCAGGCCTTGTCGACACGGGATGTGAATAAAGGCTGTCGCGTCTGGTACAAACCGACGGAAGAGGTGCTGTAGCACAAATGGCAGATAATTTTGATGATGATCAGATGGATACTTTGTCAGAACTCACAGGGCACCGAGTCCTGCTGTATAAGGGGCTATTTAGCTGCATGCCAGTCAGTGTGTCCATGCCTATTCCGCCTACCATAAAAAATGTTTACAATGGGCATGCGAGTGTTGGAAATTGAGCTTGGAGCAATGAAAGAAGGTCGCCTAGTCTGATGAATCCCATTTCCTGTTGCATCATGTAGGCGGCTGGGTACGTGCCGAGCATCTGTGGGCTGATGGGCTGACAAGACTGATCCACAGCTACGTAGCCGCATACACAGCAGTACTCTGTGCACTGTGCCGTGGTACATTATTCCTGTGATCATGATCAACATTATCCAGCATTTCTGCCACAGAAGGCCTTCTGTTACTTTGTACCAAACAGGACAGCCTTCGTTCATATACCAAATCCTAGCCACTCAACACCTTGTCGGCAATTCATGGTTTTTCCCTCAGATCACTCTCAATGGGTATTCTCCATGGCTGGCCGATTGGTGTATATATTTCAAGTATGGTCAGATTTTCTGACCTTTTGATCTACCAAGAAGCTAACAACTCAGCATATAGCTATTATTACTTGCCTGGCAGAGGTGACGGCATGATCATAACGGGTGGTTCTCCCAGAGCCAGGCTCAGCCAATGTGCTATGACTGTGCTGACATATGTGAATTCCCCAAATACAGGAATCTGAAGTGAATAATTTCTGATGGTGGGGTACTGCATTCAGGCTCTCCCGATTAGATTTCTGGGGGTGGGTTGTACATCAGCAGGTTAGGAATCTGTTCCAGTATTCGGAAGGTCTTAATATTAAATATGTGGTTGGCAGAATAATCATATTGCTCTATGGCCCTTGGACAAAGCTCCTTACTCCTGTCTGCTCCAGGGATGCTAGATGCTAGCTGACCCTGCTAGCTGACCCCAAAACTTGCCGTTATCTTTTCATACTAGGGAGCAAGACAGGGTATGTGGAAGCTGTCCCATCTCCCCATAGAGATGAATAAAATTCCATTATTCTAATTCCCCATGGATGTGATTGCTAGATATAGTTTGTCTTTCACACCGATATAGGGCTGTGATTGTATTCCAAGAGTCCAACCAACATGGTGAACCTCAGGTTCCTGAATTGGGGCGAGAAAGGTTCCTTTTTTTAGTAGCATATCCCTCCCCATGTCTAACAAATGGATTTTGACAAGACAGAAGCACAGCTCTCTAGATGCTATACAGATATAATATCTGGGAGTGGTTTTATATGGTAATCCAAAAAGTATGAAGGAGATTACATTCAACAAAACACTTAATGAATGTGCCACCACTGAGCTCTCCTTTATTGGACTGTGAGTGTTGTCAATCCAAAGTGATGCACATTGTTTGAACAGAGCAGCCTGGATCAGCCTGAAGCATAACTAGTCATCTGATCCTTTGTTCTCGCACTGGTGCGCAGCTATACCGAGTGGCTGAGGATATGCATCTTCCAGGAATCAGCAAGGCTTTTCCCGTAGCAAATCTAACTTAGAAATACAGAACAAAGGAACAGGCACACAATGGTTCAGACATTAGTGATTAGCAATACCCTTTATGATGAGGTATCATCATTTAGTTTGTTTTCTAAGGTCCTTATATTTACTTTCAATAAAGGAACTTTCTACTCGTTTCTGAAGTAGCGCTCCTCAATCATATTAAATGTACAAATCAAGCTACCGCACAGTTTGAGTTTTAATATAATTCACAGAAGTGCAATGTACTCTAAAAGTCGAACGAGTTCGTTTTAAGTAGGTTATTTGGCATCTAAAATGGGTCTATGCATCGCCACCTCAATCCCACGTCACATGGAGAGTTAAAACCTCGACGCTGCCTGCATGTTGTACAGCGTTAAGACCAGAAAAGGGCTGGGAACGGCAGTGTGTTTAATTCTGGTGTTTGGATCTCAGCTATTCGGGACCCAACCCAAGAACATTAACTAGTAGATCCTGTCCATTTCTAATTTGTTTGTGCAAGCAGACATTCCTGGTGATATTGCGCAGGGTTTTATTTATTAGGGCTTCTGTCCTAGTAACGTGTAAGGAGCTACCCAAGACGGCTGCAAACACAGCGGTCCAAATCGTCAAGTTTTCTCCCAGAAGGCCAGAATCGGCCAATATTATTTTGTGAGGCGCTCTCGTTTATTGCAAAAAAAGTTCGCTCACTTTTTTTTCTATTTTGCAAAATCGGTGTTTGAATAAAGCGAAGCGAGCGGCGCGGAGAGGCGTGGGGGAAGCCCGCTAGCAGCCAGCCAGCCGTAACGCGGGCGTGGGAATGATGCCCTGATCCCCGGCGAGCTGCGGCAGGAATCCGGCGTGAGGGGCGGCGAAGAGGCACCGGTCGGCCGACGGCTGCGTCCTGATCCTGGTGCTAAAGCGGCAGAAATCCGGCAGCTTCATTCACCGAGCCGTACTCTCATTTTTTATGCGGCTGGCTACTCGAAACAGTTCATAGAAAACCAGAACTAAACGCCTTTCGCTTTTTCTTTGGGAAGGAATTAAACTCAAAAAGAGACTGACATGATGTTTCCACAATCCCGACACTCAGTAAGTGCGCGTCTGCTCGCTTTTCTCCTGGCTAACGTGGGCTGCTTCAACTTGCAGTGCTCTCCCATGTTATCATTCTCACGCACTTATTTAAAAATAAGCGTTTTTGTCTTTTATGCTTAAAATGGGCAGAGGTGCATCTCCGGCGGTGTGAAGCATTTAAAACAGCGGCGAGCCAGTAAACGCCCGTGTGGCCGCGGCTCCGACGATATGTCCTGACAGTCTGTGTGCTCCGCTGACATTTTTTTTCTTTCACCATTTGCTCGATAGCACAGCTAGCCAGCCCGGCTAGCGAGGGCCGGTGACCGTGCGCCGTGGCCCCGCTAGCAAAGCGCCGGCAGACCGCCTCCCTGCTCCCACCGCTGGCTGCTTACCTCATACGTCTATTTAGCCAGTTATCGAAATCTTTGCGAACTTCCCCATATATATAAATGTCAGGGTAACGTTTAAATGTTCGCCGTCCGCTGCTTGCACGTTATGTTTACAATTTCCCTAAATGTACAAAATGGCTGAATGTGACTCGCAGCAGCCCCGCTTCACGTTGCCCTACTGTCGTCCTGCAGATTAAGACGGATTAGCAAAGTTTCTCTGCAGCTAATAATCACGCATAAATGAAAATGAGTTACGACGGGGCACGTTTTTTTTTTTTTTTTTTTTTTTTACCACCCCCACTTTTTTTTTAAACTGAAATTAAACAGAATAATGAGGCTAATTGAGACGAAGTGACACTGTAATTAATGATCCGTAAATGTTAAAGGTTGTGCGCTAATGAGGATGACGCCTCGTTGTCCTCCGCTTTGCCTGCTTTGCTCGGTTTGTTATTAATGATCCTTCTCCGCCACGTTACTTTCCCATTTCTCAATACGCCATTAACCGAAACGTACCAATTTCCAGGTACTACTAGGTGAATAAGGACATATTTCTGAAGATCTGCTAATTGACTACGTGTCACAAGCGCAGGTTTTGCATTTAATTAATACGTTTTAATGTGCGTTCGAATTTTCTTTACAGCATAATATAACATAATATAGATCACCAGATTTGCTTACCAAGTTTTTGGGTTACTGTACGGTTGACATATTTCGTCGACCTACGTCTAATTTTCTTTATTTGTGTGACGTTATGTATGAATTACGTGAAACCTTCAGGGCTGCGTTATGTGCCTTTGTATGAGAGGAAAGATACTTGTCATGGAAAAAAACTGGGTGGAGGATGCTAAAATCATTTTATTATTGTAATAGCTAATACAATCTAAATTCCGAGGGGAATAATCCCGTATATTAATGTGCAATTTGTGTTAAATCTCTAATTATAAGTTTTAAGTTTTTTTCTCTCACTTTCTTTAATGTAGTTTCACGTATTTATCTCAGGTTTAATATTGTAAACATGACCTACATTTAAAAATAAATCTTAAGCTTTAAAAAAAAAAAATTACAGAAGTAATTCTAATTATCTGTCTGCGTTACTTACCGACGGGGATACATGCTGATAAATGCGTTGTTATGCGACTTTGTTGACGTCATTGTGCGAACATCGTAGAGTATTTACGCAAACCCAGATGGTACAGCCTACTAAACACCTAGGCTATATGGTGTAGCCTAAATAACGATAAAAAGTACAATACACTATAGTACATACATAAACCAGTAACATAGTTATCATTTATACCGCTGGCTGTGCGGTAGGTTTGTTTACACCAGCATCCTCACAAACACGTGTATAATTTCTTGCCTTAGGATATCACTAGGCAATATACATTTTTTTAGCTCCATTATAATCTTATGGGACCACTGTGATATGTTCCGTCTTTGACCAAAATGTCATTAGGTGGCTCGTGAATGTACTGAACATCTCACCATCATTTAAGGTATTTCTCCTTTGATATTTTAAGAACACATTAAACTGAACCCATTAACATAAAACCAGGAACACGATGGGTGTTGACTTATGAGCTAAATGAACTTCATTGTAGCTGGACAGGAATCTTGCAGGAATCCTAAAGATGGTTCCATTGATTTATTTAGCGTGATTAGCTGCCTTTGGTCCTTTAGGTGATTCTGTTTTGTTAGAAGCAGGGATCTCTGCTGTAGGCGCTGGTCCTGATCTCTCTCGTTCTGTGAAGTTAAGATCTGACAGTTTTGACAGCAGTGGGACACAAAGAGCATTGACACAAGGAATAGCTTGTGGCTTGCTTCCTACTGGAAGAGCATAGATAAATGCTTTTATGCAATGCATTAGCTTGTGATGTGTGACTCTTATAGCACCTAACTTGTGGTTTCCGTTTTACTGTTTGGTTTTCACATTACCGAGTCTTGGTCTTTTAATTTAAATTAGTCAAATTAAAAGAAGTTTCTTTTGCTGGTAACGGTACATACAGACATCCTACAGGCCCCAGAATTGTCATCCTGTACTCGGAGTATCCACTTAAGTAGCAAAATTTGTATCTAATGTGAAGAGTGAGGTGGCACTGAGTGCACTTGACAAAAGAGTGAGCTGTCTCGAGAACTCACTACTGATAATACTTCATATTCAGGCTGATGTGAAACTTGAAATAGTAGTAAATGAAATCCCCAGAAGCAATGGTAAGGATTTTAATTCCCAGTTCTGTCCTTGGTTCCATCACGAGCCAGCAGGCCTGCGTGTTAATGTGAGTGTTGGGTCTTGCATATGATCTCCTCCTTCTGCTTTTTCCGTACTATATGTGCTTCTGTCTCTTCCTTGAATGTGACCTATAGTCTGAGTGCAATTCTACTGCTCAGGAAAAGTGTTTAATCTTGTCAGAGAGAAACTTAGAGCTGGAAGTGAAGAACTCTACAGATTAGGTGTAATTATCTTGCTGCTTAAATTCACATACATCTAATACTACTTCAGTCCTGTCAGGAAGTAGTGCACATTTAAACATGCAGATGAGGCAGAATGATGTTAATTCAGGTTGTATATGAGAATTTTGTTTTCTTAACCAATCAAGCAGTTTCTTTGTCACTGTATCCCAAATGTAACTGGACTTAGACTTCAATTAATGGACATCTGATTAGTGGTAAAGCATGAAAAAGATCATCAGACAGCTATAATTTCATGCTAGTCATTAAGCATGGATATTTTCTGCCAGCATTTTTCTATTTTGTAGTTTAATCATTTCCCAGCTTTGCTGCTAAAAGACCCATTTTGAGGTTACACACGTTTTCTTTCACACTGGGTAGGTGGGTCATTGGACAGTGGTCAGCGACGTAGCCCCCAACTCCATGACTGAAACCCGCTGAGCAGTCATTCCGTTCTTCACAAAGTACACATTTAATCAGTTACTAGAGAGATTTGATCCAGACACTTGCAGCTCATGCACTTCATGCAGTCACATGCAAATCATGTCAAGGTAATGCTAAAAATAAACTTTCAAAAATGCTTTAAATTTGAACAGTTGTCTTGGGTTAATTGTCTGATTTGTGTATTGGTATGGTGACATTTAACTCCAGCAGTTTGGAATGTAGAAGGCTACTTAAAACAGAGAACCAAATCCTACAAGGCCGAACTTAATGTTCTAGATAGATAAAAAAAAAAAAAACTAGCTCAGAAAACGGTCTCTGTGATGTGGGAGATTCTGCACTGACATCCTTGCATTAATGCAAAGGAAACCGTAGGGTTTCTGTTATCCTGTAGAAATAGTGATTTACACATCCATAATTAAAATGTAGGATAACCTGAATGCTTTAATGCTACCAATGCTACAAATTTGCCCATTTAGATATTTGTGTCATTAAACAAAGGAATGCGCCCAAGCTCTTTGTGTTAATTCCAGTGTTTCATTGTTAGAACTTTTGAACAATCTGGGAAAACTCTTGCGGACTATAGTCTTGTGTTTATGACCATTTTGTCCATTTCAAATAATCAGTCTGTGACTTGGTCTTATGCAATGCCAATTAGCATTTTACCCATTCGCACAGCTATTTGTATCATGGGAGTAGCTCAGTGGCCTGTACTACGAAGCGGGGTTGCTTGTCTTATCGGGGTAACTTGTCGGATTTAAGGTACCACAGTTTAAATGGACTTAATATTCGTTCACTTACATTTTGCCCAGACTACCTTAAATCCGACAAGTTACCGCAATAAGCCAGTAACCCCGCTTCATAGTCCAGACCCCAGGTTAAGCACATGCAGGGTTGTATTCTATCAGTTGATACCCTTGACCACCACGCTCCCTACTGTTTCTTTTGCTGTAATGCAAGGCTGTCAGTGCAGAATCTCCCACATCACAGAGACCGTTTTCTGAGCTAGGATTTCATTCGGGTTCAATGTTCCTTTTATGAGCACATCTGCAGTATTATAGAGAGATGTAGCAATTCTGTATTCATCATTTCTTTCTTTAGGACAAGGTGGTGTAAGCGTGCATATATGCAGCACTTAACCAGCTCTCAAAGAACGAGAGGGAAGATCGGAGAGGCGTGTACTGGGGAGGTGATGTTCTGTCCACTTAAACAATAGGGCAAGCTTTAGTCTTTTGTCAGAACTCTCCATCTGGGGGTAGACCAGTTGCTGCCAGTTCTTCCATCCCCAGCTAACCCGTACTCTTCTGTTTGTTTGTTTTTTTCCTGCCATCACTGCCATCTTTGTCAGCGCCCGCACTCTACATGCCTTTTTTCAATATGCTCACGTGTGCACATACATTTCCCCGCACTCATTTGCATTTTACTGTAATTGCATTTTCCTCCCTCGCTCCTACGCATGCATGCAGTGCCTCTGCCAAAATGGCTCTTCTCCAGCTACAAGCACGAATCCACATGTGCTTCCAGACTTCTGGTATTTTCCCTAGTTGCTTCTGAGAGACAGTTGAAGTCAACGGGCTTCACACAAGCAGCGTGGCAGATGTCGAGGTCAGCAAGGACAAGGCCATTCAATAAGATCACAGTAGGGTCCCTGTGCAATGACCAGGCAAGACACCGAACGTGTTGCTGTAGTAGGACCTGCTGTGTGGACCGGGGCCGGTCACAGGTTACATTGATGGTATGCACACAAACAGCCTTGGGCACTCGTGTTTTGCAAGAGATTAGAAGATAGGCGAGTTGTATTTAGCAGAGCAAAGGTATTGATTACAGTAACAAACCAGCCAGTTGCCCTTTGTGTCACTGGCAATGCCAAGCAAGCTTCAGTTTGGATAAATAAAGCTGTTAAACCAGCTAAACTGTGAGAAGCCTCAGTATGTGGTTTTTCTACAGTATCATGTCACACATGTAGATGAGTACAGTTTTGAGTACTACTGAACTATTGGACATATAAATGATATTTAAGTTTGTGAGCAAACAATGGTGTTGTAATTAGTGGTGGTGTTTCTTATTTACCCTATTAGAAATTGTAAAGCCACAAAGTCAAGGTCATCAAGTGAAATCGACTATTTAATGCTCTAGGAAAACTCTTCTTGATCCTCCTCTATTAAGTTTGCTCATTCTCCAGAATGTTATGAAGTTACCGATAATTCTAGTTGAGATCCTGTTTGGATTTAGCCTCATCTTGTAACCTTTCAAGAACAAATGCCATGCAGCACTATGTAAAGTCACGTGACACAGGAAAGAACAAATACGTTTTGTATATTAAAATATCCTGCATGAGCTTGAAAGAAAATGTAGTTCTGTTTATGTGAAGTTAACTGTTTAGTTAAATGACTGTAAAGGTGTTCCCACAATAAGGGGGATGATAATAATGTATTTATGATAATATATATATAAAATAAAATAGTTCCTCAAGGCTCCATGCTGGGACCAATCGCCCTTACCCTTAAAATAGGTTCTTGGGGGGATTTCAGAGGCTGATCTCTCTTTAAATGATCTTCATTTGTTCTGTTCCTGGAATGAAATTGCTGGCATGTTTCACATTTAATATTATACAGATGGAAAAAAAAAATACAAATCTCGAATTTTCAGCAATTTCATGATTTGTATTTTGTAAAGAAAATTTGTTTTGCTTTGCTAGTTGACCAGCATCTGTTTTTTATCCATCAATTAATCAGTTATTAAAAATGTAGTCATAAAGAATAAAGTAAAAGTTTTCTAATAAAAATTACGTTTTGGTGACTTTTCTTGCGTGCCACCCAGTGTCCCCTGTGCATGTTTGACACTGTTGTTCATAAGCCGCCACTTATTGCTGTTCTTTTGATGGGTAAGTCCTCTAGCACCAAGGATACATAAATTAGTTTTTTTTTGTGTCACAGTTGCTGTCAGTGCCGTTTGTTGTAGTGCTGCCATCAAGGCTTTGTGAGTGTCTGTTGTATGGATGTGCAGCGAAAGTGTCGCTCAGTCCCTGCAGGGTGTGTGTGTGTGTGTGTGTGTGTGTGTGTGTGTGTGTGTTGCTGTGTAATTTGTCTGGGTTTTAACCTTTTTGTGGTGTACCCATTTCCAGCAAGACGTTTATGGTTAATCTCCGATCGAACACATCAATGGGATGTCTGTGGAAGAGAGAGCAGCTCTGTGTGTGTGTGTGTGTGTGTGTGTGTGTGTGTGTGACTACGTGTGTGTGTCTGTGTGTGTGTCTGTGTGTGTGTGTGTGTGTGTGTGACTACGTGTGTGTGACTACGTGTGTGTGACTACGTGTGTGTGACTACGTGTGTGTGACTGCCTGCGCGTGTGTCACTGTGTGCGTGTGTGTGCGTGTGTATGTGACCGCGTGCGTCTGTGTCTGTGTGTGTGTGCGTGTGTGTGACTGCGTGCGTCTGTGTCTCTGTGTGTGTGTGTGTGTGACTGCGTGCGTCTGTGTCTGTGTGTGTGTGCGTGTGTGTGACTGCGTGCGTCTGTGTCTCTGTGTGCGTGTGTGTGACTGCGTGCGTCTATGTCTGTGTGTGTGTGTGTGTGCGTGTGTGTCTGTGTGTGTGTGCGTGTGTGTGACTGCGTGCGTCTGTGTCTCTGTGTGTGTGTATGTGACCGCGTGCGTCTGTGTCTGTGTGTGTGTGCGTGTGTGTGACTGCGTGCGTCTGTGTCTCTGTGTGCGTGTGTGTGACTGCGTGCGTCTATGTCTGTGTGTGTGTGTGTGTGTGTGTGCGTGTGTGTGTGCGTGTGTGTGACTGCGTGCGTCTGTCTGTGTGTGTGTGTGTGTGTGTGTGTGTGTGTGTGACTGCATGTGTGTGTGTGTGTGTGTGTGTGTGTGTGTGTGTGTGTGTACGCACCAGGGAAGCAGCACCCTGAGGACAGCACAGCGCTGTAACAAAGTGGCTCAGTAGGGGGCTCCCTGATTCGCCAGCCCCTGGATACGCCTGGGGGGAGGAGGCACTGCGGAGATCTGACAGTGAAATTACATCGCAGCTGTCCTGTATCTCAGGGATGGGGGGGGGGAGCAGGGAGGGACCCTGAAGTGAAACTGGGAGTGTCTCATCACATAAGTCATTTGAAATTTAAAAGCCTCATTGTGATCCTCCAGAGCTGTCTACTGTTATTGGTGATAAAGATTTTCTTCTTTTTTTTTGGGTGGGGGAATTTAGCCTTTACCTTCTCCTCACACATAGATAAAGGGATTCCTGTTATTTGTTTTTTTTATTCCTTGGGTCTAGATGATCTGTGAAAATTGTGAAGCTATTTAAAATATCAGCATTTGCCTGCACTGTAGATGGTAAGGCTTGTGTCCAGCTTGCACGTCTCTTTCACGGCTGTTTGTAAGGCCGCCCTGCAGCGATCGCATCCTTCTCCTTGATAACAGGGTCTCTTAAGTCATGAAGCAAAACCTACTTTAACTGATGAATGAAAGATTGCTCTTCGTGTACAAATGACTGTTTTTGATTAGCGTGACTGTTGTTAGCCTCTTGGACAGGTATCTGGCTCCTGGCCTCACGCAACCCTGGACACGATAAGTAGTTATACAGTGGATCTCCGTTTTACTATGGAAAGATATTTTAGTATGTTCTTGAGCTGTGCTATTACAGTTCGGATGGTTATCCTTGTTATGTTGGTAGTCGAACTATTCAAATGGATTTTAATACTCATCATTATTTGTTGGATTGCTGATGGATCTGAATGGACAAGCTTTTTGAGGGTTGCCGGATGCATGCCGATTGGCCGGGTGCTTGGGTCAGGGCGGGACCAAAGGCCCGACAGGACGAGCTCCATTGGCTGTGTTGCGAAGGCCCAGTGTCGCCCAGCCAATACACAGGTGTTCTGACCTGTATGTCTTTCCAGGGCCAGATGGCCTCTGGCCAGGATGGTGGCAGAAACTTCATATTTTTGTAGGCTGGGGAATTTGCTGACTGATAGGACAGGAGAGGGTTATGTCTGCAGGAGGACCTGGGTGAGGACACTGTGTTCTGTGTAGACCAATGACAGACAGTGTAGGAATTACAGATCTACCAATTCTGCTTTTACATAGGGCTGGCTGACAAAGCGACAGTGATGCTTATCACAGTATCATTTCCCTTGATTTCAGTATAGCAAGTGCTGCTTCGAAATTCAGTATAACTTAAGGTCCAGCTTGCAGAATGCAGTAGGGCAGGCAGGCAGACGAAAGACAACAGTCAGGACAGCAGATCAACTAACTGGGAGAGCAGGTTAGTCCAAGGCAAGCCACCCAATAAGGGTAATCCAGTGAGATCCAAAGCGAAATTCCGCAGTATTAATCCACAGGAAATGCAAGTGTAGGCGTGTTGTCGACTAATAAAACCTGTTCAGCTTCTGCCTAAGATTTGTGAAATGTGACTGGCAAAATTAATCGTCTGATTTCTTCCACTTTCACTCAGGAGCGAAAATCAGCCTTTAAACTGGAAAGAAATAATGATTCGTGATAATTATCAATCTGAAAACATTTTTACTGTGATAACATCTTTGGCCATATTGGCCAGCCCTACTTGTACAACAGAATGATTTGTGGCTGTTTGACCCGGGTTCTCTTCTGTAAGGTGACTTTCCTATGAGTGTGTTTCTGTGCACTTAGGGGACCGTGTGACGGAAGCCGGTGATGTTCTCCTCCTGTGTGACATTAGCTCTCTGAAGATGTTAGCGTGGTGGTTAATGACCCACCTTGTGGTCACACCTTTTTTTTCCAAATATAATGTTTTGTATTTGTAATTAGTTTTCATAATTAAAGGACTCGGGCTTTACGCACGGTTGGTGTGGATGGAAAATTGTCATTTCACCCCCCCCCCAGAGTGTGCCGGGTAGCATTTTACACAATTATGAATTCTCTTCAGGCAGGTGTAGGTTAATCACATAATGCTTTAATTTCGGTTGAAAGCAGCACAGCAAGGGTTGGAACATAAGAACATAAGACAAACTTTTGTGTAGTACACTGTGTTCGTGTGTAATATCTTTGTGCACGTATGGATGCGTTTTATTGCCTTCGTCTGCTTGTCCCATTTGCGTGTACAGTGAACACGCCCTGAACACGGTTTTCTTCTGGTAACTGCATCATTCAGTGGATCCCAGTTTCACATGGTACTTTTTTTTTTTGTTCCCTCACAATATCCCACTGAGACGTGACCTGGATGCAGAAAGCGCCAGTAATAATGGAACCTCTGGGGTTTACGCTGGACAGCTGTTCTGGGTTTGGCCGTCAGCCCACAGTAGTAAGGTTGGATGTTGCTGAGAATTCGCTTTCTTTCACGCCCGGGAACGGCGTCCGCGCGGCACTGTGCGCCCCTGCCGCCGTCACGGGAGTCGGCCGGCATCTCCGGCACGCCCGCCCCCCCTGCGCTCTGGCTGATGTTTTTCTCCAAGACGCTCCATGAATGTCAATGTACTGCTGTCACACATGTGACGCATGTCCTGCAGATGAATGTTTTTCAAAGCGTGATGTTCCCTGCCACAGGAAAATCTGTTTGTAATAGCATTTTGGATACAGTGCATGGACAACAAAGGTTTTTGTTTAGGTCAAAATTGCCATTGACACGACCAGTATATCAGAATAGGGGTGTTTACATGACAGCAGTCATCCATATTTAAGCCCCTTCTGCTTAATTAGAGGACCTTGAAATTAATGCCAAACAGGTAGCAAGAGAAGTGAGATCTTTTATAACCGGTAATATAACAGGTAATATGGTCAAGTCTGTTCCGTTTTTTTTTCTTTCTTTTTTTTCTTTTAGCAGCGAAGTTTTGGATTCAGACAGCTCCAGACAGCCAGCTGTATTTCTCTAGAACCACAACTCTGCAAGATGTAGAGAATGCATTTTAATTGGCCCCAGTTGCACGCTTGAGTCACCCAGAGTATTATTTGATACACGAATAATTAGTCGAGTAATAGGATGGCACTATGAAACTGGCTTGCTGCTCTTACTGGGTCGCGCTGTTGGAGTCACCCGCGGGGGGCCGTCGCTTGCGGGGGGGGGGGGTCGTCGCTTGTGGGGCAGCCATCGCCGCAGCATCTTCTACCTAGGCCTGCTGGCTGATGAAACACCGCCTGAGGAGCCTCCATATGCTGCCATTTAGCTGTGCTTCTTAAACTGAGGCCCTTGGAGGATATCGGCCTTATGAAAAATGACCCATCGCTTTCGAAATGCTATGAAGCAGCTTAACCAGATGCAAAGTAACTGTGTTCACTGCACATCTGCAAAGGAGTGCAAGTTTCATCCTTAAGACTTTATCGTGAAAAGGAATTCCACCCAGAATTGTATATTAAAAAAAAAAGTTTATTTTATTCTCCTACAGTTTCCAAAGGAAATTGAATTCGATGTAATTTAAATGGAGAATTGTCCTATGATATCCATATAATTATCCACAAACTGACATCACTTCTGCTGGAAGTCTGGGGAGTGAAATTTGTGCTCTTCAGTTTAAATTGCTGATTTCAGTACCACAAGCATCTGCATATATTTATGGGTTTTGTAAGATAAATTGTTTGACGTGTTACAATCAACATTTCTGTAATGTTTAGTAGCCTGTGTTGGGTTGGCGCCCCACCCTGGGTGGTTCCCTGCCTTTTGCCCGTAGCCTCCGGGAAAGGACCAAGTTTTTGCTCCCACCGCAAGCCGGGAGGGTGTTTGGAGGGAGCAAAAACAGGGCTGACTGTGGCTTCCCAAGGACCAGACTGGGAATCGCTGTGCACTGAATGATGGACGTAAAGAGGGCAGCTGTACCGCTTTCCTGCTTAAACATAATTGGCCTTGTATGGAAATCTGCAGGCACTCTGAGATGATGCCCTGAATGCCTGAAACCTAATACAAACATGGTAAATACAGGCAGACCTTCACAATCCTGATCTAATCCCCTGTTGTTCATTTCTTCTGAAATGTTTATGCCTTATTAAATCAGTTGGGACACGCTGCCTCCAACGCAAGAAAAGACCAAAAATAATATTATCAGTAATGCGCTTTGAAGATGCATAGGTTTATGTTTTACTCCACCAGTTGCCCTGAAATTAAATAAGCTATTTGTGCTGCCGTGGCAACAGGAAGAAGTCAACCCTTTGTGCACATATGGTATTTGCGTTGTGTTGGACACATATTGGAATGACCAGTAAAAAGCGGGTGTGGTTAGCCTTCAACCTTACCAGGAATACAGCCCTGCTGCTGGTAAGGTCATAATCCCATAACTTTACTCCTCAAAGCCAGAGCATTTAAGTCATAACCAGCAGATCACGCAGTGGAGAAACAAGGGCTTGTAGAGAAACAAGGGCTTGACATTATTTTCAGTATTTAAGTGCCGTCCTTTCAGTTTGTCCACAAAAGTCTTGCTAAAGATAAAACTGTTGAACTGTGGTGTTTAATTCAAATCTGTGTAATACGGCAACATTCCTAAACAGTGTCCTTCAGATTCTTACTGAGCAGAAGTAATAAGGTATGTTTTTTAACAAAAGAAATTGTCTTGGCATGGTAAAGTATTCCTACGGGTAGTGCCCTTGTTAACTAGAGAATGTTTCTTTCTATTTTAATCTCTTGTTCGTATCTCACAGCTCTTTTTATTGCTTGTAAAATGATTCATGTTTTAATAAACACAAGCACTTTTAAATTTTTCATGTGTCTGATATGCCTCTCGCTTTATGTCGTACAGGCTTCATCGCAGCAGTTGAAATTCACAACATCGGACTCCTGTGATCGGATCAAGGATGAGTTCCAGTTCCTTCAAGCACAGTACCACAGGTGGGTGGTGAGTGAGCCCTGCCTTTCTGTGGAGTGCTGCTCTCTATGTGGCTTCTTCCTGGGCGCCGAAGCCAGGTGGGACTGATGAAACCATGAAACGCGCCTTGATGATCCTCGATTTACATGTTGTTACATTTATTATGGTGGTGTTGGTGGGCTTCAAACCACATGTGACCCTGACCAGGATATGCGATGGATGGATGGATGGATGTTGACTTGTTTCCTGTGTCTTCAGTGCATATAATAGGTTCAGTCAAAAACCAGAACCTTCAAATGGCACTATGTATATATATCCACCATGACCGCCTTATCTTAGGATTTTAGCCTTCATTGGAATTTAAATAACTAAAACGGACTCAGCGGTCTCCTCGTCATTCATCGCTGTTTCTTCAGAGAAGCATTTAATTGTTTCACTTTATCTGAAGTTGGGTCTTGCAGAGCTTTGCTGCCCCTTTATTACGGCGGTGCACGTGTGAACGGCGGGAGCGGTGTGTGCGGGAGCGGAGCGGGCGGGAGAGATTTTTCCTGCGGCACATGGGACCCGTCTTCCCGCCGTTCTCTGCCACTTCGCAGCTCGCTAAGGTTCCCCTTTGCGTTTAAGCTGCAGCGACCTGTCGAGGCCAACCATCATTACGAGGCCTGCTGGCGCGGTTCTGACACGGACCCGCAAAAGCCTGGCTCATAATTTAAGGATGTTTTCTCTTCCCCTCTTGGCCTCGCTGGCCTCTCACTCTCAGCAGCTGCTTCATGGTCTTATGAGAAGCCTACATCTAAACCCCCTTCAGTGAGCAGAAGATGCTCCTTTCTGCATCTTCTCCTCCTCCATTTTAATGTGGCCCATTCGGATGCTACCTCCAGCTGGTAGAATGAAATGCCTGAAACAGGACCTTGTACCAGCATTTTACTGTAGTAAATGGAAGGAATGGAATAACAAGAGCAAGTAAAAATATAGTGGAGGGACATTAGTGCTCGAAAGTCCGGGAGCCTGTTTCTGTGCCACGCAGTTGCGCCCCACGCTAGACACAGGTAATATTGCCGGAGCGGGCACAGGTTGGCATGGCAACAACAATGCATGCAGTCGGTGCTTCCAAAGCGAGGGAGCGATTATGAGGGGTCGGCAGACTGAGGGAACGTTCCGGGGCAGAGCTCAACCAGCACGCACACTTACGCTACAGCATCCTGCAGTATGTCCGACCGGGAAAATATTTGCTCAAGTTACGCTGATAGCCTACAGCTTATTTACCGGTAAGAGGATGGGAGACGTCTCAGGCCGGTCTTAAGTGCATCATTCATACATGAGTATAACTTCCATCCATCTTCCAGCTGCTTGCCGAGGAGAGGGCCTGCGGTTATTTATATTATTATGTTTATTGTGACCCTGTACAAGATAAGCAGCATGGAAGATGGATGAAAGGGTGCAATAATGTAAATAATAGAGAATTACAATATGTGCACATGAACAAACGCAGCCTTTCCAGTAGATCCACAGCCAGAATATTGAATATTAATGCCACCATTTTAGTGATAAATGGGAGAGTTCGCTGTGCATTGTTTCCTCTCCATTTGTTTTTAATAACCGCCTACTCGGGTAGGTCCACAGCGGGCTGGAGTCTCTGTGCGGGACCAGGCAGCGCGCCCAGGCTAAGGGCCGTCAGGGACATAAATGACCCGTTTGGACCTGGAGAAGTGTGAGCGGCAGAGGCGGAAGCAAGGCCGGACGTGGCCCGCCTGCGTAGGATGCGTTCGTGTGCTTTTGTTAAATGCAGTGTATATTCTTAAATGTCTATTGTCACCTTTGTCACCGTCATTAGAAAGCCAGAAAGAATGTTCAGTGACTTATCACCCTTCCTCCCCCCAGTCATTTCAGTTACTGCTCTCGTTCTGATTTTATGCAAAAGCACGGAATCTGGTCCTGGGTCTCCTTAATTTTTTTAAAGACAGAAATTGTTGTTAATTTTTTTTTTTTTTTTGAAAGGGTTGAGGTGAGGTTTTGCTGAGGTATACGGAACGCTTATCTGGACAGTTCTGTCAGTCGATAGACCTGGATTTCGAGATGACAGGCACCTGAGGATGTAAACATCGTTGTGTGATGCAGTGCGTGGGAGACGGGCAGGCAGGGAGGGCAGCGAATAGGCCCGCCCCTCTGCGGTGCCCCTCGCCCAGGGTCTGTCTCTGGCGGGATCGTAAGGCGCTTGGCGGATGAGACGTCCTTCAGTGCGGATTGGGCGCCTGGGGCCACATCTGACTGTGAATCTCTCCTCTCCTCACCTGCAGCTTAAAGCTGGAATGCGACAAGCTCGCCACTGAGAAGTCTGAGATGCAGCGCCATTACATAATGGTGGGTGTGAGGCGCCTGCTCCGGCGAGCTCTCTTTCTGGCTCCCTCTCCTCCCGTGTCTCCGTGCCTCTTTCCTCCTCCTGCTCCTCCTCCTGCGCCAGCCAGCCTCCTCTCTAATCTCATTGTCTCCGGTCGTGTTCATGCAGCCGCCTGACACTGCGCCTCTAATTGACCCGTCTGCAGGCTTAATCTCCCTTAATCTCAGCCACGTCGCACTTAAATCCATCAGACCCCCCCCCACAGGCCCCGCCCGCTGCCGCCCCTAATTGCCTATCGGGTTTGCACTCTGCCGGCTCGGAAATGGGGGCGGCCGTTTCTGGAGGCTGTAATTGCCTCGGGGACATGCCAATGCACTCCCACCCTGCGCCTCTTCTCTGGCTGTTTCTAACACCCCTCGTCCCACACACAGCGGCGGGGGGAGCCTGTTTTAGGAGACCCCGATCCGTGCATCAGAAAAATAGGAGAGATTTACAGCTGTGAGCAAAGTTTGTCTAAATTTCTGCATGGATGACTCCTAAAATGAGATCTAAACAATAATTATAATATTAATAAAACTCAATGATAATATTAACCAACACACAGCTGTGCAGATATAAGCTGCTATAGCGATTAGAGAACAGGGCTCGTTATGTTTGAAATCTGATTCCCTGCCCTTAACCATGTGTCCCTCATGTACTTCCAAGAATAATATCACAAATATGTATGAAACATGGAATAACCTATTGGAACTTATTCCTACAGTACTATGAAATGTCATACGGACTGAACATTGAGATGCACAAACAGGTAAGTCATTTTTAAGCTTGCATGTTTTCATGATGTCGGGGCAACAGTTAAGTCTCCAAGTGTGCTGATGTAATATCAGAATGAAGAGGTGTCGGTGTCGGACATGTCGGTTCGCTGTCAAGTGATAATTTGTGCCAGCAGCGTACAAGTGCCTGTTAGGCCAGTAGCAGTATAAACCTGTCCAGCAGAGGGCAGGAGACCTCCGGCTATGTCATGACAGGCTGGCGCCTGAGCCGACTGTCAGATACTGGGGGCCACAGCAAGGTACGCTGAGCGACATGTCCCCTGCGGGCTGCAGTCTGGCTTCTCGCTGCCGCAGCTGAGATGGCGAGCCTGTGCTGATTATCCATACTGCCCCCGTATCTGACATTTATGAAACACGGTGGGGGGGGAGGGGGGGCAGCCTATTGTGCAGAAGACAGGGTTGTGTCTTGGCACAGGGGAAAGAGAGAGAGAGAGAGAGAGAGAGAGGCAGCGGTGCAGGAAGGTGATTGCTGGTGGTTCAGCAATTTGCCGAATTCATACGTTTTACCCATAATCCTCTGCTGCAGCCGTTCACCCGCCAATCCCCATCCTTTCACGCCCCTTGTTTAAAAGTGGGCTTGTGCGACAGGAAGGCGCTGCAGTGCCATCTCTGCTCCTAACGACGGGTGGTTCATTACTGTGAGGGCTGCTCTCCTTGCTGCGTCTGACTGCATTTGCCCGTGTATTAGTGGGTAGCGTGGTGTTTAATTCAGTTGAATTCAATTTATTTTTCTATAACGCCTTTCATGGCAGAGTCATCCCAAGGCGCTTAACATTGATGTGTTGTGATACATGTGTAAGGGCAAGAGCTTGCAGCCTGAAGGTGGCTGGATCAGGGCCGAGGGGACACCGTCAACCCAAATGACTGCCTGGATATGTCTCCCTAGATAAAAGGCTGACTTGTCCCTTAGACAGTGGGTTAGCCGATCAGCTGAAATGTAATGTGCTGTCCTGTCTGGTGCAGGCGGAGATCGTGAAGAGACTGAACGCGATCTGTGCTCAGGTGCTTCCCTACCTGTCGCAAGAGGTAAGAGAGGCTGCAGAAGGCTCCACAGCCTGTGCTGTGTGTCGTGGCCTCTTGGGGGCAGCATTGCAATGAGTGTGTGTGTGTGTTTACATAGATCACATTTGAGGACCAAATTGTCCCCAAAGTGCAGTAAAACCTGAAATGTCCCTACTTTTGGGGACATCTTTTGAGGTCCCCATTTGGATAACCTCAGTTTTATAAAAATCTGTGAATGCATTCAAAAAAGTAAAAATGTCAAAAGTCTCATATTTAGTTTGGTTACTTATGGTTAGGGTTAGGGCTGGGTAGGGGCTAAGGTTGCCATGTTGGGATTAGGGTTTTTCCCATAGAAATGAATGGAGAGTCCCCACAAAAGTATAATTACAGACCCGTGTGTGTGGTTGTCAGTTAGCCGCTGATGTGAAATGCTTGCTTGCTGGCTCTTCACCGATTGTCCCTCCCCAACTCAGTCTGTGTGTATTCACATCCCCTCCCTCTGCTTCACCTCTGTCTCAGCATCAGCAGCAGGTACTGGGGGCCATCGAGAGAGCCAAGCAGGTCACTCCTCCGGAAATGAACTCCATCATCCGGGTACGCTACTCTGTCTCTCTCAAGCGGAGAGAGCTTCCTGGGGGGGGGGGGGGCATCCAGGCTGCAGCTGCAGTTCTGCTTGATTTTATTCGGCTCTTTATGCTGTTTTGTTGTTCTGGGTGCCGCTTCCTTTTCTGTGCGTACTGCTTAAAGCACGGCGGTTTGGCTCTACTGCGATAGTCCATCTCTGTACCTGGGGGGGGGTGATATTCCATCTGTATACCAGGGCGGTGATAGTTCATCTCTATTGCTGAGGTGGGGTGGGGGGATAGCCCATCTCTATTGGTTGCAGAGATAGTCCTTCTGTATTGCTGGGGGGGGGGGGCTTGGGTGTGTTCATGTTCCCTCCCCTCCTAAGTCGTGGCTTTGTGTCACCCGCAGCAGCAGCTCCAGGCCCACCAGCTCTCTCAGCTCCAGGGCCTGGCCCTCCCGATGACCCCCCTCCCGCTGGGCCTCAGCCAGCCCGGCCTGCCCCCTGTCACCTCCAGCTCTGGACTCTTCTCCCTCTCCAGCATCCTGGCCTCGCAGGCCCAGTTGGCTAAAGACGAGAAGGCCACCCGCGACGGGGCAGACGGCCACCGTGACGAAGACGGCGACAAGTCGGACTGATCCACAGCTGCCTGGCTTTGGGGGAGGGGGGGGGGCAGGGCTCTGCTCCCCCCCCCCCTCCTGCTCGCTGTCTCTCTGCTGCTGTCGTCTCCTGCTCACCTTTTCCTTTCTTTTAAATTTAATTTTTCCTTCAAATTTCATTTCTTGCTCGCATTTATACTTTTTTTTTCCGTTCAGCCGGCTACTCTGGGGACGCCCCCCCCCCCCGCCGCCGCCGCCAGCTGCATTAGCTTTGGCCTCCGCTGCTGGTTTTTAATTCTGATTGGCTGGCCTCCTCCCTGCACTTCCTTCCTGGTGCTGCTGTAGGCAGGACCTCCCTGCCTTAGCACATGTGGAGCCCATGCTTACAGCAGTAAGCCTAATAATGCATAATAATAAAGAATAGTGAATAAAACAGAAGGTTAATCACGCATCAGCCAATATTTTAAGAAAAGGGGTCAAATTAGCTTCATCTTTTAAAAGCTCCTGTATATTAGGTGTGTTCTTGGTTTAAGTGTTTTGGTTTGATCACAGCGCATTCAGGTACTCGCTCTCTTAACGTCTGCTTGTGACGTGAAGGAGAATCGGGCCTCCACTCCGGCTGTTTTGTAGGACACCCCTGACCCCCCGACCCGCTGGAGATTCAAATACAGAAGCTAACAAACCAGGGGGCTCAATTTGGCCGAGGCAGTTCAGTCGCCGACGTGCGTCTGATCAAAATATCCATAAGATGAAAAACACCTTTTAGCTGCATTTTACTGCCTCCTTTGTTTCTTTGTGTCGTTCCATCGTACTAAACTAACAAGAGACCCCAATGTTTTTACTTTAAAAGGATGGAAATTACTGTAGAGAGAGAGAGAGAGAGAAAGTTCAGCAGTGGTGTGAAAAATGACTGGATGCAACACTGTAAGTTTTGTCACAAAACAAGAAAAATCATAACACGTGATTATTTTTTTTGTATATATAAAGCACTTAAAGGTTTTCTTTCTGTTATGGAAATGGGGTGGGGGGTGAAGCACTTTGGCGCTGACCAAGGCAGAGGGGTTGTGGTGTCCTGGTAGGTGGGCATACTGCTATACTGTATAATTGTGTGTACGCACTTCTCCTCTGATTGATACACATTTCTCGCTATTTTGGTAAATCCATTTCTTACATGTGGGTGTGCACCACAGGCCTGCGTACTCACCGCTACGGCTCTGGGCTGGGGTATCAGTTTTCATCCCAACTTTGAAAAATCCTCTAACTTTCAGGAAAGGTTAATTTCCTGTCTAACTAGTTCTCCGTACATAAACATTCCACAAAATTCCACAACATGATTTTTTTTTAAACTGTCCCCAGTTACCATGGGAACATGCCTGAAAATACTGGATTTGTAGTAAAATGAAAGTCCATGTGATTTGCTTTATTTTATTGCAAGAATTGGCCTTATCTTGCCTTTCACTGAGTTTTGGTTTAATTCTTACAATCAGTTGAAGCATAGATTTGCCATTAGCTTTTTCTGTGTGTTTGGAGGATATTTGATATCTCATCCAGTCAACATGGACTGTAATTGCATGGTACTTTATATTTTCCATGTTAAGACTCATCATGGAAAGAAGATGGTACTAAGATCATGAGATGATTTACTACACGGAGGAAATAAGCACTATATTGCTTTGTGGTGCAAGATTTTCGTGAGACAGTATTCTTCATTCTTCAAAAAAATGATACTCTGTTCACAAGGACCCACAACGGGAGCGTTAATTTTTTTGTAGGACTGTAACAGCACCGGAACATATATATAAAACAATGACACGGACATTCCTTCTTCACTTCTGACATCCTGGTTCAAATTCCTTATAAGTATTCAGTATCTTAGGTGCAGTAATTTTGCATGTATTTAGAACTACAGAGAAATTGCCACGGTAAATGTTACGGTGACCTAGTTTTAAATTGGCCACTGTCTTATGTGTACATTTATTTGTGCGTGTATGAATGTGAACACGCTGTACCTGGTATGTGTGAGATTAGCCCGAATAATCAAACTAACTGCTAAGTTACCTTGGACAGGAATAACTGCATTCAGGTGTGGTCTCTGTGTAGAAGTGTAAGGCGGTGCCATTATTTAAATAGCAGAACACGAATCCCTACTAGAGTTGTGATTTACCTTTGTATTCTGAGTCGGTCGTGTCCCATCTGTGAGGTGTTAAAGTATTAAATGTATGAACTACAAAGAAAGCAGGACAATGTAAGACTCAGAGATATGAACGGTATCTACTGTACGTGTTGTGAAGAGGCATCTTATGTACTCAGATATACATATAAAGCAGAAGATTGTGTGCGTCCTGACAGCATCTGTAGTATCCGTTTTTATGAATGGATGTATTGTACTGCAGCATCACCGTGGTGCCGGAAAATGACGACGGCACCGAGGAGAACCTGCATTCTCTGCGTCCCTTTCTGGTTACCCCCACCCCCCCCATCCCCCCCCCCGCTTGCACATCCTCTCTTTTGATACCATTGCATAGATCTGCGTGAAGGCCATTCTCATTCTTTTTTAGTGATGTATGTAAGCTCTTTAACTCTGTACTTCTGCAAGTAATTATGTTTAGTGTTACAAAGACAACATGTCCATTTTAAAATGAGGTGTGGATACAACTTTTGAAACGGTTTGATAATGATTTAAGTGACTCGAAAGTTCTGCAGTAAGGAAATATTTATGGTGCCTTACAAATAAAACAGTGGAATCAACTTTTGCGTATGTGTGGTTTAAGGTCTCGAAATGTAGTGTTAAATGTGACAAAGTGGCATTTCTATTGCAGGATAAATTGGTGTGTGAAAGCTAAGAATTGGAGCTCATTTTGGAGATTTCCGTACTTTATACTGTTTGTTTTCCACAGATTCATTTTAAATCTTGAACACAAGTGAATGATGCTTGGGAAATTATTGGTGTCCAGATGTTTGACATCATGTTCCTGCTTGTGGCCTGTTTTTCACGGTCTTAACCTTGAAAGTATCGGCCATAGAACCTGGTGTGATCGTGTCACAGTCATTTCACACATTTATTTCATTCTCCACTTCTTCCATATTACATCAACAAATAAAAACAAATACACATCTAGATTGGCTTAAGCAGTTTGGAGACTAAGCCTCCACAGCATTGTTGAAGCCTTATCTGCGTAAATCAGTAAACCTTATTCTACGTGATGGAGAGCTCCCCAATTGCTGACTGGGTACCACATATTAATTAAGAAGTGCGAAAACGGTGATGTCGTGCACATTCGTATCTGATGTAATCGTTAATAAGGCAAACATGACATTAATGTATCCATCCATTTCCTAATTGTTTATCCAGTAGAGGACTGCAGTCTGGGGCAGGGGTGAGAAGGATGCTTGTCTGTTGTGGACATAGACACAGGAAAACACTGTAGGCTATTCCGTGACTCAGATTCACCTGATCGTGTGTCCAAGGACTGCAGGAGGAATCGCGCGCGACACAGAGAGATCGTACAAACTCCCCACACGACAGAGGCTTTGGATGTATGAGAGCGGGGTTGCCAGCTTGAGATCATTTAGTTTTGCAGAAATCCACCCTTTGTTAATAAAGTCGGCCTCCCCACACCCGTAGACACTCACCTCATTAACAATGTGGGGATTTCGTTTCTCAGATCTTAAATAAACATGAACGTGCTGAAATCGGTTGTTATTCCAGACGAGTCTTTGGCAGCGGACGCAGATTTCAAACGGCTCCTTTAGGGACCTGTAATGCTTTAAAGCAGGTAGGCTGAAGTGGCCTTTGAAGACAGACTATATCTAAATAGAATTTTGTTTAGAACTGTATGTCTACAGATGTTGTATACATAGTGCAAATGGATCACAGGAATAGGGTTAGAAATATTTACGAGGTAAAGACACTAAAAAAGCCTTACCATCCAGGGCCTTGTCCTACCTTGTTCTCTAGGGGAGTCGTTGCAGGTAAGATGGACGGATGTATAGGCAGCTTACAGGTTCAAAAACCACCAATAACCTGACAAATAAAGGCTACGCAAATTGGAAAACCTCGTCCTTCAGGGAGCTTCAAACTCAGCAAAAAACATGGAGTTCACATTGTTTCCACAGGAGGGGAGTATTGATTTAGGAACAACATAAGTAATCTTTCATTTGACGGTACACTTGTATTGACGATATGCACGTATACAGTATATGGGCAATCCAAGCGATGTTTTCTTTTCGGCATAATATGATTGAAGTCACGTTTTTGAAAGTGTGCCATGACACACCTCGACACCGTCCACATTACATCTCCAGCACACGCACACACAATATTTTGCGGCGAGTGACGTCCAGATGCCCTATTCTGGAATGGCGCCACCTGTGGTTTGGCTGTCGCACTCGCAGCGCTCACCACCCCTCTCCGCATCTCCACATCCGTCTGACGCTCCCTGTCCCTGGATCCGCGCCCGGTGGAGCAGCCCCCCCCCCCGGTTTCAGGTCCTGGCTCCTCTCGGCGGCGCTGGTGCGCTGCGGCTTTTCCGGTGATACGGCAGATTGTGCGTTTATGCCTCAGAAACCCTGCAAATTGTCTTGGATGAAGATGTCAGGCCCAGAACACCACAGCCGTCACGAGGGTGGAGGAGACACCGTCGCAGTACACAAAGGGCGCGGAGGAGAGGACACGGTGCGGTTCCGCCATCGACGTCCATCTCCCTCTTACTACACACAATGCTCTTTAATTTCTAACCAACGTCAAATGGGACTGAGTAGTGAGATGCTCCTTGATTAGGCATGATTGACTCATTCAGGGCCATTGCTGTTCCCCCCCCGCTCCCCATAATGGCTTGATTATAGAGACGTTCCCTTTGGTGGAGGCAATACACACTGTGCTGTTTTATTCCCAGGGAGCATGAGCTGTCAACCCCCCCGCCCCCTCTCCCCCTCCCGCGCTCGTCTCTCTCCACACTGCCTGTACTGCTCTCTTTTGTTCCAGCCACCCCCATGACAGTTTTCACCCCTGATGTGCAGCCCCTTCCTCTTTTCATTAGCCCCCATTTCCTTTCTGTGCTGCTCTTTCTGCATCAGCACACAATTGTGGAACGTGAAAGGATTGTACGGGCCACACCTGTTGATGGGACCCCCTTTTCAGGCTATGCATGACACATATGTGCTTGTATGTACCTGATAAACATCTCTCTCTCTCTCTCTCTCTCTCCAATTTGTAAAATCTGGAGCTTTTTTCATTTCATAGTGAATTTCATCAAGTTGATCTCAATGTTAGAGCCGGAGTTCTGTCGGGGAAACACTAGTAGGGGTTAGCTGTAAACAAGGGTTGTGGTTAATCCCTTTGAGTCAAATCAGGAGTCAGAATCCGCTTGTGTAGAATCCAAAAGTCAGTCTTTTATTGCATCCATAAGGGGTTACAACCAAAGCTGGGCAGTAGTGTGGCCCGTTGCATATTACGCTGATTTTTATACACTTTCCATATCTCTTATCGAGATATTCATCACAGCGGATGTTCCAGACATTATCCAATTACAATCACTGTGCTTCCCTTTCCGGGCCCAGAGTCTATCTTCTTATTAGGGTTCTAATGATTGCATTCTCTACTTGTGAAACAGTCCTATATGACATTCCATACAAGTAGATCCAGCCCTCAATGTAATCCACACTTTTCCTGTTCCACCTTCTAACTCAGCCAAAATGATATTCCTACACACTGTTCCTCAGCCAACAGCATACACCTGCGAGGCTATGGAACGACGGCATCTCTCTCTCCCTTGCAGCATCTGAACCCGTGGCAATACTGCCCTGGTTCTCAGCCCCCTGCTCACCACTTTCAGTGCAGGGTAGCTGATTTTTCCCCCCTCCCCTTCAACCTGTATCACCACCTCATTCACCAGCAATAGTATAATACATGCTTCCACGATGGCACCAGTGACATTTTGAAACTCCACGCCTCGCTGTGCCATCTGGCGTCCGCTGTCCTCCAGCTAGCTGCGAGCTTCCCAGTGCACGCCGCACTGCTGGCAGGCTTTCTGCGATTGGTGGGCAGGGCAGGAGAGATCAGAATAGGCGGAGATCTCCCTAATGGGGGTGTGTTTACGAAAAGCATGTTCCGTCCAGATCGTTATCATTTACTCATCCGGCTGCTACCGCTATCTAGCCAAGCCTTTGAAGTATGAAAACATCTCTGTCATGCTAGCACAATATCGCAGCACTACAAGGATTCATATTTCTACTAACTCAGATTAGTTCAATAATGGTACAGTGGTTACAATTCACAATAAAAAGAGTGATCGTGGAGTTGAGGACGATGTCTGGGCCACATGGTACATTATTCTGGTGACACGCTGTTCCTCCGCTGGTGACGGCTGTTCCTCCATCCCGGACAAGCTGTCTCCGCCACAAGACCGCGGCTGCTTCGGGAGTGACATGTGGTTGACCGACGGTAGCTGAGCCCCGCCGCTGCGGTCACTGCTCTCCAACTCCCGCGCCCTCTGAGGCCAGGCCGTGGGATGGTGTGTTGGCTGGCATCTCGACTCGCTCTGGTGACAACACTGTGGTTCTGGCAGTGAGCGCAGTGCACAGAGAGCGCCGACCGCCGCGGCCTCCAGTGTATCGTGTAATGGGCTTTAGACCACCGCAGAAAACGGCCGAGGCAATACTGGTGTCTCACAAAAGAGCAAGAGAGTGCTGGTGGCTGTGATTGGCCATAGGATTGGTAGAAGTACGATGGAGGGCGTCGGACTGGTTTCCTCCCCAGTCTATGCGCCTGATTTTAATGGAAAAAGCTAATAAATCTGGTTGCCTTCAGCCCTCTTCAATCCCAGCCCTGCTTGGTACAGCAGCATAAAACGCTCCACTTAAACAAACCAAATGCTGCTGCTCTGAAATACTGGAGAACTAACGTGCTAAGATGCTAGGCTAGGATAGAAGGGAAATATAGAGAAACATAGATTGAAAACATTACCGCTTAGGCTCCATGCTGTAAACATTGCCAGGTTGTTCCAACTATCCACCAGATGGTGTCATTTGGCCAGCTAACAACATTTCCCAGCGGTTCCCCTTCAATCTCACCCCTCCTCCACTTTGTTTGTCTGCTACCCTGTTTATTTTCCACCACATTTTATTTCTCTCGCTTTGTTTTAGGCAGCATGCAATATGTTAAGTAAGCGACTCAGATTATATGTTATTACTGGAAGGTAACATATGGATATTATTTTGCCATAGATCGCCTGACAAAAAGTGACTTTATATTCTGAAATTTCTTGTTGTGTGGTGTGTGGGTGTATGTGACTGGCGGGTCGGGGAGGTTAATGTTGTCAGTAATGGGCTGCAGTCCCAGATGGAGGTTTTTTAGCTGCTGAACTTAATTGGCATGACACAGCCCAGGCAGTGAGCCAGACCAGCCATTCCACAGCTGTAAAGGGGCAGAGAGAACGAAAGGCGGAGACGGAGGGACAGACGAAGAAAGCTACCCCACCCATGTTTACCGTTTGTGTCCCTACCTACCTGCTCCTCCGACTGACACGCCAAGGCCGGGTTCTGTAAAAGATTCTTAATCGTAAATAATTTATTGACGATAAATATATAATTTCGGAAATTCAGTGTAATCAATTATCGGCAGTCGTGAGAGTCTGGCGATTTTTAGATGGACTGTTTATAATCAAGAGTAATTTACTTTTCCTCCATGGAATATATGAGTCCAACACCCACGTTGACTGTTTCAAGAAGGCAGGCCTCAGTGACTGATACTTTGTGTCAGGTGATTGACATCTGGTGACTGAGAGCTAATAACTGATGCCTTCTCTGGGAAGTTTGATCTATGTGCACTAGCAAGGGAGTAACTTTAGGCTGAACATTGGGGGAGTTCAAGTCTCCACCCATTTTATGATTATTGAAGGTGGTATAATACCCACGCCCTTGTGATTTATGCCCATGCATACTAGACATTTAAGGCATAAGATGGTCTTTCTTCCATCAGTTGGACTCTTCTCAGATCTTCCTGAGATATTTTTATTCCAGATATATTATCTCCCCAATCTCTTTGATGGCCCCATCCTTGGCCTCGTTGTTGTATCTGCAATACCACCATTTTCTCAGAGCCCTCATTATGTGCTGTGAGATTTTATCGTTATAAAGCGACAAAACCTGTAGTTTAATTTGCCTCCTGCTATGTAAAGGTCCACTGACTAAGACTTTCATATCTGCTGTAATAACTCATTCCAGGTGACCTATCAGGATTTTTCCATCTGAGTTCCTTGATATTCCAGAACATGTAGTGAACGTGAGAAACCTACTCGCATCTCCCAAAGTGCTGATGCCTGGTGTTTCTTCAACTCACTACGATTATGTGCCTGTTCATTTTCGTCTGTGGCACCGTCATTACTCCACGTAATCGGCGCATAAGTTCTCGAAGTTTCCAAAAAGCCTTTTCTTTGAACCCGTGTAGCTGGTACATCTGACTTCTGCAAACTCACTGTTTTTGGGATTAGTGCCAGGTGATGGTGCAGTTAATTAATAACAGTCACCATTTGCATGGATTACATGTATTAGTACAATTACCTTTTATCTTTTGGTGTAACTGACAGACTTCCAGTTTAACATACATGCCAACATGTTATTGAAACTATATGAACAGGTAAGTGATGATTGTAATCAGGCACCAAATGCTTCTGTGAAGCATCACAAATCCCATTAATGACTGAGTATTTAAGGGTCATTTAACACATGTCTCTATGTTATCATTCACTAACCTGTCTGTGAAGCTCCAGGTCAGTTTGTTGACAGCAGCCTTGGGTCTCCTGACCACTCTGTGTCTTCCTCGCTCCTGTGTTAGATATCCTGCTAGACGCGTGTTCCTGTCCAGACCCTCACAGGTGCTCAGTGCAGTCGGAAGGCAGATTAGCTGAGATTTCAGCCTGTGTGACATTCTGGGTCAGCGTCACACATCTCTGTATATGTTGTGCATAGAAGCATTTATAAACTCTGTTTTCTGCTTGTCATGCTCCTGTATTTACACAAAACATTCACCTTGAGTGTTCAAATAAAAACAGGATGCAGTGTTTGGCTTTGTGAGTTAAAATGCATGTTGTATCATTAGTATTATAAGGTCAGCTCAGTGAGTAGCATGTGGCCTTAGATCTGTAGGATTTGGGTTCAAATCTCGACATTATTTTAACGATAGCGCATATTGTCAGATTCTTGTGTGACTCAGTAGGTTAGGACCCTGCCTGCGAGCGATAGATTGCTGCTTCAAATCCCATGGCTGGCAGATTGATGTGCAAGGCACTAAACCCCAATTTTGTCCAGGGGTGCTTCATGCTGACTGACCCTATACTATGGAATCCCCTCCACCCCCCCGCCACAAAAAAAAAACTTACTCTCACCTGTATATGTGTTTAGAGCAAGACAGGAGGGGTGAAAAGACAATTTCCCCACAGGCATGAATAAAGTATCTATTAAAGTATTATCTTTAAGTATAAGCTTGAGGCTCGGTAATTGTCTTGATACTGTTGACATGTATTTGATTATCTATATCATAATGAAGCAAAGCTAACCATATTGCTGTCTGCATTACAGCTCACACCAGGCAGCAGGTTGTATAGCGGTTTGCTGCTGCCTCATGCCTACAGTATCGGGGGTGTGAATGTTCTACCTGGATTGTGCGGGTTTCCTCCTGGAAACATGCAGTTAATTGGGGTCTCTAAAGACCCCATAGTGTGTGAAGGTCTGGCATTCCATCTAGGGTGTATTGCTGCCTTGTGCTCAATACTTCATGGGATTGACAGTGACCCTGTATTGGATGTGTGGAAGGGCATAACTTTGGGTTGAGCATTAGCGGAGTTGAGGTCTCCACCCATTTAAGGGGGTCCTGGGGGTTGTATTGGCTGGTTTTTATTATTAGAGGGGTTCCAATAATTTACGCCCATGGATAAGCCGTTAGAAGGAGTATTACTACAGCACACAGGGAAACTGCAGGACAGCCCGACTGAGCTGTCTTCCTGATGTGTAGCGCGACACATTACATATGAGGACGTGAGCAAGACAGCACGTCAGCTGCTAAAGACAGAGCAAAGCCCAGGAGCACTTTGTCCAGTTTTATTTTGGACTCACTTCCTGTGGCATCTTTCACCTCCCTGTCATTATGCAGCACGGCATCACACTGAAACACGGAGACCGACCCCAAAGCTCGCAACCCAACATCCTGTCAGCGGGACACATCTAATTAAGAGTTATAAAAGGCAATGAAACAGAATAAAGACAAGCAGTGGAAACTGGCATGAAACAAACAAGCTAATGCTTGCATTTGCTGTTCATTTAATTGAAATTAAGCAGTAATTTTTAATAGATACTACAATTTTGTTCAATCAACGTCTACATACTAACTTCCTCTTAATGTTTAGGGGGCACTTCTCTCCCCAAACTAGTACTGTCAAATATTATTATTATAAAAAATATTGATTAATATTATAAGACAATCGAACTACACAGGATAGCCAGGGCTGGCAATGGCCTGGGGCCCCCGAGATGGGGGGGGGGGGGATGGGTTCTCCGAGGGCCGCCAATTACATAGTACATTGCAACGACAAATCTGCATTATTTGCACATTCTGTTTTTCACAAAAGTGAAAATAAATGTCTTGTGTTTATTAAATTCTTTTTCTCGATATTATTAATTTACACTTCACATTAAAATAAAGGTAATAAATTTTACCGCGCTGGAGGAGGGGCAGTTGGAGGCCCCATTGAGTATTTTGCCTCAGGCCCCCAGAGTCCCTAGAATGCTTCTGACTATACAACAGCTGCAACAAGTGTGTTAAATTATATAAGAGACAAATACGTACTGTGGAGTGTGGCTGAAGGTAATGAGGTATGGTGGCGGAGGTGGGCGAGACACTCGTGTCAGGTGAACGGCCCATCTATCAGGGCGATCGATACACGCTGACAGCGGGACTTTGAGTGCGTGCAGCCAGCAACGCGTTCAAAGAGCAGCGCAGCGCTGGCAGCGCCGTCACGGGGGAGAGTAACTCGGTCTCTGCGGGGAAACGGGGGGGTCGCCGCACTTCTAATTTACAGTGACTGGGGACATCAAATGGACATCATAATCTAATGCACTAGGCAATTCTTCGTGTGTCTCATCTCACCGCACTGGACATGAAAGTCTGAAACTTGCCTGAAATAAGTTTCATATTTAGCTGCTGTAACACACATATAAATTTTGCCGATATGTATAAACAGGAGAATTTTAGTCTTTAATTTAAATGAACGCAGTGGAAATCTATCAGCTTGCGGGACTTGAGCGGTTGCAAAACAAATGTCACGGCAGGGTTTACCAAGCGTTGATGCTGTGAGTGAGTGACAAGGAAAGCCGAGAGCTTGTGTGTGTGTGTGTGTGTGTGTGTGTCGGGGGGGGGGAGCTTTAAAACAATTTGAACTTCACTGCCCACAATCCCCCCCGATATCACAACTGCCTCACCACCGCCTGCAGCTACTTATTGGCCACTATAGCCGCGATTGGTCAACTTCATCCTCTGATGTCAAGACCCAACGTGGGCTCGTCCGATTTCTATTGGCTGTAACATCTGTGTTTTTCCGACCAATAGGGTGGCGGTAGATACGTTGAAGCGGCGGTGGGCGTTTAAGGTGGCGCGGATAGTTACGCGCTTTGTGCCTGTTTTAGTCGTATAAGACTTGCTATTTTCTTACAAGGTGTCGATTTGTGGCTCTTTACTTTGTTAACATGTTGGCAAAGTTAAAAATGTAAAGTTTGACTGAGATAAAGCGGGGTAACCCGCTAATACGAAGAGTTTTTCACGTCGTAGGAAGAGTTCTCAATTAAACCACGTAATTTCTCTAGTACTATACACATAGCCAAAGCAGTAGTCGTAATTGACTTTGTGGATTTAAAGCATTTATAGTTTACCGATTTTTAATAATATTATTAATGTTCATGAGTGGTTCAATATACGAAACATTATGTTCTTCCATCTTGATATCGCTTCTCCTGATGAAGGTCGTGCTTTTACGGCACCTTTTTTTTTTTACTAAAAATGTTGTGCCTGTTTCTTCGTACAAGTAAACTATGTTCATTGTTCCACAGAGTACCGCACAAATAGGTGTGTTGCGGACGGTGAGCAGAGTCTCTCCCAGGATTAGCAGGTTTCTGTTCATTTAGGTATCTTCGCCCGCACACTGGACACAATGAAGACAACATTATTAATGGTCCCCATATAGTGAGGTATTGAATTCCGTGATTAAACTGAAATGTATTGTCGACTACCTGCTAGTTCTATTTCTTCTAATATAAGGCATATAATAATTCACTTAAATGATATTTGTAATACTTGAATGACACAACAAATAACACTATGACAATACGGTTCCCATAATAGGTAATTTTCCGCCATCGCACGTGAGGATTGAAGCTCTGCTGGATTATGTGGCCTGAGGACACAAAAATGACCTGAAGATGAATGGCGTGCAAGAGATGCCAATTAACAGAATAGATGTAGGACTTTGCCCTGCAGTGCACAAACATTATGGAGACATTTTTTTTTTTACATGGCTGGCTGATGTTGACTGGCGTAGTTCATAGCAAAACAAGAGATTGTTGTGTAGTTCTAAAAATACCACCAGAATTACTGTAAGGGTCCTGTTAACAGAAGGTCAATGGAAGTTGAGAAGCATTCACTGTTCATTTGAAATGCACTTTCCTTTTATACAAGGCTGATTTTTTTTAGCCTGCCCGTGTTTTGCCTCTTCATTTTCTTAACAGGGCATCAAGTTGTGGACATGGCAGACATTTTAATTGGGTGAATGAACAACAATGGAGAAAAACAGGAATAATAGTGACAAAGACTCCACCGTTACGGCTGAGGGTGTAATTAAGAGGTTAGCATGTGCCATTGTCCTGGCGGAACCAAAGGACTGGAACAGTCATTAGAGTTTGGATCAGCCAATAACACAGCTATTGTGGCTAGACCCAAACGAATATATTGTTCTGGAACATGCTCTATACAAATGGAATCAGATGTCTTCATTTTGCATTCTCTCTGGACCTGTTCCCATACTGTCCATCTCATTTATGCCACCAGATGCCCAGAAGAAAGACAAATATACTCATATTAAAATCTGACCATGCCCATCAACTGTATAAGCGTAACTGAAAATACACCAATGTATATTTAAACCTACATTCTCATGTTTTATGTTTATCAGATAAATATCATAAAAAGCTTTATTTATGATTAAAATGCTGAGCTTTATTTATAGAATAATCATTGGAAATGTTGGATTTATCTAGTATCTATAGCAGTAGTAATTCTGATGGATTGAATCCTTCCGCAGAGATTTAATGCCTTGCAATTGTGGGGTTTTTCAATTTTAATTACAGGTTAAAATTTGGAAATCTTGAACAGTATGTATATCTTGGGACTCTGGGTGTGGGGAGTTGCTAAATAAGATTGTGCTTTTTTGTGTCCTTTTCTCGGCTGTACTTTTGGGCCGTGAATATTTAGAGTAAATTTCAGTAGAGGCGGAATGAACAAAGCAAACTTCGTAGTGGGTGTCTCGCTCACTCGCTTTCTTCTGTCTCCTCAGATGGTGTCAGTATGCACAATGCACTGAGAGCGGACAGTCAAAGCGAGCGAACAGAGGAAGTCCCACTGCGGCCCTGAAGCCTGTCTCACTGCACTGCGCTCGTTATCGTAGTGAGATGCTGAGCAGGAGTTGTGAGAATAATTACCTGTCTAATGCTTGCAATTAGATGTCATCAATTAGTGCTACTCCTGACTTGAAATTATTGGGGTGGGAGGGAAAGGTAGGAGGTAGCGGAACAGCAAGTGTGATTTGGGATGGGAGAGAACCATGGGTGGGTTTGGAGTAGGGGGAGTACTTGGTCTTTTATGGGATAGAAATGTACAGAGCTGTATGGCCATTCACAGAAGTGCACTGTAACAAGGGGCAAAAGTGATGAAAAATCTTCTAGAATCTTGGAGATGCATATTGATTTGTAACTTCAATATGTTACATAAGTATGATCTGGGTGTGGAGGAAATGTAACATTAGTGAGAGAACCGTCCCCATAAAGGTTAAAGAAAATGACCTCCTAAGGCTTTTGTGGAAAATGTCAAACAGAAAGTTGTGTGACTTGGGTTTTTCTCCAGAACAAAGGGTCCGGCAAAATGCCTGGATGTCGTGGCGATCAACCCCTGACAGCGACACTGTCACTGCGGGGTGGGGCCGCTGGGTCCGGCGGGATTCACGCCTGGCGTATCAAGTTCAGCAGAGCTGCCGTCCTAAATAAACAGCCATTAGGGACGAGCAAACAGCGAGAGCCAGCTGGTCAGGCCGCCTCCGGAGAGGAAATGGGACAAAGCGCTTAAGTGCAAAGATTCCGTACATTCTATTTCCGAGGTATTTTGCGAATACCTAGGATGAACCTTCAGAAGACGTTCTACTACTTCAGATGTGCGTTTTTGTCTGCCTTTCACATAGACCCGTGGCTTTCAACTTGTGGTTGAAAACATCTACGGGTGTCTGTTAAAGAGTTTAATTTCACTCACGGATTTTCTGTGTCTTAATGTTCGTGTGTGTGTCATGTGCTTGTGCTCAATACCCCCGGACCTGATCGGAGCTGACAGACAGGCAGCCCCATGGCTGTCTCCGTCTCCGCGGCTCCACCTTAAGTGCAGCCGTAGCAGTGTTTGTGTTGGAGCCAACAGGCACAATATATTACAGTCTAGGGCTTGCTGCTGAAAAGCTTGCTGGATCTTCTAGTGACCTGCTGTTCTTTCCTGCTTTCCTGCATTTTTTCCCTTTTGGATTCAAATTAAAAACAGTTCTTGGTCTCTCTTTGCTTTTTTATTATTTTTTTTTTCCAGCAAACCCCGAAACCACCCCCCCCGCCAGCTTCACGCCCCCCCCCCTCCCTTAATGAGGAGGAGCGGTAGAAACAGAGAGGAGTAGGACTGTTGGTAAATTTTGGATGGAGGGACGTGTTTATGTTTGTGTCCTCTTGGTGGGGGTGGTGAAAGGCTAGGCGAGATGGGAGGGGGCACTTACTACTAATTCTCAAGTGTACTTTGCTGCCATGGTAATGTATGGGAACCCGGACTGACAGGCGGAAGACCGGGAACAAGAGTGTGACTTCGGTTTTCCGAAGACAGAAGGGAAGAGAGAGAGAGAGAGACAGAGAGGGAGAGAGAGAAAAAAGTGTATTCAAGAGGATCTGATTTACGATACCCTCGTTACACTTCTGTTCTGGAGTGACCCAGAAGAATCGGAGCTCCAGGTTCACAGCAGAGGATTTCCCCAAGGGTGGAAGTAAGGGGTTTGCTGGGTGGACTGGAGCTGGTCCTTCAGTGGACTCTGGCATCTCTTCTGCTTGGACCATGTACCCACAGGGACGACACCCGGTAAGCACACCCTCCGTACAGTCACCTACCAAAGAGTGAGATCTGCACAAAGAGTAACGAGAGATCACTCTGAGGGTGACGGAGTGTTAGCGGTGAACGGCTCGACTCTGAGTGTGATTACACCTGTTTGTCAGCCCTCTTTATCTTGCCCAGCATAAGCGATCAGCTCCTGCTCCAGTGTCGCTTTGACCAGCTGTTCTTGAAAGCCGGTTTCCAGTTATGTAGGTGGCTCTCTACAGCGCCTGTAGCTTGTGTTTGTGCTCAGAGTGCAGCAAAGGGCAGGATCTCACCTTCGCCGGAGCCTCCAGAGTCTCTGGTCTCGGGGGCGTGTAATCCAGAGGAGTGACGGGAAAATAGTTAGCCGCTAATGTTGTAGACGGGAGTTAATGGCCTGTACGTAATTAGCCTGTTTATCTGGTTGAAATGGATCACCGAGAAGTGTGAACTGTTTCACTGCCTCATGTTTTAGATGAGATTGAATTATAAAGTCTTGAATTTTGTAGTGCGCTAAGCCAGTCTTGAAAACTGTAGAAATTAGGCAGTTTCTAAGCAGCGCGAAAAAACTCACAATAGGCAGTAGAACAGTGTAACTGAGAAGCATGCCAGACGTACCTTTCTTCACGCAACATGCGAGTCTAATTCAGCTGGCATTCGTTAGCAGCATTTGCTAGTCTGGCTTCAGATAGATATTAAGGACGACCAGGTATAGAGTAAGTGGAATGTGTAATTTTCTGAAAAGAGGGAGTGTATAGAAGACCTGGAAAAACCTTTTCGAAAACATCCTTGTGTACAAATTATTGAGGTGTCACAACACTGTGTTTGATGCAGTTTGTGTGTGTGTGTGTGTGTGTGTGTGTGTCCCTGCGTGTGCGGTTCTTCACCTTTAACTCCTTGAGGTAATAGATTCAGGACCTGGCATTGAGTCCGTGTTTTGCCTGTGTCTATCATTATCCTGTTCTTGATATATCAAGCATAACTTCTGTCAAGCTCGAGTTAAATGTATAGCCTGAGGTGCATCTCTTATTAATGGTAAAGTCTGGCAATGTAAGATATTTTGCATAAAGGTACAAATGGCAGCGGACTTTTAACTCTGGGACCATGTGACTTGATTGGACAAAAATACATTGTTGGAAATAACAAGTCAGTAGATGTATGAAGCCGCATGGATGTCCTCGTTTTTCTGTGGTGCCTTCAGGAAAGGGTTAAGACTTGATTGCACGGCAAACAGCTGCAGGACTAGTAATTAGTTCCACTGGATTTTTGTGGTTAGCGTTATCTAAAACAGGGCCTGCGCACTGCAACGCTTTGCCAAAAACAATAACAATAAGGGGGGCCGTCGGGGGGGGGGGGGGAGTTGGTTGTGAATGCATTAAGTGCCACGCCTAGAGTTTAAACAGTTGCGAAATGCAAACTTACAATGGCCAATAAGCATCCCCAGACACTGGACCAACACTAGATGCTGCAGTAGAGGTTTGGAAAACCCTCAGTGTTTATTTAATCTCTGCTGTTTTACATGACCAGATGACTTGTCAGAGGCCATCTGACTTCATGGAAAATTACCACCAGACAACGGCTTTGTTAAAATGACGCCCCGGTCAGAGGAACTTCCAGCTGAAGTCCACGCGGATTTGCACACCGCGACTTTGCCGTGCGTTAAACAGGACCGACGGGGTCCTCTCAGAATCTGTTAGGGCTCCGCGAACATGAAGCTGTTGGGAAATCCTCGTGAGGATCATGAATCCCCCCGCTGCCCGCTGGCCTTCTTCCACGTCGGCACCAAGAGAGTGCGAGAGGAAGCGGGAGAGCGGCAGGAGATGAGGGGAGATTGGGAAGATCGGGAAGCAGGAAGGGGTGGGAAAGGACTAAATTAGGTGGAAAGGAGGGCAACGTAAAAGCTTCGGAAGGGGTTATACTCGAGGGCAGACCAAACTGGGGAAGAAGGCCGTGTTTCCGCAGAGTAGTCCTTGTCATTCCTGGTGATAGAATGCGTCTGGAGAGTGTTTATCTGAGCAGGAAGGAGCCCTGATCTGCTGGGGGTGCACTGGGAGAGGGGCTCTGGGATGGACTGGCTTAGGCTCTGCCTGTCAGAGAGCGTTTGATCTCCAAAAAGACTGCTGATGCAATTCCTCTCTCTCTCTCTCCTGCTCTCCCATATCACTTTAAGCCTGAGAACCACCAAAAATAAACAATAAAAAAATAATTAGTGCTGTGATGGCTATCAGCAACTCGGAGAAGCATGTGCAGAACGGCGGCTCTCTCTCGCTCGCTGTCACTTAGCGTGTGTGTGTCTGCTGTTTGTGTGTGTCGCTTGAGCGGCTGCTAATCCCCCAGGTGCCGTACGAGAGCGTCGGGCTCGCTGGGCCTGTGTGGACCTCCTTCCTCTTCTCATCTCCATGTGACACACCAGGTGAAGACAGCAGCTTTTTTGTAACTTAGCTCATTTTACTCTAAATCCCAAGATTTATATCAGAAAAGTGTGGCTGCTATACCGGGACTGACATTTACAGTGACAGAGAGCTTTCTATCTTCTGAGTTCACAAATTTCCCATTAACAAAGGGGGGGGGGGGGGTGTTGTGTGTTTTTGCGTGTACATGCCTCTGCATTTATGTCTAGTTCCTGTACAACACAACTCTCTCTCTGTAATTCTGGGCTTACTTGAGTGTGTGCTTTAGACGTGGAATTCCCTAAAGCTGCTACACTCCCCAAACTAAACTCTTCTGTGTCACTTTTCAGAACTTTTATAAAATATATCTTGAGAGTATATGTGACTATGGTTTGCGTCCGCCGCGGTGCCAATCCCCCGCTTTTTCCGGCAGTTTCTTTCCTACGAGAGGTTTCTCATTGCCGCCACAATGGACGGCCGCCATCGCAAACTGCCCTTCTTATTGGTGCCTGCTCGTGTGGTTACACTTTTGCTTGGTGGTCTGCGGTACGAGGGCTGAGGCCCGGAGAAGGCGGGGCTCTGTATCCCGTGTCTGTGGGGAGCTGGGGTCTGACCGCACGCGGATTGCGGTGTGGGATTTGGCATCATAATGGGGGGTGTTGACGGGTGGGATGGGAACCAGCGTGACCAGATCCCCCTACTATATTCCTATAATCCTCATCTCGTTATGCCCCTTTTAAAAAAACTCCTCTGGCGGATGATAATTTCACGGCACCCTGGCGTCCCATTGGCCAGCTTAGGTGATGTAACTGGAGCCCCATCCTTGTCCCCTGTCACTATTCTTTCTGAAAGTTGGCTCTCGCTGGTGATTGACAACATGATTGGTGCTTGCAGTTTTTGTTTTTTTTTCCCCCCCCATGCATTCTTTTCGGTCATCCTCCCCACAGATAATCCCTTACAAACATCCTGTGACCTGGTCCGGCTCGCCAAAATCACGAATCCCACGTGGCTTTGTATTATTTTCCTCCCTCGTAGATTAACTGGATCAGTTCGAGTTTCAGGACACCCCGTGCTGTCTAACCCTAAATACAAGTCTAGAGATGGTCCGTCGAGGTCTCTGGCACCTTTATATCGCTGGTGTGTTTGCTCCACCAAGGTGGAAACGCATTTAGAACATAGCTTTCAATATGAATGCATTGTAAAAGACGCAAATGAAATATATTTAATTTAGCAGCTTTATTAGTAGTTAAAGTACAAGCGTGATGCTGCCGCATTTATGAAATGTGTATTCCTGATGCCAAAATGTCCAACTCCAAGGAGAGTAAAATGAATCAGGCCAACACTCACACCCTAGGCAGTATGCAGTGTGAAAAAAAACACAAGCAAATGAAGTCTAGCTCTGAAATGCAGGCAACCGGTCGATTTTACCACTATTCTCAAATGAAGCGGGGGGGGATTCAATGTAGCGTGAATAAAGGTTAGTGGGGAGAAGGTGGCAAAGACCTCTGCGCCCCCCCCTCCCGTCACCCTAGTACTCTGAGCCAGTCCAGGCAGCTCTGAGCCTGCAGCTTAATTACTCGAAAGCCTGCGGAGTGTCTGACCTCCACCGTTAGCCTAATTGGAATTTAATTGAATTTTGCTTGTCTAGACTAATTAGGCTCCTACTGAAACCACCAGTCCTTTAACTGCACAGTGCTGAGCCAGGGAACCCTCAGCCTGTAGGGAGAGGGGGGTGCTGCAGTGCAGAGCTGCTGTATGTGTCAAAGGCCACTGGATGCTATGAGGGCTGTTGGATCATGCAGACATGAGAAATACAGGTCAGGGGGAAGAGCGATGGATTGGCAGGCAATGACAAAAAGTCAAGGGTAAGGAGGTAGTGGGATGAAGCAGTGTTTCCCCACCAGGTCTGTGGTGATCACCACAGTGCACGTTTTTGCTCCCTCCCAGCTCCCGGTCTGTGGGTCCCTGAGGACGGGGTTGGGAAACACTGGGCTAAAACACCAGAGATGGTCACCTGTGTGCCACGAACTGGACACCACATTTACAGAACAAGTTCAAAATTCAATTCATTTCAAAATTTAATTTATTCATTGACCTAGGCCTTGGCTCTCAAAGAATCACCCCGACATTAATAATTATCAGCAGGAATGTGTTTAATTCAGGTTGGTCTCAATAAGTACTGCTGCAAAAACATTTCTGAGCAAACCATTGATGCCCCACACATTTCAAATCTTAGATTAAGGGCATTGATGCTGTCGGAAGAATATCAGACTGACCCACAGTAAGTGTGGGGCTCCGTGTCGCTACAATTAACCGTGAAGTCGGATGGCGTCCTTGTGTCTGATCCTTGGAGCTGGGACTTCCGACGATCCGAATTTCATCCAAACATTCCTCAGCATGGAAAGAATTAACACCCCTCCCTTTGTTGTCATTGTCTATATGCCTCAGTGCATGATGACATTGGGGGAAAATAATTTAAAGTAATAGGAGTGAGTTATTTTCTTCCTCCACAGAGTGCCTGCTAGGCCTGGCTCGTAATGCCTGTAGGATACTTGTGTTTGAGTGCTTCAGTCCCATTTCTTTCTTTAGTGCCACTTCTCATTCTCTTAGCCTGTGCAAGTTCATAATTGCATAATCACTTAATTACAGCCTCCAATCGATTTCTGTCCGATGACCGGGGGCTGCCGCCGCATTAGTATGTGGGGCCTGTAGCCGTGGCTTAACTTTTCAAACTTAACAACAGAAATGCAGACAGAGAATGTCTGGTAACTGCCCCCCCCCCCCCACTTTTATCTCCTAAGGTCCCTCTGCAGCCTGGCCAGTCCTTCAAGTTCACTATCTTGGAGACACTGGACCGCATCAAGGAGGAGTTCCAGTTTCTGCAGGCGCAGTACCACAGGTAGGTCCAGTGGCTCCTGCAGCACTGGGACCCTCCAGCTTCACTGGCAGGTTATTGGTCTGTCTGGCTCCTTTTTACTGCCCCCATTGTATGGGATACAGCGACTGTGTGTTAGGGAATCACTCTTTAAGAAGGGTAATGAAGGACACTAAAGACTTAACAAAGTCTATTAATAAAATTATATCAAATGTTAATATAGTGTAATGCATATTAGTGGTTAATCTATCCATAACTGCTTATCCAGTGCAGAGTCCAGCAAGCAAAAGGCACGGAAAGACCCTGGATGGGATGTTCCCCCCCCCACCCCCCAATACACACACACACACAGCCCCAGGGGGAATGACACCACACTGATCCACCATGAAGACCCAGGTTCATATATATCTTTTTATAATACATATTATCCATCCATTTATCCATCATCCAAACGCTTATCCTGGTCACGGTTGCTGTGGGCCTGGAGCCTTAAAGTAAATATTAAATAATATTAAATATTAACACTTGCAGGACCACTGGCAGCCGCTGGTATTAAATCAGCATTTCCCCACAATGCCGCACCCTGTCCTCATCGCTGTATGCATTCTGAGACCTTTGTGTGCATTACAGACACAGCGTCACACGCTTGGTTGTAGAGTTCATTAGAGGACACATCCATTCTACATTCTTGCCCCCCCCTCCCCCCCCGAAGTAATCCACTACAGCAACAGAAGTCCAGACCCTTCTATAAGCAAAGGGAGAAAATCCTTATTTGTAATGAGGAAAAAACCTTTTAACACGAGATGGATAAATCCTTTGGGCAATAAGTAGTAACGTTTGTGGTAAATACCTCTGATGGCTGACCTGGAGGTCCTGGTGGTCTGGGCCCAGAGAGAGAGAGCAGATGCAGGTGGGACAGCGTGTGGGTCGTGTCATAATGAAGCAGGCCGTCTCTGCCGCGTGTCCCTCAGCCTGAAGCTGGAGTGCGAGAAGCTGGCGAGCGAGAAGACAGAAATGCAGCGGCACTACATCATGGTGAGTGCCGCGCTCGACGCGCGTGATCCAGCCCTTCGCAGGGACAGGCCATCTTCAGGGCGACTGTCCCAGACGGCTCCTAATACAGCTGTGGTTTGGCCTCTGATCAGGGCTGTCTTTACTACTATTAAATACGGGGGGGGGGGGGGGGGAAACTGGAATGCGTTACATCAGAGTGAGTGTTCTAAGAGACAGAGTGAGTATGAAAATAACAGATGCATTTGTATCTCTGCAGCCTCGGCTGATTTGTGTTCCTTAGGCGATGGGATACTTTATGTATTATGAGTCAACTGTAGTATACAAACAGACAGATCAGCCCAGAATAAAATGCAATTATCCCGCCTAATACCACACAGTTTAATATTAGCTGGCTAGATCAAAATACAGAAGCCAGCCAGATGTAGACTTATTTTGGGTTTTTGTAAATCATTAATTTTGCACTGTCTTGTCTACCTAGTGCAAACCAGCTTTCTTTGGTCATCATTAATAGTGTCCCAAGGGGGTCCCCTGTCCCCCCGATAATCAGAGAGGTGCAATTTGTGGCATTTGATCGACAGTTAAACCTACATCACGCATGATAACTGCCGTATTTGTTTAAAAAAAGACTTGGCAATCGAAGGCTGCTATTATGAGAGAACAGTACTGAAACTTTTATAGCCCAGTGATTTGGACCAAAGTTCAGTGCAGAATTTGGCTTGTCAATGGATTAGTTCACTGGATTCGTTTCTGTATTCCCTTGTACACAGCATGCTGCAGCTCGGACGAGATGCAGTGCTGACTGCATGTGCGTGGCGGGTGGGAGTCTGTACACGCATGAAGATGTATGTATGTGTGACGAAAGGGGGGGTAGCGCAGACACAGACACGTGAATAAAGTGTAAGGATGACTCACTGCTTTCCAGAGTGAAGATAACTCAGAGGAATATATTTAGTCACGTAGACCTGTTGTCTGCGCTAAGACTTGTTTCAACAGGCATTCCATTTATTGATTTAAAATTTTAAAATCCATTTTTCCTTTTTGCGTTAAAAACACAGCTACGGGATGTCCTTTCCTCTTCACGTTTGTGCGGATAATTTACGGTGGGACGGCGGTGGATTTGTAAACACGCGTGGGAATAATCGGGGGGGGGGGGGGGTGAGGCAGGCTGTTGGGTCTGTAGGAACGCCCGACTTGAGCGCGGTGTGGAGGGGGGGGGAAGCCATTTTGAGCATGTTGCACATTTCGTGTGTGAGCTGGGAGCTGGGTACCAGTGAGGAGACGCTTCAGATTCCGGTGAAACGGGGCATGAGTGGGCCGATACCGGGCGGGTACAGCTGGCGCTACATGCGGCTTCCCGTTCAAAGGCAATACACTGAGCTTATGGCGCGTTTGACACACACAGGTTGTATGATGCATAGGTGTGAGTATATCGGTGTTTGAAAGGATGTAGTGCTTAAGATGGGTTGGGGGGGGGGGGCGCAACACCGCGTGGTCACTCGCCCCTGACAGCCTGCGTCTTTGATGGGAACCTGCGGCGGGGGGGGGACAAGGGAAGGTTAGTTTAGGACTCTCAGCTCGTCTCTCCAATGCGTTTTGATGCCCCCCCACTGCCCCCCCTCACTCCAGCAACCTTGTCCTGAGCAATGAGGGAGGGGCAGGAGACCAGTTATGATAATAATTGCCCCGTGCCCCCCCTCCCCCAGTAAGCGTTAAGTTCCCATGACATACAACAGTGTGATTTAGGGGATTTTGAAAACATGAGCCAGATGCACAAAAGGATCGCATCTGTTTTCAGAGACTTAAACCCGTCACGGATAAGTCTGGGTTGTCTGCTGACATGTGAGTGCTGCTCAGATATTTTCAGAAATATTGCCTGGGTCGTTTACTCATTACTGAAAAGCATGCTGTTAAATTCTAATTCTTGGTATTTTAAAGATTATTCTAAAACAGTCTGTTTTAGTGACTGTGAGTTTACAATATGTGGTTTCGAAGGTCCACGACTAGAGGCGTTCTGGGAAAATGAGCACTAACATACCATGAGTACGCTGACGGACCCCCAACTGCAGCACTTAGTAGGTTTCTCTACTGTGAATGTAGCCTGTCTGTAGGACAACCCATAATTTAAAATATGGTGCCCGAAGTATGTTTTACCCATAGCAGACTTGATATGCTTCACCTGTAAAACCTACCAGTACATTGGCCCACATGGTAGATATACACATGTAACCACAGAATAATGTCAGTGTTTAAGAATGTAATTTTTAAAGTACATCAATAACTGTATATCTAATAACGTTCAACAATAAATACGGGCGTTCTCTTTCAAAGACGTCACCATGGTCCCTGGACAAACAGACCAGCTGCTGTTTACAGCTTCCCTGACCTCTGACCCCAGCCAGCCGGCTGCCCCCCCATTAGATAAACGATGACGGCAATAGCCTCTCCAGGTGGAGGGTGACTCACTAGGGGCAACGTACGCAAAAACGCTCAGTGGGTGAAAATGCAGTCGCAGTTCTGGATTAGAGAGAACAGTTAATGTTTCCATTAAACCTTTACAGCACACTGAGTATCTCCTGTCCTTCTAGATTTTGTTGTGTAGAAGATTTTACACATTTATGAATAGATGATTTGGGGACATTCTGAATATAGACATGGACTAAAGCCAGCAAATTGCATTGGTTCAATGGTAGAGCTTAAGAACCTGCTTCTCCAGCTTTGAAACACCTTGACAGACGACACACACACACACTTAGAGTCCCGTGGAAAAAGGAGAGCTCCGGAGACACAGTGTTGACGTGTCAGTGGGACAGCGCCCCCCGCTGTCATGGAGGTGGGCCAGGAGACATTTCCCTCACACTGAGCACTGAGACTGACAGGGCGAAACACACAAAACACAAAAGGGGAGTTTATGTGCTGTGCTGAGTGACAGCTGAAAGCGTGCAATGCCGAGATCGTATGACGTTGACTGACTTGATAACAGCATCTCCCACTGGCTGAGCAGGACCGCAACAGAATCTCTGCGTTGGCTGTTTAGCTAGATAGAGAAGGTTTAGTGACTCTCGCTGACGTTTGGCTACACCTTATAGCAGACACATACGCATATACAGGTAGTTTGATTTGCTTGTAGGGTTTGCTTTGTAACGCTTTTGGTGCAGCTAATTTTAAGTTTATAATGGAATATTATAGATCCGGCGTAAGATTTCTTGCGTGAGATTGAGAGTCTGAAAGCGTGAGTGTCACGCCAGATGTGTGAGTGTTGACAGCCCTGTTTTAGAGTATGTGCAACTTATTATCATATTACGCAGGTTTGATTTCCACATTGGAAGGGAACAGATCAGCGCCAACCCCACGCCCCTCTAAACAAACACAGGACTCCCACGGTATTGGTCAGGACACATCAATAGCGTCCAAAACCCAAATCTGTGCTTGATTATGACTAACATCAGTCCAAAAAAAACATCCCTAAAATCAGGTGTCCTTTAGTTGGGTTTGAGATATAAATTGTCCTTTGACCCTCACACCATACTTTCATTTACGTCGTCGATGGTTGAGAAACCCTTTCGATCCTGATCTGTGACGATGCCCACAGCTTCCTGATGGCCGCCTCTCTTTCATCGGTCAGCCAGATACTAACTCTTCAAGGGCCGCTCTGTATATAACAGCCTTTTCTCGTTGAAGCGCACTGCCGTCTTGCAGACAGAGCGCTGTGTATCCTGGCACGGCACAGCCGAGGAGCCCCTTCTCCTTTTCTCTGTCTATACATGTCTCTTCTTCTCTGTTTTTACTTTTTCTGAGCAGGTTGAATCGGCTGTTCCCTTTAATCGCGCGCTTGTTTGAGATCGCCCGGCTGAAAAAGGGCCCGTCTCACAAAAGATGTTTTATGTAGGATCGTATCCCTGCGGTTTTATACCCAGATTAAAGATGTAAATGGGAGGATGTTATTGAAAAATCTTGAACTTGGGTGGGGGCATGATGGTGGGGGGGGGTGGAAGTGTTGAGGCTCACAGAGAGAAACTAATGATTTGGATTGATAAAAAGAAAGGGGGAGGGCAGACAGAAGCAGAGGGGAGGAGGTCAGGGCTGGTTTGTGGGGGGGGGGGGGTGTTATGGTCCGTGTCCTCATTTCTCAGCACTTAATACTCATCACTTTTTTATTTCATCCTCAGTATGGGGCTGGTCATTTAAAGAAAATCGGCCCACATATTTCTAATTTACTGCCATGGATTATGAATTATGTATTCTGCACCTGCAGTCTCTGTGTGGCCATATGTATCACGACTGCGGCACAATGTAACAATATAACAATATGTTGCCACGGTGCTGTAATCATACATGACGTAGGATGGTAACTGATACAGGTATTGTCCACGGGTCAGCACAGGGGATTCAGGAGGACAGCTGGGCTTGTCAGCTCCTAAAAACAGCTACGATCAGCCCTACCCCTGCCTCTCTGCAAAGACAGACCCACGAGGGCTGCTTATGTTGTTAATATGTGCCACGCAAAGGCGTTCTGTGGATTTATACAACTGACACAGTGTGTGAATGTGGATTTATACAACTGACACAGTGTGTGAATGTGGAAAAGTGCACTGTGAATGTGGAGGAAAAGTGCACTGTGAATGTGGAAAACTGCACTGTGCCTGAGCTGCTTTAATGGCTTTTCCATATTTTTCCCCTCAGTACTACGAGATGTCCTACGGCCTGAATATTGAAATGCACAAACAGGTAAGATGCGCTTCTTACTCGGCGATCCAGCAGCTTCAGCTCTGTAATGGAGCCCGATGGCCGCTGTAGTACTGGCCGGTGTGTTAGGCTCGGACCTGCCACTGGCAGCGGTGCCCTGTGCGTGAGCCGTGGCTGACCCGCTCCAGCCAGCCTCCGCGCCACTCGCTCTGCACTACAGCGGGGCCGTCATCCAAGGTGACTTGCGGGCCCCTGAGATGTTGACGCATGCCGCCGTTGGCATGGCAGCAACCTGCATGGCACGGAAGTGAGCGGTGGACTGGCTCTGGGGGGGGGGGGGGGGTACTGTCCCTCCCCTTGGGACTGAGATTGAAGGGGAACATGGTAGACTGGCGGCTGCCTCGTCACATAGCTGCCGGTGATTATGGCTAAATCTGTCCTGTGCTCGTCAGCTGTACATTATCTCTGTTTACCATCTTTGTGTTTACTTACTTTATAATGTTTGGAGAAATCCTGCTTTTTATTATTGATTTAGCTTTTGCCCTAATTTGAGTCTTCTTGAAGCGACTTCCACACATTGACCTGATTCTCACTATAAAGTTTTTTTTTTTTTTGTGGTACAAATGGGATCCAGGGATAGATCCTACTCAGAACAAGGGTGGGGATGCATGGTGATTTATTTAGTTTATTTTTTTTACTTTTTCTGGTAAGCAGTCAGGCCCTAACTGACAGCCCTAAAGAGGCACTATGCCTATCTGCTACACTGGTCTCTCCCTAGGTCACATGACCATCCAACACATGTGCCTAATCCTACCCGACCCGAAGTGCCGCTTTCTCCACTGATCTGTGGGCCACCCCCCCGTCCTCATTCAGATGGTCAGCAGTGGTATTTTGGCTGTCCAGATATATGTAAATGCCTGTTTATTTGGGATGAATATCTATAATGTAGTATTTACTATACTGGCTCAGTTTCAGCAGTGTGTTGTGACCTGAATCCCAGATCGTCTGTGGTTGTGAGCCATCCTGGGGCTGCGCCCCCACGCCTTCCCTCTCAACAAACCCATTTGCTTCCTAATAGGATTCGGTCTGCCCCCCCCTCTCCCCACCTCCTCCCATTTTTGTATTCCCGGCCGTATCTCGGTGAATTTAGCTATATTTCCTGCCATTTATTTAAGGAGCCAGATTAGGATGTGGGTGTTTATGTGGGGCAGCAGGAATGGTAGACTGGGGCGAGTGTGCCCGTGTTTGTGCCCGTGTTTGTGAACGTGTGTTACGGTGCCTTGCTGTCCCTCTTCGCCGGCGGTGATGACATCACCTTGGCTAAAAGCGATTACATCCTGTGTAGTTTGTCTTTAAGCATAATGAGCTCGTTATCCATTTGCCACCTGTGTGGGGACATGCGACTGTGCACGTTCCCACTAGTAAGTAGCTAAGTGCACGAAAAGATCTGTGAACTTTCAGTTTCTATTCGGTACGTACTGCTGAAAAAGACTGTTGTGTGTCTTATGGATTTATTCTTTTGATGCTGCCCAGTCCGTTAGGATGATTTGGTGTGTGGAGTGAGGAGATAAAACCCTATTGATTTAGAGTTGGGGTCTCCACACCCCGATGCATGGACCTAGTACCAGTCCATGAATTTTTTGTGCAATGTAAACCGGTCTGTGAAAATGAAAAGGTTGGGAACCCCTACTTTAGAGGCAATAAGGGACGTTGTTAAAAATATCCCTGATGGGGGGATTAGGGCTGAATTTCGGATGCGAGGCTCCATTTTTGGAGACGCTCTGTAAAGGAGCCCCTTTTTGTCTCTGTTCAGGCGCCCGCTCCTCATTTCTGTGTGCGGCTGTTATAAATCGATGCGTGTGGCTTTTTTCTGTGTGCCGTAGCGTTTAGCTCCTGCTAGCTTTCTCTGTCCGCGTTTTGGGTATTGAATGTGGGATTTGTCTGCACACGTGTTTGCAGAGAGAGGCTTCGCTTGTGTGGGGGACGTGCCCGCATGCGGCTTTGTGTCTCTGTGCATCCTGCACCCTGTGTGCCTAATGGCTTTGTGTGTGTGTGTGTTTGTACATGAGAGAGATGGAGCGTGTGTTTCTGCATTCGTCTGCTGGTGCTTTCGTGTATTTTGTCTCCTCTCCTTTCCTTCCTCGTCTCCCGAACCGTGAGGCCATCAATCAGATGAGGAAGGGTGGGTGACTGGTCGGGTGCCAGGGAGAAGAGGCTGGCGCACTGCCTAGAGAGACCGGGGGGGGGGGGGGGGGGGGGCAGGCAATCGAGGAAGGGAGAATGTGGGAGGATGAAAGGAGAGCAATAGATTTCTGGGCTGTTACTGAATACCCCTGGGCCTGTGACCACAATCGCTGAGTGATTAGGCCATCACTCGTTGCAAATATTTGCCTTTAAATGTTTGTGGAGAGAGGGAGGCAGCTCCATTAGCCTGCCGGTGGAAAAGCGATAAGCATTAGCACAGAGCCCGGGCTCTCTGCTGCCAGCACCGGGATGGGAAGAGCGTAGGGGCTCTGCACACACTCCCCCGTGGCCGCGGCCAGGTGTCTGCCCCCCACCACCCCACAGCAGCCCCCCACCACCCCACAGCAGCCCCCCGACCCTCCGCCTGGTCCGCGGCATCGCCTGTGCCCGATCGGTGAGGGTTACCCGGAAATAAATGAGCCACTAACTACTCTTATCGTTAGCGAATGCTAATGCTATCATTAGTTACCATCCCAGTGGCCGAAACATTCACGTTACGTTAAGTTTCGATTCATTGCAAATAGAAAGTGCCCCTAAATAGAGTTTAATTAAAAATTTTGAAATGAGATATTCCTGCAGACATTTAATCAGCCCACATTTAATGTGTTGTTGCCAGACATGGGACTATTACTTTTTTTATTTATAAAAAATTAATTTTATTTATAATATCGTTGTTAAATTGTAGGATAGCCAGTCAGGAAGGTGGGATTCCTGTGCGTGCCGGTTTGGGCTATAGTGTCGAGCTCCGTTCCTTGGATGATCCCTTAAACATGTCTTCCATATCATTATACCGGTGATTTTCCAGACCTATCGCTACTCTCAAGGTTACCTGAAAATGTCTTCTTGTCTTAGCGATATTTCGTCCGGTTTGAGAGTAATTGATTTAATGAACGCTTACCCAGGCAAACTGTGTCCTGCATATTTTTAGTTTGTTCTTGGGAGAGGGACCTTGGGCACCGGAGGGAGGACGGATGGGATTTTGTGGTCTGTGCCTGTGCTGTTTTGCCATTTTGAAGGTGACGAGCACCGAAACACGCCGCGGTGTTTGCCGTCCACAGCCCGGCGTCTTATATGGTAATGTGCCAACACCAGATCCACAGCAGCTGGGATTCAGAGCCACATAATGAGAGGAATCTGCTCGGGGCGGCACTGGGAGCGACACTCAGGTCTCACCCTGCTGTCCGTACCCCTCACCCAGGGTGCGTGAGGGCAGGGGGCGAGTCTAGGATTTTTTTTAAGAGGGAGAAGGGACACAAGAGGAGCCGTGATTCATACAGAGAGGGCAATCTTATCATTAACCAATGATATGTGTTGAACTGGTGAATGACAGGAGAAGGGGTGCTCCGAGGGCCAATCAGCTGGAGCCAGAGCTGGAGATGGCCCCGCCCATATAAACACACACCCTTACGTGATGGAGAGGGGTGGATCGAGGTGAGGCAGAGCTGCGAGAAGAAGGGAGGGACATAGAGGAAGGAGGGAAAGACAGACTTTCACGTGAGAGAATGGACAGCAGAGAGGGAGAGAGAGGATGCGATGTGTTCAGGCATCAACAGAGAGCGTTCTGTGTACGCAGGCAGCCAGTGGAAGAAAAGGTCATTCATTCTCCAATACAGTAGTTTGTACCGTCTCACAGTGTGAAACTCAGATGCCTAATAGTGCAGATGGTGCACAAAGCCTCTTCCAGTACCAGCCCCTTTATTCCCAGTACTGCCCCTGTGTTGGTTTCGGGGGGGTGGGAGAGGGTAAGCGAGACGGTCGCTCACCAGTATGCTGTGTCCTGTCTTACAGGCCGAGATCGTGAAGCGCCTCAGCGCCATCTGTGCCCAGATCATCCCCTTCCTGTCTCAGGAGGTGGGTACTCGTCGTCGCCGGGGGTTACCGGCTCCGCCTCCCGCCGGGTGGTAGCAGATACACCCCGAATGCGGCTCCCGCTCAGGAGAGAGGAGTGCGGCTCCTCTCCAGCTCAAAGGTTTCTGTCGGAAGGGACCCGCCTGGATCTGTCAGTGTCTTAAGCTTTAAACTGGATGTCGGCTCGGCCCTCCGAGTCCCTCATTAAAAGTTCTGACAGCAAAGGCTCTGCTTGCCAATGTTCCTCGGCGATTATGCACGTTCTGACGGGGAGTCTGTGAAGCGCGGCTCACTGCCGTGCTCAGCGGACTAATTAAGGCTAATAAACGAAGCCGCAGGGCTGTTTAAACGCCTCAGGGATGGAAAAAAAAGGGTTCTTTTGAGCGCGGGCATGCTAGTCTGGGATGGGGACTCCGTCACGGGGCCGCACCCCTCCCCCTCACCCTGAGGCCTGCCCCTTGCCCCTCCTGCTCCCCCAGCACCAACAGCAGGTGGTGCAGGCAGTGGAGAGGGCCAAACAGGTCACCATGGCGGAGCTCAACGCCATCATCGGGGTGAGTCGATTTTCGGACCCTGCCGCACCCCCATCCCCCCCCCCCCCCCCCCCCCCCCGCCGCCAAGCACACCTCCTCACCTGTCTCTGAGCATCTCGGCTGTAACCAGCACCCACAGAACCACCAGCTGATGTCACAGGAAAGGCCCAAAACAGCCCCCATTAACCCGCCTGAACCCTCTCACATTACCCCCCCCCCATTCTCTGTCTCACGGGGGTACAGCAGCAGCAGCTCCAGCACCTCTCACACCACTCCCCCGGCATTCCGCTCATCCCCCACCCATCGGGACTCTCCCTGGGGGGCGGCTCCGGGCTCCTGGCCCTCACTGGAGCCCTGTCCATGCCGCCGCACCTGGCCAGCAAGGAGGAGCGAAACCTGCTGGACCTGGAGCACATGAGAGGTAGCTGGCACCTGCAGTTTGCCCGCCGCTCTCCCTTTTATCCAGAGCTGGGTCATTCAGGTTCAGAGAATAAAAGTCCAGACCAACAGCTTGTTTCAAGCAACCAGTTGAGCATAAAGAGTCACAGAGCACTCAACTGGTTGCTTGAAACAACGTCTCAGTCTGGACTTTTACTCTCTGGACCTGAACTACTCACTTCTGCTTCTATGATTCAGTCACATTCAGATTCAGCCTCTTGCTGAAGAGGCCAACAGCACAAGGCCATTAACCGTGACTGGTGACCTTTGACCTTTCCCTTCACTGCCATGCGCTGTTCTGCTTCACTAACTGCTAATAAGCTGCTGTTTTCATTAATAGATAAATGAAATATAGGTAACTTTGTAACTGTTTTACTTTTACGCCTGTGTGTTTATTAGAAGATCTGATACACTCCTTAATGCTTGATGGTTTCGGTTCCCCGGTGAGGCAGGTCAGACTTCCAGTCCAGCGCACTGCTGTGTCTTATTCAGTCCCTCGGGTGTGTTGGCAAGAGAGCAGGGCCTGCAGTGACTCACCGGCCTGCAGTGACTTACTGGCCTGCAGTGACTCACCGAGCTGTGGGAACCCTGTTTATAGCGGCCTAGGAACAGCGTCGGGGAAAAAAAAAATTGCTGCTCTGCTTGTGTTTATTTATATTTTTTCCACAAGGACGGGATTGTTTTAGCCTGACCTTGTTATTTAGGGATCATTGTTAGTATTACCCTTATTGATGTCAGCCCCCTTTTCGTTTCAGAGGGAGTACCCAGTCGAGTGAGTATTAAGCGTGTGTGTATGTGTGTACGCATGCATGTGTCCATTCATCACATGTGTCTGTGCACCATTATGCATAATCAGTTGTGCATCTGAGACACCTGCAACACCCTGGGAAAGCACGCGGGAGTGAAAGTAACACTACATCCCCATTTTCAGCTGACTGGGAAAGAAAATGAGGGAGGGGGCGGGGATAGGGCAGTGGTGTGTGTCTAACAAGCCCCTTGATTGGCTTAAGCAGTAGTGTGTGTCTAACAAGCTCCCCAATTGGCTACAAACTGTGGCTCTGCTGTCTATCGGGGTGGGCGTGTGGCGGCAGGGGAATGGGCGTGCTTGTCCCCGCCACCATGCTCCACACGGTGTCCTTGGCCTGTACCAGGATCTCCCCAGGCTGCCTCACCAGAGTACGGCTTCCTGACACAGATACAGAGCAGCTGTCTCTCTGGCAACGGGGGCTCACAGGAAGGGGCGGGGGGGGCACCAAAATGGGAGAGAGGGAGACATTTTTACTCTTTCAGTGCTGCACAGTTTGTGTTGCACAGATGAGCGCACAGTGATATGCTGCTTTTTGGTTGCAAACAGCACGTTTTACCTGTATGGTAATGACAGGTACTAATTACTGATTCCTTCACACCAATTTATATACATTTACTTTTATTAGTAATTTAGTAACTTAAGTTAATCATAAACTGAAATGAAGGAAGGCAAAAAAAAATCTAGGCAAAGCAAGGAACACACAGGAGTAAGGAACAAACAGGAGTAAGGAACAAACAGGAGTAAGGAACAAACAGGAGTAAGGAACAAGCCTGGGGGAGTACAGGGTGTGTCACGAGCTTGTATGTTTGTACAAAATACCCCTGTCTTGCCCAAACCATGTTTACTGCCTGCCTGCCTGTCTGTCTCACATGACGTTATGGATGATCAGTCATGGAGTTAATATTTATTTATTTAATTTAGTTTAAACTCAAGGGATTTAAAAAGATGGTGGTTTTAACACAACTGAATCAAGGAGAAGTGTCATAATGTGTTATATATGACGTCTGTACTTGTGTTTTATAACTTCATGTCCAAAATGCAGCTGGGTCATTCAGCGCTAAGGCAGTCTGTGTTTGTGCTTGTCCTGGTTTCTCTGTCTGCGATCCTCAGAGTAAGTCCGTGTCCTCGACGGATAGCCAGCCACCAGAGGAGCGCCAGGGCCCCTCGGGGGGGTTCTCGTCTCAGGGCGGGGGCGACGGAAAGAGGAGGCGCTGTGAGGAGAAGGACACGCTTCCGTCGCACTATGTAGGTTCGATGCCATCTGACAGGGGTGGGATGTGATCACTGTGACCCCCCTGGTCAAAGATGGCAGGTTGCTTCAGTAGACAATACATTCTGTCCTGTTCTAACAAGGGAGATGCACTTTGGGCTGAAGTAATGTCTCACGAAAAGCTACAAAGTAGCGAATATGAAGATAATATTTATAGTAACATTTTTCCACTGCTTGCGCCTGTCTCCCTGACTGGCTTATTGATGCCACACTATTCTGTTCCATTTAAAAATGAGACATAGTTTCGTTCTGCTTTGCTATAAAATAGCACCTTCTCTAATAACATGGACCTGAGCGGGCAAAGTGAAATGAGGGGGTTATGTCATTGAATGGCGATGTCGATGAGACTTCCAGGCCGTGCTCGCATCAAAGGACTGTTGCCATGGACACTAAGTACCATTACTGTCACTCTTGTTTCCAGGGAGAGAAGGGGACCGTATAGATGTGTTGCACTGAGATTTGAACAATTAGACAGCATATAAGCTTGAGAGGATAATGAGGGCAGTGCAGGGAGGGCCACGGTTAAAGACAGGCCTGCGTAATGTGCATTCCCAGTGGGATGTTCAGCATATCGGAGAGTGTCTGATACGGCACTCGAACCCCTCTATCCCTGCCCTACAGGACAGCGAAGGGGAGAAGAGTGAAGAAAATTTGGTGGTGGACGTCTCCAACGAGGTGTGTTTCCCTGCCTCAGACCCCCGAGGTGTTAGATGAGTTATCGACCAAACCAAAAATTTCTAAAAGGTTCATTCGTCCCTTTTGACAAACTAAAACGATACAGGTTCCCTCCCTTTGCTGGTTATTCTGTCATTATTGAGTGCTTAATTTGAAAGGCTTATTAAACTATGGAAGGACTTAATAGCTGAATTTAGATTTCAATTGAGAGTACTATTTTTTTTACAGATACCTTAGAGTACAGAAGACTATTACAATCATTCTTGATTTTTCAATGAAAAATGTAATGAAACTTTATAATTCACTTTCATAATGTCGGACACCCTTCGCTGTGTCCTTATACCTTTAAAAGATAGATTGTTCTGCCTCTCTGTCAGGGGTGGAGTTGATTAGTGATCCAGTGTAGTAATGTGCAGCATGTCAGTGTAGTAATGTGCAGCATGTCAGTGTAGTAATGTGCAGCATGTCAGTGTAGTAATGTGCAGCATGTCAGATCTCCTACATGCTTTTCTCTGTCGGGATCAAGGAGCCCATCTCTCCAAGCGAAAGCCAAATGAACTCCCCCCATGGGAATGGGATTGACCGAGCCCCCACCCTCAGGAAAGAGCTGCCCAGGTCGCCCAGCCCCTCCGATGCCCCCTCCTCATCCCCCGTTTCCAGCCCCACACCAAACAAGACCAAGGATCCCCCGCAGGTGTGTGCATTTTTGGCCCCGTGTTTCGCTCCGGTCCCTCGCCTGCTGTAATGCAGTCTGCGTTCCGGAATCGAATCTGGCTCATTCTCTAAGTTAAGCATGACGCTGATTTGTCTCCCTCGGCTGTGTCAGTAGCACGTTACCCCATTAAAGATCCCTGACTCTAAACATCCCGAACTGAGCAGCCAGCCAGTAGCTGTCACCAGTTAGCTGCCAGTTCCTGTGTCCTGCCTGTTTCCCACCCAGGCTGAGAAGGCGCAGTCGCCCTGTTCGAAATCGAGCAGCCCCTCCCCTTCCCACCGCGACACCCTCACCCCGGCCCCCCCAGGTCCCAGCACATCCTGCTTGCGCCTGGTCAGCAAGGCGGCCTCGTCTGCCGACCCCCTCGGTGAGGATAACCCTTCGCTGTGCCCGCTTACCGCTCTCTTTCACACAGCCTTCTGTGTCTCCCCACCCAGAGCAGAGCAGAGGTCTGTGGTCCCCTTACGTCGCCAACACTGTTGTCCATGTTGTTGTTCTTGTCATCTTCCCATGAGGCTATATTTATTCAATTCCAAAAAAGCATACTGAAGGAGATCAACGCATTTTATTTGGAATGTTGAGTCACTGGGCACATTTGCGTCAAAGGCTTTCTTCAGCCTCACGCAGAAGCTCACTCACCCTGTTCTTCTGTTATTTTATTGCTTAGCCGATGCTATTTCCGAAGCCTTCCTCCCCATTCATATGGCTACATATTTTACTGCAGCAGTCTAGGTTAAGTGACCTGCTTAAGGGCTCAGAAGCACTGCTTTGGGGTCTCCTGGGCCCCCCACACCCCCCCCCCCGATCCTCTGCCCTTATGTTACTTTTTATGGTCTATCATGTTACTGCTGCTTAGTGCCAGTCTTTCATGCGTTGCCACCCCCTCTTCCTCTCCTCTAAATCTCAGCCTTTCTTCCTGTGATACAGAAAAAAGATGAAAGCGGACCGTAAGCCCGGGTGAAGCCGGAACGTTTCCGTGGCGCCGGTAGCTACTGACTGCGTGTTTCCTTCCGTGTGCCGCAGCTCTGCGCAGCTCCCTGTCTGCTGCCCCCAGCTCATACCTTGCCCACTTTGGCGTGGTGTCCCACACGGGGCTCAATGGAGAGCTCACCAGTCCAGGGGGATTTGGGGGAGCACTGACCTTGTCCCCACAGATCAGCGTGGGTTCCAGTCCGTACACACGCAGTCCGATGGTGAGAAGGCCGCCATTTGTCCTCCCCACATTGCCTTCTATGGTCCATCGTGTCTGTGTGGCTCGCTTAAGTGCTAAAGTTACATACATCTCTCTATACCACATTTAGAAGCATCATTGTTATGTTGGCCAGCATCCATTCTGCGAATGAGGAAAGTTGCTTCTTCGGAGTTCATAAAAGCATTTGTTACTTTTTCCCCCACAGACATACGAGTCACGCTCTCACCTCAGGCCCCCGGGGCTGTCCTCGTCACTGCCTGCAGCTACACTGGGCAAACCGTGAGTGTCTGTCCTTCTTTGAAAGACACAGGCTCTTTCTCAGGCTTGCAGCACTTTCACTTTCTTTTATTAAATTCCGCCACAGTCTCCTGACTGTGGAAATTCATCACAAGTAGCACTTTTCACGCTCCACGTTGCAGAGCTTTTGTCCGACGTGTGCACGCTACAGACAGCCTTTGTGGAAATGGTAATGACATGCAAGAGGCTGAATGCCCTCACACGTTTGCACTCTGATGTTCAAACAGCACAAATACTTGGGTTAGTGCCGCTGTGCCCAGGTGCTTATTTGTCAGTGTTAATATATTCAGCACTGGTGTAGTGTTAGTGTTAATTTGCCTGAGACATCGCTGCAGGATTTTTGTAGATGTTTCCCGTTCCTCCTCAGCGCCTACTCCTTCCATGTGAGCGCAGATGGGCAGATGCAGCCGGTCCCCTTCCCTCCGGACGCCCTGCTGGGCCCGGGCATCCCGCGCCACGCCCGGCAGATCCACACCCTGAACCACGGGGAGGTGGTCTGTGCCGTCACCATCAGCGCCTCCACGCGCAACGTCTACACCGGCGGCAAGGGCTGCGTGAAGGTGTGGGACATCAGCCAGCCGGGCAGCAAGAGCGCCATGGCCCAGTTGGACTGCCTGGTGAGGCCGACCTCCTACGACTGTTGCCACAGCATCCCGGGCTATGTAGCGCTCCTGTGGCGCCTCCCGGTGGAGGGGAGGAGGTTCTGCCCGCCCTCATCGCCGCACTGCTCTGTCTCCCATCCAGAACAGAGATAATTACATCCGGTCCTGTAAGCTGCTCCCCGACGGGCGCACCCTCATTGTCGGGGGGGAGGCCAGCACACTGTCCATCTGGGACTTGGCCACGCCCACCCCCCGCATCAAGGCCGAGCTGACGTCGTCGGCCCCCGCCTGCTACGCCCTGGCCATCAGCCCCGACAACAAGGTCTGCTTCTCCTGCTGCAGCGACGGCAACATCGTGGTCTGGGACCTGCACAACCAGACCCTCGTCAGGTAAACGCGAATGATCCCCACTGGGGGGCCGTGCTCTGAAGCCGTGTGTGCGAGCCGGTGCCGATCAGAACCTCATTAAGCCACTGACTGACGAGGATCTGGGCTCCCGCAGGCAGTTCCAGGGCCACACGGACGGGGCCAGCTGCATCGACATCTCTAACGACGGAACCAAGCTGTGGACGGGGGGGCTGGACAACACGGTGCGCTGCTGGGACCTGCGGGAGGGTCGGCAGCTGCAGCAGCATGACTTCACCTCCCAGGTAGAGTGGGGAGGGACCTGGGGAGCCACATAAAGGCCGGCCCACAGCGCCACCTGGGGGCAGATCCAGGAGGCGGGGAAAATGGCGGCCAGACTGGGACTAATGGCAGTAATTGTGGGGCATAATCAGCTATTACTGCGTGAGTCAGCAGCGGGCGGCTGGCACTCTGAGCATCAGCTGCATCACGCAGCCCCTGGACTCGTCGCTCTTTTCCCGTTACCGCCACAGACTGGCCCTTTCCTACTCCCAGTCAGCCTCCGCCGCAGACCTCAGCTCTCTGACCCTCTGTGCTCCTCTGCAGATCTTCTCCCTTGGATACTGTCCCATGGGCGAGTGGCTGGCCGTGGGCATGGAGAGCAGCAACGTGGAGGTTCTGCACGTCTCCAAGCCCGACAAGTACCAGCTGCACCTGCACGAGAGCTGCGTGCTCTCGCTGAAGTTCGCCTACTGCGGTACGACGACCCGACTCTGGCGTGCCCGTCTCTCGCCAACCGCCGGTGCTGGGTATCTTCCTTCTGCGTGCCAGTGTAACCAGACCCCCCTCCCTCTGTGCTGGTACTGTGGCAAAACATGCAATTCCATCTTTGCCGGCAGAAACAAGTAGTGCCCAGACGTGGTGGTTGACTTGAAATGCTGCTGTATTCATGGGCCAAGAAGCACTTGATTGTGTCTGTGGATCCCTGCACATGTATGACTGCGGATATTTACGGTGCCGTGATCCACTGTGAGCAAACCTGTGTGTTTCTGGGTGTCTCAGGCAAGTGGTTTGTGAGCACCGGGAAGGACAATCTGCTGAACGCCTGGAGGACTCCCTACGGAGCCAGCATATTCCAGGTGAGATATCGACCCCCCCTGACACCAGCTGGGTAACGTGGGGCTGAGAGGGAGCCTGCAGAGATGATCTGAGCCTTCACTATGGAGGGGGTCCCGTCAGATAGCTCTGCCACAGTGACCTCGAAGCGGCTGCCGCGCCGTACGACATCCGGAGGAAACGCCCAAGGCAGCCTGGTGTAACAAATCAATGAAGATTCATGATGATGCAAATAATTAAAAAATGATGAAACCTTAATTCATTAAGAGAAAGGGGGCGCTTGGAAATTGAGGGATGGGTGTGTACTCCTCAGGTGTTTGTGTGGAGGAGGATGGATGCGGGTCGTGTTGTGCGACACAGCTGTCTGGTGGGGGTCCGTAATGATGACGTCTCAGGTGTTTAGTGTGACCCTCGAGGTTCTGGCTAGAAGAGGAGCTACCAGCTTTGTTATCGAAATGCCAACTGCTTCTCGGTGGCCCTTCTGTGGGCTCTCCGCCCCCCCCCCCCCCCCCCTTATTTGCTTTCAACAGTCCCATCTGTAGCCCATCCCCCCCCCTCCACGCCCATTCTCGGCCTTTTGTCTCTGCATCCGTATCAGCACCGCCTCTTCTGGATCATTTAGCGACCGGCTGGCCTTGTTTTGTACACAGTGGTTGTTGCGATGAACGGCGGGCGGGGGATGGGGGGGGGGGATGCTGGGGGTGTAGCAAGATTTGTGTGGCAAGACGGGGAGACGGATGGTTGCCGGCTGGTCGCCGCACACGTGTCACCTGCACGTTCGCGTAGGTGAACGTCAGGATAAGCGGGCGTTCGGGGGGGGGGGGGGCTATCCACGCGTCTCTGTGTCTGAGGTAGTAGGAAATCGCCGTAGCGCCTGCTGTCAGCTGATGGCTATTACACTCCGCCCCCTTTCGCGGGCCGGCGGACGGGATTCACTCCCGAAGGCTTCAGAGGGCTGCTCCAGTCTCCATTAATTAATTTTAAATGTTTTTGAAACACAGAATCTGCTGCGTAATTTGTGCGTGATAAAAACGATAAACAGTGAGTTTAATCAGGTTTAAAACTAATGGAAATCAGTGCCGCGTCATTTTTCATAAAGACAGGTGTTCCGCGCGGAGCGTGACGCACTCCATCCCACAGGGTCCCAGGAAGGTAACCCTGCTGCTGCTTTTGTTTTCAGCTAATTAATGGCGATAATCTAAGGCTTACTGGGGAGAAGGTGCTCTGCAGCCGCTCCGACGTGCTTCATTTGTGCGCTTTTGCTCTCGTCCTGCGCTGCAGTCCAAGGAGTCCTCATCCGTCCTGAGCTGTGACGTCTCCCCGGACGACAAATTCATCGTGACCGGCTCTGGGGACAAGAAGGCGACAGTGTACGAGGTCGTCTACTGAGGCCCGTCGGGGGGGTCCCCGACCCCGACCCCGGCCCGCATCACCTGGCGGCCGGTAGGGGCAGAAATGCAGTGGGTAATTAGTCCAGTTTCCTGATTAAGTGCTCAGTGGGAGCGATCACCCCGAGGAGCGGCACAGCACTCAGGGGCCCGAGCGGAGGAACTCCAATACCAGACAATCGATTCATTAGTCCGTCAGTCATGCGGTAATGAGGCAGTCTGCTGTCCCCAGAGCAGCCACATTCGCTTCTCACCCTTCATCCTATTAAGTATTAATATCCCATCTCCGTCTCCTTAAGACGCGCTTTATTTCTGCCTTTCGGAGTCGCCGCTTAATGGGTGGAAGTCCCAGCAGGTTAAGCAAAATGACACCAGCCGCCAGTGTTCAGTTTAACCACGGCACTAACACATTTTTTTATGGCTGCTGGAAGCTATAAATGAGTCACGGCCTACAGACACGCACGATGTGATTAACATTCTTGTTTATACTCCCTGTGCCCTGAAAAACTCTAAATCACACAAAATGATATAATTTCATATATTTAGGAATCGCACAGTGCTTTTCAGGGAACTGGTAATGGCGTTAAACTGTTTATGGTGGTCAGCTAGTCTGTCAGGAACCTTGTAACATTCTGGAACAGGCCGGTAGCCAAGGCTGAAACACGCATCACTCGCCATGTTCTGTCCCTGCTGTTTCCGTTGGCCTTCCCGCTAATCTCTCGCCGATTCCCCAGCTTTGATCACTGAAGCGTTCAGCATCATATTACTGTTCTATGTGGTATAGTCAGTCTGTAATAGAGTGGAATGGGACTATGGCCGTATAAAGCAGGTCTTGTCATATGGCAAGAAAACCCGCAGTCTTATTTACGCCATGAGAAAGACTATATCCATACCCTCTGCTTACGCATTATGGGGGGTGGGGGGGCTTGTTGCTTGCAGGCAGCCTGGGGAGGGTGTTACCAGTGTGATACCACTTTAAGAAGCCTGAATACCTATTACACCCACTAGCTGTCTAACTGCATTGCACTGCACTGCACTGCATTCCTAGGAGGTGGGGATGGTGGTGCACCGGTTAGCACTGGTGCCTCCCAACTCTGGGACCAGGGTTCAAGTCTCTACATGTGGAGTTTATACATTCCCCCCCCCCCCCCCCCCCCCCTCCTCCATCCAGCATGGGGTTTCCTCCAGCTTCCTCCCCCCACATCCAAAAACACACAAGGTTAATTGGAGTTACCAAATTGCTCATAGGTGTGCGAGTGCGCGTGCACTGCGATGGGCAGCCACCCCATCCTGCTTCGCTCCCTGTCTTGCTCCCATAGGCTGCACTCACCCCACACATAAACAGGATAAAGGATCAACAGGATAGTTACAGAAAGCAGATGGATGGATCCAGTTAGGTCTGCATTCACCATGCAGCACATCTCAGTTCAGGGTGTCATCTCAGCCACTGCAACAGATCTGACACAGATGCCACTGGTCACCCCAATATCCTCAGGCTCCACTGTAGTACACCCTCAAAGCCAAGGACCTTTCAGGTGCACTGTGTTATCCTCCCTGTTGCATTTCCCACGTGTTGTAAAAGAAAGTAAAGGCTTACATTGACCTTTTTACGTGCTTTCATCCCCCCTGCTTGAATGTATAACTTGAATATACAGTATAAGTATTAACTTTCCATGTGACTAATCATTTAGCTTAAGTGTTAACTGTAAATTTGTCAAATTAAACAGGTTTAAGTAACATTTGTTATGTAATTTGTTATCCCAACAATAGTTTCATTGGTACTGGTTATGTGTAAAGCTTTGAATCTACTTCTACAAAAATGAAATGTAAATAAAAATTCTCATTTAATATCCATTGTTCGCTATGAATGGATCGACAATTTCCACAATACCAGCACACATACAAAATTAGCTTTAATCGTTCCATTACACCACCTACAACTACAGTTTCCCAACTTTGCAAGACCCAACATTTCCAGCACTCATGCTGCCCCCCCCCCCCCCCCCAAAAAAAAAAAATATTTCACAAGCCCTGCATTCTTTGTATACAGAACATGGTTGTTGCACAGGAGGTGGGAGAGCATAAGTCTCATGCGCACCCCCACCCACCCTCCAAAAATCAATCCACAGGCTGACACAAACTTCTGGGAGCAAAAGGCCCAACCTGAGGCATGCTGCCACCTGGAAGCCCTAGGGGGGCAGCAGCGGGGGTGGGGGGGGTCAAAGCACTCAGCTCACCATGACAGACTCAGCAAGGTTCACAGGTGGCGTGAATCGCACAGCAGTTCCAAAGACTTCACACACAGGTACTGTTTTTCCAAAAAAAAAAAAAAAAAAAAAAAAAACAAACGCTGAAAACTGACTGAAGTTAGACTGAGATCTGCGTTCAGGTACACGGGTGACTTAAGCAGGGGCTCTTGCCTGCTGCCGGATGCTGTCCCCCTTAGGGACGCACGGGGCTGTCAAAGACCAGCGGAACCTTTGGAACTTTGTACTGAAAGACAAGATGCATCATCAGCTGTCCGGAGGCCCTACATGACAAAGGATCCAAAATCCAGCAGGGGGCTCCACCCAACTGTCTGCTCACTCCGTCTGCCGCCAGCTCAGGGTACCATGCTGCACTGCTGTTTAATTCAAAAAGGCTTGGGGGGGGGGGGGGGCGGGCATGAGGCAAGTTACCAAGGGCTGGTAAAATGTCAACAGCCAGTAGAAAACTTTAGATGATTCCTCATTTAGGGGAAAAAATTACCAAGGTTCAGACACCTGCTTCTGCTGTAAGTGGTTTTTTTTCCTGAAGCCACAAACATCTCAGCATCTTTCTTCTGACTGCATTCGGTCATCGTTTGTGCCGTTAAGTCGACCACTAATGCAAACCTGAATCCCACTACCGGCTATCTAATTAATGCCGTTAAGATGAGGTCAGCACAAGGAGACACTGACCGAAAGCAGCCCAGTAGGAGAAAGTCAACGGTGACTTTTAGAAGCGTCCACAGCCCTGGGGGTCCCGAGTTACACAAGCCCAAGTCACTTTGCTTGTGAAGAACATGTAGAGATTTATAAAAATAAAAAAAAAGTTTCAAAAAAGAAGAAAAAAACAAAAGCAAACATTCTTTGGAAGAATCACATTTCTGTAGCTAGACTGCTAGCTTTTTCTGAGCCTCAGCACAGCTCTGACTCCTGAAGATCCGATCTTCCCCTCAAATCCATTTAATAGGCAAGAAGAAGAAAAAAAAATACAGGTGTCCTTCTGGTTCAAAGCACCCCCCCCCCCCACTCCAGTCACTGATTGGCTGCTTGGTCCTCGCCACCACCCAAAAATCCAATCAGCACTGTCCTCAGTAGATGACTTCATACACGGTGGCCTTCTTGTCACCTGAGCCCGTGACAATAAACTGGTCGTCAGGAGAGATGTCGCAGCTGAGCACCGAAGATGACTCCTTTGACTGAGGAAGGAGAACGAGATACGAGGATCAGATGCTTCTGCTCACGTTTATCAACAGTAACTCAGTGTTTCCACAAAGCCTTACAGGGCCTTTATGCTCAAAGGTATCACAGCCCCTATGTGAGGTAAACTAAGGTAAATGTCTAATAATATATTAAGAAAATTAATTAACCTTATATTGCTGGTGAAATGCTTCATTTAAAGCATTTTAGTTCACACACACGCATATAAAATTACGCAGACACACACAAAAATTCACCAAAAATCTTTCTTGCACACCAAAAGAAGCCGTTGTCAGAATTAACAGCAAAACCACGGGTGTGGATTCAGAGTTGGGGGGGTACCTGGAAAATACTCGATCCATACGGTGTCCTCCAGGCATTCAGGAGGTTGTCTTTGCCCGTACTGACAAACCATTTACCTGCAAGCCAAAAGAGAGAGGGAAGGAGAGAGACAGAGTGAGAGAGTGAAAGAGAGAGAGCGAGAGCATGTGAGTCAGATGGGCAGTTGAATTCTGATGACAGGGGTGTGGATGACAGGCAGAGGGGAGCAGGCGGGGGCCAGGGGGCTCTGTGACGGCACCACGCTGACACGCGTGCAACAGCATTTTGGCTGCAGTCACCCTCCCACCGCTCCAGACGGAGAGTTTTGCATAATTAGCAGCAGGTATGTTTTTAAGGTTTTTTTTTTTTTTGTTTTTGTAAAGACAGATTCTCAGACGCAGGAGGGTGAGGGAGGAGAGCAGGGCTGCTCACCGCAGTAGGCGAACTTCAGCGAGAGCACGCAGCTCTCGTGCAGGTGCAGCTGGTACTTGTCGGGCTTGGAGACGTGCAGAACCTCCACGTTGCTGCTCTCCATGCCCACAGCCAGCCACTCGCCGGTGGGACAGTATCCAAGGGAGAAGATCTGCACCGAAACAAACGGGGGGTGGGGAGGGGGGTGGGGTCAATTATCTGGCTTTGTGGGTGAAGTGCTAAAAACAGACACAACCTCTGTTTCACTGGCAAGGATAACAGACATCGGCTATCATCATACGCTGCGAAATGCATTCACACGTCTCTCCATTCACAACTTTCTTCATAACCCCCCCAAACACCCTATTACACTGCTTCCTTCAATCAAAAGCACATTTTTTCCACTCTTCCATTTTTCTTTCATTTTCCGATACATTACACGCAAACGCACACAGAAACAGCAGCGCAAACAGCACCATTACATAATTATCCATCTGTACAGACAATGGCACATTACTAAAACTGACCAGGACCCCATGCTCCAATTCAAATGTTAAAGCCGCCCGCTGCTGACTCACGCAGTAATAGCTGATTATGCCCCACAATTACTGCCATTAGTCCCAGTCTGGCCGCCATTTTCCCGCCTCCTGGATCTGCCCCCAGGTGGCGCTGTGGGCCGGCCTTTATGTGGCTCCCCAGGTCCCTCCCCACTCTACCTGGGAGGTGAAGTCATGCTGCTGCAGCTGCCGACCCTCCCGCAGGTCCCAGCAGCGCACCGTGTTGTCCAGCCCCCCCGTCCACAGCTTGGTTCCGTCGTTAGAGATGTCGATGCAGCTGGCCCCGTCCGTGTGGCCCTGGAACTGCCTGCGGGAGCCCAGATCCTCGTCAGTCGGTGGCTTAATGAGGTTCTGATCGGCACCGGCTCGCACACACGGCTTTAGAGCACGGCCCCCCAGTGGGGATCACTCGCGTTTACCTGACGAGGGTCTGGTTGTGCAGGTCCCAGACCACGATGTTGCCGTCGCTGCAGCAGGAGAAGCAGACCTTGTTGTCGGGGCTGATGGCCAGGGCGTAGCAGGCGGGGGCCGACGACGTCAGCTCGGCCTTGATGCGTGGGGTGGGCGTGGCCAAGTCCCAGATGGACAGTGTGCTGGCCTCCCCCCCGACAATGAGGGTGCGCCCGTCGGGGAGCAGCTTACAGGACCGGATGTAATTATCTCTGTTCTGGATGGGAGACAGAGCAGCGTGGAGATGAGGGCGGGCAGAACCTCCTCCCCTCCACCGGGAGGCGCCATAGGAGCGCTACATAGCCCGGGATGCTGTGGCAACAGTCGTAGGAGGTCGGCCTCACCAGGCAGTCCAACTGGGCCATGGCGCTCTTGCTGCCCGGCTGGCTGATGTCCCACACCTTCACGCAGCCCTTGCCGCCGGTGTAGACGTTGCGCGTGGAGGCGCTGATGGTGACGGCACAGACCACCTCCCCGTGGTTCAGGGTGTGGATCTGCCGGGCGTGGCGCGGGATGCCCGGGCCCAGCAGGGCGTCCGGAGGGAAGGGGACCGGCTGCATCTGCCCATCTGCGCTCACATGGAAGGAGTAGGCGCTGGGGGGTAGAAAGGGGGTACCCAATAAGCTTAAGTACGACACATGACTACCAGAAATAAATATGGCCGACACAAAACCATTTATGGAAATTAATGCAAGTGACAAGGAGAGATGCACCGAGGAAGAGCACACTGAAGCACATTTACATGCAGCCAGTGGCAGACAGAAGCTTCCGGAAGATATGGGGGGGCAGTATCTGGCTGCCGGTCTTGCATAAAACCCAGCGGCTCGAGACGTAAACCTAAAGTGCGATGGGCATACCTGCCCCAAATCCCATTACCCCCTAGGGCGCTTTTCCACCGCACCAGATGCCGTACTTTTGGTACTTCAAGGTGTTGGTTTTCCACTGGCACCAAAAGAACTGGCACCGAATGACATCACAATTGAATTTTTGTATTTCTTTTTGTATTTTTGCAATAAATTTGAAAAATCGCTGCAGTGTATTATAGGGTTAGATGACGTGGGATATTTATACCAACATCGCATTTTATGCCCATGCAATTCTTACACTGCTAGTCAGATAGATTAAAATCAGGCTTTTTCTTACTTTCAATTCTGTACAGACATTATATCGCGGGGGATTAAAGTTTCACTAAAACATTTTTACTCTGTTACTGTCTTAGCAAAAAAACGTAGCAAGCTTTTTTTTAATTATTCCTTTTGCTCCTGTAATTATTCCTGTTATAGATTCAAATTTACCTCCGCTGCATTTGCATGAGCGCTGCTTGCGTTCTCAGAGACGATCATAATCATTTGCTTGCTGATTAAATCACTTGAAGACAGGTTTGTGAGAAATTTATGAACTCCTTTTAAGTTTTTTTTAAATACCTCAATATTTATTACAACAAAATCACATTATTATATTTACAGGACAAAAAATATATGACATCTAGTTTGGCACTATTGGTACTGGAATTTTTGGTGCTGGTTCTCAACCAGAAGTCAATGGAAAAGTACCTTTAATTACAAAATGTTTATAAAAACAAAGACAGTTTTGCAAAACTCTCTTATGCCACTTTCGCCTTTCGGAGACGGCGTCAAACTCAAGAGGCCGTGGGATTCAAAGAGAACATGGGGTAACGGGGGTTACAGAGACGGTGGACGGGGAGGGTGACTCACGGCTTTCCGGCAGCAGAGGCCTGCAAGCCCGCAGGCAGCCTCATGTGGGGGTGGGGGGAGTCGTATCCAACCTGCAAGACGGGAGATTTAACACCAGGCACCAGCAGAGAGCAACAAAGGATCAAATACCTCAGTACTTCCATTGAATTTCACGCCCACACGCCCAAAGCCAAATTCTTAGCCGGGCAGCCCCCCCCTTCCAGACGCTGCTCCCCCCTCCGCCGCCCCGCGGTCTCTCACCACAGGGGATCTCCCATAGCCAGCCGATGCCGCCCCATTGAGCTGCGGGGAGACCAGGTGCAGGCCGGCTCCATACGCGGCGGCCGCCGCCGCGGCGCTCATCTCCCCGTTCACGCCAGGAGGGGGCAGCCCAAACGCCCCGGAGGGATAGGCGGCGTGCACCGCCAGAGGGTTCCTCAGGCCCAGAGCTGGGAGGATGAAAAAGACCAGAGAGACGTTACCTCATCATCATCATCATCATCATCATCAGCAGCAAACATCAGAGCACAGCTACGACAATAGGGAGGATGACAGCCAATGGGAGGAAGGCAACTCAGCAAATTAATAATGAAAGGGGAACTTATCTGGCAACCAAGGAAATACCAAGTTGCTCAGAGGCAAAAAAAAAAAAAAAAAAAAAGCACTTCAAAGGAAATATGGTATCGACCGCACAGTGGGTCAAATCGGGGTATTCTCAGCAATCATGCTGAAAACAAAAACAGGAAAGTAAGAAGAGTTTAACTTTCAACAAAATGGGAATAGAAAAATCGCCAGTCTCCGTATGAAAGCCGGCAGCCACCCGAGCGTGGACCGCATTTCTCCTGTTTCCGTCACCCTCGCGGAAAGCAGTGGAGAGCAGCGGGAGCACGGAGGGACCAAAGCTGCCCAATAATGCCCGTTAGAGGCAGCTCCATCTGTCTAGCTAACGCGCCGCGCTCGGCGCCGCTAACGGGACTGAGGACACCGCGGACGTCCCTTTTCGGACTCGCACCGCCCTCCGCTGGCCAATCCGGCACACCGCGGCACTCAAACAGAATCGCCCCCGGTGAACGTGCCGCAGCCTGCTTGTTTACGGGCTGATACCACCAGCGCTCCAGACGTCTCACCAAGCGGGTCGACCGAAGGCTTCCCTGGAACCGGGCGGAACTGCGGGGGGGCACTGGGGCCTGGGGTGGATGATTCTGAGGGCATGGGGGTTCCCGGCTTCATCACAGGGGTGCTAGACTTCTCCCTCTGAGAAACAAGACAAAACAGATCCTTACACCATTTGCCGTGTAGCCAGATCACTCTGTTTGTTAGCTTGGTCATACTCACACAGCCCATCAAATAACTCTCTATGCTGCTGATTCTATGCCACAGTCTAGTGTTTTATAGCATAGCAGATGTGAATAAGGGATAGGGGGTCCCCTTATGTAAATACAATAATATAAATAATATAACAGCGGAATGTTAATTTAGGAAGTTCAAAGCCATTGATGGAGAAAGAGAGAAGCAGTCTGATGGCCTAAAGAATAGAAAAGAAAAATAGTTCCGGTGACCTCTACTAATTTTCAAAGAAACCCATACAGCAATTGTATATCACATCATTGTATATCACATCACATCAAATTCCACATCAAAAAGCAAACATTTTGTAGAAGGGCCAGCGCTCTGCTAAAATACGACTGAAATCCCCTTTATTAGGTGCTGCATTACAGGGTAGAGTCCTCTGTCTCCAGAAGCACGTTAAGGGTCGTTCGTTTAGAACAGCGCTGTTGTACCGAGCTGCTATTTTTTGCATTTGTGGCCTTTCCATTAGCGTTAACAAGTCTGGCCTTTCTCCTCTGAGCTCGGCTTTAACTAGATGTTTCTAGCCAATAACGTGTCCCAGACTGGATGTGTTTTGTCCATCACACCCTCCTCAGTGCAATCTGTGACAAAAATAAAAATAAAAAAAAATAAAAAAAATCACAGGACGACGGCCGTTTCTGAGATGCTAGAACCACCAATCACAGCACATTTAAAACCGCTTAGATCAGCCGTCTTAGCCAATCAGGAAGTGAACTCTGTGACCCCGTCTTGACGCTACACTGCTGCATGTATTCAGTTGCAGTCACACGATTCGCCGCTTGCAGGAGTAGGCTGTTCACATTACTAAGGGGTGTCCCGGGGGCGCCATAAGTGGGGGGTGGGGTCAGAGTTAGGACAATTCCAAAGGACCATGAATGACAGGGGCCCTAAACATTTTTTGAACATAACTAGACTGGTCTGGGTTGGGTTGGGGGGCTCAAAATCTGTGCCTAATAAACAGCAGCTGAGTGTATCGCAAACAGCTTGGTAACACAAAAAGGAGCCACATTTCTGAAAGGCACATAACCAGAGGTGGAAAGTTCAGGTCCAGAAACTACAAATCCAGACCAAGGTTTTGTTTCAACAAACCAGCTGAGTCACAGTCAGAGTACTCAGCTGGTTGGCTGCCACAAAACCATGGTCTGGATTTGCACTTTCTGGACCTGAACTTTCCACCTCTGCATATAATGACATTAATGGAGCGCGTGTGCTACTATTTGTGCAGCATACAGAGAGCGTGGCACCGTACTGGGGGGGGGTCTTTGCCACGGGAGGGTGAGGCCGCACTGCTGGAGGAGGCCAGAGACGTGGGGCTGGCCTGGGGTGGGATTTCCTTGCGGGAGGCAGGCAGCTTGTCCAGGCCGTTCTCCCGGGAGGAGTAGGACTGCACGCTGCGAGGGGACGAAGGATCCTGCGGGGACAGATCACGCTCAGACTGCCGGTAACCACGGCGACCTTAAAACGAAGTAACCAGAACCCGGCAAACGGAGTGGCCCAAACGCACCTCATCCACGACCAAATTATCATCACTCTTCTCAGCATCGCTGCCCTGGAAGACAGAGAGAGCAGAAGTGATGAGATGCACGATGCACGCGGCGGGGTCTCTCGGCGCCCCCTGCTGGCCGCCACACTCACATAGTCCGCCATTAACTCCTTCTCGTCTGCCTTCCTCTTCTTCCCGTTGCTGAGGTACTCGGATGGACGACCTTTATCCCCATTGGACAGCAAGCTCTGGGGGGCAGAGAAGCAGCAGATAAAATGCATAGTAAAAACCCATCAAATGTCTGTGTTAAATTATCATCTGTGAATCTGACAGCACTTTGGTGGGGGGGGGGACGACATCATGAAAATAAAAGCATTAGCACTTACGGGTCCTGCCTCACGATCTGTGCACACGGTTGGCATGGCAGCGCGGTGGCGTGGGAACCGAAAACAGGGGACAGACAGAGGTGGTAGAATTTCCTGTCAGTCAGGAACTGTAGGTCGGTACTCGTTCACCCAGCACAGACCATCTGTGAGACCCCACAGGCTACGAGCACTAACAGGAACAGGGGGAGCGTACGGTGACATCGGGGGGGGGGGGGCAAGGCTCAGCCGCCGCCCCACCCAGAGATGACTGGGATTAACGTCCAATCAGATCACCATGTCTGCTGTCAGCTAATCTAAAGAACGGAATCCATGGTGACGTGCCCATGGTGACGTGCCCATGGTGACGTGTCCATGGTGACGTGTCCATGGTGACGTGTGTGTACCTCTGTGGTGTTCTGCCGCCGCCGCCGCCACCGCAGCCAGGTGGGCCCTCTCGTCCTTGGCGGCCAGCTGGACCCCCAGCGCGCCGGACAGCGCCAGCAGCCCAGAGGTCCCGCCCAGGGCGAGGCCAGGGTGCTGCAGCGCTGAGGCGTGGGGGGGCATGGGCAGGCCCTGAGCGGCGTGCTGGGACAGGTGCTGCACCTGGAGCTGCTGCTGGAGGGGGGCGGCAGGAGAGAGAGAGCGCATTCAGACAGGTGGGCCCATCTGGATGAGCTAGGGGCTACGGGCTGGGGAGGCGGGCTGGAGGACGTCACTGCTCAGCTCGGCTTCTCCCACAGACCAAGACGCCTCTAAATCCTCAGACTGCCGAGACAAACACGTCAATCTGAAAGCACTGAGACAAACAGAAGCCATTAAGGGCATGAAATATACAGAAGCTGCAAGTCTGAGAGACTGAAGGCAAGGTGACAAGGCGAACTGAGAAAAGTGACAAAGTTCAGACAAAGCAATCCCCCCCCCCCCACTGTATTGGTACTGCGGGCAGTTCAGGTCCAGAGAGTCGAAGTCCAGACCATGTTCCATCCAGCCAGATGAGTGATCTGTGACTCTTTATACTCTACTGGTTGGTAGACACAAAATCACGCTCTGGACTTTTACTCTCTGGACCCGAACTGTCCACCTCTGGTGACCGCCTGGATTAAACCAGTCAGTGATATAGTACCAACCAAAACTACCAACAGCTGGCTTCAAAGCCAATTATCTCCCAAAACAAGCGAGCAGAGAGACTCCATTACAAACCACATAACACTTTGGAAAGATTATCATTATGTTACCCTTACATATTTTTTATAACCTTGTACAGTTCAAATAAAAACTCCTCAAAAACATATCCTCACAATTAGTTAGACCTTTCATTAAGGATTAATTTGAAACACCTGGTTATGATTACATAAAGCCATCCATCTTCCCTCCACATACCCAGTACAAGGTCTCAGAGGCTACACAAATGCTAATTGTATTTAAAATCATTCTCTTCAGAGTAATAAAACAATCCTGTTGAATGGTAATACTGAGAGCAGCACAAGCGGCCCAGCGGGGAATTGCTCTTCTCACTTATTTGGGAAAACTGAGGACAGCGGGTTGGGATTGAGGCGAGTGACCCCTTCTGTAAACACGGACCCAAAGCCCCCACGGGCCGCCGGCCACCACGGGACATGCTGCTCTGCTACCAATTCACAGGCATTTACAAATAAAAATGGCAAAGGAGGAGAAGGGCTTCATCAGAGCGGGAAAATATCATCCGACAGCAGTGAGTTAGAGAGGAAAGTATACAAACCAATCTCTCCACGTGCAATTAAACTGTCCTCATTCTAAGGCGTGCGCAAGGGGAGGGGCTTAGATACCCTGGCAGATTCGGGGTGGGGGGGGCAGCACTTTACAGGGGGCCTTGGATACGTAAAATACATTATATAAGGGAGGTGGGGGGGTGACATTATGTCAGGGGGTCCAGAATTCCTAACTATGCCCCTGCATACATGTCATAGCACTTTGTTATGACTGTGGCTGATTTATTGATGCCCCCCTCCCAGTTTTGCCCTATTCGCCCTCATACTGGGGGGGGGGGGCAGATGTCTGCAGCACGATTCCAGCTTTCTGTAGCATCGATTATATTATTTTACCGTGGATGGTTACCCTGTGTTCAGCCTCAATCTGATATACAGAGTGACACCCCCGCCCCCCCGTTGCCACTCGAAAGGAGTGGCCCAGGTCCCCCCCACTCCCCCTGTCTCGCTCTCCATCCCAGCACTCCCAGAGAACGAGCTGCACAGCCGCGACATCCCGGCCCAAAAAAGACAGAACGTGCGCAATAGCAAAGCTGAAGCGAGAGCAGACGGGGGGGGGGGGGGGGGGGGGGGGGAGGTGGGGGGGGGGGGGAAGAGTCCACGTACCCCTATGGAAGCATTCAAGTCCCCCATAGTCACCTGCTTGGCGCGTTCCATGGCCTGTATCACCTGCTGCTGGTGCTGGAGAAGAAAAACAAAAAAAAGAGAGACAGACGACCTCAATGAGAAATTAAGTTTTAAGGGACCTGTAGGACACGGCTTTTATGGGAGAGGAGTTTAGCTGTATGGCTCCTACCCATGATTCCCCTCACGCTATCACCCACAATCCCCCTCACGCTAATACCCACAATGCCGCTCACACTATCACCCACAATCCCCCTCACGCTAATACCCACAATGCCGCTCACGCTATTACCCACAATCCCCCTCACGCTATCACCCTCAATGCCGCTCACACTATTACCCACAATCCCCTTCACGCTAATACCCACAATGCCTCTCATACTATTACCCACAATTCCCCTCACGCTATTACCCACAATGCCCCCCACGCTATTACCCACAATGCTCCCCAGAGCTAACACACAGAGTGAATGGTCACGGTGTTTCAGTGTGACACCGCCTGCTATGGGCACAAGGTTCAAACATGGTGAACAGACACACACACCCTGACCCTACACGCACGCACACGCACACGCACACACACACACACACACACACACACACACACACACACACACACACACCACTAGGGGGCCTATGCCAGAGCAGATGTGCGCCTCGTTTTCATGTCACTCCTGTGGAGGGGGGCCCGGTGCTCACCTCCTGCGACAGGAATGGGACGAGCTGGGCGCAGATCACGTTCAGCCGCTTGGCGATCTCCGTCTGCAAGAGAGAGGGCCGTGTCACACGTGGGGGGCAAGTCCACATTGACCCCCGCCCCCCCCACACTCGCGGCCGAGCGCGCGCACAAACACAGGATGCCCCGCCTGCGCAGTGCACGGTAAATATTTCAGCGCCCTGCATCTGCTCTGCATGCAAATTCAGCACGAGGGGAGCAGGCAGGCCTGAAATATTTACGGCCAGCATCTGGTGTCGGCTTGGGGGGGGGAGTGGGGGGGCTAACCATGGGAGTCGGCCTCGCCCAGCCGAGCCAGCGATCCCCCCAGCATCAGAGCACCAATTAGGCTGACGGAGCACCCCATGCTGCATCAGACAGCCGGTCCGATGGCACCGTGCCCCCAGCACCACCCTGACTCAGCCACATGGTGGCGCCCGATCGAGATCGGGCCTCACGAGACAGCAGACGGTAAGTCGCAGCCCTCGGTTTACAAATGGGGGGGGGGCAGAGTTCCCCTCTCTGCCCAGGGGTTGCCGCTGTACACCTCTGCACCCCCCCCCCACACCACCCCGCCGCCCCCGTCCTCTTCACAGGAAAATATACCCTGATGCGCCCCCCCCCCCCTACCATTCCCACCCCTGTCAGCACTCTACAAAAAAAACATCAGCATCTTACCCTGAGAAACACAATGATTTCTTGTTAGAGAACACCAACTACCAAATTACATCCTCGGGAGAGCAGGAAGGATGGGGGGGGGGGAAGAGAAAGAGAGAGAGAGAGAGATACACAAAAAAGGAGTGTGGGAAAGTGGATAGTCAGAATAGTGGGACTAAGGAAACGATACACGATAAGAACGAGAAAGAAAACAAGGCCAGCAGTGGAGGGGGGGGGGGAGGGGTAAATTAGTAAGGTCATCTGCAGTGGGGGTCAAAACTGAATGAGCTGGGGGCTGAGGAGCCAGACACTCAAAGGCAGTGACCTGATCAGAAGTGACATTCAGCTCTGACTGCAGAGGGTGGGGGACCGGTGAGAGGTGACAGGAAGGCGGACATGGGGAAGGCGGCAGAGGGGCAAAGGCCCCCCCACGAGGATGGATGGGCTCTCTGGAAGGGAGAATAGGGGTAAATACCAACAGCAAGGCAGCCCGCTGTAATGCACACGCGCGCAGACTGAAATAATGAGATTTAAATGCCGAGTGGGGGGGCAGGATGGTTCTGTAGGCATCCGTTAAAAGGCGAGCAGGTCCCTGGGGGGGGGGAGGTACTCACCTGCTTGTGCATTTCGATGTTAAGGCCGTACGACATCTCATAGTACTGAAAAAGGGGGAAAGGAGAACAATTTAGGCTAAATTAATTTACTACACAAAGCAGCTCTTCCACAAGCGGCTGGCTTATAACAATATACGTCTGCTTCGGCAGTCCAAGTGTGATTTAACAAGTAAGCGAGGGTTTAAGTAGTAACGGAGTGGGAATGACAGGCAACAGGAGGGCACGGGCAGACGCTGGATCGCTTCCACGCGCGGCAAGCCGCCAGCTTTTCAACAAATAAGCTCTTCCTGACAGCTGGCTGCCGGAGCCACGCTTGTGCCAGGATTTGGCTGTTGCTAGGCGACGTCTAAACTCCAAAGTCAGATGCCAAAAAAAAATTGAAAAGTAGTCTTTGCCAAGATGCATCAAGCGCCAACAACATACCGGGCCCACGACAGTCATCTTCAAAGCTCTGGTCAGTACTCAACTTGGATTTTTTGGTGTTTATAATCTGGCTCATATTTTCAGGTCCACTACCAAAGAGTGTTGCCAACTCTGCAATTCTCTGTTTAAAATTATCACTGCACTTCAGGCCATTTAAAAAAACACAGTGGAGACGTTATACCCGTTCAAGGCTGGACCACTCCCACAACGGTTCACCTTATTTAGGGAGAAGGCATCGATTGGTCACAAATTCCTTACGACCTGACACTTAATCTTGAATTACATCCCAGCTCAGTGAATCTGCTAAAATGCTCCTCTCGTGCCAAAGTCAAAGTTCGATTGCAAAAAAGACTGAACTCAGCAGACTTGCATGCCGAGTTTAAATGCTGCTTCTGATTAGCATGGAGGCACGTGAAGCGCAAAGGTTGGGGCGCCCCTGCATTTTCAGTCTTTACCTGCAGCCCGGTAAAGTTTAAGACGCCACAAGCGAGCGGCTGCTGCCGTCTGGTGTCTCACCATCACGTAGTGCCTCTGGATCTCAGTCTTCTCTGTAGCTAACTTCTCACACTCCAACTTCAAACTGTGAGAGGAGGAAAAAAAACAGGACGGGGGGAAGGCATGTCATAAGTCAATGTGTCTTGGAACTGCTACCAATCTATATGGGTCTTCTCAGGACTCGATACACCGATTTGCTCACTCACACACACACACAATTTCATTCAGGTCGTTTTACTGGCCACATGGCACATGCGTGCTAACCAGCGACAGAGAACCACATCTTGTCGCCGGTTTATTAGTCTTCTGCTGAGGTTATGCAGAACTTCGCAATCGTTCTACTATCATTTCGGATGCATCTGCGGCGAGTCAGGATCTGCTTGGAGAAATGGAGCGTTTTCCTCTGCTGCAACCACATTCAAGTCAACGACAGGCTACCAGACAGCAGGGGGTCCTTAGCGGAGCATGCAGTCCTCTTAGTAAGCCTTTGGCCCTCCCCTCCGTCCTCCATGACTCGCCAACTCCACCCCACCCTCCAGCTGCTCTCAGCCACAATGACTTGTTTTCTGGCTGCAGATTTATGTAGAGGGAGCGCGTGAGCCCAGGAAATTAGAATATGATTAATGCTGCAACATTAGACGCCCGCGACAGGTAACGGGCGCACATCCGCCCCCCTTCAGCGGTCTCGTGGAGCCGCTGAAAATTGACTCATTTATCACTGTAAGCTTGGGGTGGGGGGGGGGGGGGTAGGCGGGTGGCAGCAGGATTAAATTCATTCCCTTGATAGATTTTATTATCGGGGAACCGTCCCCACGTAAAAGCCCACCATGCAGAATTTCTGAATTCTGGCAAATTGACACGAGCTCGTTTTAGAGAAGGATGAATCCAGTAACATTCAACTGCGCTGCGTACTACAGGGGACGCTGAAGTCGCTATGTTTCGTGGCAAATATTAATATACGTTAAAACTTTCAAAATTAAGAGTGGCAGCGAACTAAGCTTGGGGGCCTGATTAAAAATATTAGATGAAGCCATCGCAATCCTCGCAGCAGCGTATTAACAGAGTGGGGAAACTGGGTGCAATAAATACATACATATACGCATTTATTACGCTCAGATTACCATAGATGTACTATGATCTAAATCAGCACCCCATACAGACCTCTAATATCCAAACTGAGCTGGAAATGGCACAAAACCTAAAATAAAAAATACATTAATACGGTACCAGTGCCAACAGCACAATGTTAAATAGTACACTGTGTCTGATGCAGGCAAAATTCCTGCTCAGTTATACCATGCAGCCTTAAAACATTCGGATTTCAAATTCCAGATGATCTTCTGTCGGCCTCCTATTCAAGGAACTTGAATCACTCTTGCAACTATCAAGCTACCTAAAACGATAAACATTTGAAAGTAATCCGTTTGCTTCACATCTGCAACTACTCCTGGCGCAATGTCACCCAACGAAAGAAACGAAAGACCATTTCGTAATATTTACAAGCTGATCCCGATTATGCCACAGGGAACAGTGCTAAAACAAACAGCGTCGCATGAAAACCATGTGTTTACATACATGTTCAAAGCTAGGAGCAGAAGACTGACTGGCCGGGTACAGCAGGGGGGGGGGGGGGGGGGCAGGCATGCATTTCAAACAGGAGTTACTGCCAGTGATAATTAGTCCCCGGCTGAGCGGCAGTGAGACACTGACAGGGAGGGGATTGGGATGACTGAGGTGCACTGGCGTGTGCTTGCAGCCTCATCGCCATAGCGACAGCGAGCCAGGCGTTCCTGTGTACCCGCTACAAAGCTGCGCTCTGCTGCCTGGACGCCATGTGTACATACACAAACTGACACACACAGTCACAAAACCGTCACATTTCTTTTAAATATTCCAGTGCAGAATGAAAGATATATGCACACTGGAATTTTGCCTTACAAGTTTTATAAATGCTTAACTTTTATAATTAAAATACCAACAACGCTCTTCCGTTAATGTTGGCCTTTTGCACATTTGTAGCTGAAGTATGTTTCCGGACCTGAACACATTTTATCATCCATATCAGCAAATGCATGCATTTACTCTGACAGACGGAGGACATTTTTATTAAAAACTGGCTTCGTGGGCCCAATTTGTATTCTTTAAACGTGTTTTTTGTATTTTTGAAACGGTAACAAGGCACTTGTGACAAGACACAATGAATGCAAAATGTGTGTCACGCAGGGGTGGAAAGTTCAGGTCCAGAAAGTACAAATCCAGACCAATGTTTTGTTTCAACCAACCAGTTGAATACTCTGTGACAGACTCTCTCTACTGGTTGGGCAAATCTCAATTTTTCCTCAATCTCAAGACTAGGATTGAATAAATCTTTTTCGAACTACAGGAACTGTACGGATTAATTTTTGTGTATCCTGTTTATTCCTCGACTCGCAGTCCCTAATCAAACACAGCCGCATTTAATGCAAGCCCCCCCCCCCGGCACACACTTGTTTTAAATTTAAGGCAGCATCGCATTAATGATTTATGTTTGTACAGCACACATAGCGTTACTGTATTAGTGATTTTGCTGTAGTTTCAGCATCGGCCCACCTACTCCTCAGACACATTGATCTGCACAACAACTCAAGAACCTTTTAACGGATCTTTCTCAAACTTCCCACAGACATTTTACAGTTGAGGAGCTAAAACTGGTTACGTGTTGAGACCGATCAACCCAAAATTGAAGCAGTGCCACATATTCATTCATTCATTTTGCACTGCTTATCTGGGATGAGGTCGCGGGAGCGGCAGTCTAAGCAGGGACGCCCAGACCTCATTGCGCGGTGCTGCACACAAAAAAATGATATGGATGAAGATCTACGTTTGGTTTAATTTTTAAACAAATTGCCCCAAAAGTGAAGCAGCAGTGCCGCGTGCCACTTTTCCACTGCCAGCAAGAACGGAGCCGTACCTGAGCTGTACCGCAAACTAGCGGTTTTCCACTGCAAAGTGCGAGCCGAACCCGAGCTGTAAGCACCCTGACAAAAGCGTAAGCAAACCAAGCTGCTTGTGTGACCACCATCTGATTGGTCAAAATCCATGGAGGTACCAGTGTTCTGCACATGGATTATCTGAAGGAAAAAGCATATATATTATTCATTATTAGCACATTGTGATATATTGATGCATTCTCAAAAACTCAGAACCTGAAAACTTCAAAACTTCCTACTTAAAGTACTATAAAACAGCTGAATGGAATGGATTTTTAATGCAAATTTATCAAACACTAGCAGAATTAGCATTCGCTTGCATTAGTACACTGTAAAAATATATATAATCATAATTGCACATAATAAATCATGATGAACACCGTGTGAACAATAAAAAAGCGTCTGTTTTACGGCACTGTCACTCTCCAACCCGGTAGTGCCTTTACTGAGCTGACCCTTCTGCAGTGGAAAACCAAACCAAACTGGTACAGTGCAGTAACTAGTCTCTCTTCATGGTACAGCTGAGGTACAGCTTCATGTATGCCAGTGCGTAAGCACCATTGCTCATGTGAACACGGTAACTCTAAAAGTATTGTATGGATCTTTTTCAAACTTCACAGGCACATGGGGTAGCAAACTGGAAGTCAGCAAATTTAGTAAAAGATCACCCCAAAACTGCAGCAGATATTTGATTCCATTAGTGCAATAACTGAAAGCATTTGGCAGATCATTTTCACCCTTTGCAGACATGTTGCAAGGTTGAAGATCTGGACCAAATCAAATCAGATAAATCGCACCAAAATTGAAGAAGCACTGTATAGTGATACAGAGCCTGCAGCCACCGTCTTTTATACATGGATGTTCTGCTGATCTTTTAAGCACAAATATTCAGTGGATCTTTGCACAGGTGAGTAATTTTTAAACTGTAGGGAGTGAGATGATTTTCTGAATATTCCATAATAAAGTTTCTACTAATTTTTGAACACAATTATCCCCGTTCTGCAAATTCTATCCGTAACCGTTCGGTAGCAGGCCGGCGAAATTTATCATGGGAAAATTTAATCGTGATACTTTATTTGGAGACGCGGGGAGTGTAAGGTATGCTTTGAATATCTTGTTTTGACTGCGGCGTTTTCATTGGGCAAAATTTGTCACTCAAAATGCCCCCCAGTAGGCGGAGCAGTGGTGTCGTGGGCAGTGGTGGCTTAATGGTTAGGGATGTACACTTGCAATTGAAAGATTGCTGGTTCGAATCCTCGACCAGCAAGGCACCTCTGAGGTACCCCGAGTAGGGTACTGCTCCCCGGGCACTGAATTAGCTGCCCCCTGCTATGTCATGATGTCACATATGGGTTAAAGGCAGAGGACACATTTCGTTGTTGTGCACTGTGTGCTGTGGTGTTAACAATGACCACTGATCACTGTGGGATTCTATTGAATCCCACATCACCTAATTCTAAATGGCATTACTATGTGTGTGTCTGTGTTCTAAGTGATAGAGCCAAGAGGTAAACAAAAAAACTCTAGTCTGTAAATCCTGACCTTGCTGATCGTAGGTAAACCCTTGTATATACTGTAAATAAGAATAATTTTTTTGTGCAGTGTTTTTTTGACATCCTTCTCGCATGTTGTGTTATCGTCCAGTACTGAAAAATAAAATGCTAAAGCCCGATTTAGTATCGCATCGACACTTCGCCTGGGTAGTTTTACATTTTTATGTTCTATGGTTTTATCGGTATGAAATTATGATTTATCAAGTCTGATGTAGTACTTTTGTTTACTTTAGACTTATTATTCTGTGTTAACGATATAAAACGTGGATAAAGCGGTGCTTTTAAACCCAACTGGGCGATTCTTCTCTTTTAGCTCTACATCACAAGAAAGTTTAACTATCCCACTGGTAACTATACCATTTTAATACTGGGGAGGCTATAGAGGTACAGAAATGACCTGGGGGGCAAATATAAAATTAACTACGGAATTAATCAAATCACACAATAATCACACAAAAACCTACTAAAAAACTCTGCATGGCCAGTTGCCATAAAGCGTATATTTTACCGATTCTTAATATTGCCAGGAAGGAATTTAAAGTACGCCTTTATATGAGAACATAAACCTATACCATGTGTGACGAAGCTGCTTACAGTAGGTTAATTTATGCACCGGCATTTCGTAAGTATAGTTTCCCCGTTTCTGTTAGCCGGCTAAGTCTTGAGCCGCGGCATCTCATCGACAACAGCGGTTGTCAAAAGCAAGTCGTTGCTTTACCAATTACTTTAACAACCTGTAAGAGGTGTGTCTTGAAAAAAAATAGCTCTCCTTAGTTGCGGTGAGACATTAAAACATTAAAATACCGTTTTGTGGCGGCGGCCACTCAGCCCTGAACGCGAATCCCCGCTCGGGTCATTTTTCCCGGCAACTATTATGTGCGAAATTTGAAGATCGAACCATCGGTTGCAGCGTTTCAAGGTTTTGTTCTTGGGAGAATAAAATGAAACAAGATCCTCACACAACACAGGTCTGTACAAATGATCTTGGGCAAACAGGTATTTTTATGCTAGTGCTATGCTATTGTATTCAAAATGTTCCCAAACACTAAAGATCTTCTATTTCACTTCCTTCTAAACAGAGCTTGCTATAATTTAACATAAAGCTGTTCTAATTATTTTTAGTAGGCTAATTTTCTTTTCAACAATGCTTAATCGCTAGTTTAACCAATCAACTATTCACCGCTGACTTAGTTTACATACTGATTATGTCATTCTGACTACTTAATAAATGAACAAGCCAGAACTGGTTAAAACTGTTTAATAGTAGAAACGTAAAATTCACTAGATATGACATTTGCATCGCTGTTTCCTAACAGGTCAATCAAGTCTAATTAGAAGCTGGTTTTAGCGACAGTTTACCCATGGGGTCGCGGGGGTTCATTTGAGATAATTGGAGGAGCAGATACCAGATGAATAACCGGAATCTGCACAACACGGAGATTCAGAATGTGCCCTTTTCGGTCATTAAGGAAATAATTCACTTATAACACCAGGTCTAATAATGTTGTTGCCATACTAATAGTGGACATCCAAGTTTAAGATGCTGACTAATTAAACTGTTTAAAAAGTTACGGGAAACAAAAGGAAGTTTTAGAAATTTCGAATTCTGTAACTTGAGTGAGGCGACACAGCGTTAGGACGTCCCCAGCCTCCTACGACGGCGGCCGCTGCTGAGGGAGCATCGCTGGGCACCGTGCCTTTGCTGGTTTCATTCTCTGCAGCCCATAACTCTACCCACCCTGACCATCGATAATGAACTGAAAGCGTGTGCGACCAGGAGCTAGCAAATGGTGGGAAAAGTTCAAAGTCGCAGATAAAGAGACAGGGCTGGACTGGGATTAAAAGCGGCCCTGGACTTTGGGGTCCCCTCCCATGGTGAATTTTAGCTGCCCGCAAACCCATGGGCTCACTGAGAAAATGCCCGGAATGCCAGAAGGCCAGTTTAGGCTTGGAGACAGAGTAAATGAGAAACACCGTACAAGACCAGCCACAGGAAAACTGTTACAATGTATATTCACTTTCAATTTATCTACTGATGCAAAACTTAACTTGACCTTAGCAATAACTTTCTAGTCACCGTATAAATTACACAACCTTGCAATACTTGACACAAAATCCATATGAGATTCAAATGAATATTAGGACAGCTCACGTTTGAAAAGCTACTTCACAAGGCCTCCTGGTCACAAAATTGAGCCTAACCCTCAGACCGTCGGATTGCCCGTAGGGTGAATCATACTGCGCTAAATCCCATCAAACCATATCGGTCATCCGCTTCGCCGCGGGAATCGGTAACCACCTCTGTGGAATTCTTTCGCAAATTGGAAATTATCATTTACGTCATTCACAAAGAAGCGAGTGCAGCTTTCAAAATACTTTGGTTGGAACTTAATTATTGGTCAACTGAACACAGTGAACACAGGTGGTCATCATACATTGTTCCAAGAAGATCCAGAACGACAGCACCGCAGACGTTACCAAAACACTGAACTCACTAGACTGTAAGAGAGGAGACTGAACTGTGGCATGAACAGAACGAGATTCCTGCCATATTTAACCCATTAGTAAAAACCACGGTAACTCAGATCTACAATACAGTGCAAGTGCAGGCATCCAAGTATACCGGCCACAATTATCATACCAAATCAGCAAAAAAAAACTAAACACAGTAATATGTAGTTGCATTTTTGGTAGGTAGGTTGTTTTGAGCCATAAGAAAGATTTTAATCCATCAGATTAGCTATATGTTTAAATCCTGAATCCATTTCAGCCTAATGACTAATCACTGCATATGCATATATCAGTTAAATGACACCCTTGTGCTTAAATTTCTAAATCAATGAGCCCCATTTGAGGAAATGCTGTAAATATCCCGTTACAGCTGTGGACCAGACGAAACACATCTGCCGGATTTTGACTCAGATAAATGTGAACTTTTCAGCCACACACAGACACATAAACCCATAAACCACAACCACATGCTTCGTCACACGCAGAATGGGGGGGGGGGGGGGGGTGAGGGGTGGCCACATGACGACATCATCACACACACGGTGCTTCAGGCGTGGAAAACTTAAACTGTGAACCCCATTCCAAACATAAACAGGGTGTACCGCACTCTGCGGTTTATATTCAAGTGCAGAACGCAAAGTCTTATTTCCAGCAGACGTGAGCGAGTATGCCGAGCTTTTGGAACACTGGGGGGGCTCAGGCATTTATGCTTTGATTTCATTCTCCACGGTCGCACGCGAGACATGTGACATGACGATCTCGTGCATCTGTGTGCCGCACGTGCCCCGTGCGAGCGTCTATGGGGGGACACGGCATGCCGGCCAGAGAGGAGCACACGGGGGAGGGTCAACCTGCAGGATTACCGCAATCCTACCATTAGGGGCTTTGCTTTTCCTACTAAAGGGTCCTCGAAGGCAGCCATTTTTCCTTAGAAACAAAAATATAAATAACACTGCGCGCATTTTAGGGCCATAAATAAAACGACTGCATTAGTCACCGAGATCAGGCCGCAGTGGCCCTTCCATGCGGCAGCTTTACCCCATCAGGCGAGTTTACCGGCTGTCTCCCTCCCGCTCTCGCACACACAGCGCTCATATCAAAGCCTTATTCACCAGCTCCATCTCTGTCCCGCCCCCTAACCCTTCAGGGGTTTGCGTTGGGTCGGCAACGATCAATACTGCCTTTAAAAGAGCTGCGCTTCTGATTGCGCGGGTCTGGCAGCGCGGCTGTGTGGATCAGGCATCCCAGCACGACGTGTGTGCCGGGGAGCCCAATTAGGTGACCCCCCCCCCGGCCCGTCCCGCTGTTATGCAAGGAGACAACACCTGGAGCGACGCGTGGCGAAGATCAGACGGTGGCGGGCCGCAGGGGTGTGGCGACAGAGCAGCAGAGGAGCTTGCTCTTACGGACCGGAGGGACCCGATTAATTCTAGCCCATTACAATCACGGAGGGGGATGTTTGTGTCCGGGTTATGGCGTCCCGCGATGAGGGCGGCAATCAGAGGCGAGCCATATAAAAATCTGCGAGATCACAGCAAGGATTCCCAGGCAAACACCGAGTGCAACGTCGCTGTCGGCAAAGTGGTTTTGGCTTTGCCAAAAATAGCAGTCAGCTTCCTCCCCCCCACCACAACCCACCCTAGTGGCCATCAAGGGGATGAAGGGCAGTTCATGGCACAATGCACCGATGTCCGACGAGAGCAGGAGGGGGGTGTGTGGTAACGACAGGCCCAAGCAGATTCCTGTTTGCCTGTGGTAACAATCAATCGTAGGTTGTGTGGGGGCGGATTTTGCTGAATCTGCCGTGTGGAATGAGAGCCAGGGCTGCGTGAAGATGCCCAGGGAGGGGGAGGAACCAGCTCTGGATTCCTGCATTCCAATTCGTCAGATGGCACATCAATCAGATACATATAAGCAAAGAACAGTGAATGCTTTCGCCAAACAGGAAAACCTCCCACACAGAGCGTGACAGCTACGTAAACATCACACCTCCCTAAAGTAGTGGAACACCACAACGTCAGCAAATCAGTAACTGTCCAGTTAGTCAAACTGAAGAGCCTGATTATCCCAGTCATCCCTGGTCTGCTCACTGGTTCGCCACTTCCACCCTGGTTTACAGAGCTCCTGGTGATCGACCACGGCAGCTGGGGCTTTCGCCACCACGCCACGCCAGGGCAGGGCAGCACTTAGCCGCCCGCAGCCACCGCTCTGCCACAGCCGGCTCTGGGCCGGGTCCCGCATTCCTGGGACGCCACAGGCAACGACCAGCCACACGTCCACCAAGCCAAAGAGTCAAAGCACGGCGGCATCAGAGTCCCGAGAGCTTAAGGAGCCGGAGGAAGCACGTCCGCGCAAAAACAGAGAGAACAGACACGTCCCTTCACGGATTCCAGTGATGAACGACATTCTTAACGGTCAACCTGCAGAATGTGGCCCCACAAAATGTGCTCGTCTTACAATAATGAATATTAGTTAATCTGACATTTAATTAAATGTTAACACAGCATAGCTAAACCACAGGCTAGTTGAAGAGTAGCAGATACCATAGGAAAGTTATTCACTGCAACTGGGCAGTGAAGCCAGCATGTACAAGAGAAATAAAACGATTCACTGGAATTTAAATTGGAAATGAAATGACTAAGCATATTTAAATTCTCAGTTCTGTATAGATACACATGCACACGTGCTAGATAATTGTCTCTCTCCTAAGTTGGTTACACAGACACGCATACACATGATTTTTTAGTTATTCCATTACCTGGAGGGTTCTACTGAATATTCATATTAATACAGTATTAAATATTAATACAATTCCTGTTTATACATGGTGTAATTAATACTCCATGTTGTTAAGACAAATGACTTTCGATTGAATAGAATAAATTCAGGTGCAGAGCAGCCTATCAGGCTGAGGTGTCCTGTACTGCGGCAGCCGGGGGGGTCAGCTGGCCAGCGGACCTCCCTACCTTTGGTACTGCGTCTGCAGGAACTGGAACTCCTCCTTGATGCGGTCCAGGGTCTCTGGATAAGTGAGCTTCAGAGACTGGGGGGCCCCGGACGCAGTGGCTGCCGCCGCCATGGCCGCCGAGGCCGAGGACCCCGGGGGTGGCTGGAGAGGTGCCTGCGGAGAAAGAGTAGTGTCATGGGTTGGGGATCCAAAAACAAAACAAAGGCGTCAGAACATCAAAAAAAAAAAGGGGGGGGGGGGTTCCATTTTCAAAGATTTCCCAGGAAAACACACGGCATGTGATTGTGCTATTTTATAAATAATGTGTCACAGCTGAGAGCAAAGAAAATGGTGAAATCAAAGCGGATTATAAAGGAACAGGGCAGATATGGGGGAGGGAGGCTTGGCCAAGGGAATAGCGGGTGCTGGGGGAGACGAAAGCAAGCAGGGGGGAGTGGGGGGGGGGGGTGGGAAGAGTAGCAAGGTCAGGACGAATCGGGAGAGACGGGAGGTAGCAACTTCAGGACACAGGGGATAGTGGCTGGTGTGCACAGATGGGGGGTTGCTCACCAGAGAGGGGGGGACAAAATAAGAGCAGTTTTGTAGGAAGTCAGACTTAAAAAATAAATAATAAAAAATAAAAGCACCACATGGCCCCTTACCCTAGGCAGCAGTCCAAAAACCCAAGCCCCCCCCCCCCCCCCACCACAGGACTCTGCAATTAGAGGTCAGTAATGTACAAAAGGAGGCATATAAAGTCCCCTCCCCCAATACACAGTTTGCCTCCCTCTTTCTGGTCGACAGGCCCATAGCCCACCCCCCCCCCCCCCCAAGGCATGTAGTAAATAGCCACATAGTAAAATAACGGATTTGAACCCCACCCACAAAAATCTTCTACTTACCAATCAGGCACATGGCCAGGGGGTGAAATTCTGAGCCTGAATTTCACCCCCTGGTCACCCCCCCCCCCCATTCTTATTTCTGGCTATTTCCCCCAGAACCCCCACACGTTGAAAAAGTCGAGGATATGGCAGCAGAAGATGCCGGAATATAGCAGAAAATGATCCTCATTCAAAAATGAACGATCATTTCTGCAAGTCAGCACTCTCCATAAAACTTACACCAATTAGGAGCAATAAATTACAAAGCTGCTCTGGGCAGCATAACAGGAACCGTATAAAAACGGGCGAGTTATGTATAGTCAGGCTGAGAATGGATACTGGTGACTCAGGAGGGGGTCCTTCCATCAGTGAAAGGACAAGTCACACACTCACATGCACGTGCACACAAACAGGCAAAAAGACACAGCGATGAGATATACCCAGTGTTAAAGAACAGCGTGTTTTTCCCAGGTTATGACAGGATGTGCACGGTGCAGCTTTCAAATTGCGTGTGTGTGTGCGCACACGTGCATTTTTGTAATTATTACATCGTGGGAACAGACTTCCCCACAGTGAGATAAAAAATTGGCAACTTTTTATCCTGTGGGGACATTTTTTCCAGTTCCTACAGAAATAACCTCAATTTTATAAAAATCTGTAACTGCGATAAAAAAAAAAAAAACTAAGTCGTGCATTTTGTTGGGTTACTTATGGTTAAGGTTGTCATTGTTGGGATTAGGATTTTGCCCACAGAAATGAATGGAAAGTCCCCATAAAGATATGAACTGTATGTATGTGTGCGTGTCTGTGGGGGGGCGGTGGGGAACCAGGTCTGCCCAGAAGAGGTGGATACGCAGCGAGCTGGAAACTCAGAGCCGACACTGCCAGGGGGGGCGCGGCCCCTCCGCTGGGCTCGGAAGAGGGCCCAGGCATTGTCGCGGTCTCTAACGAGCTCCACCCCCCCACCCCCAGCAGCGGGATTCAATCTGCCGCCCTGATCCCTGCCCCAGGAGCACGGCGCACTGCCAAGTCGCACGCGGTAATTACTCCTCACCAGCCGGAGAAAGCTGTCCGCGGGACAGAGTCGGAGCCATTTAGCGGGGGGGGGGGGGGGGGGGGCTTTTTCACCTGCCCCGTCTCCACCCCCCCAAACCTGAAAGAAAGAGGAGGTAGGAGAGGCGGAAAAGGCAGGAAGCGAACGCCACCCAAAGAGGACGTCGTCTTAGACGGCAGTGATGCTGAGGCGGTGTTCAGGGGAGCTGAACACTATTTGGGGAGCCCAGCCACATTCATTTACAGCTCAGCCCAAAGAGCTGGAGAGAAGAATCATCAACACCAAGCAGCAGCGTCAATTCATAGTCATATGAAACCTCATTAGCTACAGAAAACGATATAAGGGGCCAGAATTCAGCCAGACCACAGACCACAACAGGAGAGAACAAGGGCGTAGGTTTTGATGGACACTAGTAGGGACCAAATCAGCCCCCAAGCCTGTACTCCCCTAAACACACACAGTACTCCCACAATCTTGGTAGGGACACGTCTATACCGTCCATACCCAAATCTACGTTGTCGGGAGAGAAGAAATATCCAGGTAAAACACATACTCTACAACACTCGTAGAGCATAAGTATCGTCCTAATGAGTTTGTCAAAGGATCTAGCACAGAGGCGAAGGCTGAACAAGATCACAGGAGAAACATCACATTTGGTATCTGGAACTCTGATAACCTCACATTAGCAGCATGTTTATTCACTGATTTCTCGTATCTTCTCTTCAGAAAAGCCGCCATTAGGGCTCTCCGGCGGCGTCAGCATTAATATCCCCACAGCGATCTGTACGACGTTCAGAGATTCAGTGAATCGCACTGATAGAATTTCCCCTCCCATGATGCACAGGGAGGCTGGGAAAGGAATGGATTTAAACTGGGGTTTCATTCACTCTACTGGTTTTTATATGGGGGGGCAGCTGGACCACCTTGCAATCAGCTGGGGATGAACACAGCCAGCAGACACTGTAGTTGGTCTACAACGTATAGCAGCTTGAGAGCTTGGATGCTACTAGAACTTCCGCAAAGGCAAAAGATGCAGACGCATGTAGCCCCCCCACTGTCCGGCTCTTTACCCCCCCCCCCCCCCATTACAGATAACACACCAGTCACATTGGCCTCAGATCCATTCTCTCATAAACGCACAGAGGTGCATACAGGAACACTTACACGCAAGACTCAAAACACCACAATCTCTCAGCGTCACCATGTCACATGCCCCCTGCAGGGTCTCGCACATATCACACAATCCCTGCACCCTCACCCTCTACAACCCCCCCTCCCCAAAAACAAAAAACAAAACAAAAAAAAAACATCAAAATAGCAAATCGAACACAGGCGGGGGAGCTGAAAACAGCCTTGGTTAAACCGTCATCTTAGCTTGTCTCAATCTCCCACAACCCCGGAACGCAAAACCCCACAGACATGCTGACAGAACGCACAACCTGAAACACCGACAGCGTCTACCGAGAATTCAAAGATTCAAAGTCAGCAAGAACTGCAAACACCACCTACTGAAAGCTTCTTTGCCGATCACCGCCGGTGTGCGTCATACTCTACACCAGACGTACTCCCTCAAGCGTTTGCTCCTGAAGCTGTTGGTAACTAAGTATCGAAGGTCCAAAAGTAAATAAATGATTACTGACAGATCAGCAGAGCAGGGTCCACTGACAGATCCAGGGGGGGGGGGGGTGCTTATTGTCCCTACAGCCCAACTGTTGCACATCATTCCTTCTCAGGAAAAAATTGTTAGTCAGCAATCAACTGATAACATGGGTTCGTTCACAGACCGCACCAACACTGGGTAAGAACCGGGGTGGGGATTTAGCAAATCTGAATTAGCCATTGAGCACAGTCTGCAGATCCAGCTCCTCCTCAGGGCCGACACGCAAATATGATCCTTGTTTTTTTGCTTATTGCCTCTTATATTAAGTGCTTGGAGTTCAAACCTCGATTACATTCGCGTTTCAAAATATATTTTCAACAACAAGTAGATATTAGCATTTGAAAGCGCTTCACATTTTCCGCCCCGAGAATGATTCGCTGAGGGACACGGTCACCCCCCCTCCATTGATCCCAAGTCTCTCCATACTCGGGGAAATGCCCAGGGCCCTCTCCCCCTTTTTTGCAAGCTCGTTATTCAAATGTCTGTGCTGTCAAAATGCATTAGCAATGGGGAACAGCTTGCCTGTCAGCTGCGTTAATTGCTGTAGGTGCTTCGCTTTATTAGCTCACCGCTACGGGACCGGGTGTTCTTTCCGTCATGCGGCTTTCCGAGCCACGCCTGCACGACACAGACACACCGGGCCCGGACACGCTCTTTCCGCTGGGGTCACCGCAGGGCGATCCGCTGTCCACAGGCGAAGCACAAACGCCTCCCCGGCCACAGCCGCCCGAGGGATCCCAGCCTCCATGGATGCACATCAGAGCAACTTGCAAAATGACCGTCTCACTCACTACCGCCGCGGGTCAAGACGGGGACAACGTTACGCAACATTAGCTTTACTTACAATACCGTTTTGGGGGGAAATCATTAAGTTCAGATTTTGTTAACTTAATGATTTGTAACACATTTCTCATTTGTGATCGTCGCGAGACCGCCAGAGCGCACGAGACAGGGTCAGCACACATCAGGGATCAGCTGAATATCACTGGGATTATATAAAGATGCCTTTATTTGGAGATAAGAGCGCTACCCATAACGTAAACTGGTAAAAGCTAAACATACAAACAACATTTTCGCATCAATCTCTAAAACCATCTAGGTTTCGGTACGGTCATTTCTTAAGTTCAGTTAAAACGTTATTGTTGTATGATTTTTTTTCCCTCATACTCCCTACTGATTTTACTTGTCCATCTGCTAAATACGATTAAAGTAAAGGTCACGCTTGCTAAACAGGTTGCTAGCTGATGTATATCTGCAGGCTCCCCGCCCTCCCGGACTTCGCATCCCAGCAAACTGGAGCATAAATTTCCGCGCACAGTCCGAGCCCCGCTTCCTACATTTCCAGTTGTTGCTAAGTAACAAAGTGCACCAGAGTCAAATTGCACAAACTTTAGGCTACAGCTTCTCTTGAAACCGGGAAGGAGCCGCCTCCCCGCTACATTTAAGGAATTAAAAGTATAAACATGACCGCCGAGTTTTTTTTTTTTTGACAACTTGCATGATTAAGTATTAAGAAATTCATTGGTAAAATGGTTAAAATTATTGTAGGGGAGGTGAATTCCTGACCGGATTGTTTATGCACCCTGAACAAGCAACTCAGAGATGTTAACTCATGTAAATAATCTCAGTACCTTTTTGTTGATGTTATATTTAACAATTACATTAATTGATCACTGTACTTTTTCACCACTAGATTACTGGCAAATCAGAACAGCATAAAAGTCGTCCCAAAAGGACAAAACATAGAAGGAAAAAAAAAAACTGCTTCCTCAAATCCACTAGACCTTAATTAAATTAGGTGAAACTGATGCCTCTGACCACCTATAAACACAGCTCAGTGAGCACAGCACAGGTGGGTCCATGCTAAGAGTCAAGGCCTTACTTTCTAGACAATTTTCAGGGTGGGGGGCGTGCAATCACTGCAACAGCGCTGGACGCAGACACACTAATGCACTCGCGCACACACACACACACACACCAGCAAAAGTCAAAAGCATTTTGATGTAGAAAGATTAAAGGTACTATACTATATCCACTCGCCTTACTGTTACTTAATGGCCGCCTGCCTCCCCCACACTGTACAGGACCAGACTAATCAGGAACACCAACATGGCTGCAGAGAGTCAAGGCGAAGCACAGTGTTTAGCGCGCAGCCACAGTGCTGACAAACTGTATTGCGAGAGCGCTGCAGTTCATGCAAGTTTCATGAAACGCCACAGGCTCTGCCTTCCAGGCCCACATCATGCCAGGAAACAAAAGCCTTGTGGTTAAGGAGGCCGTCAGAATAGATGGCAAGCACTATTACTTAGTACAAGGTTTTAGGGAATGAGGTTTTGCACCAAGCAATAAATTGTAAAACCTGTCTACACCATGAATGATTTTTTTTTTTACCAAGCATTTTATTTTCTTAAAAAATGTCAGGCTTCTATGCTTTTCAGCTGGGATAAATGTTATGTCATGTCTGTAATATTTGGCACTGGAATAACGAATTACGTTGGCTGTTTTGGATAGTGTCAGTATCCATTTTGTGGACTAAATTAAACCAAACACCCAAATTCATATAATGCTGGGTTTTAAAACTGACTGTTGAACTGCAAATAACATTGTATGCATTTCATGACACATACAATTTTAAAAGTGCACAGGATTCAATACTTTGCATTTAAAAGTTCTGTTACAAAACTAAAAAAAAAAAAAATCTAACAGGATTATTAAGAGTATAGATGCAAATAGATGCACTGTATAGATATTGTACAGATGTAAATATAGATGTAAATACGGTAAAGGGGATTGTGGGGGCGTCCAATGCGGTTACCCTGGTGACCTTGCTCCGGTTAGACACTTGTAGCGACCTCAGGTGTTGTTTTTGGTATCCATAAGGTAAGATCAGATTCCCCACCCTGCACATGGTGGGCTACAACTGACCCTGGGCTTTGTGGAATTGAATAAACTGGGGTGTAAGCTAAGCTCTATCCTGGGAAGCTCCGGTCTTATTTCTGGTGTAACCTTTTGGAAGGTGGAAATAATACTGAAATCGCCTTATCAGCTGGAGCAATCTTTACACACACTGCTGCTTCCTAGGCCTCATCAACTCACTTAGGTCAACACGGGATGCAGGAACTTTACTAATTCCAATGGTGGAGCAGGGACAATTTGCTGGTTTATATTCATACCTGTTCAAGTAATAACAAAAGGCATTTACAGATGTATTTATAATTTTGCATACAATAACCTACCGCGGTATTCCAATTGGGCTCACACATCAGGATGTTATACACACATTTTCATCATTTTCACGAATTCCTTTGGCTCTGACATACCATATAGCCTAAATAGGCTATATTTCGGTGGAAATTAGTAAAAGAGATAGCAACAAAATTTGGCAACACGACGTCAGCTGTCTGAGGTAAATAAAGCGATCAAGCGTCAGTGGTATAGGCTACATCTACAGTAAACTGTATTGAAGATTAAAGATTAAAATCCGTGCAACTTGATATATTGTTACAAATTTCGGCAAATTCATAGGGCAGGAGTTGTATAACTGGTGTAGCGATACCCCCGCAAATTCGGTTATACAGCCAACGTGCTTTATCGGCAAACAACGCATTCTTACCTGAAATGTGTCGAATACGCCCCGTATCACTCACTCAGGAAGATAATACTATCACCCTCTGCACACTGCTTATGTTTATCGGCATTAAAACACCGCTTCTATCTATTGTAGGTAAATCAACAAACGATACTTGAGGTCGCCTGTTGTGGTGTCCCATTATTTTGTCCAATAACGCTGGCGTATATTTACTCGGTAAACTTATGCTCATTTGAATCCAAGCAAACGAAAATTCGGGCACATGGGATCTTCTAGACAACTACAAAGTGAAGCATTTATCGTAATTTTAAGAAGTGCTGTTGTTTGAACTCTAGAGCGGTATACTCACCGGGGGTCGATTCTGGGGGTACATTTTTGGGGGCTGTGAGCCTTTTGCTTAGTCCGATTGTTTTTAGAAAACAAAAGATTCCCGAGAGAAAATGTATGGAGTATTTATTGTTGGCTTCAGAAATGCATCAGGCCCTGTTTCAAAGGCAATAATGGTAAATCTTGGCTCGTCTTACACATACCCTACTTAAGCCTTCCTTTGTTCGTGTTTTATTTAACACTGGTAAAAGAAAAAAAAATAATAACACGCGCGCAGTACTGGCTACAGATTCACCAGATTTTCTTAAAGCGAAATATTTGGTTCGGTCACTCCGTGTTCAGCACTTTGCTGCTTAAAAACCTCTCGATCTTCTAAAAAAAATCCGCAGTTTCCCACCTCCACGTATCTCCTTCGTACCAATTCTACCAAACAAGAAAAGGTAGCTATTCAGTCTAAGAGTATCACCGAGCTCCTGAGACGGACAAGACATGCAACGCAAACGCAGCTTCCTTTGTTTCGCTGGTTTCTTCGGGCTTTCCAGAAAACTCACTCCTTCCTTCTCTGCTCAGCTCCCTTTCTCACTCTCTCCTTCCCCTTCTGACTTTCAATGAATGGGACAGACAGGAGTTTTCTTTGAGAGGGAAACAAGACGCATAGTTGTCGCCACAGTGTGATCAATATTGGGCAGGCTATAGCTAATAAGCTACGTCTCCTCTTCTACGCTCTTACCCATTTCTTAAGGTTGCTGCCCAGTTAATAGATACGGGTAATTACTTGGTTCTGAATGAAATAATTCACATAGTACGGGCCAGAGTTAAACAAAATAATATTTATTTAAAAATGATATACTTCATAATAGAAGTGGAATAAATTTTACTTAATGCTAATTAAAATGGGCAAATTCAATTATGTACTTTAAAAAAAATGTTCTAAGAATGCTACCATTATTACATTGCGTATTCCATAGTCTCGCACTTGTTTTACTGAAACCCCTTTTTCTTGTTTAGTGCACACTACTTGGTGTTTCTCACTTTTGAACTACTTCTCAGGATCTTTCGGTTTTCCATGCTCATGTAAATTTGCTGATAGGAGGTGTGGGGGATGCAATGGAATTGATCAATGAATGAATGAACTCTCCACGTGGGGTTCGACCCAGCTACAATCAACACGGGCAGCACCAACCAATGAGTATTTACATACCCCACGTGGGTTACCCGATGTGTTTGTTGATTGGAGGATGACCGTGTCTCGCTGTTCTACACGTCAATCAAGAATGGCAAAATGGCCGCGAGGAGGATTTAACTCTTTGGAGGCAAAAATAAGTGAGGGAGATGGAGTTGTTATGGTAATCGCAATTTGCATACATTTTCCCCTTCCTTTTCAGGAATGAACTGGTAGTATAGGGGAATCACATGTTAAATCCTTGGTTGGACAGTTTTAAGGCATAAAAACAATGATATATTTACATCTGGCATACTTATTGTTAGTAATTAATTCGTACCAGCGTCTAAAGAAATATAACAGATTCATGCGAATTTGCATGTCGTTTTAAAATGTAATTTTCTATTGATGTTTTATTGTATAAATACTGTGGCACTTAATAAAGGCTTGATTTTAAAGGACAGTGTCCCTACAGTAACAAAGGGTGATAAGTCACACGGGAGTTCTTCCTCAAATAAATCCAAGTACCATCGGTGTGTATCAGGTCATGCCATGAAAGAATCCTAAAAATATCTCAGTTTGCAGATATACCTCTAGCAGAAAGAAATGTAACATTTGCGATCAAATCAAGGTGGGCACAGGTAGGCGGGCGGGCGAGGGGGGGGGGTATATCTTAAAACTACTAACTAAAGTTAATTCTTACTTATGGATGCTAAATGTTTGATTTTTAAAGAGACGCTCCATGACACAAGTTTGGTTAAAGTTTCCATTGTTCACACAGAGAAAAATAAACAAGCAATAGAACATCTGAAAGGCTCACAGAGTAAGAAAGCTAATCTCATTTACAAGCAAGGACATAAACTCCACAGCAGACAGAATGCAACTCTCCCTGGTACATCAGCCCATGTCACAAAGTTTGTACTTGACATACTTGGGAGTATTACACTGTCCGCTATTCAGAAATGACTGTACTCAACTGCCTGCTCAAAAACCAGCGGTCTTATAGCAGAGCAGGTTGTTGTGGGAGAGCTAATTAGTAACGGTGAAGCACAAACTGGGACTCAGGTACGCTACAAAATCCAGCCGCTGCAGTTAGATGAATTACGCCGCCCTTATTAGGCATGTTTTTTTTTCTGTTCTTCAATTTGAGGCCAAAACAGAAATAAATAAATAAATTACGTCAGTGCCAATAATATTTTTCCCCCCAGAAGTCTGTCTGGCATGTGTTCTTGAAAAGGCCGCAGGAAAAACCTGCAGTGCACGGCATGGGAGAATTTGTACGTGTAACTTCCTATAGGTGTCCCTTAAAACGAGAATATGAATATAAAAAAGGCAAATACTGGAGATATTTATTAGCATTCCGGTGACATGCCCCCCTTCAGAGGTGCCCATAATTAGGGAGACAGATATTGGAAAAGCAAATTCCTGCAATTGGAAATCACAACCTGCCAGAGGTGGAGCTGGGAAACACAAAGAAAGCGGGGAGGGGGGGGGGGGGGGGAGCAGGAAAAGGGAAAGAGAGCTAAATGGGGCAGTTCAGAGGGAGAGGGAGACTAAGATTATAAATTGAAGGACTGAGACAATTTATGTGGAACACATAGAATGTGGGAGAGAAAAGTATGAAAGGCAGATTGTATTGTATTTTCTTCTGTGAATTTTAACACCCATAGCTGGTTTCACGCCCTTCTGGATCGAGGGATCGCATTTATTATGCAGGAAGGAATGCGACGCATGGCTGTCCGACTCCTCTGGATATTTCAGGCTGAAGCGGGAGCAGGGCACAATGCATATTTGTGCATGTGTGGGGGGGATTTCACATTATCGCAGACGGTGGAATGGCGAGAGTGATGATGCGCGCACAGAATTGCAGATGAGGTCATGCCTGGGGGAGGCGGGGCTGAACCAGACCCCGGGGGGGGGGGATGGCAGACCTGCGATGGGCCCACAAATCAGGTCTGTGCGAGGGGACAACGTCCCTTTCATAAAGTTGTCACTACATCTAGGTCACGAGGTTTTGAACTAGGTCGCCCAATCAGATTCATATTATCATGTAAATGATAAATGCTTATGGGAAAATAATAAAAAGATCACATCGCAAAGAGTTGTATATCTGTATAAATAGTTTACTGGGTCTTGACAAACCTGGAGCAATGTGACCAGGTCTGATTTATCTAGCAGCGACACACACTCTTTGTCTTTATTTACAGAGGCTGTTTTCCCCCTTTTTTGTTACACATAAATACACACGCTGCCGTGGTTCCCACCCGCCCGCGAGCTTGGCCGCCACCTGCGGCTTCCCCCATCTTTCACCATCACGATTTGCGGCATGCGGGAGAAAGACTGATGGGCGGCTGGGCCGCAGACTAACAGCTGACTGGAAGGTGAGCTGCCGTTTGGTCTGAGGCGATGTCAGCTGCCGTAATGATAGCGGGCGGGCAGGCAGCGGGGTGGAGACGGCGGAGGTACAAGGAGGGGGGAAGAGGGAGATGGGAAGCCGAAATAGAGTGGGACTTGATTAGCTAATCATTTTCGTGAACGAAATTACGGTAATGCTGTTTACAACAAAGCAAAACAATGCTACATCACCGTAATTATCATATCAACATTTACGTAGATAAGAGGGCTCTCGTTGTTTCGCCACTTATCATACAACAGATTTATAGTAAACAGTTTTACTTCATTAATATTCAAAGGGTTCAACAAAAAGCACGTCACGTTAAAAAGGCAGGGGGCAGCAGCCCATTGAGCCCCCTAAGCCTCCTATGGACAGTACCATGAGTTTTGAGGGGACCAGTGTAGGGAGGTCTGTCAGGTTCCCACAGGACAGTGGGAAGATGGCACCAGCCCAGCGTGGAGGTGACTGATGGGGAGACAAGGCCATGCTGTTGTTGCTATCCCCCCACCCCCTCATCAGACAGGCCTGGTGTCAGTGCCGAGACAGCGGGGTGATTTATTGGGCCTCCCCTCTCCTGGGAACCCTCCTCCCCCTGCATCCCCCCCCCGGCCCCTCCTGTCTCCTTTCGGCCCCTGGAGGAGGGTGGGGGTAATGACTCGCATTAGCAGCCACACAGACCTACGTAGATTCAATGATGCACACACACGCAAAAACACACACACACACACACGTTGGCATACCTATCTAAATCGGGACCTTCCATTCATTTCTATGGGAAAATCCCTAATCCCAGTCACAGCACCATTAACCCCTACCCAGCCCTAACCTTAACTATAAATAAGCAAACAAAATACAAGACTTTCGGCATTTTTACTTTTTTGATTGCTTTCACAGATTTCATAAAATTGAGGTTCCCAAATGTAAACCCTCCCCCCCCGCCAACGCACACACACACATACAAATGCACCAAGACAGACTAATATGCATAACTACCCACAGGCGGTTGTGTCTGGGAACTTTGGAATTTTATTTTTAATTCTTCAAATCACATTCTCAACATAACAGATTAACGGATGGGAATCCGCATCCGACACTGAGCAAAATCCTCACGTCAGTTTTATTCTGTTTCAAAGTATGATCTCAAAAACCCATTTGGAAACTTTTGCTTACTGGCATGACATAGATGAGGAGGCATTAAAAAACACAGACACACATATATACAGCAGACAGATTGGATTATATTCTCCTTAATATCTTGTCACTGTAGCTCATATTCCAGAACCACACTGTTGTCAGGCATCCTCATTTTGGAAAGTGAATGACAAGAAATCAACACATCAAGCTTCTCTTTGCCACTGTACTACACGCACAAGCATTTCACAGCAGTCAGCAAAAGGCACATGTTGAATAAACATACCTGTGTGTAAATTTGCCTGTGCACCTACAGATCATCCATACATTAATTACTCTGGAAGCAGGAGGGCGATTGGTCATAGCACATTTACAAAGATGCATAAACTATATCATCACAATTAAAACTGCCATCTTGATCATACTGAAATGTGGAATACCACTATCCTTTGTATATGGTGATATTTGTCACTTTATCATGCTGCTCCGTGTCGCTCAAGTATTGAGAGCCAGTTATAAATTCACTATTTCAATAAGAGATTGTTATTATAGGTAATATCTAGCATTGAACAACTGAACAATTTTTCCGGGGCGAAATACGTTGAAGCATCTCATATTGATCTCCTCAGAACGAAGTGATAACACATCACATTCTCCTTTAATAGAAGCCTGCAATGGGTTCATATCCCTGCTCTTGACTGTGGTCTCCGATCTTTACATCGTTCGCATTTTTCTGTGTTTTGGCCTCTAATTAGGTACTCTAAAGCAGTGAACAGGTTTTAAAGCCAGACGACATTGCATTTAGTATTATTGCCATGCACGCTGTGGATCTCATTGAGCTTTTGTAGTTTATAGTCGCTTTCGTAATTCAGATTTTGCTGCTGGGATTTTTTCACTTTATGTGCTGAAGTTCCACGTTTGGAATTTGGCTCCAGGGACTTCGGCGCGTTTGGCTGAGATTCAACATAGATTTCCATAGAACATCATCTTGTGCGGTTGCTTTGTGCTCTTGCTGTATCTTCTGTGACTGTGAAACAGTAAGGCAGGGAGATAAAATGACCCAATTAATGACCCTTTGTCTGACGTCAGAGAGTGCGCCGTTCGCTGTTTACATTAGCTGTTTTTAGCCTAGCAGAACTGGTAATAAGGCTTCTGATTGGCCAACCTGGCCTTACGGTCAGAGTTATATCGCCGCCTGTTGGCTTGGCATGCTATTGACAGCGTTTCAGCGTTTCCATATGGACGGAGATTTTTTTTTCTAATAACGGAGGGGGAAAACACCGTTATTAAAATACCCGTGTACGTGTGGACAAGGCCCTAGTTACATGTGACTGTGAAATGGCTTAAGTTGTCACTACATTCAAGGTGCCTACTACTTCCCACCCTGTACTTCCTGTTAGGAGCTCCTGGTACATCACATACGTAATGTAATGTATATAAGAACGTAAGAATTTTACAACCGAGAGGAGGCCATTCAGCCCATCAGGCTCGTTTGGGGGAGAACTCCGCTAATAGGTCAGAGCTGTTAAAATATTATCTAGCTCAGAGTTAAAGGAACCCAAGGTTTTAGCTTGCACTAAACTAACAGGGACACTATTCCATACTCTAACTAGACGCTGTGTAAATAAGTGCTTTCCCAAATCCAGTTTATAATGTTCTCCCGCTAATTTCCACCTATGGCCACGAGTTCCTGCATTTGAATTAATATTGAAGTAACTATTTCGTTGAACAGCATCCTGACCTGTTAGACTGGATTCATGGGCGTCGTTAGGTCCGATCACTCCAGCGTAACACCGAGTATTTCAGCCCAGAATCCAATTATCTTAATAATAAAATAAAACAAAATAAAAAAAGGTCAAGCCCCAGGTGAACTTGACATATATCCATCCATCTTCTAACTACTCATTTCTACTTAGTTAATAAAACTGACGAGATGATCAGGAGGACAGGAGAACTTAATTCACCTTTGCAAACTCCGGCTGCCCCTCTGTGGTCGTTCATAGGAACTTCATTGTATTCCTCTCGTCGGACTGGCGCTGTCTATAGCAATGACCAAGACCAAAACCGCACATTCGTTGCTCTTTTTACAATATTTTCTATAAAATTCTCATACAGAAGACCTGCTGTCAATTTAAACGTCCTCTTTAAAACTGGACTGTTTTTGAACAGCAAATAACATAATTCGCTACTATTAATAAGTAAACTATACCTATGTAAGAAAATCGCCAGATAGGCCTATAAGTGTGTGTACATTATATGGCTTTAGAATAGAGACAAAAATTGCCTATATTGTAAGATCCTGCATATTATTATTAATGCACTGATATGTGCATCTCGGTTGCATCTAAGTTGCAAAGTAGTTTATGACTTTTGAAACTAATGAAGATTTCACATATAAGAAACATATAAATAAATAAAACATTTAAAAGCTTAAGTCATTGGCGAAGTTCTGAAAAATACTCATTTGAAGATGGTGCTCGATCCTTGGTTCTATGGTGTAATGGTTAGCACTCTGGACTTTGAATCCAGCGATCCGAGTTCAAATCTCGGTAGAACCTGTAGAAGTTTTCTCATGGTTCGTGACTGAAGGTACGGTTCTGTTCAAAGGGGTGTTTGAATCAAGGACACAGTGAATCTGTATGAAATGACAATTTCCATACAGTCGTTTATGTTTTTATTTATACTTTAAATGGCGACGTTATTCATTATTTTGTATTAAATTATTTTATGACAATCCGATATTATTTTGAAGTTTAAAAAGACTAAAATAATCGTTCTATAAAAACATAAAACAATGTTAATTATCGAGGTCAAATACCCTTTTTTTCTGCAAAGAATTGGTTTCTGATGTAATTTTAACGTACTCTCATGTGATTTTTATGCACGGTTCTTTGTCAAGATCTATGTTAATTCAGTTGTTCTTTCGTGATGTATATTTAGAAGTGAATTTCATCCAATAAATGCTTCTTCCGATCGCTTTATTGGTGTAATTGTTACATTTCCCCACCAGAGATCAGCCTACTGTATCTCGACTTCAGCTTCCATTCATTATCTCGAATTAACTCAGGACAATGGTATATAGTAAGTGGATGGATGGAGATACGTTATGCATTTGTTTTTAAAAAGTCGTGAAGAGCGTCTTAGACATTTTCAAGCGCATTTGTTTGCTAGTCTAGATTGTTTTACTCAGTGTGAGTTTAACATGTTTCAAAGACAATGACGCTTTATCCCCTTCAAATGGAATCGGAGCATAAAATATACACTACATATACTTTAAGACCTACATTTCATGTTTCATCACTGACAGTAATAACGAGTCATAGAGTCTCAGAAAAAGGGTAAAAATTTGTACCATAGCTTGCCACTGGGGCTGTACCCTTGTAATTGTACCTTTTAAGGTACAGAAATCGTCTCTGAGGAACATCACAAATGCACAAACAATAATGTACCATCAATGGTACAGAAATGTTCCCCAGAGTCAATTTCTGTACCCTACAAGGTACAATTAGCTACAGCTAAGGTACAATTGGCAGATCATTGAGGGTACAGCTCCAGTGACAGCACAACCTTGTACCCTTATTCTGAGAGCGTAAGCATATTATTATTTTTATTATTGTTATTAATAATAATACTTGGAGGGGGAGGCTGACACTTCATGGCCACTGCAGCCTTGGTTTCCGATTCACTCTGAACTCCTTTAGCTACATTTTAATGAGGCATGAACCATGATGCAATATGTGACTAAAGTTACAATATTTGCAGTCAACAGATGCCTGTAATCGAAGGTAAATGTAAGGCGCTATTATATTTGAAATTTAATAATTATAATCCCAAACATTACCACTGTGGGAAGTGGTAATTGACTAAAATTTTCCATAAAATCTAAGATGACATTTCACAGTATTATAAGCATAAACATACAGAAACCACTCACTGCACTGGATATTGGCTTCTGTGAGTAATTGCTGGCATCCTTTCTAGGGTTTACGGTGCCTTTTAACCCATTATTTTAGGATGGGTTCTAAACTGTAACAATTGTAATGAGAAAAGCGAGCAGGAAAAGCTGATGGATACATTATCTCTAAAATAGCATGATAATCACTGGATTTGAACCCGCATGTAGATACTGTGATCTGGACCATCTCTGTAGGACCTTCCCCAAGCTGTTGAAGGAACGTTCCTCTCCAGGAACAGAATCCCCAACAGCGTCAGTGCCGGTATCAGCATTCATAGCCAGCAAACTGTATGAAGAAGTGCAGGGTTAGAGCATGCACTGCAATCAGGCTGCAATCAACTGCAAATATGTGCAAAATATGCCTTTGCTTACTGTGCTATGATGACAGATAACAGATAAGGAGCTGGTGTGTGTATCCAGAAAAACACGAAATGTGTAAGTTAACTAAGAATGTAAAGATATTTATTTTCAAGAACCTATAATTCAGGACATATTTTTATACATTTTTAGAAAAAAACATCACTTAAGACCGATTATGAAATGGAACTTGGTAACCATTGACCTTTACCTGAGCCCAAAAAAACGTATCCTGCTATGTATGTGTAGGTATCTGATGCACACATAACCTATTACTCTATGTACCTGTAGGGTACTGACAAGCTAATTATGCAAAAGTGCAAAATGCCAGCATAGAACATAGCACAGTGATGGTCTTCCCAGTTAACTGCAATTTCAACTCAGGCTACAAGAGAGGGGTCCCCCCCCCCCAAAAAAAAAAAAAAATCCATCCAAGTACAGTATCTCCAGTCTTTTGGGTTATAGACAACTAATACCCAGTGTATTACAAGCCAGTGTTTTAACTGGAGAATTTCTGTCCAGCCAGCTTCAGTGTTTCTACCCAACATAGAGCCCACAATTCTGAATTGGAAGGTGTAAGAATATCATTTCATACTTGGAAAGGTTACACCCAGTATGGGTTAGGACGTAGGCTTAGACATACATTTAAGTGAAACTATAATCATCAGGAAAAAAGGAAGTGCAATTCTGATAAATGTTAGAAATGAATAGTCTTGAACTTACAAAGATAAATATAAAGCCATTATATGTTATAGTGAAACTATCATTACAGCCTAAAAACAGCAGAAGGGAGAATATAAAATCTGCTTTAGTGGTGTGAGAAAGAAAATAATAGTTGAGAAGATAGGATCCTTCCCCAAATGCTGAATAAATGGCTGGGAGATGGATGGAGTGAGTGGATAATTAGCTGCTTTATGTCTTAGGGTCACCCATTAACAACCAAATTGTAAAATGTTTGAAAATATTACAGAATACAGTATATGATTTGCATATGATCTGCAGTAATTCTGCCTGCTGTGAAGATGAATGACGTAGAAGGAATCCCTACAATAAACGATGTCGTGTTCAGTCAAGGTCTCAAACTCACAGTCAACAGTCATGCTATCTGATTGAATGTATAATTATATTAGCATTTAACCTGGGTAAACATCTATAGACTGACTGAACCAGTAAAACTGTAGGTTTGCTCTTCTTGGGCCAAGATTTTGAATCTTTCATCCAAGGAACGTGTTGGAATTCTGGAATACAAGAAAATAATTACACACTCCTAAGATCTCATGTAATAATGCAAGAAAATGGCTGGATTCACACTCATAAAATAAAATAAAATATAAAATAAAGGTAAAGAATAATGAATAAAATTATATTGACAAAAGCATAAATTTAAGAACCATTTAGTCTCACTGAGGAAGGACAAAAAGTTTATATGGTTTTTTGTCTATGAACAACAACAAAAAAAGGAATTTAAAAAATGGACTTTAGAACAGAAATTTGGAGAAGCTGAAAGGAAAATAAAATGATAAAATCTAACACCAGCTGATATCACAGTTTCGTGTTTTTTTTTTTTTTTGACGAGAAAGGAATGACGGAAATTGGAATGTAGGTCACAGAACGACACAAAAAACCCTCTCCATTTTATGGCAGCCTGTCACATTTTCAGCATTAATATCAGGTTCCATCTAAGTATATGTGTATGCATATATTGGTAGTGAGCACTGGGGCCTCTCACCTCCAAGACTGAGGACTTGAAAGGCACCTCTGCTCTGAAGCTGTGCAGCTACGCATGTTCCCTCGTCACGTTGCCTTCTGCAGGTGCTCCAGGTAAATCCTGAACCTCAAAGACATGCAGTTAGCTTTCTTAACGTGTCAATGAGATCTAGCTATTTTAAGGAGCACCACAGTCGTAGGTGCGCACACAAATAAAACCATACATTAAACATCAACACATCACTGCTTATTTAGAACATGAAAGATTATCCATCCATCCATCTTCTGTAACCACTTGTCCTATTCAGGGTCTCTGGGAGTCCGGAGCCTATGCAGTTGAATAACTAAATGTAATATATAATATTACACATAGTATAATAAAATGTATATAAGGATTTCATGTCAAAATATATTTCTTGAACCTTTTCCACTCCAGTCTAAAGCCTTAAAGGTGATGAGATACAGGGCAACTTTTTGAGCAACTGAGCAATGTTACTGGGCAATTGCCGACTAGGTGAGACAAAGGACAATTTATCTGCATCTGGATGATTGCGAAAAGTTGCCCACTGCCGTTCAGAGTTTTCCAAATAAAATGTGTTGCCCAATATCAATGGGAATGTGCCAAGCAACACTGGTCAGCAACACTGGCCGGCAACACTGGCCGGCAACACTGCTGAAAAGGTTGCCCTGTGTATCGTCACCCTATGAGGTCTTAGTGCAGAGGAGCCCTTAAAGAGGAAACAAGCAGCTTTGTGTCCTGTGGCTGCAGATTACCATTCCCTTCCTGAAGTTCCTTCCCTATGGGTAGTAAAGCCATGCCCTCCCCTTCCAACTTAAGGTAGAGAACAGAGTTTGCATTTTCCAGGCCTTGGCTTCTCCTCCTCTTGATCCTCCTGCTCTTCCAGACCCAGCTCCACTGCAGGTCCTCACCCTGCTTTGGCAGGACCCTGCCGGTGCAGGATTTAAGTGTCAGATGTCGCGAAGGGAAGTTATAAATATCAACAGAACTAGGAGGCTTTCAGGTTGAATGTGAAGCTGCCAGCTTCTCCGCGGGGTTCTATCTAGGTGCTGGAAACGTAAGTATTAAATCTTGCCATGCGACAGTGGGAGACACAGCAGGGATGAATGGCCAGTTACCTGAAATATTATGGATTTCAGGGCCTACCACAGTGTCGCTGCCCTAGGAGAGCACATTATAAAAATGCAAAAGCACCGGTTACATAATATTTACATTGGGCAGAAGCAGATGTTTCAGATTTCATTAGGGTCATCGGCTGTTTACCTTGGTCATTTTTTTCCTGAACTGCAAAATCTCTCCCATGCCCTATTTCGGCAACAAAAAAAGATTTGGTAAATCAAGTCACACACAGGGTCTGAACACCAACACTGTAGGTCAGCACCTTATAGAGCTGCCTAGCAAGGCTAATTCAGGTGATTGATAGGACAATATATGAATGGTAACAAAACAGAAATATGTATGACTAATCTCCTTGTTAATACCCTGCTTGACATCCCTCTGTATCCTCACCGTGGACTTTGCCAGTAATGTTGGGTTATGTTTGCTTGCTCTGCCTTTGGCAGTCAAACCTTAGAGATCAAAAACTGGGAACCACTTGTTTGTTCTGCATATTACCACAGGAGAAGGAAATCTATCTACAGAGTGGTCTTAGCACATAGTTACACAACAAAACAGGACTTAGGTAGCGGCATGATAGTGTCTGTCAATATACTGGAGAGTTTTCTGCAGTCGGGTTGGGACGGTCAGCTGGAGAAAGCTTCATTTTTAATCCTTTTAAAGTAATTATACAGAGAAACATAGTCAGGCAGTTTTAAAGCCGCATTACACTCGTCTATGCAGCATGACGTAGGTTCTGTTTGCTGTACTCTGTGCAGATGGTCATTAAGCACAGTGCACATGACAGCCAAAACATGCCTTTATGGACGTTGGGATGATGGTGAAGCGTTCCCACTGTGAAGTAATGGTGTGTAGAGTCAAGGAGCATAACAGGAGCAACCACAGTGTGTGAACATACACACACACACACGTTTATATTTGTATCTTTGTGGGGACTGTCCATTTCTTTCTATGGGAAAAACCCTAATCCCAAGAATGAAACCTTAACTCCTACCCAGCCCTAACATTAACCATAAGTAACCAAACAAAGTACAAGACTTCTAGCATTTTTCGTTTTTTGATTGCATTCACAGCTTTCTATAAAATTGAGTTTCCCCTTGTGGGGACAAAAAAATGGTCCCAATCTGTAAAAAAAAAAAAAAAAAACATCACATTGTGAACATTTGGTCCCCAAAATTTAATATATACATAACCCACTCACATACACACACACGCCTCATATAAACATGTAAGAATGACTGTTCATGCCAGACTTAAGTACAGCATTGTCACACATCATTGTCTTGCACACCAGAAGTGCCCATTATTGGTTTACCCTCAGTCCCAGAAGAAGGGGGTTGCTGTCGCTTTCTCATCATTATGGTTCCCTGCATACCAGGAGGTTGTGGGCAAGTTTATGAACTGAGGAGATCTCTTTTGTGTATGTAGGTTGGAATTTTCTTAATACAAATGGCCAAAATTTCATCAAAAGTATTCATATTTCCTTCAGGATAGAACATGTATTCCTCCTAACTAAAAGGGCCATCCCTTGATTTGACTGGAATGTCGACACCCGGCTGTCTTGGGTCCAACCCAGAGGAAGTACAACTAGCTGACCGTAAAAGCAGGCGTCGCATTCAGCACAACAGCTGGGCTGCTTTGGCCCGTGTGAGAGACAGGTCTTACATAACCCCCACAAAAACACACAGTACCTGTGTCGATATTTTTTCTTTGCAGCGCGGGGGCAGATGCTAGATCAGAGGGTGCAGCTCCAGTCTGACACCTGCTCCAGGCCTCCACGCCGAACGGGGGAAGGAACGTTTAATTAAAGCAGCGATGCTTGGGAAGACACGTCATCAGTGTAATTCTCGCTGACCAGGTGAACCCTCTTTCCAACACAATGCGCCAGGTCCCAGCCTGAGAGAACCTTCTAACCAGACTGAAATGCTGAAATGTCATTTAACTGCAAGGCCTGAAATGCACATTTGCGGACCTTGGGGGGGGGGGGGGGGATCAATGTTTACAGTGGGATGGGAAAAGGGTGCACCTCCATGCCGTCATGGAGAAGTCCGGAGACTGAGGCGAGTGGATTTACACAGGAGCTATTATAACACATTATACTCTCGATGAAAACAAAGCACAAGAACAGCTCACAGAACCGGCGATCCACAGAGAAGGTTCTGCCACAGTATGGTGTGTGTGGCACAGCCTCCCCACTACTGCAAGGTCGGCGATTCAAACCACACCCCGTGTGTGAGGGATTCTGCCTGTTCTCCACAGAGGAGCAGTTTGGCGAATCTCTGAATTGATCAGTGTGAGCTTGCGGGTGCGAGTGTGAGTGAGTGTGTATGCCCTGCACTGGACTGGCATCCCATCCAGAATGTACCTCTGCCTTGTGCCCGATACTGCCTGGCATCGGCTCCAGCCTGCCCTAGGATGCTGTACTGGACGAGCCGCAGGAAAAATAAGGGTCAGATCAGATTCTGAAGAACGTGAAAATATAGCATAAGGAAGGATCTTCTTCATTTTGTTTGCAATTCCCATTTTATTCTCAAAATTGTCAGTGAAACAACAAAAACCTTTTAAGAGAGAAAATACAAGAATAACAAATTCAGCAGTATATAAAACCATCAAGGTCAAGCTGGGCAGGAGGCCATATGTCTTGTTTAATTAATTTCCAGTCTGAGTGTGTAAAACCCTGACACAGTACTAATTTAAAATAACTGGTAGTGCTTTACATTAACTACGCCTTCATAATGCATTCGTAGAACATTCATAAGCAGCATATAAGTATACTTTAACGTTCTAACATACCTTAACTTTAATATACAGTAATAATAAACATTATATGATTACAGTGTTTGTTATGAATATTTATTAAAGCTGTTAAGGTATGTTAGAACATTAAGGTATACTTACATGCTTATGAATGTTTTATGAATGCATTATGAAGGTGCAGTTAATGTGAAGCGTTACCAAATAAGTAAATGGGAGAATGTAGAGATGTCACACCAGGGAATACCCCTACATACCTGTAAGAGTACTGAATAATTATAATGCAGTACATCCAGCCCCATCCCTCTGTTCTGGCTCTTATGGTGTCCTAGTTGGTTTGTCTTTTGTCAGGCCCTAATCGGCTGTGTGTTTGCGCTGTTCACCCCGTCTGCTCCCCACAGTGCTAACAACATGGATTCGATCCAGACATCTTACCTTCAGCACCTATTCCTACTCCGTCTCTTGGACTCAGGAAGCACAGTGTGACGCAAAACACCATGAAGGGCATTGGCTGCTGGTATAAAACCTCGAAAAAGAACAGCAAAGAGCTAGAATCGTGAGGGTCAGACCATTAATACGTGACAAGACCAAAGACAAGGTGTCTCTTTGGTCAGGCACTTTGCATGTTGGAACGCCTGAGACCATTAAAAATGAGGAGTGACCATGCGATGCATGTTTTAAATCCGGAATGCGACCCCTGCATTACACTTGCCAGAATCAACAGGCAGGTTGTGAGAAAGACCAAGCGTTACCTCAGCATTTGGGAGGAAAAACAACAAAGTTATCAAATCTCTTTATCAAAACGCTTATTGTAGAATCTTAGGACATCCTTGACAGTTTGAAGAACATGATTAAAAAAACAGCTTCCCATGGAACTACCAGTTTGAATGTACTATTGTTGTGAAGTGCATGTTTTTAGGGCCAACAGTAACAAAATATAAATATGTGCTTAGATAAATACAACCAAATTTAATTATGAAATATAAACAGACCTTCTTTTACAAGCGTCACAGACCACCCCTGTGTGGGGCCCACATTTTTTCTTAGTCTGGAGCCATAAAAGACTATTTTTTGTCCTTGAGAACCACAGTTTACCAGCAACCCTCCCCCCAGAACTTCTCCGTTTACCAGGAATGCGACCTCATAGATTCCGGACAGCAGACATTATGCATTTCAGCACAAAAAGGTCTCTCTCCTATGACAATGACGTGTGTCACACATACCAAAGGGAACATGAACCGTTACCTCAAGATGACTGATCCTCAGTACTGATACAGCTAGGTGTTTTGGGCCACACCATGCTATTAAAGTGACTGCAAAGTCATTAATAAACCCCTTAGATGAAAATTAATGAAAATTAAAAAATATTACTCCATTACGGGTTGCACAACCTGGAGTATGTCATAAAGAAAATGCTTTCTGGTTCGTGTTGTTCATCACCGATTAGTAAACTGCCATGGGCTCAGTGGTCAAGGATAAAAATAATTTATGCTGGTTATAGTATGTATTTATATTATTCTTTACTATGCTGGCAGCAACGATTCTCATTAGCATGAGGTTGAGTAGCTACATTTACTCTTTGAATGCTCACACACAGTGCTCAGGACACCTAAAATGCAAAATCAACACTAACTACAAGCCAAATGTCTGAGTAATATCTTAAATGCGAGTTTACAGCTATTGCCACATAAATAATAATTTAAGATATAAATTGGTGTTTATTTTGGTTTAAAATATCCCAGTTAATAATCCAGTCCTGCACAAAGAAATACTCTCGTTTTGTTTTTCCCCCATCGTGTCTGTGCTGCTTCATAAGTCTGGCTGAAGGCTCAGGAATAAGCAGAGGTGGTGGACTTGCGTTCAAAAGGAAAGTGGAAGCTTAGGCTCTAAACGAGGCTCTCCTGAGGATTCCTCAGAGTCGGTCGAATGTAAATCAAAGGCCTGGACATGTCAGCAGGATGCCCACGATCAGTGAGTACTCATGCAGGACTCAGTACCGTACTAATGAAAGGAGGTGGAAGGCCCAGTGCAACCTTAACAACCAGGCTTACGAGTAATGCAAGTCCCATGTCAAAATAAAAGTTTAAAACAGGCGGCAAGTGAAACAGGCAGGTTTGGTCTCTCCTCTCCTTTCATGAGAAATCGAAACTCCACATGGGTGAAATGCCTGCAGGGCTCTTAAAGTTACATCGTCCTGCACACGCACGTGAGAGTTTCCCAGCCCAAAGGCAGTCAAAGCTCCAAGAGAAGAGGAACACACCCGTCAGCATTCCTAGCAGGATCTGAGAGCTACTCTTTAAACAAACCTTATCATGTCCCATGGTACTCCGAACAGGTGCTGCAAAGACAGCGTTCATTTGTTGTGAAGCAAATAGTATGATGTTTAAAAATGTGGGCTTTTTAGAGATTTTAGTACTCTTGAGAATTACTCCAGTTATGTCAATGGCTTCACGTTTTCAACTTTGGATAAAAGCGTTAGCTTAGCAACGATATCGTAATGTACACCAAAATGTTTATATTCATAATAAGTTAATCCTCGGATGTGAACATCAACTTACTGCTTATGATATCCCAAAGATTGCTTCACCAAGTGTTCCTGTCACAACAGGTAGGTTATATGGTCTGGAAAAACAGCAGCCACTAGCAGAGTTAAACAAAGGTGCAAACTGCCGTTCTGTCTGCTGAAGGTTACACGCAATCCATACGCTACCGAGTAAGGATACAAAACTGTGGACATCTATAACTAAAGTTGACTATTTACAATGTAATAATGGCCACTTAAGCTAAATACAGTCTACCCCCATCCAGAAATTTAAGGTTAGAATGAACAACCACAGAGAATTCAAAGGCTTAAAAAAAAATGAGTGTCCTGAAAGTGGTTCAGTGGAAATAAAACACAGGAATGGTGATCTGGATAAAGCAGAAAGGTTTAAGAATTGTTGCTATGTGTGTGGGGACTGGGACTCCAATTTTTGAACAGTAAGAAAAGTAACCATGAAAAAACAAAATAAGTAACCTGCAATACCGGCTGGAACTGGAAAAAACAAGAGCTATTATCCTGCAAACAAAGCTTCAGCATGTCACGTGACCAGTTATGTAAACCAAGCAATGTTTACTTCGGGGGGGGAAAAAAACAACTCACAGTCACGTAAACGTCAATGACAAATATACATAAGATTAAAAACAAGCCTACAAATGTATAACCGTACGTATAAAAAGACAGGCGGTCGAAAATTACAGGGTCACAGGGAAGAGCCACAGTATAAAGGCACACTTTAAACATTTTGGTCCTTATGACTAGATGCTGCTCAACCTCCTCTCATCATTCCAGAAATACCAGGGTGTCAAATTCAGGCACCTGAAACCTTCAACAAAAATAACTCAGCGCAGGTTAGCAGAGGTTTACATTGTAGCGCATCCAGCCCGGCGGACCAGGCAGCCACGTGAACGGCGGCTCTTCCTTCTGGTCCGTGAGTCTTATTCTGACACAGTTAGCTGTCGGCACAGAACCGGGGGATGGAAAACTCAGTCTGTCAGGGGGCCTTTCGTCCTCGAGCCCTTAAATGGGGCCTTCGTCACCAGTATAGTCCTTTTGCCGGCGTTTTTTAAAGACGCATGATCTCAGAGTTTAATATCACCCATATTAACACAATGGGACAAAATAATGGCTGGCCCAAGGAAAAATATATATATTTCTTACAACCTTTAGAGGTCAACTTAAAACTTGCACCCAGAAATTGTTGTTACGTAGTACATATGCAACTGAGTGTACACATTGTATAATTAAAAAAAAAAAACCTTTGTCATTAGAAATCTGAGCACAATATTTTAACTCCGATATATCTGATATATGGCATTTCATACAACGTTCTATGAAGCAGGTCATTAGCCTCATCATTTACTATAAATATACACAGAGAAAATAAATAAAGCGAGAATGTACTCTCTCATGTTGAAAAGCATAATTAATTGCTGGAATAGCAGTCTAATTAATGTTCAACATGGGTCTAATGCTCCAGTTTTTAAAAAGATGCAAATTGAGCTTGGGAATGGCAGGGACTGTGTTTAATTTTGAAGATTACCAAACATGCATGGCAAATATACCAGTTTCTAAATGTCTATCCTAAATGCTGATATTTCCTGTATTAAATGTGTTTATGTAGCAATCATGAATAATATATAGTGGTATTTTATTCTGAAATATACATACATACATACATACATACATCCATCCCCACTTGTTCTATGCAGGGCTGCTGGGAACTGGAGTTTGTCCCAGGAACTGAAGGCACAATGCAGGGAATAAATCCATGTACACATACCATTCACACCCATTGGCAATTTGGCAACTCCAAACAAATTTGCATGTTTTTGGACTGTTTGGGGAAACCGGAGCACCGATAGGAAACCCCACGATGACACGGGGAGAACATGCAAACTCCACGCATGGAACCCTGGGGAGAACATGCAAACTCCACGCATGGAACCCTGGCAGAAGCTCAAACCCGGGTCCCAGAGGTGTGAGGCGACAGTGCCAACTCATACATCATAAAATAAAAATCCTTAAAGCATAAGCCCAGTTTGGCTTCATGGTAATGTAATTAATATAGGAATTTAAAAAACCTCAGGAGAGGCGTGGATTAGTCACACGGTGCACAAGACTGGGAAACACCTACAGTAGTGTCCAGGTCAGTTAGTTCCCAATATAAACTGGAACTACTTACCATATGCTGACAGGCACATACATAGGATAAAGCAGCCAATCCACTCTGGTTAAGATACCCGAACTCGGGGGGGGAGCATGCAGCAAGCGTGCAGCGACTACCCAGAATCCTCCACAAGATGGGCGGTACCGGGAGGAAGAGGAATTTAGTAATACAAGAACCTGCTGTCAATGTCAGTCCACTGGCCTTTAATTAATCACTGCATCTGCTTTGCCCCCCCCCCCACCCCAATCCTCATACCCCACCGTTTGTACAGAAACATTCACTGCCCCCACCAACTTAGTATAAAAAGGTCGCTCTTCACAGTCCAGCTTTACACTACTAACTCAGGATAAGAAACGGAAGAATTAAAATGCAGTCACACGCGGCGGAGCAAGTCTGCCACGAGCTCGCGGCTGCGGGGAAGGCGGGCAGGCGGGTCCAGATCACCGGGCACGTCCACTGTGCGCCGCTTCCGCCGCCATCCTGTCCGAAGATTGAGCGGCATTCAGGAACCCCCCCCACCCCCATCATGCTGAGCTTGGGTAGCCGAAATGGTTGCTGCGCTCAGTGTCGCGGACCTGCAGGCTGGGCTTGTGTTCCAGCTCCTCACTATCAGGCGTCTCAGGGCTCGAGCAGCGGGGGGGGCGCGTCTTGAAGAAGTCCGACACGTAGCGCACCTGTAGGAAAGGGTGGGACATAGTATTATTTTAGGGGGCGGGGCACTGTGCCTGTGATCAGAAGGTTGCTGGTTCAAATCCCACGACTGCTGGAATGACGCCACATTTGGTCTCTTGCCCCAACTGTTCCAACCTCAAGCTCCGCTCTCATCGGTATGTCTGTGAATCTCATGCAGTGGAATCGGAAGGGGGGGGGGGGGGGTGCATGTATATCGGCACATTGGCCGCACATGCGATAGTCACATGGTGAGCTATGCAATGTAAGAAAGATGCTAAAATTATTTTAGAATCATCACTGTAAACAAAACAAAAAAAAATGACAATACCTATGATATGATAAAATGTCTGCCTGATACAGGACTGCAATCTTTGTTAGGTATGTTTTGTCCTCACATTCTGCATATGCAGTGAATTGGCTTCAGTAAAAGATATAAAAGAAGTAGAAGTAGAAGAAATAAAAGATAAAGAGCACGCCATTCATTTATTTGTTTGTTTGTTTATTTGTTTGTTTGTTTATTTGTTGGGGGGGGTCTCAAGAAGGAATATGGGAAGGCTGAGATAAATCACTATTCTTTGTAAGTCTTATTTCTGCATCTTTCTGCACCTTTGCCAAACAGGCAGGTACTGCTGCCATTGTCGCTTGCTAGCCATAGTCCCTGACCGAGGAGAAACATTCCTCTCCAGAAGCTTCTCCAGCAGCACCACGCAACCTAAGACACAGCACTGGCACACTGGCACAAGAAACCACTGTCATCCCACAAGGGAGCAAGGCGGCAACATCTGTCACCAGATCATTCAGGTGCAGTGCAGAAATAACCAGGAGAAAACGCAAGGGGGGACTTACAATGAGGATGGCAATGAGCGCCCCCTGCAGGAGACCTGTCAGAACATCGCTCCAGTGGTGCTTGTAGTCAGACACGCGGGTATAGCCCACGTAGACAGCGAACGCCAAGAGGAAGAACTGGATTGTGGGTCGCAGAAGTCGGGCCCATTTTGCCACCAGCCGGGCCTGAACGTACAGCTGGCGGGTGGGAGGTACAGGGAAAAATATCACTGCTGGGAATCAACTCAAATATTTTAAGATAGCATGATCTCATTTCCATTTTAATTCTAAGATAACAGAACTGTAGTGAGCAAGGTATGGATAAGCAAGCAAAACAAAGAATATATAACGAAATTGGAACAAAACAAAGTTTGTTGTTTCCCCGCAAACATCAGTGTAATATCAACCAATCGCAGGAAAGCTAAACAAACCGGCCTTAGAATAACATCAGGATAAAGTAATCAGGCGATAGTCTAATAGCCTTTTCTTAGAATAACTTAGAGCAGTAGAGAAGTATCTGGTTTTAAGATGCAATATAAACATCTCTACAATAATGCATTTACAGGTTCCCTTCTGTTTGCACCTGATTTGCATCTACAGCGCATCAAGGATTCCAGTCAGTAGGAAACGGCACAGTTAGAAATGTACTGCATGCATTAGCCGGCTGAAGCTATACCCCCCCCCCCGGGGACGCCCACCCTTTCCCACGGTGGAGGAAACAGGGTTGGGGCCGGACTGGTTAAACTCATGTGCAGTTCGATTTGGTTTATATCGAACACAAACAAAAGTATCAGGAAGGCGATGATAACCATCTCCGAATCGTTCAGAACAGAACTGAACTGAAAAGTGCATTCTAATTCACAGCAGGGGCAGATTGACAACGTTATGCATGGGCTGGCAAAGGGATGGCATGAAATTTTAAAGGGTTCTGACACAAACATTCTCTCAGATGCGCAGATGTATATGTATGATCTGATAGAGTTTTATTTGAATTTATGCTGGAGTCTTATTGAGTAGAATAAAAGACATTTGTTATCCCGCAATTATTCTGCATGTTTAATTCAGACTGTCTGATCCTGTCTGCAATTGCGAAAATATATCCCGCGCCCACCTGGTTTGGTATGTGACGGTATCGCTAATGCTACGGCTTTAGCATAAGAACATAAGAACATAAGAAATTTACAAACGAGAGGAGGCCATTCGGCCCATCAAGCTCTCAATGCGGTTTTAGAGAGTGCCACGTGTGTGTGTGGAAGGGGTGACAGCCGCCACCCTGTGCCATCCCATAAATCCGCCACTGATTCACAGTTTGTCATTTTGTATGGAGGAAGTAAATATACAGTATTTCCAGAGGCAGTGATTCTCGCAGTTATTTGACGCCCCAAGAATAGCGACTCTCGCAGTTATTTGACGCCCCTCGAATAGCGACTCCTCACACAGCAATTCCCACAATTAGTTCAGGTCACTCAGACAGTGACTCTCCCAGTTATTTGACGCCCCTAGGATAGTGACTCTCGCAGTAATTTGACGCCCCTAGGATAGCGACTCTCGCAGTTATTTGACGCCCCTAGAATAGCGACTCTCGCAGTTATTTGATGCCCCTAGGATAGTGACTCTCGCAGTTATTTGACGCCCCTAGAATAGCGACTCTCGCAGTTATTTGACGCCCCTAGAATAGCGACTCTCGCAGTTATTTGATGCCCCTAGGATAGTGACTCTCGCAGTTATTTGACGCCCCTAGGATAGTGGCTCTCGCAGTTATTTGATGCCCCTAGGATAGTGACTCTCGCAGTTATTTGACGCCCCTAGAATAGCGACTCTCGCAGTTATTTGACGCCCCTCGAATAGCGACTCCTCACACAGCAATTCCCACAATTAGTTCAGGTCACTCAGACAGTGACTCTCCCAGTTATTTGACGCCCCTAGGATAGTGACTCTCGCAGTAATTTGACGCCCCTAGGATAGCGACTCTCGCAGTTATTTGACGCCCCTAGAATAGCGACTCTCGCAGTTATTTGATGCCCCTAGGATAGTGACTCTCGCAGTTATTTGACGCCCCTAGAATAGCGACTCTCGCAGTTATTTGACGCCCCTAGAATAGCGACTCTCGCAGTTATTTGATGCCCCTAGGATAGTGACTCTCGCAGTTATTTGACGCCCCTAGAATAGCGACTCTCGCAGTTATTTGACGCCCCTAGAATAGCGACTCTCGCAGTTATTTGATGCCCCTAGGATAGTGACTCTCGCAGTTATTTGACGCCCCTAGGATAGTGACTCTCGCAGTTATTTGACGCCCCTAGAATAGCGACTCTCGCAGTTATTTGACGCCCCTAGGATAGTGACTCTCGCAGTTATTTGACGCCCCTAGAATAGCGACTCTCGCAGTTATTTGACGCCCCTAGGATAGTGACTCTCGCAGTAATTTGACGCCCCTAGGATAGCGACTCTCGCAGTTATTTGACGCCCCTAGAATAGCGACTCTCGCAGTTATTTGATACCCCTAGGATAGTGACTCTCGCAGTAATTTGACGCCCCTAGGATAGCGACTCTCACAGTTATTTGACGCCCCTAGAATAGCGACTCTCGCAGTTATTTGATGCCCCTAGGATAGTGACTCTCGCAGTTATTTGACGCCCCTAGAATAGCGACTCTCGCAGTTATTTGACGCCCCTAGAATAGCGACTCTCGCAGTTATTTGATGCCCCTAGGATAGTGACTCTCGCAGTTATTTGACGCCCCTAGGATAGTGACTCTCGCAGTTATTTGACGCCCCTAGGATAGTGGCTCTCGCAGTTATTTGATGCCCCTCGAATAGCAACTCCTCACACAGCAATTCCCACAATTAGTTCAGGTCACTCAGACAGCGACTCTTGCAGTTATTTGATGATCCTCAGACAGCGACTCTCGCAGCTACATGACATCCCTCAGACTATGGCTCTCGCAGTTACTTGCCGTCCCTCGGATACTCACCGCCAAGAACAGCATGCAGTACATCCCAAAGGAAGAGTGTCCAGAGTAGAAGGACAACCTAGACCACAGTAAAGAGAAAACTGAGTCCTCTGTGGTGAGGTCTGCAGACAGCATGAACAAAGATTAACAGCTGCTGTGCAAATGTAGCGCGGCCCTCTCCCTGAGCACCGTGGCGGCCCTCTCCCTGAGCACCGTGGCCCACCTGGATTCTGTGACGTTGGCTGGGATCCCAGAGCAGTTGATTTGCAGCACATTGCCCTTGCAGGTTTTGGGAGCACAGACCGCCATGAAGTTGGGGCGCGGACGTCCGATGGTATACTTCGCCAGGTCGGTTAGGGACTGGCTGACGGCCGCTCCAAACAGGAAGGTGCCCACCACCTTATAAAGTGCGGCCACATACTGGTTGAAGTCACTGTTGGAGTGAATCTTCTTGCTGTAGACCAAGTAGGCTTCACCAGAACATATCTGAACACAGGAGAAAGACACATGGTGACCATCAACATCATCTGGCGTCCAAACCGGTTAGATTTTTCCATCACAGAAACTAATTGGAAACTTGTTTGCGTAAGCATATGCATCAATGTATAAAGTTATTTTCGAGCATGACTAATACAAACATGTTTGGACAACAGCGCTGTCTTTGCTCACATCGGTCTGCATTGAATGTTATGGGCAATAAAACGTAATGAATTCTACACAGCATACAGAGCCTTGCAACGGATCTTCTCTAGGTTCCTTGCCAACACAAAGTGGTTTGGAGTGACACAAGTCAGTATTTTCGTGCTGTCCAGTGGCCATTTTTGATCCAGATTTATTCAGAGTATTAGGGCTGTTTCCTGATTTACCCGTTAAGGATCGTACCAACAATTAGCTTTTAAAATTCCTGTCTTGGAATGCCGGCTAATTAATTCTTGATGACTGACAAATGCACTTTAGTTTTTTATGACCCTGTAAGTAATATCCATCGCACCCTGCGTTTTGTGTTAAATAGTTTACGGCTAGTATGATACCAATAACACAGTAATAGTAAATTTTAAAAAAATTAATCTCTTAATTTAAATAATTAAAATTCCTGAAATTAAATTAAATTACATCATAGGACTGGCAATGACAACCAACATTTAAGTTTTGGTGAATGCATTTAAATCCATGAATGACTGACCGTGTAACATGATGTTTCAGTACAAGTACAGGCAAAGATTAACACTGAAAGCATGCGGTAATGGTAGGTCTGATGTAATGGAATGACACAATGCTCTAAAAGGTGAACACCCCTACAAACTGCCTTTATCTTATCATGTTATTGTTTTACCACCAACATTCCCTCAGGATTTAATGAGTAAATTCACAAAATTATAAAACGGTTTAAGCAAGATTTAAATACGTATAATATTCTTCTGACCAGAAACAGCTACAATACCATCATATTGGGTATAAATGGTTTTCTAGAGCATTTTTCAGGAATGTAGTGGTATTTTCTGAAATGAATTCTAAGGTCTCAAAGGTGTCTCTTATTGGCAGTACTGTGCAAGAGCCTTAGGCAGTGAAAGAAGATGATGTTTAAGTTACCTGCATGTTGGGTGTAAAACTATGATTTCATATCTGTAAAGTATGTCGACTTGCCACTCCAAAACCTCTCCTAAAGTCACCCCAGTCTGTGTAGCAGCCATCAACTACATCCCATGTATTTGTGACCTGGCAACTAGCACACCTTGTCGGGCTAGTCAATGCCTGATCAGGTAATTTAACTAATTACACTGATCAATCAAATCATTTAATTAGCTAAGCAGATTGGTGGTGAAAATTTTATTACTGCGTTTTCTTCCCAGATTTAATGGGCTTTGGAAAATTTGGCTAAACAGAAACAAACACTATGATATGTTGCCAAACACTGTGTGAGATGTTTATGTTAGCAATCCCTACGAAGACTGGATGCATGGATGCGTGAAAGCTGCCACTTTGGAGAACAGAAGAAATCCTTGCTAGTTTTTAATTGCGTTACAGTTCATTTGCATATCGTCTCGTGTTAAATTGTGTATTCTTTCTGGGTGAATGTAAACGTAATACCTAGATAAATAGCGTTGAACGTTCTCTCTGACTGTGTAAGACTTTCGCGCATTACTGTGCGGGATTTTCACACCAGCACTGAAGCTTCTCTGAGGAGCAGCTGAATGTGAAAGTGAGACAGAACAGCTGAGAATCAGCAAGGGGTCACATGACACATGTGGATCCGAGGGGGGGGGACGGGGGGGGGGGGGACACTCACAATGATGACGGTGCAGCTGATGGTGACGGCAGCCATCAGACCGTGAGTGATGGTGTCCTCCTTGAAAGGGTACCTGATGCTCTCGTCTTCACAGTTAACTTCCCGCTGGTATGGCTTGCAGAGCAGGTTCATGATTATGGAGGGCAGAGCGGCTAAAGAGAGACAAGCGGGACACCAGAGGGGATATGAGCATCAAGCATTAGCCTATAATGGCAACGGCTACAGCAGGAGAATCCCAGGTCGCCCTGTAATGAGTTTGGTATTGAAGCTATAACACCGTCCCCGAAGATCTCTGTTTATCACTTTGAGTGCTCAACATTTCCCGTTGCACAATATCGACTTTCTGAATTGCATGAACATTCACAGAGAAGAGACCCAGGAAGTGAAGAGACTGAAAGCATCCATTTGTACAAAGCTACTTGCCAGTTTCTGCTGCTCTGTTGGCTACGGATGTTGTGTATGTAACATCTGTATGTAAGACTTCACATTGCCCTTTATTAATGAGAAGTGCTTTCGCCAGTGACCAAGAAAGTCATGAGTCATTGTTCAACCTGTAGAGCTGTGGAGTTTGGGAATGGTAGAAGGGTTTAAGGAGAAAAATGGTCCTTAGATTCACAGGGCATTTGTTTAATGCCTCTCGTTTACACCCCCACCTCAAAAAAGCAGTATGAAAACTGGGTAGCACTTTAGTCAGTCCATTAAAAATTCAAAATGTCACTGCTCTTAAACAATCCCTAGTGGAGAAACATGTTTCAGTGAAATTAGGGGGTAAAACACATATGGAGTATTCATTTAATTGTAATTTTCACCTCTCAGGAAATGGCATTACTGTTGCATGCTGTGCCTGCGAGTGAGAGAAATCTTGGGGGGGGGGGAAGCCCTCAAAGCAGGTAAATCCTGACGTATTAGTGCGGACTAAACTTCATTTCCAGGGTGAAACCCTGGCACGTCTCCTGCTTGTCTGAAGTCTGAGCCCCTCCCGTCTGAGAAGCCACATCAGTCTACTTGCAGTCCCCCCCCCCCCCATACCCCACCTGTGGCTGATTCAAGTGGAACGAACCATTCATCCAAATAAGGGGGGATAAATAACCAGAGCAGCAAATTTCCTTCTAAAGGAAATACGTGGTTTTTCCACACTTTCAGGAAACAAAGTTCAGAATAGGTCCAGGTTGGGTTCCCAGATTTGAGAATTAAAGTCTTAAGAATAAAGCCAGATTCTACAGAAAACTAAAAATGTGTAACGTATAAGGAAGGGTTATGAATCGAACGCTGCGCTGGGGAGGGACAGTGTATAACTTTCAGGACCATATGGACATTGCAATGAAATATGAATAGCCTTCTTTCACTCTTTGGATGCTAGAATTTATATTTGGAACAATCTGAAGACTACCTTAAAGAAATAACTGAAAATGCAATAATAAAACTAGACTGCAGCAGTTACAAATGTTTGCGATCTTCTGTACCTTTGAGAAGACATTTGATGTTCAGAGTAATTAGAGAGATGAACCGATCCGATATCTGAGTCTGTATCGGCGGCGATCCACATCTATTAGACGAATCGCGTATCGGTCATGCATGACTGATCCACGTCTGACAATTTAGTTTTTGGCAGTCTCTAAAATGACAGCTCCGATTTCGTGTTAAATTGCACAATCAATCGCACAACATCTCTTTTCCATTTTAGATGTGTTTTTGCAGCATTCAAGCTAAACGCTAATCCTGCCACTAAGTTTTTTGCCACTCAGTCGGTGTGAGCGCGGTGTAACCTGCTATGACATCATGCGCATATCCTTTGGAGAAGCGTGAAAACAGCACGTAAGGCGGTGACGTTCTGGGGGTATTTTATGCTATTAACAGCAACTAGTAGCACAGAGATTTGCAAAAACAAAGTTTTGAGAAGCGGGAGTAGCATTCATTGGAGAATCCCACTAAACAAAGCCAGTGAAACTGCGAAACAACCCGACTAATTTGAAAAAAAGCAATGGATGATTTGGGAGTCGCTAGCTTGGGCTGTTTTGCGCACTCGCTACAACTTGAGATACATGAGGGGCTGCTATCGCAGTGAAGTGTGACGCTGTTGCAAGTGGGAGAGACATTGGGGGACATTTTAAGCATTCGCCACTTGTGTGTCCTCGCTTGGAAGATATTCAGTTTGTACTGCAAATGCCTTTTTCTTAAAAAAAAAAAAAAACACAAAAAAAAAACCAATAACTTGGTGAAACAGTACGTTCTGTGTTTCTGGTGGCCTAATTAAAGATTATTTGGCTAAATCTGTATTTACTAGTTTAAAAATGTTAATATATCAAGTAAAAAATCTAAAATATATTTATTATAGCAAAACATTAAAGATCGGAACTAAAAAATGTGGATCGGCCCATCAACTAATTAAGGCCGTAACTAAAATTGATTAAATTTGACAATGAACAAGGCAGATAGTTGAACGGCATCGACAATCACATGTAATGGTCTGCTTGAGCTTCAATGCTACATATCAATGCTAGCGAGAGTGGACCTTGTGCGTGCGTGTGTGCATGCGTGTGTGTGTGCACGTGGGAAGCAGTACAGGCCTGGGATCCAATCCTACTGCAGACAAAGATGATGTCTGTCTCGGCTACAACACGTCATGGTGCCTTTGTGCTGGAGGAAGAAAGGACAAAAGCTGGTGCGAAGAGGACGACTGTTGTTTGGCGCTCAGGCGATCACAGCTGCGGGATTGGGTGGACGGAAAATAGATAAACGTCGCAAACTCAAGCACAAATACAAACTCACAGCAATTCGGATGGATTCCACTTTGGTTGGGGCAGATAATGCACCTTCCCACAGCCTGCTGTCTGGGCCTCTCCCCTCTGAACTTCATCACTCATACACAGAGATACACCTTAGTTACAATTGCTGGTTTTAACTGATCTGATTGCTACTCCAGACCACACACCTCTCACACACATGCATCCAAGAAAACATCCATAGGCTATTCTTAAAACCCAAAGCAGAAGGATGGACTACCCATATTTCCACTTCAGGCACAACATTAATGCACATTTACTGGGTTTTTGCCAAATATTGCATCCCTTTGCTTGTCTTTTTTTTTTTCCATTTTGTGTCTGAGCACCAGCGCCAGCTGCTGTGAGAACAACCTGTCGCCCATACAGGATTCTCACAGAGCCGCAAAGGCCGTTCATCTCCCTGTTTACAGGAGAGCTTTACTGGGAAGCTGAAAACAAAAGCAAAAGTCATATCCCCACGGGGCCGCCGGCCATCGCATCAATCTTAAAGCGTGCTGCTGGATCAGAGATCTGATAGCATAGCTGCGATGGGCTGCTGATGACAGCTGGCGCCCGGCATTTAGCTTCCAGGGGGATCATCATGAAAGGCTCACGGGAGTTGGGCGGGAGGCTAGCCTTACTATGCTACGCTAACACAATGCTGCAATAGCGATGTGGCAGGGCTACAATGAAAGGGAGCCCAGGGGCAATAATATGGGGTGACTCCGTACGGGATGGAAGGCAGCTCGACCCTCAGCGCTCCGCGGGCTGCTGGAAACCCTAAAGTTAAAGGAATCATTTTCCCAGCTGATCCCAGTTTTCCCCTTAACCGGGCCTCACTGGCTTGTTGAGGTCATTTTTTTTAAGAAAGGGATAAAAAGATCTATAGAAGTAAACTGTGGCACAAAATGAAGCATATAAAGGTTTCTTTATGCAATTGATATTTTGCCAAACAACACACACACACACACAAACAAAATCAGCTTCCATACAAACGAACGGATACAAGCAGCCAAAGGGCTCTGATCAGGTTACATTTGCAGTATTATGCTGTGGCTGGATAGAACAAACCGGGGGGGGGGGGGGGACAAAAGAGTTTTCATGGTGGGAACTCCTCTCTGATAGCGTGATTTAAAGAAATAGTATCAGGTGAACAGACGGGTACATAGAGGATGAAAGATTGTTTTCTTACTATGACAGTCGATGAATGGGGGATTCTGGTGTCTTTCCATTGTCTTGTCCCTGGTTCCTTCTTACATTGAGTTTTATATTGTCTGTTGCAGATGACAGATGTTTTAAGTACCTCTTTTGCAATGTACAGAGAATCCCTGGGCTAATAATCTCCGACTTATGGACAACTCATATTTGCGGGGTGCAATAAAGCCAATTATATATATATAAAATGTGGGTTAACACAATGGTCCGTAATAACACACGCACGCACTACTTTGTGACACTCGTGAAAACGTGCGTCTTCAGTGGTTTGTCATCTTAAGGTGTAGTACATTACCGTATATAGTTACTTTTATTACTGTAAAATTATAATAATGATTATGTACTGTATTGTAATTTTTCCAACTTAGCTACAAATTTGACTTAGACTTAGGGAACAGATCTCATTCGTAACCTGGGGACTGTAATAAAAATTAACCAGATATAAGAGAAAACATCTTTGTGACAATGATGGCTTCTCGGTACCAAATGTTCTGCATTCCAGTCGCAGTCTTTACTGCACAGCATATTTGCAAATCAATGTGATTCACGGCAGAATGGAGAGTTCTAGAAGAGCAGGCAGGCCTCCCGGGAGGGGTAGGCAGGCCTAACAGGAGGGCAGGGCACCGGCTGAGATGAGTCAAAGTGAAATGCGAAGTAGGCAGACTGCCTGCCCACATGGACTGAGAGGAGGAGACTCAGAGGCTCAAACTGCACTAGCAGAGCCGGTCAGAAACAACAGTCACAAGTGAATTCAGACAGGGGCAGATGAACGGAAAAAACAGGGATGACTTTACCACATGGGGGAAAAGAGAAACCCAATAACACAAACTCAGTACTTCAGGAGTGGAACCAAGACATGTCAACTCAGCACGGCCGTGTTTCCACACAGCTCACCAAAAAAAAACCCCATTAAACACAGAGAAGCAGCGATGTGGGGAAAGCAGATCCGAGGAAAGGCCGGGGCGGGCAAGGCCAGTGTGTCACACCCAGGCTCAGCCGCACACGCCGCACACAGCTACTGGAAGAAAAGCGAGTCCAGCTTTTACTGGAAACCGACACGGGGTCAGTGAGCTCAAACCCACAGATTATCTTTGTGAAACTGGACTCTCTCATTTAACCCCGGTGTCAACAGCTGACCGAGCACACACACACACACACACACGCACACGCACGCGCACACGCACACACACTTGGTCATGGATATGGCCTGCAAAGATGTTCTCCCCTCATGCAGGAAGCATCGTTATCATCCATCCCGACAGTCTGGGAGCTCTGAGAAAGTCCGATCCGTGGTCCCCTTGCATTAGGAGCCCTGACCCCCTTCAATAAACGACTGCTGACAAGAAGCAGCATGTGGCTCAGAGGGACAGGACGCTGGGCCTGTGATTAGAATGTCGCCAGTTCAAATCCCAGGCTCAGCAGAGTGATTTCACCATTGGGCCCTTGAGCAAAGCCCCTAATCCCCGATTTCTCTGAGGGCTGGCTGACCCAACTTTCTCAATTGCGCATCACTTTGAATAAAAGCTTCGGCCAGATAACAATGTTTACCACGCGTGGCCGTCTGCAGGCTTTACACCTCCTCCCTACCCGTGCAGAGGCCCACCCTCACACTGCCCGGCACTTCTCCGTACTCCTTAATCTCACTGACCTTCCTCACGCCCACGCCGGATAAATATAGAAGGCTAAATGAAGACTTGCCCGTTTTAGCCTAACGATACATAATTACACCAGCATGAATGGGTCATTCTTGCTCATCTCACTCAAACCAGGAGACGCCGCCTCCTCGGAGCAAAAGACCTGAATCCTGATGCAAATCCCCGTTCACAGTCACTGCAAGTCACTGCAAGGTGCCGCAGTAAAATTAAAACAATTTTTCTTATACGAGACGCTACAGAGATCCTGCCCTAAAGTTAGGCAAAAGTTTTCCATCACGCAGTACAATCAGTTTGCTTCTGGAAAAGGTGGGACTGTGTCATTACTATGATATATTATGATTTATGAGGTTAGAGCACCCTACAGCCAATACGGTGGTCCAACAGAAGTATTTTGTGCATGTGCAAAATCAGTACAGATACATTCCAATGCCTCAGAAGTTAAATGTAAATAGACGCAAAGCCTGATATCTCAGCAATGTGGGATAGTTACACTTAATGATTAAATGAACCAAGACAAGGTGGTTTTCTGTGCTACTTGTAGAGTTATTGGTTGTTCACAATAGCCTCCCAATAGATGGCATTGTGGTCCATAAAGACTCGGGTCTGAAGATCGTACAGGCCTCCCCATGCTCTCCTCCACTGTACGGCAAGAGAAGGAATCAAGGCTCCACTTCCTGAGTCTGCTAGCTGCGTGCTGGCCTGAGTAATGTGGAAGGTATGTGCTGAGCATACAAACTTTGAACTAGGGTCCAGAATCCTACTTCACGCAGGAAACTGCTGCTACTGCTACTACTACAAGTTATACTATCTCAACTACCACAACTGCTACTACTACCTCTAATAGTACAATCACCACCACCTACTAACATTATTACTACTATCATTACCACTACTGTTATTACTACCACTACTACTACTACTGCTGCTACTACCGCTACCATCACCAGTACCATTACTACTACTGCTACCTCTACTAGTACAATCACCACCACCTAACACTATTACTACTACCATTACCACTACTGTTATTATTACCACCACCACTACTACTACTATTATTACTACCACTACTAGTAGTACGTATTACTACCACTACAGCTACTACTATTACTACTACTCCTACCATCACCACCGCTACTACTACCACCACCATAATCATCATCACCACCACCAGTACCATTACTACTACTACTACTTCTATACCCAGATGTTCATTGGTATCATGTTATACAGAACAATTTCTTCCAAACAAGCTTTCATAGTAATTTTATACAAAACACAGTCATACACTACTGGCAATTTTGAGACACCAATTAGCCTAACTGCATGGTTTTGGACTGCGAGCAGAAACTCATGCGAGGCAGAGAAAACAGCAAGCAGAGGTGTGAAGCAACAGTACTACCTACTGCGCCACAGCTCCACCCCTCCTGAATGTTACTCCACGACCAAAAAGGTTGGCAGCACATGAAAGCTGAGGGTCTGCACTACATGGGCCACATCCTCTCAGAAAGTCACGGAACACCAGTCATAAAGGCCTTCCGTCTGATCTCGGGAACCTTACCGAGTGTTGCAGACATACTTATCTGCACACTGTGGTTTCAAAATCTGCGATGGGAGAGCAAACAGTTCAAGGATAATGAGTCACTGACATTCCGACCCTTTGCTGGTCATACAGAATGTTCGTAGTCAGCACGGACCCTCTATAAACAATAAGTTCTTCCTACACCAACATCTTTCATCATGTTTCTAGAAGTCGCAGCGGAGTCATTTTTTCTAGAGGAAAAGGAAAACAATTAATTTCCATGCAAAACAAAACATTTAAGAAGCATACTCCATGTTTTGACATAATATCCATAGAAACAATGAACACAATAGTCTCTGCCACATGCTGTAGACATTCACTGCAAGTTTGTGTTTTATTCACTTGATTCTGAGTATATTTTTTATTTCTGGTGTTTCTGTTAGAGAGGGTCAGACAAACAAATAAAACAAACAAACAAAAAAAAAAAGCAAGTGAGTGCTCAGTCTATTGTTTATAAACAAATGAAGGAGCTTGCATGTGGAACAATAATGGACCAGAATTATGGCAACAGATACAAGAGTCAAAGTCCAGCCTGTCTTGCACATCTAGGGGACTTGGATCGATCATATTAACCTTCTTTAAATCTGCCACAGAATAAAAACTGCACATATTTTGTCATTTCTAAATCATATTAAAGTGTTCAGGTGTGCTCCCCTCAGGAGGAAAGGCTCAGAACGTCTGACCACCTGAAGGTTCCGCCCCTACGTTCTGGCCACGCCTTCGTGGCAGGCTTTAAGCAGCTCAAATCACCATGTTTCTTCGGGAGTCACACCCGTCCACGTCATGCAGCGTGAGAAGTTCTCACATGCTGAGCTGGTGAAACAGGAAGACTTTGACCTCACCACCTTATCATACTGCTGCCACAAGTCACCTGTGCAAACAAAACCAGCTCTGATACTTTGAACTGGGTTTGGCAAGAGAAGCAATAGGAAAATACCTTATTGCACACTTCCCAGTGATTTTGTTTATGATTGTAAATAAAAATAAATCTCATAATAGCTGCTCAGTTGAACGGATCATTAAAGGGGCAAAGTCAGAGGAAGGAGGAGGCAATGTGGGTGATGTGGAGGAGATGTGGGAGACTCACAAAGACTATGGTGGGAGTAAAAACAGGAAGAGCCACAGAGAAGGATGAAAAACAGTACATGACGCATTATCTGTACAGACACATGCCCATTTCCTGTGAATACCATACTGATCAATATCACTAGTCTGTAGGTAATGGGTAGTGAGAAGCAACTAATCAAGCACACATCTGCACACACTGTATCCATTGCTAACACTCGTAGCAACACTGCAAATGCCCCTTGGGGCTGACTGACGCAAATACATGCTCACTGCATCGATGACCAAGAAGTAGAGTCTAATCACTCTACAACGTAATCCCCTTTCAGAATCCTTTTCATCAGACAAACAAACAAACACCCTGGAGTCCAAGGGCTGACACGCTAAACGGCCCAATCAAACAAAAGAAAGACAAAAGAAAAAAAACACAAAATCGCAGGGAATGCCACTGCAGATTAAACCACAGCTCAGCCCTTGAAGCTTTCTGTCATCTAACATGATCCAGTGCATTTGGGTTTCTCAGAGTGAGCATGTGCAGTGCCCGATATCCACAAAATAAGTTATGCAACATCTGCTACAAGGAACAAAGGCAACACAGCTGAGAGCATGTAGGCGGGTTAAGTCAGGAGGACTGATGTTGCCCTCGTAACTGGCGACTCACTACCTGCGTGAAGTTTTGCACCACTGAGTGGACACCAGGCGTCATTACCTTTATATTCATTTATTTAGAGGGAAAACGTTTGAAAAAGCAGGACAGGGTCAGACAGCCCTTGGAGCAGTTCGGGGATGAGGGTCTTAGCCAAGGGCCCAGTGAAATCACAGGATTTGAACTTGGGACCTAATCCACAGAGCTACACACTACCCCGATCCACAAGTTATCATTCTACCGACTTTGCTCAGAAAACATTTTATTAAACTGCAACCATGTTTGATTTTTTTTAAATCCAGCATGCTGTTCGGTAGGCAGCATTATCCAATATGTCAGTGGCAGACAGCAATCCAACTGCAACAGCTAATTACACTTACCTGTAATTCAGAATAAGAGCAAGAAAGGGTGCAGGGTGTAACTGTGAATGGGCAGGTGACACTCTGATACAATCAAAGCCAACCAGTTCATAAATGGTGGCTGTGAGAAACACTGCCACCACAAAACACTTTCTACGTCCTTATTTTTGCTTCAAGGACAAACTGCAGCAAAGTGTGTGGGATGTAGCTGTCCGGCAGCATAACGCTGGGATGTAGGATGCAATCATGTGACTATGTGAGGTCTAGATAACAGCATACGCAGCTGTGGCACAATAAGCAGGCCCACATCATGACAGCACAACAGCATCTGAACTTTGTAATGTTCAGGCATTTGTTAAACCACACCTATAAAAGGCGTGACGGAGTGTTTGCGTCTTGTGTACACACATAAAAAGGCACGGAAAATAACATCAACAGGCGGGCATTCCAACATCTACCCCCACATCCGAGACCCAGTCACGGTAAAAATGAAAGTGTTAGTGGCACTGTGGAAAATGCCACGGTAAGGTACCATCTCAGGGGGACGCAGCCGGTAGCAAGTGCCAGCAGGCCGAGAGTGAAGAAATGTGCAGCCAGAGGCCAAGTGAAGGGGAAGGAGAGGAGAGGAGAGGAGGGTTAGTGACCAACTATTATAAATAAAGTAACTACACCTCTGTTGCATAGCTCTTAGGAAATCTGGCTTGGCTTGTCTGGCCCTCAAGCTGAAGTTTTTCTAATCTCATATCGACATTTTTAGATTTTTAAATTATTTCTTTTTGGCAGTTACATTTTTATTTTATGTTTCAAACCAATTTACATATAGAAAGTTATGAACAGAAAAATTATGCGCATTATTTACACATTTGTGCATGCCTGAAACAGATTGTGATACATTCATATTTCATACCAAATATTTAAAAATAAAAATTTTCAGTTGACAAATTTGTTGACAAACATCTTCCAGCAGAGAATTAATAAGACCCAAGTACCAATTGGGTAAAAGCACTCATAAGGCCTGACTTTCTAAAGAGTTACCGTAATCCAGACAACCGTTTTATATAAAAGCAACATAAAAATGACATATTGGAGTCCAAGAGTAAATTGCGAATACTATTCCATTAGTCTTTTCCTTATTAGTGTCAAATAAAGTACAAAACATACCAAAATACAGGTCACAGACAACAGGAATCTAACGTTTTCTAGGCATTTAGTAAGCCTCCACGTTTATGCATGTAGGCAATGTCTGTAAGTAATATTTTACACTACTCCGGGAAAAGCCAGTGGAATATGCTCCACAAATCTGCATCAAGGGGAAACTTTGCCAAGTTCCTGCGGACATTTATTTTGTGGCCAGCAGTTTATAGGAAATATGACAGACGGCATGCAGTGGAGAATAATCTAATTAACCGTTCACAGTAGCGTACGTCTCCTTAGATTTATCACAGATATGAATAGGTCTACTATATAGTAATTAATTAGCAACCAATATTTTAAAAAATACCCAGGATATTCACCGCACAGAGTAACAACCACAGGGACACAACTGGGTATTTTGACAAACAACATAAATGAGACAATTACTATGTACTTCATCTAAATAATTATGTCGCATACGTTGCGTGTAAGAATTATAATATTTACTGTATACTGAAAATGGCATTATTCCTACTGAATGCTTCGTATGTCGTTGGCAGTTTTTTTTATCGCCATGAATATAGTATAGAACACACTGTATTGTAAAATAGTAAAAACGGCGACCTATAGCCTACGTCCATTTTATATCAACGCCAGTATTTGGTCGGGAAAACGGTTAAATGTGACAATTCTGACATGCTTTTAAAAATAAAAACATCTACTTACCAACCAAAACGCACATGACATCCATTAAAACAAAAAGCTTCTTTTTTCTCAAAGTCATGGTTGTTTCCATTTCGTCCCAAGGACCCACGGTTTAATTTTAAAATGATATAGACTCTATTTAAAAGCTATCGATTCGCTTAAGGATTTTTGCAACTCATGCAATAATAATCACAAGCGGTGGAAAAAAAAATACAGGATAATTCAGTAATGCATTTTGAAAACACTGTTTCTTGTACTGCAAGTTCTTCCGGCTTAACTTCCCTACCTGCCCTGGATTGTTTACAGTGTAGGTGTAGTAATTAAGGATAGTAAAACACTTCTGCAAACGCAGGATACCGGCTTAGTCAAAAAGAGGCTAAATCGGAGTCTCGGCTTCTGTCTCCTGTTGCGCACATTGCTATACGTAGGAGGTTGTAACTCCCGAAGAAAAGTACACGGCACCCAATTCTTTCCATAAACGAGGCCAGCTAACGATCCCTTCTCACTCTTCCTAGTTCTGTCTCCACTCCCAGAATCTGACGTCAGGTTGCTCGATGCCAAGGAAAGGAAAAAAAAAGTAAAAAAGAACAAAGACGGACAAATTCCAGACTTCTGTTTAACCATTAAATTAATCCAGGCGAACAGACACGGTCTCTGCTTCAGTTTTTTTTAAATACATTCTTAAAACGTATAGTATGAGGTAAAAGGTGTACGTCTTACGTTTAAATATCAACTGTTTTGGAGATACGGAAATACTCCTTGAATGGGACTGGTGGTGGTATTTTGATATATTGATCTTTGAATATTCCGACTGAAGACATAAAGAGTGACATAAGACCATTTACCTCGGGCTCTTTGAATGCAAAACATAATTATCTCATTGATTCCATAACAAAGCATGTAACAACGCAATAAAGTCTAAGAAGTGCGAGTTTTGCTATTTCATATTACGGAACTGATCCTTTGGATTTGTACCGCTAAATACGTAATAATCGATTTGAGACTGAATACATTGCAATCGACATCTTTACTATACTTTCCCCACGCATTGTACATATATGGTGGCTTTAATGTATGTGATCTTGCTTTGCTCCCAAAATCAAGACTGGTATGCAGACAAGGGAAGGGAAGAGAGCAGTAGATTGAGTGGAATCCAAGCATGGAGTTGAGAGTGCAAGAAATGAAACAGGATGACATTATTCAGTAATACTGTTCAACTGCAGGACTGAGTGCTTTTAAGTGTTTGTGAGATGAATTGCGGAACTATAATCAAACTGGTCCACTTCCCGCCGCTAAAATCCGCACATCAGACAATACTTGAACCAATTTTTTTTATACAGGTAAGAAATGTTACCATGCAGAGTCTACAAAACTTGTTTATAATGCACGAATATAACATGCTAGTAGGATCTAGCGTTAGCACTTGAACAGCCCATAACGCAGCGTGAATTAGACTTGTGACGCCCCTGAATGATTCTGTATTTTAAACTACTGTTTTGAACAAAATGTGAACAAAATGATCTTAGTCACCGCACTGATTTGTTTAGGAGTGAAATAGAATAATAGATGATACTATTCAGGACTGACATACCATCTCTGGGGCGCCATCCCCTGGTGTATCGTTGTAAAGACGTTCGAAAGTGTCAATATATATTCAATTAACATTTAAACATTTGTATAAGAAATATATATACACTAGGGATGTGCGTAACGGCACTTAAATATTGATTCTTTCTGTCTGAATGTTTTCATTTTGAAAATCGAAACGATCGTACCCCTCCCTCTGAAAATTTTAATGCCACCACTCCCCCCCACCCTCGTCCAGGTTGGGCCGGCAGTGAATATCGGTACTAACCATGGTATTACTTGGTATCGGATTGAAAATTCAGTGGTATCGTCCATCCCCAATATAGGCTAAACATTTACATATTTTATGTAATCACATTTAATCACAAGGTGGACAACCCCGAAGTAAAATGTCATAGGGAGACCCCCCATGAACAAAGTTAAAAGAATATATTGATATAGAGGCGCAGGGATTGCTGGGATTGCTGCGAGGATTGCTGGGATTGCTGCGAGAGAGTGGTGTTGAGCTGCAGCGATTGTTTGGGATTGTTTTTTTGGAGTGTTTTGAGTGTTTGTGTGCTTTACCTGTTTACGTGGGTGGCTGTTTATTTCTATTTATTGTTCTTATTTCGGTCAGCGTGAGTGCTTGTCTGTCCTGTCTGTTAATCAACAGCGCGATTATTACCGACGGAGAGCTGCGGGTGTCGCGTGCGCGGCGTTTTTCTGTCCGCGTTTAAACTCAGTAACGAACACCCGCGGGGCGATTATAACTAACAACATCTAACGTCGGTATCGCTACCAAGCGTCGGAAAAGGACAGTTGCTCCTGAGCTTTGCTCGGTCGCCAGTCGGGGCCGGGAGGACATTTTCCACTTTTTTCCCGCTCCGGCAGTAGCCTGCTGTGAGGGGGTTTTTGTGGTTTTTCGACCTCCCAAGAGCAACTTCGATTTCGCCTTGTTTTTAGTTCATACTTGGTTCAGGCAGAAGTTCTTCTGGTAAGTAGTAGTAAGTTTATCAGGTTTAAAATTTTTAATAAAATAATAATTAAGTTCCGTTTTAACACAAGTAATAACTTATTTTAGTGTACTCCGCACGTTACTGCATTTATTGTTACGCAAATTAATCTTTATAGTTAAATACACTATATAAATTTACTGGGCTGGGAGTACGGGGTCATAGTGAGTTAGTTAATTATGGGGCCAGCTCAGTGTTGCGTTTGCAAGATGTTTGCCCTTCTGGACGTTAGTGTCCAGTCGGACTTCATCTGCGAGCGATGTAAGCTAGTGGACTCACTCATGGTCAAGGTTCGCGACCTTGAGGAGCAACTGGCTCGCATCCAATGCAACAGTGAGTTAGATGAGCTAGTTGATACGCCGTTTAGGGAGACGGTGTGTACGCCACTAACGGGGGGGAGGGAGAATGAAGAGCAGAGAGGTCGAGAGAGCTGGGTGACCGTAGGTCGTAGACGCAGGAAAAGGCGTACACACGTTACAGAGGCGGCATCACCTGAGGTGTCTGTGTCTAACAGGTTTCAGGTGCTTCCAGCTTTAGAGCCGGAAGGGACTGGGGAAGCAGGTGGGCCCTTGGGCACTGAGGAGCCCCCTCCCCCCAGAAAGAGGGAGGTTGTGGTAGTGGGGGATTCAATTATTAGGGGAGTAGACAGTTATGTGTGCACGCGTGATAGAGGGTCCCGTACGGTGTCTTGCCTGCCTGGTGCCCAGGTAGGAGACCTTCCAGATCGTGTGGACAAGCTTTTGGCCCCAGCTGGGGTGGATCCAGTTGTCGTGGTGCATGTTGGCACCAACGACATAGGCAAGGGTAGAAGGGCTGTTCTGCAGGATAAATTTATAGAAGTCGCCAATAAGCTTAGAAGCAGAACGTCCATGGTAGTATTTTCCGAAATACTCCCCGTGCCACGCGCAAGTGAGGCTAAGTTAGCTGAGTTAAGGAGATTAAATGCGTGGCTAAAAGGATGGTGTAGGAAAGAGGGGTTTAGGTTTATGGGGCACTGGAGGACCTTCTGGAACAGGTGGGACCTGTTCAAGCCGGATGGGTTGCATCTGAACCGGAGGGGAACCAGTGTACTGGGAAGGCGTATTTGTAGAGTAGTTGAGGAATGTTTAAACTAGGGACTGGGGGGGCAGGGAGGTTAGTTAAGTATGTAACTGGGGGGAAACGGAAAGCCCAAAAAAATCATATTATAAGTAGGCACTGTAATAAGCCTACCCTTTGTTGTCTGTATTTAAACGCCAGGAGTATTAGGAATAAAATTCATGATTTAGAGGCTCTTATCTCATTGGACTCTTATGATATTATAGCAATAACTGAAACGTGGTTGAGTGATAAGGATGGACAAGAATATAATATGGATGGTTACACATTGTTCCGTAAAGACCGTATAGGTAAGAAGGGAGGTGGTGTTGCAGTATATGTAAAGGAAATCTTGCAGGCAAGGGAGCTTACTGATATAAGTAAAAGTACGGAAGCTATATGGGTAAAATTAGATGCTACAAACTCAAATAGCCTAATTGTCGGTGTTTGTTACAGAGCACCCAATGTAGCTGCTGAGGAAAGCAGATTGTTATACAGTGATATTAGGATTATGAGCAATAAAAATGATGTGGTAGTTATGGGTGATTTTAATCTACCGGGGATACAGTGGGACATTGTTGCTGGCTCTTCTGAAAATGAACTTGAGATGGTGGAATTAGTACAGGATTGTTTTTTTACTCAGTTTGTTAACACCCCTACCAGGGGAGATGCCATTCTTGATCTTGTTTTGTCTAATAACCAGGACAGGATTGGTAAATTAGATGTTTTAGAACCACTTGACAGTAGCGATCATAACATGGTTAAATTTGAGGTTAAGTTTAGTGCCCGAAGAGCAAAGTCCAAATCAAAAATATATAATGTTAGGAAGGCTAACTTCAATTGTATGAGATTAAAACTAGAAACCGTGAACTGGATGGAGTTAAATAACAAAACTGTTGAAGAGGCATGGGAATTTTTTAAAAGCACATTATTGCAAGTACAAGAGGACTTCATACCTGTTTCTAGCAAGAATAAATCTAGGAAATTGCAACCTAGGTGGTTTAATAGGGACATAAAGTATAAAGTAAGGAGGAAAAGGGCTTTGTTCCAGAGATGGAAAATAACTGATGATGACATAATAAAGCAAGAGTATCTAAATCTACAGGCTGAATTAAAAAATGACATTAGACGAGCTAAAAGGAATGTCGAAAGGAAGATCGCATTGGAGGCTAAGGATGACGTTAAAAGTTTCTTCCAGTATTTTAACTCTAAAAGAGCTCTAAAAGCTGAAATTACTAATCTGCAGGATAGTAAGGGTCTTATAATTGAAAACGACATTGACATAGTAAATGAGTTCAATGATAGTTTTGCACGGGTATTCACTGTCGAGGACACTAGTAACTTACCAGTTCTTATTACTAATTCAACATCGTCTATAACTAATATATATATAACTGAAGCTGATGTTTTGCAAAGCCTAGCTAAGCTCAAAATAAATAAATCACAGGGCCCTGATGGCATCTTACCTATAGTGTTAAAAGAGATGAGGGATATTATTTGCCGACCCTTAACATTACTGTTTCAAAAATCCTTATCTGAAGGTGTGGTACCTTCTGATTGGAAGCATGCCAACATAACGCCCATTTTCAAAAAAGGGGATAGAAGTAATTTGTCAAACTATAGGCCAATCAGTCTAACTTGTATAACTGGTAAAGTTATGGAGGCTATAATCAAAGAGAAAATGGTAGATTACCTGGACTCAAATAACATTTTGAGGGATAGCCAGCATGGATTTAGGAGAGGTAGATCCTGTTTAACAAATCTGTTGGAGTTTTTTGAGGAAGCTACTCAGGAAGTTGATGATAAGAAGGCCTATGATGTCATCTATTTAGATTTCCAAAAGGCTTTTGATGTTGTTCCCCACAAGAGGCTCTCACTTAAACTCAAAGCGACAGGTATTTTAGGAACTGTAGCGACTTGGATTGATAACTGGTTAACGGATAGGAAGCAGCGAGTAGTTATAAGAGGCTCGATGTCACAGTGGGCCTGCGTTCATAGTGGGGTACCGCAGGGTTCAATTTTAGGACCACTTTTGTTCCTAATTTACATAAATGATATAGACACCAATATATACAGTAAACTGGTGAAATTTGCAGATGACACCAAGGTGGGTGGTGTAGCAGATACTGAACTAGCGGCTCAGCAGCTACAGCGGGATCTTAATTTAATTAGTGACTGGGCTGACACCTGGCAGATGAAATTTAACATAGACAAATGTAAGGTACTCCATGTAGGGAGCAGAAATATAAAGTACAGGTATTTTATGGGACCTACTGAAATAAAGGTAGCTGATTATGAGAAAGACCTTGGTGTGTATGTTGATGCTTCCATGTCTCATTCTCGCCAGTGTGGGGAAGCAATAAAAAAGGCCAATAGGATGTTGGGGTACATCTCCAGGTGTGTGGAGTTTAAGTCAAGGGAGGTAATGCTAAGATTATACAATTCCTTGGTGAGACCTCACCTAGAATATTGTGTACAGGTTTGGTCACCATATCTTAAAAAGGACATAGCGGCCTTAGAAAAGGTGCAGCGTAGGGCCACAAGAATGATTCCTGGTCTTAGAGGAATGTCATACGAGGAAAGGTTATTTGAGCTAAATCTGTTCAGCCTCAAGCAAAGGAGACTGAGGGGGGACATGATCCAGGTCTATAAGATTCTAACAGGTTTGGATGCTGTTCAACCGAATAGTTACTTCAGCATTAGTTCAAATACAAGAACTCGTGGCCATAGGTGGAAATTAGCGGGAGAACATTTCAAACTGGATTTAAGGAAGCACTTCTTTACACAGCGTGTAGTCAGAGTATGGAATAGTCTTCCTGATAACGTAGTGCAAGCTGAATCCTTGGGTTCCTTTAAATCAGAGCTAGATAAGATTTTAACAACTCTGAGCTATTAGTTAAGTTCTCCCCAAGCGAGCTCGATGGGCCGAATGGCCTCCTCTCGTTTGTATAGTTCTTATGTTCTTATGTTCTTATGTTCTTATATTCACTGAAAAGAACTGTGATTTCTGTCTATAATTTCCTGATGTAAATCCCTTGATGTGCTTTGAAACCAAATATAAAAAAACTGGTCCTTCATTTGCATCTCAGTATTAGAGCCAACTCTGTTGACATGCTGCAGAAGGGCCTGATTAACTGTATCAGGTGTGTTAAATTAGGGCTGTGCATGAGCTATGCAGTGTGGTAGATCTCCGGGAGCAGGAATGAGCAGGCCTGATCTAAAGCACGTCCAGAACAACTCCGACACCCTGCATTTATTACATCTAAAGTGTGGAAATAGCACACCCTGCTGGCAGGATTTAGACAGGACTACAGCATTTGGCGGACAAGCAGCTTCTTCCATTCATCCTGGACTGGTGTGTGGAACCAGCAGGCTCATTTTCTTTTTCTGCAAAGAATTTTTTTTGCTAAATAATTCTCTCAAGCAGGGGCACAGGAGCCAAAGGGGCGTGTACAATATTTACATAGAGTTCTGTAAATTATTAAGTAGTGTCCCCCATATTAAACTCTCAGTGCATAATGTTGCACCCAAGGATCCTGTGAAATAGTTATTCCCATAATGCTTTGCAGCTGTAATGTTACAGCCGATTTCCATTCCATTCCAGTCATAACACAACAGCAACACAAAGAGGGACAAAACAAAATCTATGCAATATTTGTATTGCAGAAAAAGAATCACGTCTTGAAACATTTTACTGTTCAGCTGCCGTCTGAAATTTTCTTCAGCGATTTGGAATCTGCTGACAGATGTGAACGCGTGGTGACACGTGGTAGACATTCACCACCAGCTTGGTCGTTCCAGTTAGTATTCCTAACAATTTCTTTGTATACAAACCTGATACTTACAGTAGCATTGTTTTGCAGTTATGATTCTTGATGTTTTTATTAAATGTTTTGCATAATGTATATTTCTAGCAAAAAAATATATAATGGACATTTCAAAACCAAAACATGACACCAGCTCTTGCAATTAAATTTTGTATTATGCTGAAGTAAAAAAATGCTGTACAACAATTTCTATAGTACAGTACCATGGCAAAATATATATGCTTAGATTTTTTTCCTAAAGGCACATTTTGTTCTTCAAAGCAAAACATAAAACTTTAACACTGTCCATCTTCTGCATTTTAGAGGTTAGGCAATACTAATAGTTTTTTTTTCCTGTTTAAAATGATAAAATCCATTTGTCTGTCTCCTAGCTGTAACAAAGACTGTAGTCTTCAGTGTGATATATTCAGCATTAAAGCTTCACTGGAGACAATATGTCAGAATAGCCACTGGTTCTGTAGTCCTTAGATCAGGGGAACCCAATCTTATCCGCAAAGGGCCGGTGTGTATGCAGGTTTTTGGGATAACCTGTAGATCAGCTGTTCAAACCCATGTGTGAAGACTCTTTCAGCCAATCAGTCCTCTAATTAGTAATCTAATTAGGGAGTTGCAGCAAAAACCCGCATACACACCGGCCCTTTTCGGATAAAATTGGGTACCCCTGCCTTAGATAAAAATCTAACAGTTAATTTATCATGGGTCAGTATACCAAATGAAAACAATCCATTTTTAATACACAATGTATTTTGCTTGCACACCTACATCCATCTGCAATCATGCAGCGCTGAACATTCTTCATGCAGCTCAAAGAATAACTGCCCATAAAATTTGATTGCCTGCTTGTACATATGAGCTCGTCAATGGCCTCACATTCCATTCAGGCCATACCAGTGCAACCCTGACTTAGACAGGTGGACAGATACACAGAATTTCTGTAAAACTGTATGATAACCCTTCTGTTAGGAGGCATTGAGACTCCGGTACAAAGCTGTCCTACCCAGCTGATCATGAACTTGCACTATAGCTTCTTTACCGCTCTCCACTTACATCGTAAGGGATTTTTGGATCTTGATGACGGGAGTGAATCTGATTAAGCTCTCTGATGTTCTGCAGGCCATTGCTGTTCCCTACTGTCCTATGATTTTTAATGTCCAGGTCCATAAATGTGCTACATTTCAGCATTAGACATTCTCAGCTGGACAGCTCCTTACACCTCACCCTCATCGCATGGTAATCATTTGCTTCTTCTGGAATATCCCGAAAACTAGATTCCATTATGAATATACTGCATATTCACAATACTCATTGGATATCAGTTTTCTCATAGCATTATCTACTTTCAAGACAACGCTCACTGGAAATTTTTAAAAGAAATGTAGAATTAAAATTTCCCTTCGCAAATAGTATGAATGTTCTAGAACAGGGGTGGGCAATCTTATCCGCAAAAGGGCCGGTTTTTGGGATAACCTGTAGGTCAGCTGTTCAAACCCAGGTGTGAGGACTCTTCAGCCAATCAGTCCTCTAATTACTAATCTAATTAGGGAGTTGCAGCGAAAACCCACACAGACAGCAGCCCTTTGCGGATAAGACTGGCCACCCCTATTCTAGAACATTTATATATTACTTAGTTAGCAGACTCTTTTGTCCAGAAGGTCGTGGGTTTGAGCAAGGCCCTTAAGATTAACCGCTCTTTCACTTATTTACACGGTGGTGCGCACTGCAACTCTACTTGACGGACCTGCAGCTAGTGCCCATTTGTGCTACAACATAATTTCATGTGAAGACACACAGCAGTTTTCGGGGAGCAGTGTCAAACTGGGACAACTTGGCTGAGGAAAAAAGTCTTATTATTAGACAAGAAAATAGGTAATTGCAATCTGACAAAATCAAATAGAAAAAATGTGTTTTGAATCAAATGCATTAAATTTTAGTTATCCAGTGCAGCCTACTGTTATTTGTATGTTTAAAATTAACTTTATTAAGGCTAAATCATTTTAAAATTCTTTGTAAAAACAGATCCTTGCCCTTAAACAATGAAATGAATTACAACATTTCATCTTAATTATCTTTAATAGTAATTACAAGAGTTTGTTTGAAGGGAAATGACTAAATTCACAGGATTTAAAAAAAAATATTTCCACAAACACAGCTTCAATATTTTAGGAAAGTTTGTAAAATTTCCCACTTTCCATTAGAAGTTGCATACAACAATTTTAGAACCAGACCAAGTGGGGCAGCTTTATGAAAATACGCAGCAGCAAATCCTTGAAAAAGTTAAACAAATGCATACTGATAATTAGTATTTACCTGTAAAATAACTGATTATCTTACAATAGTCCATTTTGATTGCTGTCAGTGTTTTAAAGATGTATACAGCCATTCTGAAACCAGATTACAGCCATCAACTAGAGCAAAGATTACCATGCTGTGTTCAAACGGCCAAATTCCCCTAAAACCAGCTGTCATGGAAATCCTCATACATTTAAGAGTAAATATGGCCTTTTCCTGACCTGCACTATTGAATTAGACTGAAAAGAAGTTTGCATCATCTCACTGCAGCATCATTCCTCCAGTTCATCCACAAACCTTTTGTTTGCAACCAACTGATGCAGCTCTTCCAAGCTGAGGGATGATTCTAAGGGAAGTCTGATATTCAAATCGGGACGCCATGAACCTTAAACATTTAAATGTGACTGGGTGAAACCACCTTCAAACAAAACTGCTAAACACTGATTAAGAAGATGGTACAAGGTTATTTGTAGCTGGAAGCCAGAAAATGTCAGGTAGCAATTTTTCTCTGTTAAATATTCATGAATGCCAAATTTGGCTATGTTCTTTTTTCTCTTTTCTTCAAATGCAGAACAGTTGAGCAACAGGGATATGCAAAGCATAAGTGTGCCAAGTTTGCACATGCTCTGCTCCTGTGGAATGCATGATAAGCTGGGAGCTAAATTAACCTCATTAATGTAGATTTCATTAATCACAGACAATAGATCCATTTGTAACAGGGATGCAATCATTTACATTTTGTAAACACTGAAATTTATTCAGCCAACGGTTTCACTATGTTTTTGGCTCAGTGTGCTCAAATATTAACTCAAGATCAAGCAGCTTAAAAAAATACAGTACTGTAGAGCCACCACCTCCCCTAACTTTCCTTCTTGATGATGATGAATCTGTTGATGTGGACTGAGGTAAGCTGAACTCATAATTAGGTCAGTCATTGACTGGGTGACTGTCTCAACATGTCAATACAACATCTGATGGTTACCGAGCCCGACTCTTAACTGTGATTCACAAAATTAAATGGTGCCCACAAGACCTGACCACCATATCCAATAAAAGAAAATAACGCAGGAATAACTTCTCAGCTGTACCAAGAAACACCACCATGGGGACACATTTCGGAAAGCCAACTTTCCTAATAACTCACACAAGACACAGATATTGAAGAGTTTCATGGAAAGACAGGGCCACCTGCTGGCTGCTCTTGGTATATCTATATTAAGTTTTGTGATGATTTGCATTGCCACAAGTTTACTTAATTTAAAGCACAAATAGTAGTCTGAAACAAAAGAACACAAGTTTATTTTTTTGAGAAGAAAAACTACAATGGATGTTTTACTGTGAATGTGTGTGTGTGAGTGTGTGTGTGTGTGTGTATTTCCAGTGTTATGAGGCTCAATGTGCCGTTTCATATTTTTCTTTCATTTTTTTTTTTTTTTACAAAATATAAATGACAAACCAACGAGAATGGATGCAATATAATACAAATTGCTAAAAAAGAATATAGGCAGTGTTTCTCCTCTATAACCCTTGTCCCAAAACAAAAACTTGTCAGAAACTGTAAACGAAAAAGCTGAGGACAGGAAAAATACAGCCATACCCACAATAATACAAAGAAAGGGGAGAAAAGGTCCCTCTCTTTCAGGGTGGGGGGCGGTAGGTCAGGTCCCACCACAGCCAAGGCGTCATGCAGACGAGCTGAGCAGCTTATTGGCTTTGCAGTTAATGCCGTAAGGTGACATCATCACCGCTCGACACACAGCAGAGCTGCACCTCAGCTAGTCATCAAAAACCAAAATTTAAAAAACAAACAAAGAGAGAGAAAAAACAGGAGCCATGTTACCTGAGTCAGCGAGTAAAACATTGGCATTTGTCTCGTCTTCAGAAGCTGCCAGAGCATTCTGGGAAAGGATCTGGTTAAAGGATCTGGGAACTGAACTTTGAAGGAGAACAACACCGAAAGTCCAGGGTAGTAGAAAAAGTATACTTCTAAAATGCAATTTACACACAGTAAGTAAGTTTCATTGTGTTTATACCCAACACTTCATATTCAAAAGGAAAATATATATATATATTAGCCATAATCTGTCCTAGCTTTCATCTGATAAAGTCCCCTTACAAAATAAATTACCAGAATGAAGTAAATGGAGTGAGCTAAACGTCCATGATCCACAGCTTCAGTACCAGATACATGTAGTTGTTCAGAACGCCCCTCCTGACAGACATCATTATCTAGGGTGTCAGTAACTCGACCCGGCATACTGTAGGTGCACATGGTTATCAGTTCATTTCATAATGTTTAGATTCACCATACTTTAGGATCAGGAACACCCCATTAAGGATAAGAACCCAGGAGATCCCAGGTCCATAAGCTGCACAGGAAGTAATCCTCAACTCGGAAGCAGTGTGTCTTCACGCTGTTGCTGGGGTCTCGGTAGTGGTTGAGGACCTCCAAGTCCCACTTTCGAAGCTGTATGGTTCAATTCCCAAATTCGAGCTTCTTTGAGTTGAAGGGCAAATGCTCTCCTGGGACAAAACTCCGCAACTGCTATGTGGAAGCGGGGGGGGGGGGGGGGGCTCAAAGCCGAAATAACGGTCACATCACGTTACGCGTTTGCGCTTCTTCGTTGAGTGGCGTTAATCCATATTCATTTTGTGACGGAAGGTGGATGTCACATGATGTGGGCCGCGAAGTATGAAGTTGGAAGGAAATAAATAAGTGAAAGGGAACAGGCGTCGACTGCGCTCACTGTTTGAGGGAGCGCGGGTGTCGCACGGGGGGGGTGTGCATGGCACGGGGGCACAAGAAGCTGCTGATGACCCCGAACTCAGAGGTCACGGAGACCGTGGAGGCAACGGCAGGCGAGGGCGGGGGTGGCGAGGGCAGCGAAAAGCCCACCTGCAGCCTCTTGGTGGCGCCAGACTCTGTCGACATACCGTCTGTGACAAACGGCCCCAGCTGCAGTTGATAAAACCCAGGACCCAGGAGCTGAGGTCCCGATGGCTGAGGGAGAGCGCTGTCATAGGGTCCCTGTGGGGCGTGGCACTGGGCCAGCGGGCCAGAGGGTGGGGCCAGGCGGCCGGTGGGGCCAGGACAGTGTTTGACAGGCTGCGGCGGGTCCTCCTTGGTGGACAAGAGGGAGAGCTGATTGAGGAGTGGCTCTCTGGGAGGACTCGGGCATGGATTCCCACACAGGTCCGAAATCCCTCCACCCAGCTCCGCATCTGCCCAGGAGTCAGAGGGATACAGTCTGAACAGAGAGACAGAGGTACATCCCACGCATTTCACCCAAGCAACATTGGCACCCACAACCAGAGCAAGCTCCTACCATCTAACTGCGTGAGGCCTACAAGCTCAGTGCCGATTCAAACACCGCATCCCAGTCACAATCAGAGGTCAGTCTGGATAACAGTGGGGTTAGTGTGCTGCCGGCGAATGCCCTGACAGGGCCCGGTCTGGGCGGTGTGGGTTAGTGAAGCCTGCTCCCCCAGCACTCGCTAACACTGCCTTTACCTGTGAGCATATGCCTGCTGTGATTGGTCTGTGTGCTGTGAGCTCAGGGTTTTAAGAGAAAGCGGGGAGTGCGCTTCCTCCGAGGACGGCCCTGCATGTGAGCCGCGAACGCCAGACTCTCCTCTTCGGGGGAAAACCGGCAACGAGCATCCGCAGACGACACCAAAATATGAACACACACATACACACACAGAATGGGTAAACACAGAAATGAAGAACGCAACGTAACGTAGTTCTTCAGACGGGGTAAGCACAAACCTTGAAGAAAACCAAAATGTAGCAAGAATGACAAAATGAAACAAAAAACTGATTACAAATACCACGTATATAGGGTTCCCCCTAGTGTTTAATACACGTGGTGCTCCAATGAACTTTATTAATTTACATGTCCTCTTAATGAGCAGTCCTTAGTTGACAGGAAAGATAATGTAAGAAGGCAACATCAAATTAACAAAGTGCAATTATCACTACAAAAAAAAAAAAAGTGTTTATCATGCAGTGCAAATTGTGTTGCCGCTATCAGGCACCAAATCTACGAGGCAGATCCCAGTAGTGACGGGACTCTTTGGGGAGCCAGTCTGTTCACAGCAGATGTGGGCGACAAGGAACGACGGGACATTTTCAAAACATGAACACTACAAAATGAGGTATGAACATAAAAAATAGATCTAAAACACTAATAACTCAACCCTTAGGATAACAGACTCGTAAGTACTAAAACAGTAAAGAAAACCTAGTAAAATAAAAATGAAAACAGCACAGCTGTAATCTCTTTGTAAACTAAACTATAAAAATCACTATAAAAATCATGTCACTAATGATTATAATACACACACACATATATATATATATATACGTATATACACATGTAAATGTGGTTTTATATATATATATACATAAATAAAAATAATAATATTACCACGATTGATGATGAAACCATTACAAAAGGTAAATCACAGGGCCCACAGCTAAACCAAGGTGAGTGGACGGAAGGCTCGGCTGAACAGAAGTCAAGACAGTAGACGCCAGGAGTTGCTACGGGAATGTGCGGCCAATACATGAGGTCTGCCCCCTTAACGAGTCCCCTTAGGCCACTCAGCCGCTACCCAGGGCTCTTTCTCAGTGAGGGACTTAGCCAATGGGGACTGTGTCACAGGGAGTTAACATCAGCGGCATGCGTGTCACATGGGAGCGTCACGCTAACCTGACCTGGCACCGTTTGGGTACGCTGGCCTCGCAGAGAGCCATAAACCGACGGGGGAGACAAACGGGAACTGCCTGCTAACGTTTCACCTTCAAATTAACCCCGATGAACTACACATGCCTCACGTGCCACAGTATCCCCGCTCCCATGACGTGGTCGGAAAACATCCTAATCTCTGCAGATTCTAACCGAACACGTCTCGTTCCCCCCAAAGTGAGGGGTGTCCAGAGCAGATGGCGCAGACCTTACACGGGAGGTGAAGGCATGTACCACTGCATGGGGATAAACCGCAGGCAGCGACCACAGCCTGGCTGCCGTGCCAATGCAGTTTGTCACGTGCGATGCGTTCGGACGACAATGGATAAAATGGCTGCTGTGCATTGTTTATTTTACCAAGCATGCCGATGCATGTGCCATGTCCCAAGGATGACGTTCTGCTGGCTGGCAGCACATGCCACTATGTATCAATTAAACAAACAAATTACTAATCATTAGCTATACACTCAAACTCGGAAGTCAAAAGCCAAAGTATCTTTGCTACCATTTAAACTGATGGTACTTTACACGATCAGTTATGGCACATTTATAATGGCGGGTAGCAACCCCAGGGACCATATAAAGCTCTATAAAACGCTGGAAGAGGATACAAACTCAGCATCCTGGTTTATCACCTTCTCAGTTAATGTAGCGAATGGGAAACAGCTCATCCACGGTAGAAAGACGATCAATGTTAGCCTCCACCTAAATCATGACAGCGTCAGGGCCTCCATCATTTCAACAGCACTTCCCACTTCTCTCTGTTTGCTACCGGCCTCAGGTGTGTGAGCACGAGAGCCACTGGAATGATTGATATTATGTGTCTCACATCACAAAAGCTCCCCCCCCCACCAATCTGAAAGGGCAGTACTGAGGAAAGTACTTTCAAGGTTCCCAAGGGACAGGGTGAGACCTACCTTGCTTTTCCAGATCTAGGACGGCTGCAGGAGAAGGGGGGCCAGGCTGAGAGGTGGCCAAGGCTCCAGGCGGCGAACTGAGAGGGTGGCTGCTACCCTCCACCTCTGCGCCATCACCATCCTGCTCCCCATCCTCCCTAAGACGCAGACAGCACCGCCACAAACACAACAACAGCCAGGAGATCAGGAGACCTCAAACTGCTGCCTGATCTCTCTGTGCAGCTAGATTACTGGGATTCCCTTATACCACCTATACAACCGATGTCATCTTCAACCTGTTTTACACCAGGCAATCGTTCTTTCTGCATTTTAGAAATTGTGGGGTTAAAGCTGCTAGTTAAAACACACACACACACACACTTAACGCCAACAGGTTGGGATAAAAGCACACGTAGAGTCACATGCCCTATAGCCCCCACGGTACATAATGAGGGACTGCCCGCTGTTACAGCAGGCACAGGTGATATTAGCACCAGTCATTAGCGGTGATTTGCCCCCCCCCAGCTTCCTTACTCACATGATGCCTGACTGCAGGCTGTATTTCTTACGCCCCAGTTTTGTGGTCTGCTGTGTGAAGTACTCATGGCGCTCCGACTTCTTCCACATGTAGTAATACTCCACACATTCCCCGACAGAGCGTGTGCGCACCTGCCAGACAGGGGGAACCCCAGTTTCGTCACATCCTTCGCCAATGTTTAACGCGCGTCACAGGGTAACGAGTACAATCTCTGAAAACCGTTCCATCAATTCATTTAGCAAAATGGCAGGACAGTCTTTTGTACAAGAAATAAAGGAACAAGACACCAGCATGCATGGATTAATATGAGAAAACAGGAATTTTCAGATGATGAATGCATATGTACCAGTGGATCAGTGGATAGAAAGAAAATAAACAGGTAAGACTCAAGGCAGGGAAAGCAGGATGGAGAGAAGGTACAAAGACTTCTTTAAAATTCATAGCGGAGGGACCAATATTTTCAGTGCAGACAAAATCTTGTTACAAAAATGATTGATGATTATCATTAAGAATATTATTAACAATTCCCTTTGCTGGAAACTGGCATGGTCGGTTAGTTTAGCAGTGTTTTCCTGAAAGGTTATTTACCCAACAGTTAAGGGGCACAGGCCTGGAGGAATTACAATCTGCAGATCTGACAAATAGGCCAGAGGGCTCAAATGCATGCTGCCCTGCCATGCACAGTTCTAGACCAGTGTTTCCCAATCCGGTCCTCAGGCACCCACAGACAGTCCAACTTTTTGCTCCTTTCCAGGTCTCCGCAGGGAGCTGACAGAGAAGAAAAATGTGGACTGTCTGGTAGGGAGCAAAAACAGGACTGCATTGAGAAACACTGCTCTAGTCGAGGACTGTGGATCCGCAATTCATTATGCGTTAAAACCGGTTCTATGACAAATGCAATCAGCACAAAGGTGACCAAGCTTGCAGATGTTGTACAGACAGGAAGTCTTACAAGCAAATGGAGGTATATGGATGTCTGAAATGAAAGCAGTAAAACTTCATGGAAAAACATAGGCAAATTTACACAGGAGAAAAGCTGGGGTGTTAATCATTTTCACATCATGAAATACGACTGGCACTTCTTTACTGCATAAAATAAATGTTACAAGACTTACAAAATATAAAGAAGATGGAAGACGCATGTAGAAAGAAGCATGCAGAGCCTAGTAATATATGAAATATGTACATTTAAGGTTTATTCATGGGCTTATTGTGCAAAGGCATCTATAACTTATTTGATCTTTAACACCACTGGTGAGGCACCGTAAGATACCCTGTAAAGCTCCCAAAGACACTATTTGTGATGGGGTGTAATATGTTATAAGCCTGAGTGTTACATGACTGCTTAACCATGCGATCATTATTCCTACTCCTACTTCCTACTTACCTGAAAAAGAGCAATAACTCCTCAGCATGCATCCTAAACCCTGCGTTTCCAAGCGAACACACTGCTGCCATGATCGCAGGAAATTCACACGACAATAGCCGACTGTCACCAAAGTTAGCTGAATATACACACTAATCCTTTACCAGCACCCTGATCTCTGCATCATCAATGAAATTTATATCTCGGTGAATTAATGAGTAAATGATTCAGATTATGCAATCATCAAAAAATTACCAAAAACACTTTTCCCCCCCCACAAACCTCTTTTAAATGCATATACTGTGCAGATATAATACGTACAGGGACTATTTCTTATATGAGTTCTGCTAAATAACTATCAAGGACGACTCAAATGAGATACTTCCGCATCAGGCCCAGGAATACACAGGCAGGGCATGACATGTTACTTCCGTCTTTGCTTTGCATTAACTCTGTCTTTTTGTGTTGCCTTACTTGTAGGATTGCAAATACAGCACAGGCCACCAGCAGGTAAATCCTGGCAACTCTCAAGAAAGCCAAAGCCAGACTACTCTAGAATATTCCATGAGCAAAGATGTATTAAGCATATAAGATATGAGGCTGATGATGGGGGGTCAAATATAAAATACAGTAAAAGTATGCAACCAGGCGTGGGGGGGGGGGGGGGGTGAGGCTCAGTAAAATGAAGCCAAAATATTGTAAGTCATAAAAAAGTTTATAGACCAAATACCTGAAATACTATGTATGCAACAAGCTAATCATCCATCCATGTTCCAACCACTTAGTCTGGTCAGGATTTAATGCAGGGGAGGGCAGGTTCTACTGAAGCAGTATCAGAATGTCTCCACTTCTAAGCACTAATGTATGTCGCTCTGGCTAAGGGCGTCTGCCAAATACAGTAAACGTAAATGCAATCTTATCCAGAAAGGAGTGCTGTGTATGCCGGTTCAAGCCCAGCCTACGGGTGGCTGCCCTTCGCGGACAACTTGCTCTACAAAGAGCAAGTTGAGGGAGGCGTAAAAAGAATTTCCCCACGGGGATTAATAAATGTAAATTAAATTAATTAATTAATTAGGTTACTAATTAGAGGACTGATTGGCTGGAGAGTCCTCACACATGGGTTTGAACAGCTGACCTAACGGTTATCCCAAAAGCCTGCATACACACTGGCCCTTTGCGGATAAGACTGGCCACTCCCTGGTTTAAGGTGTAACAAGCCGATCTCTACAAAACAAATACATTCTCATTAAATCATCTGATTGAACAATTTTAAAAGCCAATCATGGTGAAACCACAAAAACCAAACAGGAACACAGTTGACACAGAGGTATAATACAACCGACACTGCTTGAAAGATGTTTTCCCACAATACTGTTCAGCGAGTAAGCTGGCATATAACCTGCAGCAGTTACACCACGAAAGATGGTACAGAAAACACTGCACGGTGCTCATCGAGATCCTTTACATGCGCTAGATCCCTGCCAGCTCATCAGAGCCGAGACATGAGATATTCATGAAGCAGGCTGTCACACCGGGACAAGCCTGCCAGTGTCATTCTTACTAAAACTTATGCGTGAAACCTTGCTGTTTTTATATCTCTTGACATTTTGGCATTTATTTATTTTTCCTTTCACATTTCTCGATTTAAGTCCCAATTTTGATATTACAAGGAGATCATTTTAAAAACTTAGATTTATGCAAATTCTGGTGGATTCTATGGAGTTTCAGCCTCCAGCATGTACTGACCTGAAGCCTGGACATCTCTCCCTTCACCAAAATATCCCGATGTGTGGGAAATGGCACCATATTAAAAGGCAGGTGTACAGGAAAAGCAATAGTACGATGTTCCAGACTAACCATTTACCCAGAGTCGAAACCACTGCTTACACAAACACATCCATGCTCTTCATCACAAACTGTATATCAGGAAATTTCAGGGAGCCGAAAACAGTCAACTGGGACAACTGGGACAGCGCTTCCCAACCTGGTTCTCGGAAACACAGACTGTCCATGTTTTCGTTCGCTCCCAACTCCCTGTCAGACAGTCCACATTTTTGGAGGAAGCAAAAACGCAGACTGCCTGCGGGTCCGCAAGGACCGGATCGGGAAACACAGAACTAGGATAATACTGGAATAGCAGAACGGCTGCAAAGACATTCCACTGCTTTGGAATCGAGGCTTAAGGGAAAACCGCATCATTAAAATCCTAAGTGCCAACACACACATGGCAAGCATACAAAGAGAAAATGCTCTTAACTCCATTTAAAATTAAAGGGGAATAATTTTACATTGAGTAACATTTTTTGTAGCCAGATGACAGTTTGATAACAGCGGGTTATTCTTTCTTATACAGATTAGCCCAAAAACTGGATCACAATTCCACAGAAGGACGCCCAGCATTGCAACGGTCCTTTATAAACTTTTGAGGCATATAAATGACAAAACAGAGCAACAAATTATACACAAAAGATAAAAGATCAGTCCATCTTCAATATCAAAACCAACAGATTTATCTTGACGTAATTTTCTTGCTCCAACCATAAATTAGTCTATGGAATTTAGTTAGTTCACCCATGTATTCACAACTAAAATAATTATGCAGTGATAAAGAATGAGAATTGTAAATACAATGGCAGATAATATCTGAAATTGGGATCTCTCATATTTAATCCTGCCTACAATCAGTATTTTAATGTCAATATTTACACCTATTTCAGTCATGTGATACAACCCACACATATGATAATGGTATCCTAAGTGTAGTACACACACAGTTTTAAAAATAACTTATCACTCATAGTGAAAAATTCACTATACATCTATATTATTACGTTAAAAACAGCTAAACAGCTGGTTTCCAATTTAGTTTAATTGACCCAGGAACATCTAAAATTCAGATTTCCTATAGTAGTCCTTGGCTTAAAGGTTGTGACTACACAATACTAATATCGAAGTTATTTCTGAGACCAGAAGAGATAGTAAATGTTGCGCGGGGGGGGGGGGGGGGCGGGGGACAGTCACAGGCAACATGTCACAGCTGCTTCATTCCCCAATTTGAGAAATCACCATCAATATTCATACGTGGTCAACGCAGCGTCAAAGTGACAAGGCTTTGCAGGAAAAGCCAGCATGAGGGCAAACACTCTCACCTTGTTTGCCTGGATGAGGTGGAAATTCTTCCCATGGACTCGATATCCATGTTCGAAGTTTCGGCATTCCTCCTCGCTCCAGGCACAAAGTTCCTCTGTGAAGAAAAAAAAAACAGGCACTATTAGGCAAGGAGGGATCCAAAGGGAGGCAGGTGTTAGTGAACATGCACTGTGATGTGGCTGGATCAATGAAACAACACTAATGCCTCAGGCTGACATCTCTGGTGGCTTTTGCTGAACAAGTGAGGTTTGCCACAGAAGACCGAGGAGATTAAAATATGACACACATATTCATGTGCCCAGTGCAATCAATGTGAAGGGGGCAACAGGTAGTGCTTTAGCAAAGGACACTGGTTCTTAAGCTTAAAGCTGCCTGGTTAAATCCCAGGAGAATCCCCAGTAAATCATAGCAGCGTAAAGCAGTGTTTCTCAAAGTCCTTGGAGACCCAGAGACGGTCCACCTTTTTGCTCTCCCAATACCCTGGGAGTTGGGAGGGAGCAAAAATGTGCACTGTCTCGGGGTCCCGGAGGATTGGTTTGAAAAATACTGGCGTAAAGGGGCAGGAACTACTTAAACTGAAGAAATTGAGCCTTTTTTCATGAGTCTGTGACCAAGAAGTACTAGACATCCTGGGTCAATTAAACACCCTGCATGCATTTTGGTGGAAAAAACAGTTCATAGCAATTAAACTCCAGTTACACAAAAAAGCACAGGCTGACACCAAGAGAAGAGAAGGTTCAGTCTGACTTACCACTGAACACTTTGACATTAAAGTGCAGTCGTCTGAGGGCTTCCTCTGCATTGAAATTGCATTTCACCAGCTCATAAAGAGCCTGCAAGGTAGGAAGCACCCATCAGTGAAGAGACACTGGAAAGAACCTTCTATATAATGTTCCTCCAGTACAGCAGAGTTTCCCAGTCCGGCCCTTGGGGACCCATGGACAGTCCACATTTTTGGGGAAGGACGAAAAATGCGGACTGTCTGACAGGGAGCTCGGAGGGAGCAAAAACATGCACCAACTGTGGGTCCCTGAGGACTGGTTTAGGAAACATTGCAGTAGAGGCTTGTGCTATACCTGGAGTCTAACCAGAAAGGCATAGAAGCAGTGACCTTACAGGATGTCCATGTTGAAACCAAAACTGCATCCATGCTTTACACTAAGTGACTGCATGGTTTTGGTCTTATGGACAAGTGAGCATGAATTCTGCATGGGTGGTTGCTACTGTCAAGCATGCAAGAGACTGATTCAAAGCCTGGGGTTGCTTTGCTGGTGACTGAGGTGTTGACCTTTTATCAGATCTCAAGTAAAATGGCTATATCACAGCACATTTCAAAAGCATGCCAATCCATCAGGATTATGACTGAATGGGCAGCACTTCACTCATCAACAAGATAACAACCCAAATCACATCAAAATTGCACAAGATGTATTTGGCAAAGAAAGACAATGAAGGACAACTCAAGCTAAAGAATGTGTGTAATGAATAGAAGAATTAAAGCAAACCCACAAGAACACAACACTCTGTGCAGAATTATTAGGCAAGTACTATTCCTGGAGATAATTTTTAGCAAAACTTAGATATAAAAGTGAATTCAGAAGTTTTCTTTTGCTCCAAAGAAATTTTTTTAGAGAGAGAATGTTAGTCTGTCACAAACAAAATACAAGATACACACTTATCAACATGCATGGTTATTAGGAAATCAGAAACTAAGTGGATTTTATTTCACCATCAACAGAAACAATAAAAAGGTTTCAGTTATTCAGTCTATATAAGGAATAACAAACTATCAGCCAGTCTATACAGTCTACTTTACCAAGTTTATTTTCTGATATAGCCACCTTTCTTTTCAATGACCATCTTGAGCCTGTTATTCATTGAACCAGTCAAGTCTTTTGACTTGAACACATCCTACATAAGCAGAGGCAGCTGGAACCCCCCTCCCAGAAGCAGCTCTAAGTGTACTGCTTGCCACCTTGGTAAATCTCATGCTTTAGTAAGGCCCAGCAATTCTCAATGGGAGTTAAGTCAGGCAATGAATGAGACCAGTTCTTAATTTGATCAATGTTCAAGCCTTTCTTGGCCAACCTATGGAATACTTCAACGAATGCCAAAGAGCAGCAAAATTGCAGCACAGACCATCATTCCTCCACTCACTGTGGACAGCACAGTGAGAGCAGCACGTCACCTGCTCGTTGTCCTTGATAATGTCCCCTGATGTGGGGGTCTCTGTCGCTCCCTCTTGGCCCCCTTGCCTCTGGGCCTGCAACAGGAAGTCCTCCACAGCCGCAACTGGCAGCATCCCCGGGGCCCACAGCAGCTGGTCCTCATTCTCATAGGCTGAGGACAGAGGGAGGGTTGGACAGCAAATTCAGTGCAGGCGAGCATATGGCAAGACTGGTGAAAACATTCCACCAGTTATTTAATATCTGATTAACAGCTGCGAATGAGAAGCAGAAGATGGCTCTTATGATAAATGTATGGTAGGTGGCGTAGTAAAGGCAACACAAAAGAATCTGAAGACTACGAAGAATGTAAAGAGAATAGAGAGCAAGGCCGTTACCTCTTTCCTGGTACAAGCGAGTGTTGAGTGGAGGGATTGTGGCCTGAAATTGCGGGCCAACCATGATATCCTTGAACAATTCAGACAAAACACGCATTTACATCCTGCGATATTATGAATTTTAATACCAGCTTTGATCATCTCCGCCTGGGTGCACCCCTCCCGCTCTCGTTAAAGAACGGCCACCGAGGATGAACTCTGGGCATCTCGGCCGTGCCTCACCTTGCGACCATCGCCGGAGTGAATGGAGGCACCGTCGGAATCTGCCTCTGAGGAACTCTCCTTGTCTTTGTCTCCGAGGGACTGGGCTAAGAAACAACACTTAGTTACTTCTTAGGCAGAAGCATACTGCTACACCTGGGTATCACATCTGTATGACTACAGAAGAAAAAACTACTTCATCTCAGAAGCACAGGGATGGATCAATCATACTCAGAGCAACTCATTTATGTATTTATCCAGATCCCATACGTCAGACCAAAAACTGAAGATCAAGCATAAAACCTCCTCTAACAATACTGCCATGTTCATGTACATGTATTTGTTATAACAGCTACTCCTACAGCAGTATTAAGCAGCACACACTGTTCCCAATGAACAGGAAGTATCACTGTGGGAGTCACGTGTCCTACCACGCAGGTGGCGCCGGAAAATGTCGGAGGCATGGGAGGTGACGGAAGGGGTGAGGTCATCAGCCGATGACTGAGTCTCCTCTTCCTCCTCTCCCGAAAGCAGATCCTTTGCTATCTGATCCTGGAGAGCACAACTCACCATGAATCAAAATCACCTGACCCATAGTCATTCCTACTCAATTAGCTGCGCAGGCCAAAAATTTTGAATTATGGTGGTAAATTTAGATGCTGAATGTCTTAGAAGCAACTGACACAACTGAAATAGATATCACCATCATCTACTTCCTTAACTCACTGATCAAAACATATTTTAATTACCTATCTTCCCTGACCATCACAGTACCATACTTGGTAATCCATACAACTCCCTGGCCAAACTCCTTAAAGGAGATCCTCCAGCACAATCCCAGCCAAGCAGAACTGAACACCACTGCGAGCCAGCAACCTATATGGGTCTGACAGGTCTCAGTGTTTCCGGTGTACTTCAATCACCTGTCTGCAGAATATTGCCAAACGCCATGAGTAGGCATCAGTCAATGTCACCTAAACAATATTCATAATCAAGGCACGGTTCAAATTCAAAAGTCAAATCATTCTCAGACACAGGAAGAAATTTAAGGACTATGATCAACCAGCAGCAGTGGTTACTTGCTGTTAAATCAATGATTCAAAAGAACAGCATCATATTCTGTGAGACAAATCAAACTAAACCTAATAAAAGTAACTAAGGGCATGCAACAAATGCACAATTACTTGCAAACTGGGGTCTATTGTCATTTGTCTCATTCAAAATGCAACATTTTATTTTTGGCCTGCAATTAAACACTGTCTGAAAGGCTTATTCTGCAGACAGCTGAGGACCTGGTCCATTTAATGCTCCCACCTTCCTCCAGAAGACAGCTTATGTGGTCCCACTGTTGAACTTTCACTCACAACTGGTAGTTGACACCAGAACCAAACCAGCATCTCCAGGATTTTTTTAAGAGCCTTTATCTGCATAAACACTTGGGAGCTCTCTCTTAATTACAACTCTTTCCCAGTGTCTGTGGAGTTACACGTAATGGTTTTCGTTCAAGACAATACAGATTACAAGGTTCATTGTATTTCACGACTAACTGGGAATTTTTGTACCAATAAGCTAGCAAAACTGTCGGTATTTCAAAGCTCACGGCTAAAGTGACAAAGCGTGGATGACTCCATGATTGTTGGATATCTTTTCATCCGCGCTTATCCAATTAAGGTGGCGGTGATCTGAGGGATACCCTGAAGCGCAGGGTATGAGATGGGATTCACTATGAATGGGACACTGATTAAGGCGTGGTGCCCTGGGGGCGCCCTCACGTGACATCACCAACACAGAAGCAGCTCATTTTGGGGGCACGGGAGGAATGTTATGAGAGTGCATTCAGACCTTGTCCAGTGTCATGTCGGGCAGGGTGGCCGTCAGCTCATTGGGCTCCCTGTCGTGCTCTAAAACGGGCTCTGACACCTCGTACCCATACAGAGAAAGCAACTCTTCCAGAGGCATCTCGCCACCCTACACATGGAAGGAACATGGATAAAACCTGAACAGAAACCATTAACTACAAATAGAAATTTACCATAGGTATCACTGCTTTCAGACCTTTAAACCAGCAAACATAATTACCCAATATTTTAGTGTATCAGGAAAAAAAAAAATCAACAGAAGGGGTCCACAAAGTGTGCACCCATGAGTGTCGACGACTGAGTCCAAATTCAGGGGTGGCATCCTTCTAAGGCTGCATTCGAAGACCGAATACGTCACAGCGACGCGACAAGGCTGTCCCGTTTGGAAAGGTCCCCCTTTTGCTGAGTCGCAAAAGATCACAGCGCACAGGTAGGGTGACCAGATAATCCATGTCAGGGAGGACACTCTGAGCTAGGACAGGAATTGTAAATTACAATTTCAATTAAAAGGGCCTGGATTTCACTTGAGCACTCAGCTCTTGCTGTGTGCTGATTGGTCAGTCTCCTATAATCATGCATGTGTCCAGGGGCGGATTAACGCACAGGCTAGATATGGCTTAAGCCTAGGGGCCCCACGTGTGCCAGCCTGCAAGGGGGCCCCCATTGGCGCGGAGCGGGGCTGGGTTGGGGGGCCCACAGACTACTGTAGCCTAGGGGCCTCCGTACACCTTAATCCGCCCCTGCATGTGTCACTAATACTAATGTGAAACAGCTGGATGAGTCTTTCAGTCAAGGAAACAAACCAGTCAAAGCACAAGAAGAGCTGAACTATTTAGCCGAGCACAGGAGCCTTTCAGTTTGAAAGTAGTTTGTAAAACCCGAAGTAGCTCAAAGTGTCCTCCCTGACATGGATTATCTGGTCACCCTATGCACAGGTAAAGTGGTTGTGTCCTGGCCAGATGATAGGAGCGGCGCTTCGTGACTCAAGGGTAATGGTGGGAACAGCTGGCGACAGCCAGACCGTCCCATATGACAACGCTTTCTGTTCAACCTTCTAAGAACACAGTCTATAAAGTCTACGCCTTCTTACAACGTATCCTTTTAAGGATGCAGCCCCTGAATTCAGACACAGCCAATATGTCTATTATACTACTACACACAAACCCAGAGGTGTAGTGATGAGTATTCGCAGGTATATGGTATATACCCCGCTCAAAAAAATTGATTTATCCTAAACCCACCTAAAAATGGACAGAAATGCATATAAATCAGAGAAATGCATACACACAATTATATTGTATAACAGTATACCCACCTACCAAGACACCACTACACCACTGCATAAACCTGTTGACCAGACACAACACAAAGTCATTACAAAAATCTTCCTTCAATTCCAGTAGTTCGGGTTCCCAGACAAAATGCTTTGCTCTCTGGAACTCAGGCCTCTTTAGTGGCCATACCTGCTTGGCCTCCAGTGTCTTTTCCAAGTCCTCTAGGGACTTGCCCCTGTCGGGAGACTGCTCATCTCGTGCTTCATGGCTGTGGCTGAGGACCTCCACTAAACTGAGTGTGTGTTCTCCAGAGCCCATTGAACCGGCTAGAACAGACAGAGATGAAGAATGAGGCCCGCACATCGTTTAAGGACTGATCCCTTCCTGTTTATTGCCTGCCTGGCTATTTCCCTTTTGACTCTCTTAAGACAGAGGTTAGGTTAAGTGAAACTTTTCATATTATAAAAGATAAAACCACATGATTATCCCCACCATTTATTTGTTTAGCAGTGGACTTTTGTAGCTTGGGTTGTTAAGCCTTTACCTGCTGATACTGCTGCATACACAATGATCAAATATTCACCGAAATTAAAGGCTGCCCCTGCATATCAGCAGTCGGATGGTACTGATGGCCAAGAGAGCCCACTCATATTTTGATCAATCACAATTTATTCTACGATTTTCTAATATCAGGCCACCATAATGTCCACAGTCATAATGTCAGCAGTTTATTTTGGGCAGAATACAAAACCCGCATTGCGGACAAACAAAATTCAAATGAGTTTATCGTTTTGGTTACAAATTGCCATTTTCCACTTTCGCATGGAAAATGTATTCCACAGAAATTCTTACATATCACAAGAAAAGTCTTTCCATTAAAAATTATTAGAGATGTTACACTAGTTCCATACTTTTAATTTGGCGGATTGCAAATGATTAAATCATGACTAAAAAAAAAACCAAAAAAAAAAAAAATATGTACCATTTGCAAATATTTCCTCTTTTTTGGGGGGGGGGGAGGTGGAAAAGCTATTCAAAGGAATTCACCAGTGGGAAATGAGCTTAACAAACATGTTGATAACTAAGTCTCAAAAGTTTTACACTAGTCCTTAAATTTACACATCAGTCGTCTTGGAAGAATGTGACAAGGCCCAAGTAACATTTCCAAAATAAGTTAAAGGGCAAAAATACAATTCAGAGTTAAAACTACCGGGATAGTAACACCGGAGTTCAAGGTTCAATTGGAAGGATTCTACAGACGTATAATATACAACACTGTAAAGTTATTTCAAAAACATAACGTACTATTCCGGGCTCAATCAAAAACAAACTAATACCTACTTAATTCATTTCAAACTTAAAAGTTAACACGCACTTAAGACTGTAAATTTGTTTCCATAGATAAAAGACTGGTACAGAAGAGCGAAACGCTACCGCAGACAGTTCAAAGGTAGATTTCTCTTGACTACAATGGTAAACTAGCACAATACACCCACTAAAGATATTAAGTTTAAATGCTTATTAAATGTCATCCTGCCCGAAGTCACGCTAAGCGCTCGCCGACGTGCAAGCGAGCACACTTCAGGAGCCCAAAAGCAAAGTGCGTTTTCGGACACGACGCGGGACTCAACCTGATTTCAACCAGATAACTAGGAAACTCGACCCTCCCGGCAACGGGCGGCGTTAACCAAGTCGCTTTCCTAAAAGCCCGGGTGCTGAACGTTTCTTTCTCTTTTTTAAGATGTCATTGCCGTGAAGGAACCGGTTGTGAATGACGACGCCTCTGGCTGAAACGTCACCTAGAGCCAGACGCCGAAGACGCCTCGGCTCGAGACGGATGCCCAGCGCAGGAACTTCACCGGCCGCGCGGCCGGCACGCGGTGCCTATCGCGCGCACCTGGGACAGTGCCGGGCGCCGCCGCGCGCAAGCCGCTCTCCCGTTGTTTTCTATAGCGCACTATCTGGCAGTCAGGGGATGGTTCTTTAACTCTGGGGCGGGAAGGGAGGGGGGGAATGCAAAGAGACTAGAGACGGGGGAATATATCAGGGCGAATAGCCCATCTTTTACTCCTGCAGATAGCGAGCCCCGACTCCACACACCCCTCTGAAGACAGCTGATACGAAAGACAAAAATGTAATCGACGCCCCGGCACGACTCGAACTGTTGAACGTAGCGCTGTTTTAAAAACAATTCAGCAATAATATCCTCCCCAACCTTTTCGTTTACTCACCTCCGCCATTCCGTTTCTGCGCAGGCTTATTCAATGCCCGGATGTTGAAGAGGTCTGCTCCGCGAGCCGCCTGGTTTATTGGTGCAACGTTACAAGTAATGATGCTGCTTGAAGTAACACATACAGTAAACAGTACGGCGTGCACTGTATGTGAATGGGGAAAAGTGGCAGTTTCACGCGCAGAAATATCTTTGACAACAATACAAGAAAATAACTTAAGTTTCTCTAATTACGAAAGTAAACTTTGTTTCAGTTCGGAGCTGACGTGTGGTTAGTGGGACTAATTCTGTTTTTAAATTGGTATTTACTATAGACCAATTAATTTAATATTAACAGAATGAATCTGGGGAATGTTTTTCTTTCTGTAATATCTTAGTAATAACTAAAAAAAGTTCTTCGGAAGCTCTCACGTTATTTTCCCCGAAAAAATAATGTAGTCCGGCAAATTTCTTGCAGAATATAAATGTACTACAGAAATAGTTGGTTAATATGGTAAAATAAGTTTTATATGGTTAAAACGTAAGTCCCCCGCAATATTCACTCATCTCAGCTAGTTCTCCAGCCATTGAACTACATCTATGACTTCATGTACGATCTCTTAGTTGGTCTTTTGCATATCCTGGACGTTCTTTTTTGCTGTTGTTTTTCATTTGAATATGTCTTATTATGTTCTTTATGAGGTATAGATTTTGCTCCAATGCGAACTTACACCTATTACTGGTCGTTCACGGGAACCTCAGCTTAGTTGCACTTATGCCTAATTGGTTCCTTGATAACTATGCTCGTAATACAGGCTACTGCTGCCAAACTACGTCGCTTTGGATTCATTTACCGTCAAGTAAGTAAACGCACTTGTAAATGAGTGCAGGTTAGCGTGAGGTTCAGTGCCTAATCATTGTAATTAATATTTGCAGGATCCAACAAGTGAAACAGTGAAATTCATATTTCACTGCATCTCTCTGTCTCTGCAACTGGGCATTAAAACTAGTGCTTCCTCCTCGTCCAGCATCTGCTTCCCCTCGTCCTGCCCTTTGCACTGGGAAGCAAAGCTTTGGGTCACAGACATGGAGTCAAGATGAGAAGAGAGTAAAAATGAATACATGTAATGGAGGGTGACACATGCCAGTGCAAGTGGACGTGGGGGAAAGGCGTTTCTGTAGAAGTGAACTGAAGTACATCTCCTCGCCTCATCTGTCTGTTTAAAACATTAACCGTGTTCCTGTTCACCATTTTGGCCTCAACACAAATGGTTCGGTGTCTGTGTGCTGTTCCAGGTAATCAGTTAGACCACAGCAGTTACCCAGGCTGGAATATATACCCAACCACATCTAGCATATCTGAAATGGTACTGTAATATGAACTATCAGCGTTGTCTGGTGCTCCACTACCCAGGAATGTCCCCACTTTAACCCTACTGGACATGGAAGATCGTAGGAAATATAAGACACCTGAGACACAATAACTGACTGAAGAGCAGACGACCCAAAGGGAAGCAGAGGGGCACGAAACTTCACAGCGTTTTCAGGATGGCGGGAAAACATGTGCACTAGTGGCAAATTAAACTGCATTTTTTTTGTAAGGTCAAGGACCTCAGTTGCACAGCAAACATAATAATGCTTATAAAAATGTACTGTCAGTCTGATAGCAAATCTGTAGCAAATCAGACAAGCAATTTGCATAAAATGTTAGTAGATATATAAGATACATATGGTGTGTATATTCTCCTCTGTAGTAAGGACAAATGGGAAAGGATAGCATGCCTTACAAGCCCAACTTCAAGAATGAACTCCCAACATAGACAAAATAGAGACAATTATAGTGCTACTGGATGTGCCACTGATGATACACTGATGAGTATGTTAATGTTGCTGTTTTTAAAACTGTGTGAAGCACTTTGGGAGAATGTGTCTGGAAAAGGTGATGCATGAAAATCAATTCAAGTGGATTGGACTTTATGTTATGGCAGTCGGCCTAATTTAGGCATATAGCTCTTTGTTGATAAATGCATAACAGCAGCAGAGTTGTGTCAATGTTTTATATATATATATATATATATACACTCACCTAAAGGATTATTAGGAACACCATACTAATATGGTGTTTGACCCCCTTTCGCCTTCAGAACTGCCTTAATTCTACCTGGCATTGATTCAACAAGGTGCTGAAAGCATTCTTTAGAAATGTTGGCCCATATTGATAGGATAGCATCTTGCAGTTGATGGAGATTTGTGGGATGCACATCCAGGGCACAAAGCTCCCATTCCACCACATCCCAAAGATGCTCTATTGGGTTGAGATCTGGTGACTGTGGGGGCCATTGTAGTACAGTGAACTCATTGTCATGTTCAAGAAACCAATTTGAAATGATTCGAGCTTTGTAACATGGTGCATCATCCTGCTGGAAGTAGCCATCAGAGGATGGGTACATGGTGGTCATAAAGGGATGGACATGGTCAGAAACAATGCTCAGGTAGGCCGTGGCATTTAAACGATGCCCAATTGGCACTAAGGGGCCTAAAGTGTGCCAAGAAAACATCCCCCACACCATTACACCACCACCAGCAGCCTGCACAGTGGTAACAAGGCATGATGGATCCATGTTCTCATTCTGTTTACGCCAAATTCTGACTACAGAATTCTGAATACAGAAATCGAGACTCATCAGACCAGGCAACATTTTTCCAGTCTTCAACTGTCCAATTTTGGTGAGCTCGTGCAAATTGTAGCCTCTTTTTCCTATTTTTAGTGGAGATGAGTGGTACCCGGTGGGGTCTTCTGCTGTTGTAGCCCATCCGCCTCAAGGTTGTGCGTGTTGTGGCTTCACAAATGCTTTGCTGCATAACTCGGTTGTAACGAGTGGTTATTTCAGTCAAAGTTGCTCTTCTATCAGCTTGAATCAGTCGGCCCATTCTCCTCTGACCTCTAGCATCAACAAGGCATTTTCGCCCACAGGACTGCCGCATACTGGATGTTTTTCCCTTTGCACACCATTCTCTGTAAACCCTAGAAATGGTTGTGCGTGAAAATCCCAGTAACTGAGCAGATTGTGAAAAACTCAGACCGGCCCGTCTGGCACCAACAACCATGCCACGCTCAAAATTGCTTAAATCACCTTTCTTTCCCATTCTGACATTCAGTTTGGAGTTCAGGAGATTGTCTTGACCAGGACCACACCCCTAAATGCATTGAAGCAACTGCCATGTGATTGGTTGATTAGATAATTGCATTAATGAGAAATTGAACAGGTGTTCCTAATAATCCTTTAGGTGAGTGTATATATATATATATATATATATATATATATATATATATAAAATTAAGGTTTGTAATTAAGTATTTAATCTCCAGAAAATGCTTTTGGTTATAAATATTTTTAGTAATTTCAGGGTGTTGTTAATCAAGAAAGTCGAGCAATTCAATTCAGGAAGAATCAGAACTGACAAGGTGAGTCATCGTACGTTTTCATGTTTGTTTTTTTTTCTTTTTTTGCTTTTGGTAGGAATAATTTTCACTGCGGAGCAGAACAAATGAACAAAACTGTCCTTTCATACGTGCATCGCTGTTCCGGAAGAAATAATCATTAACTATTGAGGGATCAAATAAGACAGCATACAAAACAGTGAGAAGCACAAGCTTCACATGAGAACAGAAGCCGTCAAGCAAGGATGAAAGAGAAAGAAAAAGTAGGGTGACGCTAAAGGGAAGTAGGCACAGATGGGAAGACAAAATGGAGAGCACACACAGAAAAAGAGAGAAAGAAATGATTCAGACAAACCTGAGGAGGTCACTTGGCCATCACATCCAGAAGGGGGCGCTCAGGCCGCGGTGTAAGGAAGGCAGGAAGAAACAGGACTGAGGCATCCAAACCCCAAATGAAGTTCAGTTGAAGAGTTACAATATATATAATATTATGTTAGACCTACTATCGTAGCATAAAGGATCAGTCCATTCATCTATCTTTTATACCATTTATCCTATGCAGGGTCACGGGAGCCGGAACTTATCTCAAAAACAATAGGTGCAAGGCCGGGAATTATGGTGTTTTCCATTTGAACTGTGAAGCTGGAATTTACAAGTTCTTAGTTGGAAATTTTAATTGAAACGACCCCTGAAGTCAGAGTTACGACTTGGACAGTCAGAGGTACCTCTACAATCCTGACCACAGAATTCAAGATGGCCGTGTCCTTCATCAACAGAAGTGAATGCTACAGTTAGGTACTCTTTATTATCACATTTCTAGTGAGCCTGGCTAGAACTGGTATTGCTAAAAGGCTTTTCCGACTTCTTGTACTGGAACATGGTTAACTCGGGTGTGACATCATTCCCAGCTCCGACTTTCGACCTCAGAGGTAAATGGAACGCAGCATAACCCAGGACGGGGTGCCAACCCATTGCAGGGCATACATGCCATTCACAAGCAGGAAACCCCAAAACAGTATGGGAAGAACGTGCAAAATCCACACACACAGAGTGGGAAATCGAACCCTGGTCTCTAAATGGCCGAGGTGTCCATGCTAACCAAAGTACCATCACAGGGTTAGAATTTACTTGAATTTATTTTCACGCATAAGCTTTCTCCCGAAGCGCTTCACAAAGTTTTAACAAGAGCAACAAAAACATACTCAAGGTCTATATTTTATCGTTATTGTTGGTTACCTCATGAAGCTGGGCATAATTAACATGGTCAGAGACCCCAGGGGTGATTGGGGGGGGGGGGGGCAGTGCCCCCCTCTGTCCCCCCAAATACATATGTTACTTGAGTCTGAAATAAATGTAGCATTATTATTACTATTATTATTTACATTTATATATGTGGCCTAAAATTTTGTGTGCTGGGAACAGGCAAATCACAAACATAAGCACATTTTCTTGACGGACTCTTGAGATGGGGTGGGCCGGGTGGTCTTGTCGCTTCACTTGGTGAAAAGTTAACAACAGAAAGAAATAATCAAGCTTGTGGAAGCAAGACAGTTGAAACAAGAAATTGGAGTGAGTTACGTCTTTGTAAAAACTGTAAAATGTAACTGCAAAGCACTGCATAAATAACACTGGTTTTCAGAATTGTATTTTGCCTCTTAATGCTGGCAATCTAGTGCAAGTAACACTTAGAGGACATTAAAGTCAAAGGCATCTGGCCCCAGTCTGCCCCCCCCCCCCCCATACTATTTTCTGTGATGCATAGTCATCAACTGGGGGGGGCGGGAGTGATGGTTGAATGGTTGAATTATTGAACAATGTCTGTTGACATCCCTTTTTAGTGGTGGCCCCTGGACTTCAGCTTGGGTATCCCTGTGCATTATAGTGTCCATGGTTCGTACGACAGAGGAGAACACACACGGTATATGCTGCACATTTCTGTCGATGATTTTGTCTATATCCCTTATGTTAAAATAAAGGTTTATTTTAGACATGGCTTAGTATCAAACAGTGTTGTGGTGTCTTTACTACTGATGGGATCCAGGGTGATTGCTGTATATAGAGCAGTATTGTGTAATTTATCACAAAACAGTGAGTCGGAGCATTACCGTGATCAGCATTAGTGTGGCAGCAGCCAGGGCTTGTGAGTGATTCCTCCGCGTGTTTTCGTTCCAACAGTATGAGGCAGAAGCCATATTACTGGGCTGCCAGCTCATTCTTCAGAAAGTATGGGACAGCCAAAAAAAAAAAAACAACACCACAATAGAGAGGAAATTCACCGTTCTCAGTGCCAAGGATCTCAAGCTGGATATTCACAGTTGATGAAAATGGAGCATAAAAATAAAAATGACTGCCGGGCTCATTGCAATATACTCTGTCACCAGCCTTTTTTCGAAGGCTATAGGAGACTAACGCTGTATCTGTTTAGATCTATGCAAAAGCTGACCACAATTCTTCCATTCTTTGCATTTTCAGGGGCACATAACAGAACCAGAAGAATGACAAGAAAAACAAGAAGTATGATATTAGTGTACATCATGCATAGGTGCGTTTCTGAAACAAACAAAAAAATCCACACATTACCACTTGGAAATCGCAGCAGATTTTTCTCCTACGAAGAAAGCTATTTTAAAACATCTAAAAATATGAATCAATAGGGCAACGTTGCTTATGACGCAACATGCCGAACGTGTACTTAGTCAGCAGAGGCTCTGCTACACAGAAATAGTCACACAGAATATTATTGGCTTAATAGCTCATAAAGAGAATGTATGATGAATTCGGCCATTTTCATTCTGCCATAAACTCAGTCTGGATTCCATTATCATTGCTTGGGTTACCCATTAATTCTACTAATCGGAACAGATATATTTATAAAGATAACCTGCTGGTAAATAGCATTTTCTGCTTCGATTAACATCCATCCATCTTTCACAAGCTTATCCGGGTCAGGGTGGTGGGACCAGCTTATAACCCTTTATCCTCATTGGGGTTGCAGGAGGGCCAAGAGCCAATCCAAGGCAGACAACACAGGTCACAAGGCAGGGGGACACCCTGGACAGGATGCCAGCCCATCATAGGGCACACGCATGCACACACAGTCATACACTATGGGCAATTTAGAGATGCCAGTTAGTATAACTGCACGTCTTTGGCCTTTGGGTGGAACCTCTCACAACACAGCGAGATCATGCACACATGATGTGGAATTAAATTTTACATTACAGTCAGACCTCAGACATTCACGAGGTTAGGTTCCAGAACCCGCCGAATGAGGAGGATTCGGGGATGTTTGGTAGAGTCACTAAAAATGGTAATATGTGCTTATTTCTATAGTTTAAAGCCTAAATATGAACCCAGTCATGCTCCCAAAACACTTTAATTTCATTTAAAAGTTAGCTTTAGCATTACCTTTAAAAAAGACAAATGTTTTATGTAAAAATAGAGTACAGTATTGCCTAACGGATATTTGTCACACTAGCACATTTACAGTACAGTATACTAATGTTACTCCTACTGATTCATAGAACACGGCATTGGCTGCCGTTTTCTTGTGCATTCATAGTAAGGTGAAATGAGTAAATGACTGTAAACTTATTGACAGAAGTCATATACATAACCAAGCCCTGCTGGTTTTGCAGCCTTCCTTTACCTGTGAGCAAGGTGTGAAGCCTCTGGCCAATCAGAATCAGTCATTATTAAACTAACTACCTGGGAGAACTGAAAACAAGGCCCGGATTTAGAATCGAGGTCCAGATTTGAAACCCTGATTTAGAGCATTTAGGGAGCATGGAGTGGTATTAGGATAGTGGAGGTATTGCTAAAACAAATGGGTCTTGAGGTGTTTCTCGAAGGTGGAATCTGATGACCGGATGTGGTTCAGCAGCTCATTCCGGCAATGGGGAACCACATATCACACATAGCACATATCTCACGCGGCGGAGGGAGCTCCGAACGGCATTGGTTTGCTGACTGAAGGGGGCGAGATGGGATGAAGGTCTGAAGGCTGGTTCGTACTTCTCTGCAGAAACGCAACACTCGTGTTTATATATATATACATATAATTCGCTGCACACATACCACAACAGTGAGGTTTATGTTAATTTCTTTATGTTTTACAAATTCAGGGAGCCAGCTCACACAGTTTGGTCAGCTGGGAGATTTCAATTCGAGACGAGTCTGTACACACATACACTCGCATTTACATGTAAGTAACAGTTTTATGACCTTGTCTTTAGGGTTAGCAAGCTACCCCAACGCTCGTCAAAAGCATCCATGCTGGTATTTAAGCTGGACTCCAGAGAGGTATGACCAAGTCTTTAAGGAGCCCTTTGATGCCTTGATGGCTCTGAAAGCCAGTATGGAGGACTTGAACTCATGCATTCTATATACTGAGAATGTATGTGCGAGGGCTTGGGGCGGCACCTGAGCATCTGCTCATTTTGCCTGAGTGCTTGAAACTGCCCCCCTTGTGATGTTCTAAGTGCCATTCACTGAGGGGACACCCCCGCCGGGTGGCACATCCCCCTGTTCGAACACCTGACCCCTGAAAGGCCTGTGCACATCACTGTGGTGCACATTCAAGTGGGGGTCTTCATTGTGACATCAGATAGAAGGACGCTGGCTGCAGCTGAGGTGAAGGACCATTCCTCAGACCTGCTCTGCCCTGTGTCGTAAACAGAAGCTCACAGACACGACCGGTGGTGCAGAGGGTTTCTTGTTGGGAACGGGCAGACAGAACTGGAATCGGGCAGGCGGAATCGGAGTCATGGTCACAGTGAGGAGAGGGTCAGAAGCCGAGGGTAGCACAGGAGACACGGGGCAGGCGAGATGGGGAGGTCTGAGGGGAACGGGATGGGAGCAGAGCGGGCAGATGGCACAGAACGGGAGGAAGGAGGCGCAGATCGGCTACACCTCGCACAGAATGCGGGGCAGGACTGGGCTAAATAGGGAGCTGGACATGTGTTATCATCCACGTGGGGCTGCTGCCTCTGCATTCTCAAGGGGGGGCGTGACACCCAGCCATCGCCCCCAGGGGGAGGCCTATGGAGCACTCCAGCATGCTTGGGGGCTTCACAAAGTTCCCTAACTTTGCGGGGTCCATGTAGGAGGATCTCAACCCAGTCAGTAAGAGCCAGACTATCAGTCAGGCAGCTGGGAGGGACCATCTAGGGCTCCCCCCCCAGGATCCGGTTAGGAAACACTGGTTTACAGTGACAGGTGGGGCATGGCATATACAAGGGCGGGGCCACAGGGCGCTGGCCCCAACTGAAAGCTGATTGGCCCCCAGAGTGCCTCCTCCCTTCCCACCCACCAATTCAAAACATATCACTGGCCAATGATACAGTTGGCCCCTCTGTATGAATCATGCCCGTCAAATGCCCAGCAACTTAGAACCCTAGAATCACACCCGGTGCCATGAAAATGCTACAGAGACAAAGCACCCAGATGCCTAACAGGGTCATACAGAGGGTCCAGTCTTCCATCTCCATTTATCTAGCAGAGGCTTCCAGGGTGTGATCTAGAACCTAGTCCAGGCAGCACCATATACCAGGCAGGTGAACACCCTAGACCTGATACCAGTCTATCTCAGAAGACACACACTAGGAGCAATTTAGAGACACCAATTATCCTAACTGCATTTTTTTTTTAACTAAAGGGGGAAGCCTGCACAGCACATGAAGATCATGCAGACTCCATACAGGCACGGAGGAAATGGGATTCAAACCTCAAACCATGGGCATGTGAGGCAACAGAACACTGAGCAACAGTCACTTAAATGCAAATACATTAACAGTGCAAGGATTAGAGTGAGTAATACAAACCACCACAAGCTGTTACTGCACTACAGTAACGCTGAAGCTGAGTGAAAAAGGCACAGAAAATAATGAAATGGATCACAATGGTGGCAGTTTCAGATCTTCATTTAAGGAATTAGAGAAGCAGACAGCAGGCACCGCGGCTCAGGCAGTGCTAACCTCCCTGTCTGGCTTGTCATCTCTCCGTGCTTTGCTAAGTAGGCGGCGGCTTATCGTCACGCGGCAGATTGGTGGGCTGGGAGCTTGGACGTCAGTGCACTGAGCACATTTGTGTTTTGCGAGGGTGGGGGGGCGGCACCCTGACGTGGGCAGCGCTGATTGTGATCTCAGCAGCCCCGTGTGTCACGTTGGGAAGGAACAACAACATTCAAGATTGCCAGGCTTTCTCTAAGAAACAGACGATCTCTCTTTTCATTCCCCGAGTTTTGTTTGCGTGACTCTTAATTTTTCCTCAGCATAAGTGAAATTCTCCCTTTGGTTATACATTACCATATAAGATAAGATAAAATGAACTTCATCAATCCCACCAAGGGAAATTCTGGTGTTAGAGCAGTAGTTATACACAGGATCAGACAATACACACAACATAGTGTGACATACGCTAATATTCTTGTTTAGCTGTGGAAAGTTGAGTGAACAACTGTAAATGAAAATATAAGTCAAACAAAACAAGTGTCATTTAAACATGGAAAGAGTATGTAACAGTGCATGTCTGACATCCTATTTACTGGTTGTGTGGTGATATCATAGTCAAATTCTAGGCTGTCCTTTAACTTTAAATGCATTAATTAACTGTTTCATCCCATGAAACAGAGCAGTATTTAATGTCCCTTGTAGAAAGAATGTCTCAGTTTTATCTGCTGTTATAACTGCTAGAGGAGGTTACTTTGACGAATCAAAGATGCGACATTTTCTTTCTAATAAAGGCATTCAAATGGTGAACATATTGTAAATTTGTTAGCAAAGAATATTGAATGTATTTTTAGTAAATGTTAAATGAATAACATGCAAATGTAGAAAATATTAACGTGTGCAAAAACTTTTGACTGGTAGTGTAAATATATAAATATAGTGATGCCTTGATGGTTAGGGAAGTGCACTTGTAATTGAAAGATTGCTGGTTCGAATCCCCGACCAGCAAGGCACCACTGAGGTACCCTGAGTAGGGTACTGCTCCCCGGGCGCTGAATTAGCTGCCCCCTGCTATGTCACGATGTCACATATGGGTTAAATGCAGAGGACACATTTCGTTGTTGTGTACTATATACAAACAACCAAATGGCAGCCATTTAAGACCTGAGATTGTACTGTATAAAGTGACGAGTGTCTGAATGTGTAAACATAGGCCATGAGATTAGGTGGTTCAGTGAGAAGAATTAGCAGTAATAATAATGACACAATAACAACAAAAAGTAGCCCATCCATCCATCTTCTAAAACCACTTGTCCTATTCAGGGTCATGGGGAGTCTGGAGCCTATGGGCACAAGGCAGAGACCTAGGATGGGGTGCCAACCTATCGCAGGGCACACTTATGGGCAATGTCGTAACTCCAGTTAGCCTCAGCATGTCTTTGGACTGTGGGGGAAACCAGAGTACCCAGAGGAAAGCCCATGACGACACGGGGAGAACATGTGAACTCCACACACACGGAGAGCTATGGTGGAGACTCAAACCCAGGTCCCAGAGGTGTGAGTGACTAACCACCGTGCCACCAGTAGTAGTAGTAATAATTATTAGTTGTTTTGCAAACATATTTTACTACAGGAATGTTAATAATAATATTAGCTGATTTACTAACATTCTTTACCACAATTACCCTACTCATCCATTTTCTCTGGGGGGGACAGTCAGCTTTGAACTTTGAACCCCTGCCCCCTCCCCCAGTTTTTTTTTCCTTTCTCTGGAGTGTTTGGTTCCTCTCCCCCCTTGTCTTCCGGCAGTCTTCATTCCCCTCTTCCCCGTTTCATACACCATTTTGAATTTATATAAACCAGATAGGAATGGATTGCCACACACTCTTGTCCAGTGCCTTGTGGCGACTCTATTGTGAAAGGCGCTATACAAAAATAAACTTAATTGAATACACTAGATGACATCAGTCAGTAGCCATGACTACAACCAGGCCCTTCCTCTGCTGGCGTTTCCTGAGCTGCCCCCCGTCAAACCAGACACAGCCTACAGCAGAATGGGAGATGCACGCCTCTACGCCTATGGCAGGTAGCCAGGTTCCTCACCTTCTTGTCTGTTTGCTGCACCACTCCAAGCTGACCAGGCACCTATAATACAGCAGCTGGACTTGGGTAAACGGCAGCCTCCTTCGTGCACATCCAGCTGCCCGTCTATCCTCGCTGCCACATCACTGACAAGAGATGTGCAACTGACCACAGGCACCTGACGTCGCTGTACGTTTGCCTCCACCCTCACCCTGTCCTCCTTATTCTCCACGGACTGATTAAACTGTATTGCAGTACCTTGACAAATTGCTACAGTCCTTGTATTAGTGGGGGGAGCAAATATTACTACCTCTTTTTGTCTTTTGTCTTGTTTTCTTAGTATTTTTATTTTTCTTTTCTTTTAATTTTTTTTGGTCCAACATGCTAATCATGCTAACCCTAACCCTAACCCTAACCCAGTAAATACTAAGAACAGGAATCAAAAGTAATCATTTTCTACTATGTCATTGTTCATTTTCATTGGTTTTGGTTTCACCCCCCCAACCCAATTCTGGGTGAAGTGAATGGACGGATGGATTACTTTGGTTTCACATTCCTAACGATTTGTCTACATGAGGAATGCACTGTGACGTGAGTGAGATATGTGAGATATGACTGCTTAAGCACGTTTGAACAATCATACCGCTGATCTTTCCATTCACAAAATACACAAAACAACACAATGAGTTCCAGAATCGACAGTATCTATTTATTTTTCAGCTGAATACTTTTAAAAGGTTATGTATTCATATTAATGAAATGGATGAAGCTCCAGAATGGCCAACAGATAGAACCAGTTTATTACTCGATTTAACCTAACATGATGGTCTTAACCCAATCAAGATCACTGCCCAGACCCACATTCTTTCAGAGGTAAGCATGCCTGTACTGTACTCTGATACACTGAAATACATGCAATAGACCTAGTTAGCAAACTATTATGAGTTAGTAAAACATCGATTAAAGATGGTAAAAACTTAGGCCACCAATATATCACATACAGACACTCCTCGGACAGCCGTTCATAACTTGAAATGTTCGTAAGTCATTATTCAACATCATTTTAAGGGTATACGCAAGTACAAAGAACTAGGATGCTGGGAGTATGCACGCTACGCTGCTGCGCGGCGGGAGTAGCGGCCAGAAGTCGTACTAGGCGGAATTGGCGCGCAGAAAAAAAAATTATGTTGCGGACAGGAAACGAGAGCCCAACGAACACAATTTGGACTTACAGTCCTCTTCGTTTGTATGTCTGAAAGTTCGTAAGTTGAGAATTTGTTCGTAAGGTCATATTTATCTGTCTTGGATTTATTTTAGGCTTTGGGTTTTGATGATTGCGTCAGTATCAAGAAGCCATGTACAGTAGCTCATATTTTTAAGAACATCTAACGTCCTAAATATCCCTGTGTTACGTCCTGCCCGTCATGTCCGCCTGACCCTACTGTCTCCTCCTTAACGTGACCCTGATGAGCTATGCCTGTTGCTTATAACCCCTTGTTAGCCTTTGTTTTCAACATTGCTTTCCACTCATAACCAAGAAATTCCCTGGAACACCCCCTGAAGTCGGAACTCCTATTTGGAAAGTCAGAAAAATCTACACTACCCCTAACTCAGAATTCAAGATGGCTGCATCCTTTATCAACAGAAGTTAAAACTGTAGTTTTATACTGTTTTAACACTTACATCTTATTTGTGGCTCATTAAATCGGTCATATACCAAGTACTCTCCACGCAGTATCTCTGGACGTGTTGCTTTGGTGTTTTTATGTGCCAAGTACTACGTAATGTGTTATCAGCTGACATTGCTAACAGTGGCTAATAAGGAACCTGGCTAGAACTGGGGCATGTTTCAGAAAGCATAGCCGGATTACTTGTCTGATTTAATGTAGTCTGGGCTAAATGTATGTGAACGAAGATAAAGGCCATTTAAACTGAGGTAAACTAGGAAACTAAAACTTGCTTTTTGAAACAGGTCCCTGGTATTGCTAAAAGGCTTTCCAGCTCACTGCACTGGAATGTGGGTAACTTGGGTGTGATGTCATTCCCGGGTAAATGGAACACGGTACAACACAAAGTACCTGTTTGTCCCATCAGTCCCAGTCAGGTCATTGCCGTCGCTTCTCCAGTCTGCCTGTGTCCTTCCCCATGTTCGCCTTCTTGTTTTGACCCCTCACAGTCTTGTTTGTTTCCCTGCTCCCATTTAGTTCAATAAACCCCTTTTTGTTTGCCACACGCCTGCTTCCTTCGTCTCGTATCACGTGACCAAATAACTGGACTCCCAAACAACTCCAGCAGTCTGCCCCTCTGCTCTAGCTTTCACGCCTCTCTGTATCTGACAGACTGGATTCCCCCAGTGCCTCAGATCCAAAGGGGATCCAAAGGGATTGCCAGCACTGTGGGACTTTTTCCTCACTCAACCTGCCACTGCCTCTCCTGCACATGAAGTCGCTCAGCCCGCTGCTGCCTCTCCAGCGTGTGAAGTCGCTCCACTCGCCACCTCTCCACCACGTAAAGCCATTTGTCCTGAGCCTCTAGATCCCTGCCCAGGGGAAGCTGCTGTCATGCCCCCAGAGCCCATCATGGCCTCTGCTGTGCCCACGCTCCAGGAGCCTGGCCTAAGAGGGGTTGCTTTGCACACGCCTGGTCTCGCAGCAGCCGTGTCATCCCTCGGGAACTCTAGTGCTCGCCTTCAGGTGTTCCGCTGACTCTCACTTCACCATCTCCTGCTGTTCGATTGGCTCCCACCTCGCAGTCTCCTGCCGTCATGTTGGCACCCTCTTCGCAGCCTCCTGTCATCCCGTCGGTGCCCTCCTTGTCCCCTGCAGATCACTGCCAGGCCGAACCCTGACTCCCCAGTTGCCACCAGGCCAGGTTGGGTTGACCCAGAAGATGCCCTGGCAGAGGACTTAGAATGGGACACTCTGAGCCTTGGCCTAAGTTCAGCTCCATGGGCCTTCGCCTCAACCCGAAGTTCACACCAACCTGATCCTAAGTCCAGGTGCGGTCAGTAGTGTTGACTGCAGCCCCAAAGAGGGGCTGGCTGAGTCTCCGTCTCCTGGAGGGGCACACTATCCATGCTGGTCACCCTGACTCTCGATTGCCCGACAGTGTCCACCTGGATAACTCCTCTGCTGAGGTCCGGGGGAGAATTCCCTCGGTGGCCCCTCAGCACCCTCCGGCCCTGCTGGCCCTCTGAGACCTTTAGGTGCTACGGTTCAGATGGACCCTGCCTCGCTGGTCAATAGGCCCAGGAGGGTCCACATGCCAGGGTCACGGCCTAGTTCCCCTGGGTCCAGAATACTTCCCAGACATTTCCCGTTCCCCCTGGTCACGCCTTGGTCCCTGTCCCAGTTCCCTGTCCTGTCTTGGTTTTGTCCTGGTCTGTGTCCACTGTGGCCCTCTCCTGTGTTTCCTCTACCTGTCTGCATTGTCCGGGTGTGTGTCTTTTTGGGTGTCCTCTCTGCTGTCCCTGATTTTTCCTTAGTCTTTTCCATGTTGTGCCCCAGGTGGTGTCATGTCTTATCCTGTGTCCTGGGTGTTGTCCATCTGGTGTTCTCAAGCATGGTGTTTTCAGTCAGTCTCTGTCCCTATCTCTTCTGCTCCCTGGTCCCCATTGATGTCAGGTGTTTGTCTTTCTGGTCCCTGGTCCATGGTCCCAGGTGCCTGGCTCCATCCTATGTTTAGTCTGTTTAGTCTGTGTGGCTCTGTTCGGTGTTGATCTTTACTGTGGTCCTTTTGGTCCCTGGTCTGGCCCCTGCCTGTTGCTTGCCTATTGTTGTGTTGTGTGTCCTGTCCTGTTGGTGGCTTGGCCCCTCTGGTCTGCTGTGGTGTCTCTTCCATGTACCCTGTCGGTCCTGCTGTGCCCTGTGCCATCTGGTGTCCTGTCTGTCCCCGGCCCTGTATGTCTGCCTTTGCATTCAGTCACCCTGATCCCCTCCCCAGTTTGTCCTCCGTGCCCAGAGGCCACGCTTCGGGGGAGGGACATACTGTTATGTCCTGCCCATCATGTCAGCCTGACCTAACTTGGCCCTAATGAGCCGCACCTGTTGTTTGTTACCCCTCGTCAGCCTTTAAATTTAAGTACCTGTTTGTCTTGTCAGCCCCAGTCCGGTCATTGCCGTCACTCCTCCAGTCTGCCTGTGTCCTTTCCCATGCTCGCCTTCTTGGTTTGACCCCTCGCAGTCTTGTTTGCTTCTCTGCTCCCGTTTACTCCAAAAAAGCACTTTCTGTTCGCCACACACCTGCTTTCGGTTCCTTTGTCTCGTATCACAGGGCACCATGCGTGTAACAAATTCTAGAAATAAATTTTTGGTTGTTTTAACATGCCCTCATGTATATATAAAACAGAAAAAAAATGTAAATTGGATGTTCTCCACTTTTTGTGTTCACGTACATTCACTAGACTATTTCATTGTAATTGTCCGTTGGTCCACAAGAGGGAGATGTTGATTTTAGAAAACCAGATGCAGTTAATAAATGGGGAAAACCTTTATGAAAAGTATTATAGCTTTGATATCCATTTAATGTATCGTTGTAAGTCATAACACTACGGTTATTTTCAGAAAATCGTCACTGGTAAAAGGATTAGTGCACTTTTTTAATGAACTCTGTATGAAAAGTCTCTTGTTTACGCCCAGTGTGTATACTGGGTTTTGTCTTACGCTTAGTGTGTTTACTCTATTATTGTAATCATGCATTGGTCCACAAGAGGGAGATGTTGATTTTAGAAGAGCAGATAGAGTTAATAATCAGAAAACCTTTCGCAAAGATATTGCTTCACAGCCAGCTAAAGTTTTGCCGAATTCAGTGACATTTGTCATCGTTGTGACACCACATTACATTTGGGGAAGCCGTCGATAGTAAGATTTATAGTGTGACAAAGATATTTGAATTTGTCCTGAAAGTCTGAAACAGCACGGGAGTTTCTTGGCTCTTGGTTTTCCATCTGAACCACAGTACAGTTACAATAGGGCTTATTAGGTTTCCTGTTCATGTACAGGCAGCCTGCGTGTAACGTTTATTTCCTTGATGTCCCTTCTGTTTGGTGATTTTTGTCTTATCGCTTTTGAGTTTGCGGATAATTATGCACAACTATGGGAAGTATGAATAATCTGAGAAGCTTACGCAGTCAGTCCCTGCACTTCCCCCTTGCCCTTTGCAAGACTCCCACTCACTCCCATTCGTCCGCTTGGCTTTTCCCAGTTTAAACAGGATGTTTATGCTTCCATGGGGCTGCAGACCAGATCTGATAATGCTCTCGTGCTCCCCCTGGACCTTCTCTCCTAACTCATCTGGGGTTTCCTCACCTCTGCCAGGGTTTCTCACGCCAAGGCGGTAAATATGCCACACAGAACAATTTACTTAATTTAATGTTGAACCTGTTCAAACCGCAACAAAGCTCAAGGAAGAAGCAGATGAGGTCACTGCTTAAAAAAAAAAAAGTGCCTTAGGTCATCAGGGACACATAGTGTCATACGGCGGCTTTCGTCAGATGGCTAAATTAAAGACATCATTTCCCTTTGGCTCTATGCGGTTTGTCTGTGAGTTCACAGACTACAGTAATCATTCGTCTGCCCAAACATATGTTCACAAATGTGTCTGAGTGGCGTGAGACTGCAGAATTATACAGGCCGGTGCGTGATAACCCAAACACTCCAAAATGACTCCAGCAGGGCAAAATCAAAGCGTGTGAAAGAGCTGTCTAACCAATTATTTGTTTTAGCCTTTTTTTATGACAAGTCACTGCTTCTGGCCAAAAGAGGAACTGAATATCTGTTGGGTGTGTTTGTCAGCAAGGATTTGAATAGAATAGAAATCCACCACATGATCTCCTTTGAAGAAAGTCGGAGAGCTGGTGGTGACAACCACATTTTAGGTGTTAGGTCACTTTTTCAGTTCTATCCCAATGTCCCACCCATCTGTCTCCAGATATTTTTCAGTGGCATTTATTTTACACATCAAAATTCCTTAGTGCGTAGCAGTTTAACAGCTGAGTTTTTGTGTTCATTTTGAGGGCACATTAGTCTGACAGATAAATCTAAGCCATGCCTGATCACGCTGCGCCGGTTAGAGTCAGCTAGCCGCCGTGTAGCATCCAGGCCGGTGCGCGAGCCTGGCATCTCGCATTCTGCACAACCGCGGAAGACATTCCTATTAACGTGTTCGACAGGATATGCAGCAAATGAGCTCCAAAACCACCTTCGGGGGGTTAAATAAAATTACACTTAAAGGAAAACATCAGTGACGGGTCTGTCTGTGCTAGTGCTGATAAGAATATTGGTCTGGAATTTATAGCAATAGTTACTTTTACAAGCTGTCCAAGTATGCATGCTAAATTTAGACAATGGGAGGGTGTCTTTACCTTATAAGCCCAGCATGGAAACTCCTGATTATGGTGGGCATTTCCTGTGGACTGTAATCAGCAAATGAAAATACCAGTGCGGAAAAAAATACCAAACCCTTTCCCATTCTCGCCCCCCCCCCCCCCCCCCAATCCATCCATCCTCCGTCTAGCATCCTACTGTTACTTTTTTTCACCCTCTCCATTTCTCTCTCTCCGTTACAAGAACACCGTGTTTGAAGTGATGGATTTCTGGATACTCCCAATGAAAAGAAGGCCTTGATTACTGTACAGCTGCACCCTGCATGAAACACGCCCCTCTGCGTAGCAATATACTCTTTCTGGCCACTTTCTTAGGTGCACATAGCTAGTTCTGGGGTAGAACTGGGTTTTGCCTCCAGGACCACTTCAGGAGTGGATGAGTTGGGTGTTCCGAGAAGCCTTTTTGCACACCACTGTTGCACTGAGCTGTTATGTTTGCAGTGGTAGTTTTCCTGATAGGTTTAATGAGCCTGGACGTTCTCACAGTCACATGGAAATGCCATAGATTGTGTTTTTTGTGTATGACACCTTCTAACAGACCATTTCTATAAACTCTAGAAGCTGTAATGTGTGAAAACTGCAGGAAAGTGGCTGTTCCATCTGTCACCAACAGTCACACCATGATCAGAGTCACTTAGATCACGCATCTTGGCCGTTGTAATGCTTAGCAAGACAGTAATCTCAAACCTCGGGAACCTTTGTGCTGCAGCCAAATGATAGGCTGTTTGTAAGAGCCTTACACATTACCAAGCAGGCGTACCTAATAAACTGGACACTCAGTGTGGGAATATTTCTGTTACTTTTCTTAATATTCACCCTAACCCAGATCTGAATTTGCATTAAGTGACGCTGTTAAATTTGTTACACCTAAACCAATAATCTTTTCACATACTCTTAAAGGCCCTTTGTATGTGTATGCTAATCTATGGTCTAATTAGCAATTTCCTTTGATCAGTTGTGGTTTGTTTTCATATAACACTGCTGGCATTTGGGTTTGAGTACCTAAAGCTGATATCCTTCTGAATGGGCCATGAACTATGGGTTGAGAATTAAAGGCCCACAGTAAACTGTGTCCACTTTTAGAAGGTAGTCAGGAAATGGAAGCGTTTCTCAGAGTCGTGTCCACTCACCTTCTACGTGGAAGTCCCCCAATCCACGTGCTTTATCGGTGGAGCTGCCACAGACATGACAGGCGCCTCTCAGAACCATTACGCAAATAAACTGCATGATTAGCTCATGATTAGTCACAAAGATAACTCAATCTGCAAGCTCCTCTACATCACAATGACATCACTGCCATGTGCTCTGGACTTTGTCACCCTGGTAGATATTCCTCTATAAAGCGTCCCTCCCCTAAAAAAGGCAAATCCGAGTCACGTCAGGAGAAGAGGCACAGATGTAAGAACTGCTAGTGATGATGCAAGCGATTCGTAACACAGTGGATGCTTTCTATGAGACACACTGCCTCTGGAACATCATGTTATCAAACTGCTCGACACTGAATAAAAGCGAGCCTGGCCCTCCATTCCAAATCCAGGCCTTGTTTTCAGTTCTCCCAGGTAGTTAGTTTAATAATGACTGATTCTGATTGGCCAGAGGTTTCACATCAGGCTCACAGGTAAAGGAAGGCTGGAAAATCGGCAGTGCTCAGTCCTTGAGGACCGTGATTTGAATAGATCTGTCGGTACAAGTTAGTTGAATAAATTGCAGCACTAGGGCCTTCTCCCTCCTTTGGTTCATTTATGTGTTGTATATAAGCACAATGTATTTGTGAAGTTACACGTAACTTCGACGGTTCCTATCAAAAAGAAACTTTGAGCAGCATGTTCCACACGGAAGAATATGCTGGTGGCTCAGTTCTCCCCAAATACTTATAGCGAACGCTGGTCTGCCAGACCTCAGTCTGAGCATTTCTCATGACCTTTTATTACCCTTATGTCTGTACTGCGATATCCAATCTGAATAAGGTGTAAGTATGTTGTGATCAGTGTGAGATGGCACTTCCCACTTCTGCGAGTTACTCTATGGAAGCTTGTGGACGTCCTGAGCTTCAGAGAGAGGCCACCTGGGGCTCTGGGCCATAGAGATAGCTGAGCTACACCTGCAGACCAAAGACTGGACACCACAGTCTAGCCCAGTTCTGAAAGCTCATTGTTTCCAGCCCTCGGCCAGTTTATTTTCCCGCTACATTCCCTTCCCCAGCACGAGTGGCCTCTCATCTCTTTCAACTTTCTCCATCAGACCAACACGTCTGAGAACAGCTCCTTCTCCTCCTGCACCAGAGCGTGTCACCCACACCCCTACAATCAAGAGTCCCCGTGGGGAGCACAGATATGAGTCCCCCAGCACCTAGGAGATCTCTCCTCCCCCCCCCCAGCCTCAGCAAAGATGCCTGCCTATTATTCCCACTATCTGGGCACAGATGTGGCTGCAGCAGCGATCAGACAAGCCCCCACAGCCTGGAAACTTCCTCATTACCAAAAACAGGCCCACTAGAATCACCACGGGTCCACTGAGAGTCACTGTAAAAAAATGCATCCCAGTTTTAAATAAGTATGACTACTTTAATTACACACATGCTAAGTCAGCCAAAAAAGAATGTCTAATTTTCAGGACAGGCAGGCTTTTAGTCCAGCAGAAATACGCATTAATTAATTCATCCATTTACCTTCATTAACCACTTATCTAGTACAAGGGTCATGGTGACATTGTTTTAATTATTGATCAATAACCACAGTTCTTAATGCAGAACCTTTAATAACATGTCACTAGGAAATTCTTGTCATCTACCCCATCCTGCTATCCATGAGAAAGACAAGAGCAGGCTTGGGGAGGGTGGTCACAGCAAATGGCAGCCACCTACATTGCCCAGGGGGGGGTGGGGGGTAAAAGGCCTTGCTCAAGGGCGCACGGACATGTAACTACCCCGTCGAGGTCGGGGCTCAAACTAGCAACCTTCCGACCACAGGCGCAGAGGCTTAGCCCACTGAACCACGCACCGCCCAAAAGCTAGTTGAAGAGCAAACTTCTGTCCTACTTTAATAACGCTAAAGAGCAGCACACTGAAATATAGAGACTGATTTCTAGCTACAGATTCAATAGGTATGATTCTAAGTTTAGAATAAAAGTGTACATACAGTGGCATGAAGCAAAAGTAGATTTTTCTTTGAGTCAGCTGAAGGAAGGTCTGTGTTGTTTCAGAATGTGCATCATCTAGTGAACCAATCGGATTCGGGCCCCGGAGACCCTCGGCCAGCCAGCTTGCTGGAGGTGCGGCGTGGTCTTGCTCTGAGGTGTCAGGCAGCTGCTGAGTCAGCACAGGTTCTGCCATTCCTGCACACTATCACTGGAATCCCAGCGACTGAGGTATCTCCTTCACCTTGCCCTCTCTGTGGCTTAACCCCTCAGGGTTAACGACATCATTCCCCCACGGGAGACAAAAGAGTCCCAAAATACCCGCTTCCTCCATTCATCTCAAACAAACAAGGTGTGGCTAAACGCTAATCTCTTGTCATACTAGGGACTGAAGGCTCAGTTTCTGCAACAGCACTTGAAGGACGGAGTCTTTTTAGAGGATTTGTGAGTAGGGTTGCAAAGGGCTGGAAAATTTCTGGAAATTTTCCTGAAACTTTCCATTCCATGGGAAGTTAAGCTGGGGAATTTTGGAAATATTCCACATTAGAAACTTTCCATGGGAATTAACGGGAAAGTATGGGAATTAACAAGAATATTCCTAGAATTTTGCAACCCTATTTGTGAGTCACAGTCCGCTTGTGGGAAGCCCCTGCGACTGTGAAAGCACTGCTTCACTGGTAGGTCCGACTGACTCCGCAAATAGACGGTCCAGATGGTTTTCAAGTTTCTCTGCGTGGCCACATGTGCTCGAAGCAAGAGAAGGGCAGACGGAAGAAATGGAACCAGCTGCTTAGCTGTGGCTCACTATCTTCAGTATATCTGCTATGAGAACAAGAGTGGAGGAGGACAACCCTGGATAAATTTATTCGTAGGAAAAATAAATGTTTGGGCATTTGGATTTATTAGCCTGCATCCTTATTTCAGCATCATTTCTAGAAAATCCACTAATCTGAAGAGTACGGCTTATAAATAAGGCTGAATTCGATTGAATGATGACCCTGGATTTAGCATTTGCAATGTCAGATATGCCTGATTGTAGATCTTGATGGTTCCCAGGGGAACAGAGCCAAAATCTTCACAGACACTAACAGCATGTCACCCATGAGATGGTCGATACTGCACACGTTTGCATAGCCAAAGGGTAAAGGGGTCCACTTTTTGGTCATCACAACAAAACCCACATACCCTGAAAATGCTGCTTTGAACTACATACCTAGGGGGCATCTGTAAAATCTCTCACATGTGTGCTATCTGAGGTAAAGAGAGAATTGCAGTAAACTCGCCATACGAGCCGAACTTTAAAGGGGAGCACTTTGAGAAGGATAGCTCAAGCCAACTTGAAATTCTGAAGGACACAACACAGAAATATAAAGAAAAAACAAATCTGTTAGTTTGCAGGCAGCCATGGTCACAGGAGAAAGAAAGCCATGTTTTTACAAACACACACAGGGACACAAGACCGTGCTATATGTCTGGGCATGACCTTGGCTGTCAGCCTAAAATGTTTCATGAATCAGTAAGAATCAAAGCACTCAAATGTTTACATGACTGGGATCCAAGTTATTTTTAAGTTATCTGGAACTGCAAAAGCCAGAATGTTATTTCCAGTTTAAAATAGTGATTGCACAGAAAAACAAATGGATGCCATTAAAATGTCCTCATAGGAGCACCAGCGAACGAGCAGTAGTACCGTGAAGCAGGGATTTATTTTGGAGAATCTGTGTTTACAGAATGACTCTCAAAAGTCTTAAGGATTTTGTTTAAGTATCTTTACTCTACGAGTCAAAGTTCTTGCACACCGCAGGTTTTTATAATTTATTTCATAACCTTGTCTTGTTAAGTATTGGAAAGTTGAGTGAACAACTGTAAATGAAAATGTAAGTCAAATAAAACAAGTTTCCTTTAAACATGGAAAGAGTATGTAACAGTGCATGTCTGACATCCTATTAATTGGTTGTGTGGTGACGAGTCAAATTCTGGGCTGTCATTTCACTTTAAATGCACTTGTTAACTGTTTCATCCTATGAAATAGGGTGGTATTTAATGTAGAAAGAATGTCTTGAAATTTCTCTGCTGTTTTAATTGCTAGAGGAGGTTACTTTGATGAATCAAAGATATTTTCTTGCTAAAGGCACTCAGATGGTGAACATGCTGTAAATTTATTTGTTAGCAAAGAATATTGAGTGTATTTTTAGTAAATATTAAGTACTTTCTACATGCAAATGTAGAAAATGTCAGTGTGTACAAAAACTTTTAACTGGTAGTGTATATAGCCAATATCAAATCTTTCCAGAAATTTCCCTAAAACCTTAAAGTCTCATTTGTGTGCTTTGAGCGGTTTCTAACTTGGAATATTTGGAATAACCTTCTGTGGTACATTAGTGGTTGGATTATAGTTATAAGCACCCATTAATTTTCAAAAATGACTCACCCAGTCAGGGCCTAACCTATTCCTGGAAATTAAGGGGGCGGGAGGGGGGGGGGATTTGGGGTCATCTGAGCAGCACTGGACTGTGGGAGGAAGCCAGACCGTCACTGGACTCAACGCATAGCTGCAGCCACAAACCATATGACATGGGAGATGCTTGTCACCCTATTGACCAAACGGAACAGTTACTGACAAAGTAAAATGATTAGACACCAATAATATCATTTCATTGGGAATCCATATATACTCATACACGCATTATAAAATGCAGAGAAAAACATTCAGCTATTTGTTAACAAGGGCAAGGAGATGTACAGTAAAATCTGAGCAAAAGGAGAATACATTTTTAAATGTGAAAACTGGGTATGGTAGGTTAAATTTGTGGCCCGACAGTACAGTGTTCCTCTGGTAATGAAGCGCATTCCCTCATTTCTTGTGCAGAGAAGGATTTTTTTCCATTTTGGTCCGTAAGTGTTAATTACATGTTCATAGTTTCCACACTGTATGATGAAATTTGTCTCTGTTTCTCTTAGATAATGGGGTGTCTGTGCCCCCCCCCCCCCCATCTGAATTGACCTTTGTCTCTCCAGCCTTAGAGCCCCATCAATACAGATGCTCTTTATTTTAAGTTTTCCCGGTGCCCCCGTCTCCCTTTGTAAGGCCGCTCGTCGTCATTCATTTTGCCGTCCTCATGTTTGCCTGCGATCCAGACGAATGTCAGAAACAGACACTTTAGTCTGAGCTCAGCCTGCATGTAATGAGCTGATTGCTTGAGTGAGAGACCACCCCCCTGCTCCGACACACTTTTAATGAGCCGTGTGACGGGCAGTTAGGGAACTGTCCCACTTATGGCCCACATGCCTTATTTGGGGGGGGGGGACCCTTTTTTTTTACCAGAATCATCTTCTCATTATAGAGGATGACCTTTATATATGATTTCCACATTGTGCAATTAAACTAGAGAGTAAATTTCAAGTTTCAATAATTATTTGTCTCATGCACAGTTATACTGAGGGCAATATGCAAATGTGTGGTTGCTCTAAGCTCCAGTCTGTGAAGGGAACGTAAAAAAAAAAGGACATAAGTTTAATAGACATGACAGAGACAAGATATGACACATTTGATACTAAATAATCATAAATATCTATGGTGGTAGTGGAGGTAGTGCAACGATGTAGGAATTAATAAGTATTCATACATGTGCATGTGTGGGTTAAGGAGGCTGCAGGTTGGTCTGGAGGCCCTGAACACTATCTACACTACAGAGCTGTAACATTTATAAATCTGTAATATTTTAACAATATTCTTAAAAATTATTCTTAATATTTGTTGGAATATACCATTTTATTGTTTTACTTTGACATAATAGATTCTCAGTTGCATCATTGCTGAACATATTTTGGTAATCTTAAACATTTGTACACGGGACGTTTTATGGAAGAAATTCAGGATCTTTGCTCAGTTTGTGTGTTGGATTCACCCTCCGGGACACAAGCACCATGTCAGCAGTGACTCTGGCTGACGGAGATCCTGCTCGTCTCTCCTTGGAATCTTATCTTTCGGGTTTTCCCTACATTCCTGCATCATGGCTGACTTCTGGCACAGTGACACAGTCAGCCTAGGCAGGAAAACGCCGCAACAGACTCTCCTATCCCACACCTCTAACCGAAGAAATGCCCACATTTTTCCCCCCCCAGTTTGCCAGTGTGCCAAATCCCGTCTCCCGCTCAGCTGCCAGTGACACTCCCCGAACGTGCCGGCGAGTGCCATCGGCAGCGGGCGTTCGCCTTCCAATTCGCACCCCTCGCTCGCGGCCCGGCGCTCCAGCACCACACCCCACACTCAGAAGGTCCCGCCGCTCGCTGCACCGCGCCGGCCGCGCCGTGGGCCCCCGCTTCTGCCGGCAGGCACAGTCGGTATGATGGGACTCCCTAGATATGCTCCTCTGTTAGCATCTCGGCATTTGTATATTTAATTACATCGTTTTTTTCCCCGCTGCATGCTACCAATTTAGCTACAGCATCTTTCTGGAGACAACAGATGCCTTTAAATCGATTGATGCACCTAAATGCCATAATATTATATATTTATAATGTGAAGTTTGCCGTCTGCTCCCACCAGCTACAACCACTATCCATGTAATTTCCTTAGCCAGTGGTCCAGTACCAGACTGTCTCAGTAGTGCATGGGACAGGCTGTCTGTCCATCACAGAACACACACACACACACACACACACACGCACGTGTCGGGTATACCTATCCTTATGGGGCCCGCTCATTCACTTCTATGGGAAAAATGCTAATGACAACCTTAACCCCCACCCAGCCCTAACCATAACCATAAGTAACCAAACAAAATACAAGAATTTTTGCATTTTTAGTTTTTTCGTAGCAGTCACAGATTTTTCTAAAATAGAGTTTCCCCTTATGGGGACCAGGAAACCGGTCCCCATAAGGGAAAAAAAACAGATATTTATCACGTTATGGGGACATTGTGTCCCCATAAGGATAGGCATACCCGCTCGCACGCGCACACACACACACACACACACCAGGGGCGATTTAGGGACACTTATTCAACTGTGGGAAAAATCCAGAGCAACCTCACTTGGACGCAGGAAAAGCAAGCAGACTGCGCACACAGAGCAGGACCCCAGAGGCACGAGGCCGCAGCTTCACATGCACGGCTGCGCGATCTGACAGCAGTAACCATGCGCGGCCCCTTCCTTAGGAAAAGCTTGCTACGCTGCCGGCGGATGCAATTACTGGGCAATGCATGTAGCGCATTTGTTTAATGAGACGTGGAGCAAACAAGCTTGTATATGGGGGGAGATATGCAGGGAATGTGTGGGTTAGGGATGAGGATGGCTGGGGGGGGGCGGGGGCAGTGAGGTGAAGGCCCCAGAGTCCCCCCTTGCCCCCTCCCCGCTGCCTCTCACCGCTTTCCCACCCCAAATCCCACTAAACTGTGGATTCCAAACCAGCTGCCTCGCCCGCCGGCTCCGTCAGCACAGCGCTAGCCAGCCGTGACGTGCGCGTACTCACACACACACACTCTGTCTCTGTCTCTCACACACACACAAATAAATTAGCGGGCCTGTTTTCCCAGCGGTCTTGGCCCGTCTCGGTCTGTTTCCAGCCCATGCTCCTCTGACCGTGTGGAGTCCGGAGCAGCTCAAATGATCCCTCCTGCTTTTCTCAAAAAGAAAAGGCCGGGACACGCTAATGCTAACAGCAACGAGATTCGCTCTGCCTTTCTAAATGACTTTTTTTACGCTGTTTTCTTTGAGAGAGAGGCTGCGATGTTCAGGCCGTCCGGCCCTGTCTGTGCATCGCCCTCTCTCTCCTCCAGGGAGAAGTAATGGCTTCACTCAGAGGAGTCGGAGGGCAGGAGGTATCGTGAAACGAGGGCGGTTCTTGTAGATGTGTAACTGCTCCGCCAGATAGCATTTCTGCTTGTTTATTTTCCCTGACCCCGTCACCCCAGGGTGCCTGTCTATCCATTGCTCGCAGAATGTTCCCACTTAGCATGGGAATACTCTCGGAATGGACGGCTGGTTCTGAGATAGCATATGGGAATGCAGCTGGAGTGGAAGAGACTGGATCTGTGACTCTGGGCCCACAAAACCACAGCAAAGATGACGTTTAAATCTGCCAGATCGGTCATCTCTCTCTTCAGCTCCTGTGGTGCATTTAGGACAGTATGCGAGAAGACAGGTCTGTCAGACTTGTGGAAGAACAGCAGGAAACATCTGCTGAACAAGGAAAACAAAAGAGGGTGGAAAAAAGCAGATCTGGTGACACTTAACTTGAGGAGGCACAAGTAACTTAGTAACTCAGTTACTACTCAAGTACAAATCATGCACAAATATAGTAACTGCAGGAAATACACGAACGTTATGACTGATTAATGATGACCGAACATGGAATCGGTAGGTAATTAACACTGAGTTTCTGGTTAATTCATACATTAAGTAGGAGTGCACAACTACATTATTTGCGCCCCCTCAAGTAAAGCGTTACCGGAGGTTTTACTAAAGGACATTTTACTAACAAAGGTGTAGTTAATCTATTGAAATTTAAATGCTTGTGTATATGTCTAAGACAAATAAAAATACATACAACAGCGCATATTAATAAAAGTGCTCTGCTTGGTTACGTTTAGGGCTTGTTTTGTGTATTTCAATTTTGAGCTTCGAGCCCTGTAACACAGTCCCTTTATCCATCTACGAAGCCGTAAGTTGCCGCAGCCTCATATGCATGCAAGATGAATAAAATCAGCCAATGACGTCCACCGCCGTTGTGTATATAAGTAGTGCCGCCCGTTCTCCGTGATGCGCCAAGCTGAAGCTGTAACAACTTGCCAGAAACGGCTCCTTTGAAACTCGAAACACCCGCCCTGAACTGCGTGCGTTACCCCCGATTGGCCGAGGGGCATTTGGAGAGCTGCAGGCAGCTGCCTTATTATGGGAGAGACCGAGAAGACACGCACATACACACGGCGCACCGGCAAAAGTTTGCGCAGGAGCTGGGAAGGGAACGCGAGCTGGGGTCCGCTTTAACGAAAGCGAAACTGATCGAGCTTAAACTGATTTCTAATCGCATGGAAGGTCAGAGAGTGATGTGTTCAGGAACGATGCAGCCTGCCGGAGACCAGTGAAAACGGGGGACCAGCGGGCGATCGGGCCGGGATGTTCAGCCAGATGTAGTGGCGTACCGGCAATTACGACAAAACAGGTATGCATGTCACCTGGTTAATAAATTCGTTAAGGTAAACTGTAATTATTAAACCCAAGGGTGGGGTGATGGTGCATAATTATTTTTGACGCAGTCTAATTGGAAATTTATGAGCCATAAATCATGATTGTAAGTTTAGAGGAATCAATGCAAATATGCATTGATAAATGCTTCATTACGTGCGTATTACATTTTACTTAAGGCATGGGGTTCTCGCAACATGCTTGACTAATACCGTACTAGCTTTAAAAATAACTTTTTTTAGTGTTTTGGTTTTACTTTGGCAAATTCAAATGTAACGATTATTAGGCATAAACCTTAAATAATGAAGCGCGAATTATTGAATCAAATTTTTGTCTTGCTGTGTTTACAGCGTGATAGTGCGACAACAGTCTTTAACTTTAACATCTGAATGTGTGTTAGAGTAGATGGAGAGGTTGAAGTGACTCGGACGCCGTAATTGAAGGATGAATAGACTATAAAACATATTAATAGGTAACGTAAGTAAGTTTCGTTCATATGGTTCAGAAGAAACTTGAGAACTTGCTGCATATTTACCGATCGTGATACTTTTACCTCTTAACCCTTTATGAAAAGACCTTTTGTTATTTACAGTGTATATATCATATATAAAACCGTATCCACACATATGCTTAAGTATCTTTGTGTTTGAATTCTGCTGACAGGCTCGGATCCAATACCGAAAGATGCCACCCGTGTCGGGCAGAGGAGTTTGCCCCGTATTGGGCACACGCTCAGTGGCGCCCTCTCGTGTTTGAACAAGTGATTCGGCATGGAGGCCACCATTGAAGAGGGGATGAACCTGGTGATCGTCAACCACTATAACCACTCGGGGAAGTGGGAACGACCACGCGGGACAGGCACCTGCAAGACCACGCTGGTGCTGATCATCTGCGTGTTGATCGTGCTGGAGAATGTGACGGTTCTTCTGGCGCTGTGCCGTCACAAGCGCTTCCACAGCCGCATGTACCTGCTCATCGGCAATCTGGCCCTGTCGGACCTGCTGGCGGGTGTGGCCTACGCCGTCAACATCTTCACGTCGGGCCGCCGGACCTTCTTCCTGACGCCGACGCAGTGGTTGGCGCGGGAGGGCAGCATGTTCGTGGCGCTGAGCGCCTCCACCTTCAGCCTACTGGCCATTGGCATTGAGCGTCACATGACCATGGTGCGCCGGCGGCCCTCGGAGACGGCTGGGCGGGGTCGCCTGCTGGGCCTTCTGGGGGCTTGCTGGGCCGTGTCGGTGCTGCTCGGCGCCCTTCCCAGCCTGGGCTGGAACTGCCAGGGCCACCTAGAGGCGTGCTCCACCGTGCTGCCACTCTACGACAAAAGTTACGTGGCGTTCTGCATCAGCATCTTCAGCGCCCTGCTGGCCGCCATCGTGGTGCTATACACCCGCATCTACCGGCTGGTGACGTCGAGCGGGCGGCGGCTCGGTGGGAGCCGGCCCTCGGAGTGCTCGCTGGTGCTGCTGCGCACCGTGGTCATCGTCCTGGGCGTCTTCGTGGTGTGCTGGGCGCCCCTCTTCCTGCTGCTGCTCCTGGACGTGGGCTGCAGCCCCGAGCGCTGCCCGGTGCTCTACCAGGAGGACTGGTTCATCGCCCTGGCCGTGCTCAACTCTGCCCTGAACCCGCTCATCTACACGCTGACCAGCCGCGAGCTGAGGACCGCGTTCTTCCGCGTGCTGTGCTGCAGCCAGGCTCAGCTGGAGGCCACGCCTCCCATCGAGGGCCCCCCCAACCTGGTCGCCATCATCCCCACTGGCGAGAACAGCAAGTCCAGTGCAGGTGGACCTGGGGCTGCTGTCTCGGGACTGACCAAAAGCAAAATCTCAACACCCCTGAGTTCCAGCCTTCCACACCCTGGGCCCTCATCTCCCACCCTGCTTCACCCCTCTGGTCCTGCTGAACTTCTGTCTGCCGTCCTGGTTAAAGCAGGGGCACTCCCAAGCCTCAGCAAGTTCTGACCAAATTCTGACCAGTTCCGACCCGGGGTGTTTCTCAATATGAGTACTCGTCCACATCCTGTTCTCATGTACCTGTTTTTACATCATCTTCCATCGCCAAAGACCAGTTCCAATACTCAAAAACAGAAGTGCAGAGGTGGGTAAAAATCCCCGGATGTTGTTCTTGCCTCACTCCAAATATCAATAACACACCGGTTGCATCCTCGCCAAACAAGACAAATCCCACGATTCATTGCGCCCCAAGTTTCTTCTTGGGAGGCAAGTTGGCAAGACGGCTCCTGCCAAGACCACGGGTACGATCTTTGCGTTCTTGGCATTGAGAAACACCCCAAGTTCTGACCAAGTTCTGACCAGATGCCCCCCTCCCCCCTCAGCCTCCCACAGTCTGAACAACAAAACACACTTTGAATACTGACGGATAACTGAACTCGGGCAGCTTGCTTGATGGAATATTCCAGAAATTCTGTTCCTCTGTGGAAATGACACTTTTTTTTGTAAATGAGTCAAGAAACTGCTTGCTGTTCACAAGGCCTGTTAAAGGGCTCGATAACCTCACATGAACCACTACTGCGTGTGATACAAGATCAAGATCACAATCACAATCACAATCAGATATATTCAGCTGCTTTTTCTGCCGCCTCGCACCATGGCCAAAAGTTCGGAATGCATATGTTGTTTTCTTAAGTATTATAATAATATCTTAGGGTGACGCTGTGCTTAAAATTCAGCCTGAGCAGTTTATAGGTAGCAGAAGCAGCCATTCGGTACAAAATGAACATGGTAAAACAGCGATTTACTGTATATATGCAAGTTTGAGTGTCCCTATTCATATCACATGTCCATCAAAGTATAATTTCATCTTATGCATATTTTCACAAAAATATTGAAGTTCCGGCTATTTTTATGTACCATTTAAAAGGTCGAAGGTACAAAATCGAAATCATTCATGCTGATATTCTCACACTTGGATTTCTGTTATTTAAATCACTGCTGCAACTTCAAATAAAGCTGTACGTGGTAAATATGTACATTGTTTTTAGGCAGCTGTGTAGAGAGACCAGTTACCTATGAGTGTTCAACTCAAACTGTGCAGCGAGGTGTAGATGTTTAGTGAACGGGGTGGCGTCACGAGGGTCCAAGTTTCAGGTGCCTCTAAAGTTCAACAGTGTGTGTTGCTCACTTCAAACTTTACCAGTAAGGTTTTGAAATGATTTACTTCTGCGTACATTATACATAGAGATGTACAATATATTGGTTAACGTATCGGTATCAGACAACATTCATTAAAAGTAAATATCGGCATGATGTGTCCATCATGGCTGATATTGCCGGGCAATATTAAAATTGTTACCAGCACTGGAGTTGAAGAGACACCTGCTACAATAATGGTGATGACTGCATTGGACCATCAGCCATTTTCTGTAGCGGGGGACGAGGGATTTGTTCAGTCCCAAATTACCGGCCCATGGGACGGCTTTATATGGTCCACAACGTGCTTAGAATTCGTTATATCTGGGCAGCAGATCAATCTTTTGTTTTCCACAGAAAAAAAAAGAAATTAAGTAAATACATTCTGCTAATCTGCGCCTGCCCATCCCCCCCCAGGGGTGAACTCGTTATCGATATCAGCGTTATTAGACTACAGTATATGACATGCAGAAGAGCATCTCTGAGTACACAACATGTCGAACCTTGAAGCAGATGGGCTACAGCAGCTGAAGACCACACCGGGTGCCACTCCTGTCGGCCAAGAACAGGAAACAGTGGACACAGGCTCAGCAAAATTGGACAATGGAAGATTGGAGAAATATTGTCTGGTCAGATGGGTCTCGGGTTCTGCTTCTAATGGCTGCTGCCAGCAAGATAAACACACCATGTCGTAAAATTCATACCTCAATGAGTTCACTTACTCAGATGACCTCCACGGTCACCAGATCTCAGTCCAACAGAGCACCTGTGGGATGTGGTGGAACTGGAGATTTGCATCATGATGGTGCAGTCGACAGCTATCACACCAACATGGACCAAAGTCTCTGAGAAATGTTTCAAACACCTTGCTGAATCTGTGCCACGAAGAATTAAGGCAGTTCTGAAGGCAAAAGGTGGTCTAACCCGGTACTAGTGAGGGGTACCTAATAAAGAGGCCTGTGAGTGTATGTTGAATGTCTAATAGGAAACACAGATGCCGTTTATATAGGATTTTGAGATTCCAATAATCCACCCATCAATCTTTCACAAATGGTTTATCCAGTACAGATTCTGCTGAGCGTGGAGCCTGTCCCTTAAGGCACAAGAAAATCACAGGGCAGCTTCTCCCACGCGCACCGTGGGCACTCCTCAGAAAGGGGGCGCCACTGGACACCGAGTGAGCGTGCAGACAGAGCCGGGGTGATGATGACAGACGCCACAAGCCCGGAGTTCCAGTTACGGCTTAATTCCATGCGAGAATGAGCTGGTTCGTCCATTTTGGCGGAAATCGAATGTCAAAGAACTAAACTGAAAACGTATGATCCTGTAAAACTAACAGCCAGGTCAAACCATGTCCTCTCCTGTCACAGAGACGGTAATGAGTGTCTGAGCTGTCACACCTGAACCTGTTTAGGCCAACAAGTCCAAACAAGAAGGTATGGATTGTCACTCAGCACAGTGTAGGATTTCTCTTTATTTAAATCTGCCTAATTTATTCATCAGAGGGTATCGTACTTAGTATGCATTCTGTGGTATATAAACATTCATAAATTGTGGTTTAATTGTGGTCTATACAAAATCTGAAAGAGCTGTTTAAAAAAAAAAAAAAGTGTCACACCTGTTATGACCTTTTAAATACTTACTATTTAATTCATTTATTTGGAGAAAAATCAATCTACATATAGCTGTGTACTTTTATACTGCGCTAACATGTATATTGTTAATTATATACAGTATTTAAAATAGCCTCATGAGCTCAACATTTCCCTCTGGTGGCAGAATTGAAAAACTGCATCTTAGAAAGGGAGCTCGTGGTTTAGAAAACAGGCTGTTTAATGTGTTTGTTGTGTTGCCCTGATGCAAGACAGGATATACCTGATGCAGCTCATGTACAAATACTCAGTGACAAAAGAGTTAAGCACCCAGAAGTAATGGTCTGATTTGGGTGTAATTTGGTACACGTGCAGACCAGCGATGGTTATGTCAATGGTATGATTCACAAGGAGCTGGCAAGTTTAGTCGCCAGACACAGAGGACGCCTCGTAGACGCATCAGACAGCATTACCAGCACTTGACAGAGTTTGATAGGGGTCACATTGTGGTTTTGCCTGAGGCCGGATGGTCGTATTGTGCAATTTCCCAGCATGTGGGGCATGGAGATGTCACAGTCACCCGATGTTGGAACCAATGGGCACGTTAAGGCACCCACACCTTACTGATGTGGGACCAGCAGTGTACCCATACTACCAACTGTGTTGTCCGTTTGATCTGATGATATAATCATTGCGATACAGTCACATGACCTTTCACCACGTGCAGATTCATGTCATTCCCACCACTCCGTCTGGGTGCTTAACCTTTTTTGTCAGTGAGCGTATTTCTGATCAAGTATATAATAGTAATCCATGGTATGTGGGAAAATAGTGCATCCTACAACAGATTAAACAGCACATTATTGAAAATCTTAACTAGTAACTGGTAAAAGCTAGCTACTATGGGTAGTCCTCAGTGAATAACCATCCGGAACCAGCAGAACAAGACTTTCCATCATTACAGCACTTGGCCGCTAATATTTATAAAGCTATTTTTGCATAGACAAAGACATTTGGTAAAGACATCCACTTTCTTAATGGCATCTCTGGTGGCTGGTGAGTGTGGCATATACGCTCTCATCTATGAAAGGACTGTGCTTGCTGGTGACAGAGTGACGTCCCAGACTAGATGCTCACCTCACCAGCAGATGGCGTCTGCCGTAACATCTGGATGTGGCTCAGCGGACCACAGCGATGCCTGTATTGATCTTAAAGGTTAAACCTGTCAAGAAAAGCATCTGCTTAATCATAACCTGTGGTGACACTAATTACAGTGTTAAAAAATAAATTAATGTAATATTATGTATTCTATAAAGCATCCATATTTATACTGGAACAGATGACTGATTTAACTAGTTAACATAATAAGTGTCCATATCTTGAGGCAATAACGCATTTCCATATGTGCCATTACAGAATAAACCCCCCCCCCCCCCACACACACACATATACCTCCCATCTGCTTAGTGCCACAAGCCAGCAGGTCCAAGTGCCGAGATGTCAATTCTAAGGTCAAAGGTCACACAGCCAGCTGCAAATCCCAAGCAATCCTCTCAAACATTGCCCCAACCAATGGGAGCACACTTAGGCAGGCAAGGGCCAATCAGAAGCCCAGCAGGGTCAGGAGTCATAGGGCAAAAGCTATGCCCTGCGCAGGCGGGGTGGGGGGATGTATACATGGGCTGGAAATTTCACATCTTCTGCATTTGGGGAGAACATTCCTACTTGGTGCGACACACATGTTCATGTAACGTTCACATAACACTCATATAACGCTTCGTCCCCCACAATGGGCACAGCCCCATCATCTCGTAGATCACAACGAAAAAAAAACACACTAAATTATTGTGAGTTCCCCCCCCCCCCAGCCCGGTTCACCCGATACCCGCGCAGCGCAGACGGCCGCCGTCACCCAGCCAGCCAGCCAACCGACAGACCATCTGCAGGGGATTAGCGCAGCGCTAGCGCGGGGGGGCCAAGCCGGCGCGGCTCCCCCCCGAGCTCCTGGAGCACTGGTGCCTTGCGTATGTGCGCCCGCACGTGTGTGTGAGCACAGCTGCCCGATCCGTCACGGATTACCAACTGCGGCACACATGCATCCATGCTGCCCATGTGTAATGGCGGCGCATCACGGATGGGGGTTTGCATCACAGGTGTCAGTATTCCTCGGCTTAAATGATCCGTGATGGTGATGGATACCAGATCGGGTCTGTCAGCAGCAGCACAGTCAGCCACTTTGTGCTGGAAGACAGCTGATACTGACACACACACAGACACACACACACACACACAGTTTGTATTCATACCTCTGAGGGGACCATCCATTCCCTAATCCAAACAATGACAACCTTAACCTTAAGTAACAAATCAATACAAGATTTTTGGCATGTTTAGTTTTTCCATTGTAGTCACAGATTTTGAGTTTCCCCTTATGGAAACTGAAAAAATGGTCCCCACAATGTAATACATATATGACCGCCCCCCCTCCACCCCCCCAAACACACACACTGCCTACCCAAAGGTACATAATGACTTACACACTTTCTTTGGGTGTGAATACCGAATACCCCTACACCTAACCCTTCTTCAGACAGCTGTGCCTCAGACACTGATATATATTCACTGGACTTGCTCCCCCCATTTTTTATATCAGGCTCTCTAATGAAAGCACTGGTCCTTTTCATTCTGGCTGAGGCCAGATAATGAATACTTCGAACCCCCCCCCCCCCATTCCATTACAGGCCTGCTGGGTGCTGGAGGAGGACGAGTCGCCGTCGGGCTCGATATCAAAAGGCTCGGCTGCTGCGGGTCAAGGCCTCACCTCCACGCTCACCTCGCCTCCCCGCTGTTCCTGCCGGACAGGACCGCCGCTGCTCACGTACCATAAAGGACAGCCAAGCGCAATGGGCAACAGCGCCCCCTCTGGCTCGCGAGCGATCAACCGAGACGAAGCAAGGCTCCAGTCAGACAGGAGGGTCTTCTTCAGAGTTTATTTCCTCAGCACAGGTGAGAAACCCCAAACACAGCTCAGTTAAGCTTATTGGTAACCATCAGCAGTAACGAGGACGACCGTCGTAACAATACTACTAAAATAGGTTGGTTCGGTTTCTCCTTTGCAGTTGTTACTAAAACATTCAACATTATGATCAACTTGTCAGAGACTAAAACGTTTTGCCAAGTTAAAATTCTGAACACTGCAAACCAGGCAGTGATCTTAAAATGGACAGGGGATGGGGGTAGGATGTGGGGGGGCAGGTAAGGGTCACAATACAATATAACAAAACTCCTCTCCTGCCGTACATGATGACTACACTAAGTCATCCAGCAGGTTGGTGGATGCTGAACCGCAAACCCAGGAATAACAGGGTTAATTATTGAGCGGGAATTTAACGAGCTTGATGATATTGGCAGACATGAAAATCTGCATGGCTCCAGGCCAGTCTCGCCGCTTGCGTGAGTAACACGGGGTCTCCAGAGACCATTTATCGGAAAAGAGGACGTCCAATTGGAATGGGGAATATTATACACTTGATTAAAAAGTCTTCATTTGACAGAAAATCAGAAACATTGTCTAAGTGACAAGTGAGAAACCTTAAACAGCCACTGGATCCTACGTAGTGAGGACAACACTGGGAATAAAGAAAATCATCGGCTGAGGTGTGCAAACAGGAGCGTCCAATCAGGAGGCTGCAGCTCAGAGAGTCTGGACCAGCACGGGGAAAAGCAGGGATAAGTGTTCTGCGCCCTTGATGGGCAGCTTGTGAGTGGTGTAATAGTGAACCACCTCCGGGATGGTGTCAAAGGGCGGGCTGTTCTGGCCCAGGATGTGCTTCCCCTCTTTGGACACGGTGAACTTCATGTGCATGAAGCCTTGGCAGCTTCTGCGGGAAAGAGGAAGGGGGGGGAGGGGGCAGAGATTACACACATCACACATGTGGGACCGGTGAGTCACATGTCACAAGCGCTGAAGGAAATGGAGCGACTGCAGTGACAGGGACAGCGCCGCCCCTTTAAGAAGACAAGCTCCGCCCTGGGGTATTTCTAATTATAGTAACAGAGGGAGACGGATGGCTCTAATTGGCTGACTGCTGTGACTTATTACGTGGAGCAGGGCCAACGTGGAATAAAAATTAATTCAGCACCTAATTTCAGGTTTCATTTCCAAACTGAAAAATCCGACTTAGCAGACGAAGCACTCTGAGGGAACCTCGTGTATTTATAATGATATAGTAACTACACGTATCGCCCCCTGCTGGCAATCTCATTTGATTCAGCCAATTTTCCCTCCCAAGATGTAGTTCAGCAGTACAAAGTAATCTTGCGAGCATCTGGTTTTGTGTGTATGTGCGGCCGTGTTGCGGCAAAAGCCAGACACAAAGGCATCGCATTAACTGCGCTTCCCGCCCCCCCCCCCCCCCCCCGCCCGGTCTCGCTCATGTCTTTTCACCGCTGCTCGAGAGCACTTTAGCCATCCTGCTAACGTTAAAATGTCACATAGGGGACCCCTGGAATTAAATTAGTTCCAAATCCATTAGCGCTGATTGGAGCAGCGGGGATACGGCGGCAGAACCGCCACCGAGGGTGATTAATATTCATGGAAGGCCGGGTCGCACACTCGACTGCACGTTACCTGCCGGAGCGGGGGGGGCGCCAGCTCTCCGCTCTAATTAGGAGGATGGAATAGGTGCTGTGGTGCTGAAGAAAGGGGACAGCTGTTCCATTGAGGGGAGGGGGGCTTTTAGGCAGCATCAGACGGTGCCGAAGCGTGTATTTAGCACAACCCTGCCGGCTTTACGGCGCGTATAAAATTGGCGGCTCCACCAGGGCGCAGCGCTTTGAAATGCAATTTGACGCAATTTAAACTTCAGTTATGGACAGCGCGCTCCGTTTGATTTCCGATTGGACGCGGTGCTGGGAGGAAAGGGAGTGGATGGGGAGGCAGACCGCGCAGGGGGGGGTGGAAGGTACCTGAGAGAGAGGGAGTAGTCAGAGCGGCCCGTTTGGCTGGTCCTCACCAAGTAGCTGCACTCCTTACACAGGGTGAGTAGGGACTCTGCTTCTGAGCGGGACAGGCTGCCGTGGTACCACCTGACACACACACACACACACACACACACACGTTTGTATCCATATCTTTGTGGGGACCATCCATTCATTTATATGGGGAAAACCCCTAATCCCAACAATGACGACCTTAACTCCTACCCAGTCGTAACCTTATTTATCCATAAGTAACCAAATGAAATACAAGACTTCTGGCATTTTTAGATTTTTGATAGCAATCACAGGTCTTTATAAAATTGAGTTTCCCCTTGTGGGGACAGAAAAAATGGTCCGCACATCAAAATAACAGGTTATTATCATATAAATATATACAAACCACCACACACACACACACACACACACGCACACACACACACACACACGCACACACGGAGAGCGCCTCTGTGGATGACAGCTGACAGCTGCATCTGACACACAGACATACAGCAAGAATCACAATTCAGTATCTACATTCTAATAATACATTTCTGCACACTCGTTAACTGCCTTGGGGCAACTAAGCAGTGAAAGGCACTATATAAAATTGAACAAAAGCAGCCAGCGCAGCTTAATACAGCTCAGGACGACGTGGGACAATCCTATAGTTCTGCTTTTTGGCGAAGAATTTTTATGTATGTGAAAATAACACATTTCAAAAGGCTAGACAATGACCGTGATAATTCACTCAAGTTCAGGGCGACAAATGAATGAAGAGCAGAAGCGGGGGGGAGTCACACCGGGAGGTGAAACATTTATCATACCCTGAGTGCAGCCATTACCCTGCTGCTACATCCATCAGACGCTCTCGGGGTGACGGACGTCCACGGTGAACCAGAGGCCCTGCAGGATTAAAAGTTGCCCCTATGCGCATGGCGGCAGGCGGAGAGTACCTACACCTGCTTCTCCAAGGGCAGGGTGGGGTCCACTCTCTCCCCCAGCATGGCGTGGGCGTCGGCGGGCTTCCGGTGCCTGGCGGCGCCCAGTCTGGCCTGGTGGAGGCGCTCCGAGGGGAACGGGGAGCGTTCCCAGTCTGCAGCCTCGAACTGCACTGTAGGCGGAGAAAGGGGAGGGACTTAAGGGCCGGAAAATGGAATGTCTACAATTCTGTCCCAATCTAGCTATTTCTGTGGACAGCACTGGGGAGGGAACTGCTGTCAGGCCTGGCAGTCCGTGTCATAACGCTGAGGATCCGGCAGAGGAAGAGCGAGTGACCGCTGCGCTAAGGATTCTGGGAGGTCAGGTGGACCAAAGCCTGGAGTCGGACTCTGCTGGGCCCCATGACTCATGGCGACGCTTCACTTTGAAGCACGCAGGGAGACGAGTGGTGTCATGGGTGGGTGGGGGGGCGGGGCGCCTGGCTCTCCATGGGAAGGGGAGGTCGCAGAAGGTCAGCAAATCTCTTTAATCACTAGTGAGGGGAGCGGTCTCAATATCGGGGTGGGGGGTGGGGGCTTAGAAAGGACTAATAAAAAGGAACGTATAGAGAAGTACCAGTGCTATAAAAACGATGATGGGAAGGGGAGGAAGAAACAAAGCAGCAGCCGGACAATGGGAGAGGGGCTGCGGTGTTAGCGGTTAGCGGTTAGCGGTTGCCAGACGAACAAGGGGGCCTTCTTTGGGATTTAAATGGCCACAATCATGCAGTGAAGTCTCGGCTGAACACACACTCTGCCCCCCCTTGCAGTCACTCCCAGAGCCCGGGGGGGACAACAGACGAGGCACAAAAAAAAAAAAGAGAGAAAAAAAACACCCCATTAAGGGAACAACTGACGTCTTTATGAACTGACATATCCGCCTTGCCCCCCGCCCGGGAGATGAAAGGGAGCAGTGTGGCCGCTTTAAAAAGGAAACAGCCCCTACATGCCCCCCCCCACTTAATTATTGAACAAGCCGGGCCGGGCCGGCGCTGCCGCTCATTCTCTGTGAATTATTGATGCGCGGCGCCTCACAATGGGCCCATCTGGAGCCCGACGGACAGACAGAACCTGCGATTACACAGCGAGGCAGCCCCACTCGACCCCTCGCCCGCGGGACCGGAATGGGCCGCGGGGGGGGGGGGGGGGAGCTGGGACCTAGAGCAGCCCCTAGAAGAGAAGGTGTGAGGCGTGCGGGGGTGGGGGGCGAGCGGAGGGGCCTCCGGGCCAGGCGGAGAGCAGACACCCAGTGGGGGTTCCTGAAGAGCTTTTTAAATCTCACACATGCAGCACTCAACAGGGGCTGTGTCCCCCTCCCACAAACGGGCATGATGGGCCACTGCTACTCTGAGGAGGGGGGCAACTCAAGGCAGAGTTGTTTCAGAGAGTAAAATATTATTATTATTATTATTATTATTATACTAATAATAATAATAATAATTTCCAACCAGCGCGCAAATTCCCCTGCATTCCTGGTCCAGTGGCAGATCCTCATGCCACAGGCTACTCGGCTCGACCCCCCCTCCCCCAGCCGCTCGTTTGTAAGAGACTCTCGGCTCTGTCCCCATCCCACGCCTGTCAGCAGTAACAAAGGTGGGATGCCCTCCGCCCCATCACAGCCACCTTCTGACCCTGCGGCTCTGTAAACACAGCGTCTGTATACGCCGCGTCACATCTGGCCTCTTGGCGAGTTTGGCCACATTTACCCCCCATAACAAATAACCTGCGTGTGCGTGAAAGATGAAAGTGCAGCAGCAGAGACAGACAGACAGACAGACAGACACGTTTTAATTAATGTCCCTGCCACTGACACTCAGGAACGGTGCCTCATAAACACTAATACATAAAATATATTTAAAAATTTAATTTTAGGTTCTTTACACTAATGTATCTAAAATATTTAATTCAGGCTCCAAATAGAGTGAAAATACTGCGATTTATACGCGACTCACGACGGCAGCAGCACTAGAAGACAAACAGAATTAATGACATTATTTACATTTTATGGCATTTTCAGGGACACCATGTTCCGGTCACACTAATTACCCCACGACTCTCTACCGCGCGAGTCGTGACGTCGTCTGTTAACGGGATGCAATTAACACCTCTGGTTAGCGGCGCGGCGCGGAGACGCGGGACACGCAGGGCCTCCCATCGCAACCCCGGCCCGTGGCAGCGGCAGGCCAGTGCCGGCGCGTTAGCGGCGCGGAGACGCGGGACACGCAGGGCCTCCCATCGCAACCCCGGCCCGTGGCAGCGGCAGGCCAGCGCCGGCACGTTAGCGGCGCGGAGAAGCGGGACACGCAGGGCCTCCCATCGCAACCCCGGCCCGTGGCAGCGGCAGAGATGCAACGCAACTCCGCTCCAAGCTTCCGGCCTCAACCCTCAGTCCATGAGAACCATAACATCATAAACCCCCATCGTCAGATTCTGCCTCCCTCCCTGATTTTTTTCTCCCCCTCTTCACCGAAGTGAGACATACACCCCCCCAACACCTCCCTCAGTCTGCTTTGACCCCAACACACACACACACACACACTGTGTGCGAGTGAGTGAGTGAGACCAAGTTTTATTAATGTCTGTGCTTCTGCCACAAAACTAATGAATCTGTGCTGGGGGGGCACCCCTGGTGGAAAGAGAAATTGAGAGAAAAGCCAGCCGGCCCTGAGGGACCAGCGAGCTGCATGCTGGCTGGGGGGGGGGGGCGCGGGCAGCCTCCCCCACAGGTTACTGCGCACACACAAACACAAACGGCCAGACACTTCGGCAGCTGGGCAGACCGCAAACAAGCGACCAGGAGATACTGCTTTTTATTTCACGGCTACTTAAGATGGGAGGCTTTCCGAGCAGCCAACACTGCAGCCTTTGCAGTTGCATCCGACTTGTGATGATCTCAGCAGTTTCAGCAGGTCCTGCTCACCGGGACCTGGTGCGAAAATGCTGATCGTTCCGAGGGCCCCTTCCCAGAATTCCCAGACACGCGGCAGACGAAACAAACAGCGCAAACCATGTGAACACTTCCTACCAGACAGAGTCCTATGATACTGATGCATGAACCAGCAGTATCCAAAAATGCCTCAGTTGACCTGAGCAACCCACAAATACACACACACACACACAGACACACACAAACCCACACACACACACACAACCCCCCCCCCCCCCACACACACACACACAGTATAGATTTTATTGTCCTTGATTGTTTTACTTTACTTCAATATTAATTAAAATACAGGAACTCGTGGCTATAGGTGGAAATTAGCAGGAGAACACTTGAAACTGGATTTGAATAAGCACTTATTTACACAGCGTGTAGTTAGAGTATGGAATAGTCTCCCTGTTAGTGTAGCGGAAGCTAAAACCCTGGGTTCCTTTAAATCAGAGCTAGATAAGATTTTAACAACTCTGAGCTATTAGCTGAATTCTCCCCAAATGAGCTTGATGGGCCGAATGGTCTCCTCTCGTTTGTAAATTTCTTACGTTCTTAAGAACATTCCTTGTATCAAAGTTCCAGGTGATAAACAATGTCTCTTTGGGAAAAAAAACATTGTTTAAAGATCAGCGTTCAAACCAGGGCCGCGTATCTGACAGGAGGGGCACTGTCTGGCGATGGTTAACGCTGAACAGGGCAGCGGAGAGGACGGGTGAGAGGCAGCTGGTGATAAGGGGGAGAGGACCCTGTACTCTCCCCGAGGAGGTGGGGGCTTATCTGCACGTGTGTGTAAAATCAGCGGTGGGGGTCGGGGTGGGTGTCTATCACCGCTGGAAAGATGAAGCTGTGAAGATGGGAGTCAGCATCCGCGTCAGCGTGAGAGTGATCGCACCCGAGGGGAGGGGCATACCCACAATCCCCCTGCCTGCTGGTGTCACCTCTGTGGTGACCTGGGCCATCCCGCTGCTGTCCTGTTTATATATACACACACACACACACACACACACACACACACACACACACACACACACACACACACCTGCCTGCCTGTGCTGAAGAGGACATAGTGGAGACCGCTGTACCGCACACTCCAGGACCAGAGATCTACTCAGAAAAAATGACACTTGCCTTGCCTTGGGGGGGGCGGAACCTCCCCGACAATTAGTGACGCGTTCCATTTCCGAGAACCTCTCCTAACGACCCTGTAAACGATCCCATCCGGCAGCCTGTGCATGTCGGACGGCTCTCGGAATAACTGTCACCATGGAGATGCAGCCTCGGCTTCGTATCCACTATGACACCCCCCCCCCCCCCCCATCTGATCACATTCCCGCTTCCGTGGGCTTTATTACCTCATCAGTCACGCACGCGCAAGCATGAAATTAATTAATCCAGGGGTGAAGGGTTGGGAGACAGAGTGGGGGGGGGGGGGGGGGGGCACACGGGCATAGAGGACGGCCACGCTGATTTACTGTCACACGGCCCAGCTCAGAGCTCGTTCCAAATGGCTCCATTACGAGTATGCCCGACCCACGCGACGCGTGACAGCCCCCCCGCACACCTGCCACACACGCCTGGCCACTGACACGCATGTCCACCTGTTACATGCGCGGCCGCCAGCGCGCAGAGGCCAAATGGGCACGTCTGCCAGCATGCCACCGTCTGCCACGAATCAAAGGGGGCATTTACCCCGGCGGCTTGGGGCACGACAGCCATGGGAGATACACACACAGGGCTTCTGTGTGACTGGGCAGGCGGGCGGACAGACACAGACTGACAGAGAGAGAGAGAGAAATGCACAGACAGAGACACAGACACGCACACAGTTCACGCAGTGACTACAATGTGGTAAATAAATTAAAAAAGAAAAAGACAGACCGACAGACGGGGGTTGTGAAGACTACAGACGCTATCTGCGGGAACAAGCAACAGGAGATTCAGCCGCCATCATAATATTCAAAGAGATTGTTGCATAGCAACACAATCAAGCCAGTACACTTATCCTAAGAGGCAAGGCGCCTGCTGGAATCCGCCTCTCTCCCACACTGGCGGCACTTGTCATTCTCAGAAACGCCGGCCCGTAACGGCAGGAGGCAGAGATCACTGTGCTTTCGCTGCTGGAAACACACCTTGTTTACATACAGCAGGCATGTCACAGAGTATTTCTGCAGACCGCTTGTTTTGTTGGCTCTACACTCCTTTGCACCAATCATCCTTCACGATTTTCCTTATCGCATTTCCAGCATAAAAGCTACCGCCAGCAATCACTGGTACCGATCACACACCCGGGGCCATCCATCCATCATCCGTCCATTAATCAATCAACCCACGGGGTGACTGTGAGCCTGGAGCATATCCCAGAAAGCACTGGGGCCATATTCATTTACATGTTAGCCAAAGGGGCTTTCATTAGCCACTTCTAGCAGGACTCAGTGCCGTCATTGTTGTTTCTTTCCTGGATGACATTACCGGGAAAAAGAAGATACAGGGTGCACAGGGTCAGTGGAGGTCAATGGATGGATCTTATGATCAGTGGACCAGCACGATGCTTCAAAAAAAAAAAAAAAAAAACAGCGTGACTGGAAGTCGTTAGTTGCTAAATGACGGATTCAGGACTCCATTTAGTCTTGGCGTGAACATGGCCTAATGGAAATGGGAGAGGAAAGGGGTGAGGCATCAGAGGGGGTGGGACCAGACAGGTGGGCGGGGCTAGGTGGGTGGGCGGGGCTAGGTGGGTGGGCGGGGGTTAGGCAGGTGGGCGTGTACCTGCTAGGGCCTTGGAGATGTGGTCCTTCTTCCACTCCCACGGCTGGTCGTACTCGTCAGCCGGTCGCTCGTCGTCCCGGGGCAGGCGGCTCTCGCGGCCCTCCTCGGGGCCCCCCGGGGCCCGCTCTTCGTACGGAGTGTCATACAGCTGGAATCCGCATCTTGGGTGGCCTCCCGCCGGGGCCCACTGCAGCTCTGGGGACATGAGAATGGTGTCATGGCGACGAAGGTGGCATCACCTGATCGGTGAGCGGTCCGTTCTTCTAAAACCCGCCCTATGACAACAGAACACTCTGCTTGCCGACTGGCACCGGATTCTGAAGGAACCAATTTGCTGCTCATGCAGAGATACTTTAAGGCACTAATCCTTCAGGTGGATACGAGCTGAGCTCTTAAGCACAGAGGCATTGTAACAATCAAAGCCTCCACCGTCTCTGGTATTACATCACAATGTGTGATTTTTTGCGTTTTAGTTCCCAGTGTCCCAGCACGACAAGCTCAGCGGCCTGTTTATTAGGTACACCTGCTTACTAATGCAAACAGCCTGCCCTTACAAACAGCCAATCCTGTGGCTGAGTACATACAGCACACAAGCAGAGCCTAGAGGATCAGTCATTTTTTGGCTAAGTATCAGAATGGCTAAGCTGCTTGATCTATTTTTCAATGTGGTGTGATTGCTGGTGTGAGACTCAGTGGTTCCAGCATCTCAGAAACAGCCACTCTACAGGGATTTTCATGCACAATGTCATTTCTGTAAGTTCTACACGCTGGAATTTACAAAAACATTCAATAAGTGGCATTTCTATGGTCAAAAACGTTGACTTGTTAAAGTTAACAGGAAAGCCGCAAGTGTAAAAATTACAGCTCAGTGCAGCGCTGTACAGAAAGGGTTTTCTGAACAGCTAGTCTACCCTTGAAATGGATTTGGAAAGAAAAAGTAGGTCGTAACCAGTTATGTATGTAATGAAGTGTATGTATGGCAGGGATTTAAAATTTTTTAGTAAAACCGCAGAATGTAAATCGAGTACTTTTCCTCTCAGTAATGCCCAATGTTTAATAAATGTGATGTTACTTTTAACATTAGCCGTTATCAGGGAACAACACAGGAGGAAGGTTCAGAGAGAAAGAACAAGGGGCAGACAAAGCGAGATAAACTTTAACCTTTAGAGGAATCTCTGCTATTGGGTGCCCCCTGCTGTAACTATGGCAACAGAGGATGCCCTGGGGATAGACCCAGAGGTGGAAAGATGAGGAGAGGGGAGCAGGGGGCTCGTTCTGATGTTAAGCCGCTCAGACAGAGACACGGGGTCACTGCATTCCACTGCTCAGGCCCACACTGGACATTCCAGAGATAGGAGGACATCAAGCTGGAGAAGCCAGTATTCAAGAGAAAAGCGGTATCATTTTAGAGGGCGAACAGGGGGCTCTGGAAGGATTTTCTCCCCAGAAGGCAATATCTATGGAGTATAGGAAAACACACACTCTAATACCAATAGGAAAATGGCTACCAATAGTGTGGATTAGACTCTTACCCACAGTTAACTGTTGCCGCAAACATCAAAAAGGCTCAAAGTAATGAGAGATGGTAGCCTTCAGCAAATGTATTCACCACCCCCGAATTTAATTAGGGGAACAAATCCTGTTTATATCTGCACACATAACTAGAGTAGCAGGCAAAGCGCGGAACAGCCTCCGCTGGCAGCCCGAAGCAGACTGAAGGTTTGGGTCGTTTCAGGGCTGCTTCCATTAGCAGCCATATGATGCATCTAAGCCGGCTGGTTTGTTTGTAAGCAGAACCTGAAGGACTTACTGTGATTAGTGAGACGGAGTTTGCCATCTAAAAGACTGCGGGCTTCGTACCATTCTGAGAAAAAATGACCACGAGCAGTACTGACCGGGAAAACAACCAAGACGGACGACTGGCTAAAAGTAATACCTCAAACTGATAAACGGACCAAAAACGAGCATGTGGAAGAATCTGAATTACGACCATTTCAACAGGCAGACGTGGCCGGGCCAGAACAGAACAGAACAGGAAAGGCACTATAACCATGAACAAGGGGCTGTGCAAAGTAATCAGTGTGAAGATAAGGAAGATTCCAGAAATCAGAAAGGCCTGTGTGCACCTGTAATGACCCTCTGGGCCTCGAATGGCTCCATGTAGCCATTATTCTCCGGGGGCAGCTGCTCCGTATCAGGATCGGACCTGGGGTCCGATCGAGCGTCGAAGGGATCAGAGTAATCGGTGTCGCCCACCGCGGGGGCCGACGGAATCACCTGAGAAACGAAACCATGTCGTTAGACCACGTTCTTTGTTGCCGGGACGTTACTGTGGCAACACATCAAGCGCAGAACGCTGCAGGTGTAAACAGAGAACGTAATTAGAACACATAGCCTGTATAATCTGTAGAAGGCAATGTGCAATATTTTGAAGGAGGGCATTCGTGTAACATTCTATGCAATGTTCTTAGTGTAGGTGACATGTGTGAGACTGGGATGCATGTGTTCACTAGAATGTCCGAGACAAATTTTTCCTAAGGGAGACAATAAAGCCAAGCCAAGGCAAATGTAACGTAACGTAGCCTAAAGTAACGTGACGCAGCCTAAAGTAACGTAACGCAGCCTAATGTAATGTAAAGTAGCTTAATGTAACGTAACCTAGCCTAAAGTAACGAAACCTAAAGCAGCGTAACGCAGCCTAATGTAACGCAGCCTAATGTAAAGTAACGTAGCCTAATGTAACACAACTTAGCCTAAAGTAACATAACATACATTGTTAAGATGACTGGCCAGGTCTCATTACAAAAGCACTGCTCACTGCTCCCTGTAGCCCTGAGTGTTATTTTTGTAGCTAATATGTGAATAAATCAGTCAATATACGTGCTTTTCAATAATGCCAATCCCTCAGAAAGCGAGAGAAGCCATCTGACCGACACTTACGGTTATATTCGGAAAGCACATGGGAAACGGCCGTGGTGATTAAACCGATCCCTGCAAGAAACCTCTAGCAATGAACGCCTGTGCTTGGGCGCCTGATGCTGTCCCCCCCGCGATTTCCAGAGTGTCATTGATAGCAGAAAGCTGCAATTAATTAATAACCATTCCCAGAGTAGAGAGAACAGGGACAAATTACTGGGCAGCCAGCTGCACAGATCGCTAATGGGTACAAGGCTCTCAAAGATCCCCAATTCATATTTGAGGCAGAGCATACTGTTAGCTGTATCAGACACAGAAGCAACGGATTCAGCACTTTTCATGGATCTGCCTTATCAGCTACCTTATCTGTCAAGGAGCACAGACATTCGGATGCAGCCTGGGCTCACGTCAGCAGTTGGCAAATGTGAGATTCGCTTTGCTACTGGCGGTGCTGCAGAGTTTGTCGAGCAGGAAGTAATGCAAACCTCGCTCAAGCCGTCGCACCCGTAGGTAGAGCAGCCCTGCCTCAGCATTAGGGTGAGAAACCCTGTTTTATGAGGGCCAATGGTGTAAGTGCGTATGTGTGTGCGTGGGGGGTGCGGGTGGGGGGCTGTTATGTATATATTGCATTGTGGGGACCAAAAATCTGTTATTTTGACATTGTGAGGGCCATTATGGGGAAGTTCAAGTTTATAAAAATCCGTGACTGCAATCTAAAAACTAAAAATGCCAAAAGTCCTGTATTTCGGTTGGTTACTTATGGTTAAGGTTAGGGCTGGTTAGGGGTTAAGGTCATGTCATCATTGTTGGGATTAGGGTTATGCCCATAGAAATGAATGGACTGTCCCCACAAAGATGTGTCAGCGTGTGAATGTGTGTGTGTGTGTGTGTGTGCGCATGTGATCATAAAGATATACACAATGGGAAGTAATGCATGAATTTATTTTTTTATAACTGACATAAAACCATTAGCTCTATTCTTGACTTTGTATTAGGAGAACATACAAATTCTTTTAAATCAATATCACAAATAACTGAAGTGATTATACAATATATACCAGTATCATAAACACTTTGCAGTTGACAAGGTAAAGCTTTTGTTTACCTCGTGGGAGCGGGCAGTAATACCCGTGTTACCAGCACAGTTACCAGAGAGTGCCCTAAATCCAAACTTCATTCATTATTTATCAGAACACGAAGCACCGACCTAAGATAAGAGAGAGAGCCGTCTCATCTCTAATTAAAAACCATTTGCGTTCACAACCTTCCCATATTATAAATCAGTTATGCCGGGCATAAATTAAGCGCCAGTTAGAAACCCAGAGAATAATTCGCTGATTAATGGTTTCCGCGTAGATTTTTAACTCTGATCAGTTTTTTTTTTTAAATCCATTTATAGGTGATAAAAACTACATGCAGAGCTCCATTTTATGTCTCAGTAAGCACCAACTGACTTGGATTGTATTTTGAATTGTTTAATGACCTGCTGAATGTTTATATATTGGATTTCAAGCGAAAATGTCTATTAAAATCGAAATTTCTGCCGTGCAGATATTACCCAGTTAAAGCACATCTCAGCATGAATAAAATGACCAAGAACTTCCATTTCAAGGATCATTTCATGAAGTTAAATTTGTGTAGAACTATTTCTATGACGAGGAGTGCCATTTACAACATGCACCGTTATAATTTCTCTCTCCAAGTTGCTTTGCAACTGCGCCATGCATAATTGCATACGTGTGTAATTGAGCTTCCGTAATTACTCACCGGCACGGGTGGCTCCTCGATAGATACAGCGCTCAGCAGTATTTTGCTTCTGCCCAGGTCCTGCGATTCCACTTTGATGAGTCGGTGTTTGGGAGACAGGATCTTCATGTCCAGAGTGCCAGACTTCAGCGGGGATCCGAAGCCTGGCTGCGCCACATCCGCCGCTCCGGATTCACTCCGAGCTCGTTTCTCCGACTCTTCGTACGGGTCTTCGAAGTCCAGGCTCTTCTGGATGCGATAGGCTTTGAGTATCTCGCTTTCGGTGTAATCCGGTTTTGGTGGCTGCGGCGGCACACGCCTGCTCCCGAAACTCAGGTAATCTTTCAGCCACTTTGCCATCTGTCCGGCGAGAAGGGCACGGCAGCCCCCAAAACGTGCGCACCGAGGTTTGCTGCCGGACAGTGAGAGGCAACTCGATCGGGAAAAGTCTGCACCTTATTTCAGCAACCCGGCATCAAAGAATTTGGATTTCTTTGAGGGAAACACGTTGTCCGTATTTTAAATCTGAGGATAAAGCGCACAGGAGCTTAATAAGCACGAACTGGCTACATCCGTGGGATTTTGAAGTGGTTGGCAACCGCCAGTAAATCCGGCTGAATGTTCCTCCCATGCAGTCAGACTCCCATGTGTTCATAGATACGCACCTCGCACACTTTCATACAGTCCCGACAGCTGGCACCGATCTGCGGATCCAGTAAATGGGAAATGTCTAGACTGACGGCTTGGGAAGGACTTCGGAGTGCATCTCCATATACTTATTAATAACAGCTGTTTAAACGTGCCTGCCAAAAAAAAAAAAAACGATAAATGTTTCTTAAATGTAATCCGTGCCACAGCGCTCCATTGTCCCCATCTCCTGTTATCACTAAGCCTGTCACAACATTTGCCTCTAGCCTTTTCCTTTATAAAAGGTCCCCTTCTTTCCAAGCCGATAACGTTTCTCAAAGAGTGTAGCCTTGACGTTTCAGACAACTAATTGACATTCATTTCCCCCCGTAATTAAAACTATTATTTCGGTTATCATTAAATGTTGTTAATATGGTAATGTGGGCTATTACCTGGCATCCTTATAAATTACAGCGCTCGTTCCATGCAGTTAGAAACCCTACAAATGCCAGACTGTAAAAAAAAACGAGACGTAAAAAGTACAAAAATTCTCGTTAAACAGAGTTGAACTAACAAACTGTTAAAAGTTCAGCCTTCACGTATCCCACATAACACAGTTTTCTACGTGTTTATTGTACGGGTTTACAATAAATGTCTCAATTTAATGCTTTTACCAACCTTTTACAACCGCGTCCGATTTGCTAAACTTCTGGACGAACTGCATACCAGCTGTGATGCAACGATACGAACGTGACTATCAGAAGATTGCAGTTTTAAAAAAGCTTTCAACAGCTTCCCACAACACTAAAGACTCCGGAATAAGGAAAGGCCCCTCTCCTTCCCGGGGAACGACAATGACCAGGCGATCACATATTAGTTAAATCACGTTTCAGTGCTTGCAAACCGATCCTGGGTTAACCATACCAACCTTCACGCATTTCATTGATTGACACTCCGCTCCTCCATTCCAGATGTCCTAATAACAAATTCAAAAATAGTTTTTTTATTTAATCTGACTATTAAAAATAGTTTCTGTCCAGAGGGGAGTGTAAAACTAGCTCCCGCAAAAGTGTGCCGAAGCCTGCAAGGAGACTAACTGCCGACCTCCGATGCAACACGAGCGGGGGTGAGAACGAGCGAGACCACCCCGTTTAAAGGAGAGTGAAAGCGCCAATGGATACCTCTTATTATTCTTCGCCGACATTTAATTCGTACGACTGCAGGCCTATCACAAATACAAAAAGAAGAGCGGAGTGGCATTTAATTTTCACGCTCGTCGGTACCAGTTGATTCGTTTCAGGGACAAAGGACAACTGCGATGAAAGCCAAATAGCCTGGCCCTCTCCCATCGGGATCAGCAGCGCGCATCTTGGCGGGCGGCTGCCAGGAATAGCTGCTTCGAACAACCCCTTGGATAACGGCCACGGGCTCCATGTAGAAATCGCGCACGAATTCTTAATGCAAAAAAAAGAAACGTACAGCGGATTATTTTGTGATTTCAGTGTGCCTGTATGACTTACAGGTGAATCATTTGAGTCAATGAAAATGTAGCATTTCCTTCCCTGAATTATTTACAAATGTTCTCCTCTATATTATATATACTATCTATTTTATAGTGGGCAGTGGTGGCTTAATGGTTAGGGATATGCACTTGTAATTGAAAGATTGTAGATTCGAATCCCTGACCAGCAAGGCACCACTGAGGTACCCTGACCAAGGTACCACCCCCAAGCACTGAATTAGCTGCCCCCTGCTATGTCACATATGGGTTAAATGCAGAGGACATATTTTGTTGTTGTGTGGTGTGTCAACAATGACAATTAATCACTAAATTCAGGTATGTATGTTTTGTAGTTACTGATGTAAATATATATTTATGTTAAAATAGATGCCGATTTCATTTACGATTTCTTTAAATACGAACGCAAATCCATCTAGGGCCAGAGAAGGGATGACGTATAAAGATGGATGTAAATGCGGAGATTCTGTAAGTTACTGACAGCAGACTGGAGATTATTTCAAAGGCTGCCGTAGCAAAGGAGACTTTGAATGAGACAAAGACATGAGGTTCTGATAAGTTACCAAAAGACTGTGTGTCTAGGATTTATTTCCACTCTGTTCTGTCAACACAGACGGTCCCCGGGCCAAGGACTGGGGTAAAGTTGTGCTGGCTTGGAAGTCAGTAAACAGAAGATCAAGAGATAAGACAGTAAAATGGTGGTTGTTGAGCAGGATAGTTCTGGTGGAAAGAATGGAGCACGAGGTAGATTACAGCAGAAAAATGGAATGAAAGGTAGATGGAGGGACAGAGGGAGGAATGCAGGATGGAATGAGAATCGTTAATGAAAAACCAGCCTGCTGCCCACTTTCTGCGGAGAACGACTGATGTAGTGAGGTTGTGTGACTAGGGGGTATGAATGTTGCAAATTTCTGACACCTGAAAACAATTTTCAAGAGAATTGGAACAAAACTTTAGCCAGAGTTTCTAAATATTAAGATATGCAGTGTTTTTTTAAAATTATTTTTAGAAATGAAAAATCTTTCCTGTACCATTGTGTAGTAGATACAGGTCTGCATCACCACAGGTGTCATCGATTTACTGTTTTATAAGTAACTGGCAGATAAGAAATGCAAAGCCATTGTGCTGCCTGGCGGCAGGACTGGGTCGATGTACAATATAAGATGAATGTCCTGTTTGCATCTGGTCCAGCGTGGACCTGGGGAGAGGCTGCCTTCTCCCTAGGGTTTGCTGCGGCTGCATCTCCTTTGCCTGACTGCTCACTGTTTTGACATTTGTCGGTTGGTATTAGGCTGCTCGGTGCATTTTGACGCTGCTACGGTGTGGATGACTGGGGAGTCTAATCCCCAGCCTGGATCAGTGCACGGCTTCATGAGCAATGGGTGTCCTTTTTTGGAATCGAGCCTCAGAACTGTTTGGGGGGGGGGGACATTGTTATGTGACTAGATCAACAAAGTAGCTCAGGAAGCCTTTTCCACACAGGCTGCAAAGAAACCGCTTTATTATGCAGACTGTTGCATTCCCTGGGTATTGCTTAACTAGCAAATAAGATTTAACATATCCAAAAAATAAACAGTCCCGACCTGCCGGTATGATAATAGGATTTAAACAGTTAATGCATTCAAATTTACAGTCGGGGGCAATTAAGAATGAAAAGCAGCACACATTGTGTCATGAGGAACAGGATAAAATAATAAAGATGCTAAACTAGATGTAGGATAGATGTGTAGCCAGACTTCAAAGGTGAACATGCATGTAGGGCAGCATTTCCCAACCCGGTTCTTGGGAACCCATAGACAGTTCACGTTTTTGCTCCCTCCCATCGCTTTGGAGATTACCCACTCTGGTTCTCCATCACCAGTATCTTCTGGACTGATTGCCTGGCACTAACGAAGGTCAATGTCAACAAACATTGTAACAAGACACTCTACGAGAGCAGTTTTCTTGGCATCCTCCTATCTCCATATCTGCAACTGTCACAAAGTTTTTCTGATAAATTTTATCGATGCCACCGATTAACAGCAGTGTGATTCATTTAACAATTTAGATGCACTTACGTATGTATGTAGTGGAGTTTAAGCAAATACAGGCCGCGGAGAACCAACTCTCACAAAGCTCGATTGGCAAGTAGAGACAGGCATCGTATCCCAGAAGACATTTCAAACTGTACGAATGACTGAAAATTACAAATAATTGTATGTAACTGTAAGCCAAAGCTAGAACAATAACTGGAAAATTGAGAAAAACCCGTCGAACATCAGTATTTACTGTCTGAAGCCCACTTGAGAAAAACATAGATACCCAGGTATGATAACCAATTTTGGCACCTTCTGCACATGGAAATGGGCAGTTTGTCTGGTATGTAGAGAGAACCAGATTATTCATCTGTCCAGATGACAGCGAGGGGCTGTGAAAGGCGTTCAGCAGCGTGGTGGAGAAAATCTTTGCTGCCAAGCAAAGCACTAATAAACAAAATGATCTGTTACAAGGTGCAATTTGAGCTGCGAGTCATCCTGAAGGTCGGCGAGATCTATTTCCAGATGCATTTATTGTTGCAGCTGTCCCTGCCTGCACTGTTTTTTCTTGCAATTAAAGACCAATTCTACTGAAATTTGAGAATTGTGTTGTAACTAGTCCTTGTTGACGTAGGAATCTGTACCAAGAAAATAAATTTAAAAATCCTGTGCATTTCCATGTCATCAGTGCTCCAGCATGAATCGCCGGCTGTAGTTTCACTGACATCCATCGTACGAGGTACCGTACATTATCCGTTCATACACCTAAGGAAACTACAGAACCTAAATCGCAAAATGGGTCCCACATATTTTCAAAAGTCACACACATCAATTCAATGCTGACACTGATAAGAAAATTAGATGATTTTTTTTCTATAGAACTGAGGTGCTCCCCAGTGAGAAGCAAATGTTCCTAGTCAAGAATGCATTTAATACAATTTCCTTTGAACTAGCAGGACGTCATGTTGACTTTCCTATTCTGAGAGCTTGTGTCTGCCAGTAGGTCCACAACATGCAGCAGACACAGTGGGGTACCGTCAGTACTTGACTACGCCGCTTCTGAATAAGCGTTGAATAACGATTCAGTCCATGTTGGCTTACCATCTGTGCTGGAACAATGAGCATGTAAAATGGAATCACATTTGCGATTGTGCTGCACAGCTACAATGGATAGACTTCTGCAATTCTGGTCACTTCTTAATTCCATAGCTTAGTTTTCCTTTAAATGTTAAATATCAATAAATGGCCCTTTAAATCAGGGCTCCCCAATTCTGGTCCTGGAGGCCAGAATCCAACAGTCTGTAGATTTCGCTACTCAAACATTAAGATTTCGGCAGTGAAATCTGCAAACTGTTGGATTCTGGCCCTCCAGAACCTTAAATGGTAAACCCTGCTTTAAATATTCCCGGTTCTAAGGGCGTAAGTGACATTATCTTTATTAGAAACACCTTTGTCCTGGTGAATACCAGAAAAGGTGTTATCCTAAATCTCAAACTCATTTTGCGTATTTGCAAGAATGCTTGGTTTTTCACGAGCATTACATCTCTGTAGGCACACATAATCACCAAAGACACAAATGGTTTCACAGAAATGATGGCACCAAGTATTTTCGCCCTCTGCGGCTTGGCTCATTTGTCATGTTGTATTGTACTGTACAGTAATGCTGTCCTTGTGTTCAATCTGGTATGTTTTTATCTTGCATTTATGATGGATTATGTTTTTAACACCTAACTGCAACTAAGTTTCCCTGAGTGGGATAGTAAATTTGAAAAACCGTCATTGACTGTGATTATGGCTGCAGGTCGGCACAAAGAGCATGATGCTATTCAAACTGTAACATTCGGATGAATAAGGTTTAAACTGATGCACTTAATCAGTAATCAGTCAATCGGATGTATCCTATTTATTAGAAATAAAGTGATGCGGGGCACTGGGACACAATCCCAAAGGACACTGAAAACCAAGCACATGAAGTCGAGTTTATAAAATACTATGCAAAAATGACAATGTTTGGGAACTGAATATGCCCAGTTTACCGCAAGAATCCTGTAATATATGGCTATATATTGTTACGTGCCGTAAGTTCGGGTTACGTGCCGTAAGGAATTTGTGCCGTAAGTTTCGGGTACGTGCCGTAAGTGTTACGTGCCGTAAGTTTAGGAGGATGCCTGCAGGTCCTTCGGACGTCCTGCCCACTCGCCGATTGGTCGCCCGCCCCCTCGACTCCGCCCTCAGGACCTGACCCCGCCTCCCTTGCCCTCGAAGCCGTTTCCGGTTCGCCAGCTGAAGAGTTCGCCGCTTCGTCCCTTCGTCTGCCCGCTACTTGCTTCTCGCCTGCTAGCTCGCTCTCTGTTCGCTTTTGCTTTGTTTGATTGATCGTGTATGACTGTTTTGCCCTTGACTTCCGATTCTCGCCTCGCCCTTATTTGTACTTTCGCCTTTGTTTCTGATTGCTTGATTGGTTTTGGACTTTCGCCTGTGTTTCGACTTCGCCTCTCGGTTTTCCCTTTTGATACCTTTGCCTCGGCTTGGTGTTTCGTGTTTCACTAGGTGTGTAGGGAGTGTCTGCCTTTTTTGGTTTATTCGTTAACGTGGGGATTATTGTTTGTTTGGTCAGGGAGATAGATTTAGGCATTGTTGTTTCGTTTCACCATTTTCTTTGTGTTCACTTAGGTAGCTCAGCTTGGGTTACTCGGTAGATGTGCTTTTGTTTGTTTCTTTGGCCTTTGTCACTCCTGACGTTCGTTACACCTAGTGTTTGTATTGTGTTTGTGAAAAACTATAAAAAAAACTATAAAAAAAGACTCCCTCTGTGTCCCGTGTTCCCTTCTCCTAGCCCTGTACGAGCTTCTCCTAGCCCTAGTTGTCCTGTCCTCCCCAATCCCTCCTTCCCTTTCACTTTGTTGCGGTCCAACCCTAGACTGGATCGTAACAAAATTGGGGGCTCGTCCTTTCCTTCTTTCCCTTTCGTGCTTGTCTGGCGGATTTTTTTTGTGTGGGGGGGTGTTGTGGTGATTGCAGTAATCGTGATGGCCCAATTCGACCTTGTTGCGTTCACCCTTTACCCCACACTCGAACAATTTGATGTGTGCCGCAAGGATGATCTGCTACAGATAGCAGACTTCTTTAACATTTTGGTTCCCGCTGAGGCTTCCAAGCGGGTTGTTAAGCAAATTCTGCTCGATGAATTGGTTCAGCAAGGTATACTGCCTGAGTTGGGTGGATCCCCTAGTGTTGCTGCCACCCCGGTTCGGATGTCTGCTGTAGCGGAGGCCAGCAGCGACGATCCAGGGAGTGGACACCGCATGGATCTTGGAGATCCCCGCTCAACCAGGGAGGACCTACTGCTGACGATTAAGCTACGGGAGCTCGAGCTTGAGATTAAGAGACAGGAGTACCAGGCTCAGCTACTCCGTGTCCGGGCTATGGAGATGGAGGCTGAGAAGGAGCTGGAGTTACGTCGGATGAGCATGGGCGACCAAAAACCAATGCCTCTTCCGCGTAAGGTACCCACACCAGGTACACCTCCACCCGCAGCTCGCTCCGCCCGAGACCAGGCTGACGCCCAAGACGCTCCTAGACCCCGTCCCCGGTCTCCCTTGAGCTCGCCTGTCTCCCCGGAAATTGGTAGATCGAGCTTTGATGTGAGCCGACACATCGGTCTTGTTCCTGTGTTTCGGGAAAATGAGGTAGACGCCTACTTTTCCATTTTTGAGCGCATTGCTATGACATTGAACTGGCCCAAACACCTTTGGTCACTGTTACTGCAATGTAAGCTTGTGGGTAAGGCACAGGAAGTTTGTTCGGCTCTTGCGTTAGAGCAGAGCCTGGATTACGACATTGTGAAGGCTACTGTGCTTCGCGCTTATGAGTTAGTGCCGGAAGCTTATCGGCAGAACTTTCGAAAGCTTCCCAAATCCGCCAGCCAAACATACGTGGAGTTCGCACGCGAGAAAGCCGTCTTATTTGATAAGTGGTGCGGCGCTAGTGGTGTGTTTAACCACGACCAGCTTAAGGAACTGGTCCTGTTAGAAGAATTTAAGAACTGTGTTCCTGATCGAGTGGTAGTGTACTTGAATGAGCAAAAGGTCACTTCGCTAACTGAAGCTGCCACCCTCGCTGACGAGTTCGTTTTGACCCACAAAACGGTGTTTGCTCCGATTCCTTTGCCTCGTAAAACTCGTCCGATTGTAACCTCCCCTTCGCAAGCGTCTCCACCACCCGTGGAGAAACGCGAGTGCTTTTACTGCCACGAGGTGGGCCATATTATATCTGTTTGTCCTGTGTTAAAGCGCAAGGAAGCTCGTACAGCAGCTAGAAAAGTGAATGTTGCTGCCTGCCCCAACAGTTCTTCGCCCTCCTCCTCTCGTGTTGATGCTGCTTTCGAACCGTTTGTATTTACTGGTTCGGTTTCGCTCAGTGAGATGGATGCTCGGCACCCTGTGACTATCCTGCGGGATACGGGAGCCGCTCAGTCATTCTTAGTGGAAGGAGTTATTCCCCTATGTGACGAAACGTACTGTGGTACGGATGTGTTGGTGCAGGGAATCGATTTGTGTGTGGCTGGAGTTCCCCTGCACACCGTTTATTTGTGTACTCCCGATTTCTCGGGATACGTGCGAGTAGCTGTCCAGCCCCAGTTACCTGTCCCAGGCATTACGTTTATTCTTGGGAATGACATAGCGGGGAAGAGAATCGTTCCTCTACCCGAAGTCGTTCTGGACCCTGTGCTGTGTGAAAATGATGTAGCGGTGGAACACCCGACGGTGTTTCCTGCGTGTGTGCTTACTCGTGCACAGCGGCGCCAGCTTGCCGACATTGACCTCGAGGACACGTTCATGTCCGTGCCAGTGTTGGATAAACCTTCGAAGGTTGAGTCTGTGACCCCGGATCCTAATCACTCTGTTCCCTCCCCTGAAGTTCCGTTCTGTTTGTTTTCTTATGTTTATTTTGTGGTTTTTGTTGTTTTTTGTTTGGGATATGTGTATTTTGGTGACCCGTGTGGGTTCACTCTTGTGTGGGGGGGTGTTACGTGCCGTAAGTTCGGGTTACGTGCCGTAAGGAATTTGTGCCGTAAGTTTCGGGTACGTGCCGTAAGTGTTACGTGCCGTAAGTTTAGGAGGATGCCTGCAGGTCCTTCGGACGTCCTGCCCACTCGCCGATTGGTCGCCCGCCCCCTCGACTCCGCCCTCAGGACCTGACCCCGCCTCCCTTGCCCTCGAAGCCGTTTCCGGTTCGCCAGCTGAAGAGTTCGCCGCTTCGTCCCTTCGTCTGCCCGCTACTTGCTTCTCGCCTGCTAGCTCGCTCTCTGTTCGCTTTTGCTTTGTTTGATTGATCGTGTATGACTGTTTTGCCCTTGACTTCCGATTCTCGCCTCGCCCTTATTTGTACTTTCGCCTTTGTTTCTGATTGCTTGATTGGTTTTGGACTTTCGCCTGTGTTTCGACTTCGCCTCTCGGTTTTCCCTTTTGATACCTTTGCCTCGGCTTGGTGTTTCGTGTTTCACTAGGTGTGTAGGGAGTGTCTGCCTTTTTTGGTTTATTCGTTAACGTGGGGATTATTGTTTGTTTGGTCAGGGAGATAGATTTAGGCATTGTTGTTTCGTTTCACCATTTTCTTTGTGTTCACTTAGGTAGCTCAGCTTGGGTTACTCGGTAGATGTGCTTTTGTTTGTTTCTTTGGCCTTTGTCACTCCTGACGTTCGTTACACCTAGTGTTTGTATTGTGTTTGTGAAAAACTATAAAAAAAACTATAAAAAAAGACTCCCTCTGTGTCCCGTGTTCCCTTCTCCTAGCCCTAGTTGTCCTGTCCTCCCCAATCCCTCCTTCCCTTTCACTTTGTTGCGGTCCAACCCTAGACTGGATCGTAACAATATTTGGAGCATGTCCCATGATCACCAAGGCCTCTGGATGGATCCATTAGAGAATCCTAAAGACACAGCAAGAAATATTTTATCTGGTTAAAGTAACCAGACAGGAAACCCTCTGCATGTAGTCATCGCTGAGACAGCAACTGTTCCCCTCAATGAGTCAAATGTTAAACTCAATGAAGCATTGTTTCACAGATTTTTTTAAATATACAAACACACACACACACACACACACACACACAGTACTTGAGGGGATGCATTCATTGCAAGGTTTTTACCAAATCCCAGCATGCAGCAGTTCATATTAATATAAATGGGAAATGTACTGGTTGCCATCTGGTCCTCATGAAGAACCAGTCCAATTCAGACTGGATGAATTTCTGTACAATGTGATTAACCACTTCAGCGTGTCATGCATTAACAAGGAAACCATATGGTCACACGCACTGCAGTTGGAGCCGCCGCCCCGCTCTCGGCACACGAACGCATACACACGCACACACACGCACACACAATACCCTGATTTGCATGGCTTAATTAGCCGGTTTGTCATTTACAAAAGCTTGAGGGTGGGGGGGTGAGGCAAATGAAGCGTCTCTCACACATCCATTCACACACTGTCAGGGTAACTCACCAATGGTAACACACCCCCCATCCCGTTGCACATGTGACATGGTGCACAGGCAAAGGACAGAGCACAGCCCCAAACCCTCCCCCCTTGCCAAATGCACTTTATATGCCTCTTTTCCCCCGCAGTCCTCCCTGATAATGCACACCGTGGCGTCTCAGGCAATAAAGGGCCCATTAAAGCTTCCCCACAAGAGCCATGATCTCACCCTTCCCCTGGAGATAAAGGAGGGGGGGTAAAGTCACACAGACTCCCCCAGCTCCCCGAGCACCATCTCCGCCCTGCCATCAGGGGCTCGAGGACCAGCAGAGGAAGCGGTGACTAAAGACGGACGCAGAAGAGGAAAGGCAGGATGGCAGACCAGTGTCTCAGAGTGACCGGCTAAGAAGCAGCAGGTCACCCATAAATTCAGGGCAGCATCACAAAGTGAACATTAAATAAAGACAAGATTACCCTTTTCAGCAACTGGTTCTTTAAACACATTTAATTAAGAACAAAATGAAAAAAAAAATGTCACAAGTGGGCTGTCCTCCCTCCATCTTGAGAGATCTGCGATACAGCACAGTGCACGTGTGCTCGGTGTGCCCCCCCCCCCAACGCCGATTTCTTTGTGACAAAGAAAATGTGCCCTGGAGCCGAGAGACGAGGCTCCCTCACTCACTGTCCTCGCTGTCGGAATACGCCCCCAGCAGGCTGAGTGAGGAGCTGCAGGCGGCCGGGCCCGGTGGGCGGGGGTCAGCTGGAAGAGCTGCTTCTGTCAGGCTGGGGTCTGAGTCGAGGAGACGGGGGGGGGGGGGAACATGAAAATATTACACTGACGGCAGACTTTAAATATAAACAAAGGCATTTCATTTATACCAAAACATCAACTGCTATTTTAACCAGATTCCCACAGCACTATGCTTTATTAACCCAGTGTGGAAATCACACACATTCATCACTGAGTAAAAGCACCAATTAATCCAGAGAAATGTATAAATCCCTGCAGCGGGTGGTTTGTTATGTAAATGTTCCCCCTGGTGGTAATCTGGCTGTACTGCATCTGCTTTGTCTAAGGACAGTATCTAGAAACGGATTTTTATTTTTTTATTTTTTTAAATCACAGGGAGCGCTGAGAATCTCATTGGAAAGTCCATTTACTCAGCATCTCTCATATAACCCTGAGTTCCAATAGAGGGATGTGTTGAAATTGAACTAAAATATACTGGAGAAATAATTCTACCAAAGTTAATTGAATGCATTGTGTCTTCCATTACATTTATGGAAAAAAATGTGTAAACAGAAATCAAGAGATACAACCATTCCATTAATGGGTACCTGACATAAAATCCCAAATTGGCTACAATATTTATTGCGCTATATCAATTTTAATAAGACCCATTCAAACACTGAAATGATCTAAACACTGAAAGTGTATTGAATTATCATCATCAGGATATTAAAATTCACAGTCAGCTGAATGTGACAAAGTTATTTTGCCATTTTCATTGTCAACATCACTCCCGTGCTGAGAAACATCTCTCTGTAATATACAGCCTGTGTCGCATCAGTATCATAATTATACTATCGGAAACTATGCATGCGAAAATATATATCTGTGCGAGTGAATCATGCAGTGTTATGCTAAAGAAGAAATACAGTTATTCTGATTTTGGATCATACTTCCTGGAAGCCCAGGGAGTGCTGAGAATCGCCCAAACCTGGCTGAGAGGAATTGACCGCTTTTGAACTGGGAGCTGTGGGTGTTTGGGTCGAAGATCCTGGTTTCTTCCTCACTACCAGCGCCCCCAGTGGGCCGCCACCGAGTCCCCCAACACTCCTCTCCCACGTCTCCACTCGGGAACGTTTCACCCCTCCCTTGGAAGAATTCAACACCTGCAAAAACATGGGCGGGTGAAGTGGGGGGGGGGGGGCGAAAATCTGGGTCTGATGATACATTTCAATATCTTCAACCAAAACTATGTATTCATGGTTTTCCTCATTGTATAGCCCATTTTTTTTAAAAATCTATATTTGTTCATCACTAAACAATCCAATATCCCATTTACAAATGGACAATGTTTTCGCTCGTAAAACGTTATTACTGATTGAGGTGAATTACGCTTCATAAAGCTCGGCTGTACTGCAAAATTGTATTTCATCTGTCGGCCATATTGAGAATGAATTTCTTTTTGCAGACGGCTCCAGACAACTCTGTCCACCTCGGGAGACGTGACAGCATGCAGCCCGTCACCGGGGGCGACTTTGGAAATGAAGTGTCGCATATTGGTTTCATTTCCTGGCTAATTCAACCCTCGAATCTTATGACATGCCCGAACACCTAGCCCATTCTACAAATATGCCGTTATCATATTAATATGCCTCTCAACTTGTATTCTTATGCAGCTGATTGCATCTTACAAAATATTTACTGCAGCCATTCAGTTAAAGCTATTTACCTGGGGGCAAAATAGCAGTACTCCACCTGAAGCTGAAGCCAGCGTTCATTTGATTTACAAGGACGAGTTCCTAACAGTCTTGCTAAACACCAGCTCTTATCCTTGCTGTACAGTGACATTTGGTGCCTCCGACTGCACGCACGCTGCATAAGTTCCCCATTCCTGTACCTTGGAGTCCACATGCCCCTGTGCGCTGGTGGTCAGGATGTCCGTAGGTCTGTCGCCGCCCTGCTGGCGGACCGTCCTCTTCGTCTGCTCTCGCTCCTGATCGGAGTCCGAGTCTGAGTCCCGCAGCCTCTTGATCAGGGCCTTATCCAGCATCTCCCTGTCACAGGGGAAGGCATGTCAGTCGTCACCAGGGGCCTCGACAGGGCGTGCATAGTGAGGTGCTGCATTAAGGCATTGACTACGGCCCAGGAAAAACTCAGCCTTGACATACAGCTGTGGAAAAAGTTAGAAGACCACTGTAAAATTTTCAGTTTCACTCACTTCTCAATTTATGGGTATGTGCCTGTGTAAAATATACATATTTTTTTTTTGCAAATTCCAGCCTGACTGTTCCCTGGTTCTCATTAACAAAGGGCTTCTTCCTTACTTTATGGGACTTCAGTCCTGCTTCTAGCAGCCTGTTGTGATTGTCCTAGCAGTGGACATCACACCACTAAATGTTTCCCATTCTTTTTGAAGGTCACTTGAGGTCATCCTCCGATTTATGAGACACTGCTGGATAAATTGACGTTCATCTCTGGCATTAGAAAGTTGGTTCTGGCTTATTAGTGGTTGTTCCCAGTGTCTCCTGCGTCACATTGTTCTTGTTTACTGCTGTCTTAGAAACTTTGAGCCTGGAAGCAGCTGCCTCATAGCCTTCTGCCAGCAGAACCAGGATTAAACCAGGATTAAACCAGGATTAAACCAGGATTAAACCAGGATTAAAAAATACAGATTTTTTTAAAATATAGTGGTCTCTTAAAATTTTCCAGAGCTGTATTAAAAGGGGAGAAATTGTTAATTCACAAATTTCTACACTTTAAATAAGGATGAAAAATTCACAAGGGTTTGCCAATATTATAAAATTTATACACTGAGTGTCTGGACCTTGGTTTCCTAAAATTGTTCCCAGATGTTCTTATTTCTAAATTACTAAATACATTTTCAGACCTTCAATGCAGATGAACTTACCTACATTGTCACCAGTGAAAAAGATATTTACTCTGACCAAGAAAATAAACATAAATAATATTTTTAAAGAGACTAAGTATTTGATGAAGAGGGGTTTTGAGGTAAGAAAATGGTGTTCCTGTAACAAACACTGGCCATTTCATCTGCGGCCTGACCCCCCCCCCCCCCCCCAGCGGGCGCTGACCTCAGCCAAACTGCTCCCCTCACCTGGTCTCCCTCTCGTCCTCCTCCTTCTGCCTCTCCCTCTCACGCTGCTCCTCTTCCTTGTAGCGACCCAGCATCCCCTCGAAGTCCACCTGCGCCTGTCTCTGGTTCAGCTCCTTCAGCTCCTGCAGATTCTCCAGAACCTCCATCTCCATCTTGGAATCGCGTGTCCTGTTTTCAAGAACCTGGGAAAAAAAAAAAAATCAGTTAATTCAGTGTTAAAAATCTAGGGCTATTGCTGCTCGACAATCACACGTTACGGGCAACGGAGACAGTAATTCACCTAAACTCCAATCTGAAGCACCTAGGAGAAATCCACAGAGACACGGGGAGAGTGTGAAACCACAGTTTACACACTGAGCCACAGTCCCCATGGAAAATGGAGCCACATTACAACCTAAAAGTCACAAAGGGTAACACTCATAATATGCGATTCCACAAAAACCTTTGGGGTGCTGGGTGAAAGCGACAGCACCATAAAGCTCAGGCCAATGATAATTAAAAGCTGTGCCAACGTACCTTCATAGGGTTATTAAGCTCCTCTTCCTCTCGATCCCTCTGCAGTTTCTTCTCCTCTTCCTCAATCAGCTTCTCCGCTTGGAAGTTGCGCGTAGCACCATGTTCCATAGCATAGTCTGTATTTTCCGGGTCGGTCTGAAGTGGAACAAACACACAAACCTGTTTGTTAGGACATACAGTACATCTGCGGGTCACATGACAGACAGGAAAAGCTAAAGATCCATCGCCTGCACGTTGCTGGTGAGCGTCCCAAACGCAGAGAATATTTCACTAATGAATCACACGGTAGACTTTAGTATGATATGTGGCAGAAATTAAATGTGACAGCAGATTAACACAGTATTTTCCAATCCGGTCCTCAGGGACCCACAGACAGTCCACGTTTTTGCTCCTACGGGGAACAAAAATGTGGACTGGCTGTGGGTCCCCGAGGACCAGACTGGCAAATACTGGATTAAAACATTATTTCTGAGAGCAGCAGCAGTCTTACTTTGAAGGTGATTTCAGCCAAGCAGCGTGTGCACTTAATGTAAAAGCGGAATATCGGCAGCCCCAGGTAGAGCTCATTCTGAACAGTCTCTTTACGGGCATTGAACTTCTTTCCTTTGTAGATATATTCGCCGCATGTCTTACACCTGAGAGACAGTCAAAGTTCAGCATCTTTCATAATGCAAAACAACAAACCACTTGCTCCCTCCTATTAATACTGATTTGCTATTTACGGGATGAACATTGTAAAAAGAATATTGGTAAAGGGGGGAAATGTACAAGTGGGGCTGTCACTTTCCAGCCATGTGGAAGATTTAAAAAAGCACTGACACTTGAATAAACGATTGTCTAGTATTAATCTGTGTTATGTCATCTTAACATCTTACCTCATGTTAAAGGGTGCCATCAACCTCACGACATACTGCCGGTCTTTCGGAAGTTTAAGTTTGGGGATTTTTGAGGGATCGAAATCCGGTGGATAGTATTTCTACAACAGGAAACAGAGGACGATTTATACATTATAGCGACATACAGTATTTATCATGGCGAATACCTGACATTTTCAACACAGTATCACTTACAGTTTAAATACCACAGAACACTTTATGTATCAAAGTGCAGCTGAATAAGGAAACACCTTACATTTGCACAGCAATGCAATAGTAATAACGTGCCGCAAGTTCTAGGCAGTAGGGAGTACTTAATTTCAACAAAATCAATGCAATCCGACTGAGCGGAAAAAAATAAAATACTTTCGAAATAAGTTTGTCCTTAATGAATAATTTTTACTCTTTAGCTGTCCCAAGAAGCTAACTAGCTAAAATGCTAACTAAATTCTTGCCAGTTAGTTAAAACTGATTAAGCTAGTAATTGTAGCGACAGACGTAAAGAAAAAACACTTACATTCAAAACCTTCCTTTCAGACATGACTTTGGCAAAACTAAAAACGTATAAAAATATAGTGTATTTATCCGAATAGCCACACAACTAAGCCAGAGCACACTTCCGGTAATACTCTCGTCACTTCCGGCTAGGACATCCCGCCCCCTTTCGATCGCTGTTGCACTAGTATCATTCATTTTATTGGCTTACGATTGTTTTCGTGTTATGCTGTACATTGTACGTTTTTCAATTACATTTTGCCGTATTTTTATGTATTCGATTGTTTCAGAAACACGATATATAGTGTTTATAATAATAATAATGATGATGATGATAATAGTAATAATAACAATAATAATGTTTAAATTATTAAATAACTTTAAATAAAATTCGGTTCAGAACCCATCGTTGCTTATGAATGTGACACTTCCCTAATATAATTAAAAGCTGTACCAAAAAGACATATCCCTGTCCAATGCTGTTTTAAAGTACAATAAAACGTCAAAAATTTTGAACACTACTTTACAGACAATCTCCTATCTTATAAAATGTTCAACATATGTACAAAACATTTTCGTATAAATCCAGTCATAAAAAATTAACAATTGTTTTCCTCGCTAACGATTCATAAGAAATTCATAAGAATTAACTTCTATCGTTAGGTATATATACGGAATAGGCCTACATGACGTAGCTTCACCTGCCAGTCAGTGTAAGGGCCGGCCCCTGTCAGCTAGATGATTGGTGGAAGTTAGATCCTGGGCCAGGTAAATCCAACAGGCTCGATCTCTGACTCAGGCTGGAGCACTTGAGACGGGACACTCACCAACGCGGCGAAACGGTAAAGAAATATCACCCAAACATAGCAGGCGTTTCTATATTAATGCATCAATTGAAGGTAATACTAAATTGCAAAAATGATTTTTAAATGCAAAAGATAATGTGAAAGAGAATATATTAATAATTATGTTGAGTATCAAATATGACATAGTCAATGAATTTTATTTCTCTTTTCAGAGTGTGAAATCCAGCTGCCTTAGAAGACCATGAAAAGCCTAAAGGCCAAGTTTAAAAAGACAGAAGTAAGAAAACAAGAATTTCTCACTTGCATTTTTTCACAGGCAATATCACTGCTACATTCCGTGGTAATCTAGGGCATTTCAATGAAAAAAAACGACAAAACAACAAATTGCATGTGTACTTTTTAACTCTCCTTTTTCTGAAAGTATCCGCAAAGTCTTCCTGTAGCCATCTCTTGTCAGTCCTCGAAAGGGAGCCCCTGGTGAGTTTGTCCAGTGGCGGGGGGCTGCGAGCTGGGTGTCTGTAACACAGAGCAGCTGCGGGCCACTCTAGCTAGGCCTGCAGACCGAGGGGGTAACCAGAGACTTCTGCCAGGCCTGAATTATTCACAATGTGGGTGACAAGCCGGGAGCTCCCACGGGGGTCTGGGGTCGGCCGTAATAAAGGCTGATTGCTTTTGCCATTACTGCACAACTAAAGCACTAATCATCGCCAGTCAATCAGCAGCTAACAGGGGCTCAAGCCAACTGTGGGGATGGTAGCTATTATTTACGTAGAACCATCAGCCATAACAATAACAGTATTACCCACTATAAATAAAACATATTTATAGTTTATAAATAAAACATTTTTCATGGTGGGGCAGTGTTTGGTTCAGCAGGTTAGGATTCTGCGGCCGCGAACGGAAGGTCGCCTGTTGAAATCCTGTGGTTGCCGGAATGATCTCCTTGGATCTCCTTTTCCAACTTTATGTTATAATAATGGTTTTGTAGCATAATTTCAGTCCTCATGAGTTCAAATGTAAGAGTTCAAATCAAAAGCTACTCAAAAATGAAAATTCATGATTTTTCATTTTGCCGAAATGACGCGTCTCAGCATCATTGTTTTGTTTGAATATTTTTAACAGTAAGTCAAGAAAGTGTTCAAACGCGGCAGAAAGCTTTCATTACTATCTGAAGCCGTTATTTCCTACATTATCAGTATCCTTTCTCACTACAGCAGTTATAACAATAGCCTCATTCGTGTCTCAGGTTACGGGTGGCATCCTTTACCTGTGCAGAGTGTCTCCTGTTCCTCTTTATTTTGTGTGGCATAGGCTTTTAAGACCCTTGGGACCTGCCCTGTTTATGTAGATCACCTTGGTGCGCCTATGTCTTCACAGCCCCGCACAGGGACTGTAATGAATCATTTTCTGACAGGAAATCTGCTCTTTGTATGAAGGGAATGGCAAACGGCACCTTCCTCTCGCAGGTGCGATGGTGCTTTACTCAGCTGGACTCTCCTGGATTGGTCATCTTCCTTATTAATGGTGTTATCCGGGCTCCGCTGCAGTGTGCCTCATGTTGCATGTCTCCATTGTTGCACGGAAATGCAGCCTTAGCAAGGGCAGTAGCCTTGAAATGACTTCAATCTATTAAACCTTATTGCCTTGAAATACATTGTTACCAATGCAGAATTAGCCAAGACCATGTTTAAACCAAACACTGCTTCTCCTTTCACCTTTTGACACTCTGTTCTTCGTTTACATATGTGCTGGCTTTTAGACTGGCTTGTACTGTACACAATGTCATTATAATACCCGTAAGACTTGTGCAGCTCAGATGTGCTTTACTAACTAGCATAGCGGTGACTGATCAGCTAGAGCAGGCGGTCATGCTGCCGGGACGCTAACCTTTCCTCTTCTAACCCCAATTTCACCAGCTATATTTGTTCCTTTGTTTTACTGAGCTTCCAGGTCAGGATAGTAAAAGGCTGAGAGAGCTTAGCCCAGAAAAAGCTGTAAGAGGGAGGGGAAAATGGACAGAAACAAATGTTCAGGCTGGGATTGGGGGGGGGTATGAGGTGACAGTATTAGGTTATGATGTGAAAAAGAAGGACACCAAAGGCGGGACTATGTGTGAGTGTGTGTGTGTGTGTGTGTGTGTGTGTGTGTGTGTGTGAATGTGCTGATTGCAGTATGCGTGCGTAGCTCGGAGCAGCAGGACAGCTGAGCAGGGAGAGTCGGGCTGTGAGGAGCCAGTGCGTCTGCATGTATCTGCATGCGTCTGCGTGCGTCTGCATGTATCTGCGTGTGTCTGCACCTTTCTGAGGGGACATCGATGTTTCTGTCAGAACGTGTAGCATCCAGGCCACAGGACCTGCTTGTATCCATAGGCCTTCCATGCCTCCGCATGTCTGAGTCTCTCTCAGACCAGTGACGCCTCCCGGGAGCCTTCGGGAGGGGTGAGCGCACTTTAAATTGCTGCCTGAGAGTTATTTCGGGCTGTGTGAATTTTGCTGTGGGTGCACGAGGGCCATCTCTGGGGTTATGATGCGTGCGAAGGGCAGAGACTCTTTGAGGGGGTCTGCGCAGGGCTCCGGCCGCGTGCGGGCGTGCCCATCCTAGTCTGCGTGCTGCGATGCGTGTACTCCCATGAGCGCTGGCCGGCGCGGTGGCCAGGAACCTGCCGCTCTGTGTCCGGCGCCCCCCCTCTATGGATCCCCGGTTCTGGCTGTGCCTCATGAAGCGATTCTGCCCGTGTCTCTGCGGACTTGCGGTACGTACCTCCCTCTACGGGCCGGGATCTCAGAGAGGATGGCGGGAGGTAGCCGTGCGCAGCGAACTGGCTCGTGATATTTTCCTTCTAACTGTAGGAATGTCCTGTTTATAAGTCGAGCTTTGTTAGACTTAGTCAACCTTGCGGACAGAAGGACTGACAGCCATGGGTCGGCTGTCAGGTTAGACCTGGTGGGTTGGGGCAGAAAATGCAGAGTTCCAGATTAATTCATGCCTCCAGCTGTTTGTGTGCTGTGGTGCTGGCTGGTGGACCGACGTGGACTCAACCTAGTTGCGTGTGAAGTTCTGACCTGGTTCTGAACGCTGCGCTCGTGCTGTCTCAGAGCCAGGACTGGAGTAAAAGCGACGAGAGGCTGTTGCAGGCGGTGGAGCAGAATGACCTGGAAAAAGTCGCCGCCCTGCTGGTGAAAAAAGGACTCTGCGCTTCCAAACTAGATGGAGAGGGGAAGTCGGCGTGAGTAGATGCATCTTAATTCATTTAGATTCTGACTCTGTGCAGTCTGGATCGAGGTGGAAAGTTCAGGTCCAGAAAATACAAAGCCAGACCAAGATTTTGTTTCAACCAACCAGTTGAGTACTCTGTGACTTTGACTCTATATACTTAACTGGTTGGTTGAAACACAGTCTTGGTCTTGATTTGAAATTGGAGCTGGACTTTCCACCTCTGGATCTCATCACCCAGTGACACTGAGAAATTGAGCTCACGTTCTCCAGATGCTGCAGCATACGGCTCTCTGTTCTTGTCAGGTTCCATGTGTGTGCGGCCCAGGGTCGCCTGGACTGTCTGGAGATCATCCTGTCCCATAACGTGGACGTCATTGCCACAGACAGCGCTGGTACGTCATGTGACCCAGCAGTGGTCACACACTGGCCGCTCGTCTTGATGGCCATATTACATACCTCCCATTCCACCTTCTCAGAGGAATCAAAGGAACAGATCCTGGTTCATACAGCCCGGGATGCAGTGAAGATCCTGGTTCATACAGCCCGGGATGCAGTGAAGTCAGCCTCACTGTTTTCACTGTCTGGAGTCTGACCCAGGAGGCACATATCACAAGGCAGGGGACAACCTGGACGGGATGCTAGTCCATCACAGGGACACAGGCAGGCACACACACAGACACACACACACAAACACACACACACACACACACACACACACACACACACACAGACAGACACACACACACAGACAGACAGAAACACACACACAGACACACACACAAACACACACACACAGACACACAGACAGACAGACAGACACACACACACAGACAGACAGACACACACACACAGACACACACACACACACAGACAGACAGACAGACACACACACAGACACACACAAACACACACACACACACAGACAGACAGACAGACACAGACAGATACACAGTTTAATGGCACTTATTAGGAGAAACCTAGTCAACATGCAAACTCCACACATGTAGAATGGGTGGGACTGATACCCTCAGCCACTGGATTGGCTGGAGGGATGGAGGGGGCGACACCCTGCTGCTGTGATTGGTTCTTTTGTCACAATGGACCAACATGAGAACAGCATGAAAGTTTGCTGTGATCATCTCCACTGACTCCAAGGAGAAACAACCAATCACAGTGTCCCTCCCACCACCTCTCCCATCTAGCATCTACCATGAGACAACAGCGTTACCTGCCCCCCCCGTGTATGACTTCTACTGACCCTGTCTTTGCTTGCATTGCTTTTATCTTCCCCCCCTTTTTCTTCTATCATGGAAAAGGCTCCAACGCCCTTCACCTGGCAGCCAAGAACGGGCACTCTGAGTGCGTGAAGAGGCTCTTGCAGGTGAGTGAGTAATTCAGACACTCCTCTTGTGACCTTATAATGGAGTCAGAGCCGTGGACAGACAGCCTGAAATGTGTTCACGAGGCAGCTGGAAGGGAACGTGTCCAAACCACAGGCATCAGGCACAAATCACACTCACGGTGCTCTTGGTAGCTCCATCCAGTGAGGGCGACTTTAGCTGGAACGATGATGCTTCTGTATCGACAGACACAAAGGTCGATTCAATTCTTTCATTTCCCTCATCCTGCTGCTGGAATAGGAGAGGGTGTCTGTGGACTCCACCGACTGTTTCGGTAGGACAGCTCTGCATCATGCCGGTGAGATAAAACTTTTATAATCAAATATAATTCTGAACCCAGTACAGAACACTCTGACCTGAGCCAAACCCAGTACAGAACACTCTGACCTGAGCCAACCCCAGTACAGAACACTCTGACCTGAGTCAAACCCAGTACAGAACACTCTGACCTGAGCCAAACCCAGTACAGAACACTTTGACCTGAGCCAAACCCAGTACAGAACACTCTGACCTGAGCCAACCCCAGTACAGAACACTGATCTGAAACCTGTAAACTCTTTTTGTAGTGGTCTGTGGTTGCCTGTCCTGCACTGAGATTTTGTGGGATTTCAAGGCGTGTCTTGATGCTCAGGATGGGGTAAGTGGAAATGTGTGCTGACTGACAACTTGTCTGCTTTAATTGTTGTCTGATACATAGTGATGTCATTGATGTAATTAGCACATTTACGTTTCCTGTAGTGCTTTATCGAAGTAATGCCACCTGATGATTGCTGTACTGTATATTAGGTTGCATGTTTTTTTGACAGGCCACTTAGTCATTACCAGGAACTGTGGGAGGAACCATGTGACAGGGGAAGTGGCAGCTAGGGCCTGGATCATTTAGCAAACCATGTGACAGGGGAAGTGGTGGTTAGGGTCTGGATCATTTAGCAAACCATGTGACAGGGGAAATGGCGGATAGGGTCTGGTTCATTTAGCAAACCATGTGACAGGAAGTGGCAGCTAGGGTCTGGATCATTTAGCAAACCATGTGACAGGGGAAATGGCGGATAGGGTCTGGTTCATTTAGCAAACCATGTGACAGGGGAAGTGACGGATAGGGTCTGGTTCATTTAGCAAACCATGTGACAGGAAGTGGCAGCTAGGGCCTGGATCATTTAGCAAACCATGTGACAGGGGAAATGGCGGATAGGGTCTGGTTCATTTAGCAAACCATGTGACAGGAAGTGGCAGCTAGGGCCTGGATCATTTAGCAAACCATGTGACAGGGGAAATGGCGGATAGGGTCTGGTTCATTTAGCAAACCATGTGACAGGGGAAATGGCGGATAGGGTCTGGTTCATTTAGCAAACCATGTGACAGGGGAAATGGCGGATAGGGTCTGGATCATTTAGCAAACTTTTTCTAGGTTACATGTGGGTGGGGCAACAAAGAAAGGTTTTTTGGATGAGGAGGGAAGATATGGCAGCGATGATGTATAGGAGCGGAGCAGGGAGGGAGTGCAGACAGGGTGACTGCTGTCCGGCAGACCTGCCGTCGATGGCAAAACATTACTAGGGGCAACAAAGTGCATTTATTAATACATACGGCAGAGAACGACAGACATGAGCGTAGATAATGGCTACTTTTCCCTGCTGGGAAAGGTGGTCTTAAATGGGCATGTCCCAGCTCTTGCTGTTTAGCCCTATGATGGTTTAGCTGGGTGGGTCACCAGTTGGCCATGCTGGTACGGCCAGCTAAACCAGCTAGAAAAAGCACACATTGATCATATCACTGCGCAGAAGATATCGCGGGGGTGCTTGTGCTCGCATCTTCTGAGCAGTGATATGATTGGTGCGTGGAGTTTGGTAGATAAAAGAGAAGAAAATAGCCTGTCTCTAAGGAAAATGGTAACCTGATACTTATCAGCAGATTACTGATCCTTTTATTAAACATTTATATGTATCATTCACTCTGCCTTCAGGACGGGGCTACGCCGCTGTTGCTGGGTGCACAGATGAGCCGCGTGGAACTGTGTGCCTTCCTATTGGATCGTGGGGCCATGGCCAACCTGCAGGACAACCAGGGCCGGTAGGGAGCTGCCCTCACCCATCAATCACAGTGCGTCACCCACCAATCGTAGTGCATCACCCACCAATCACAACATGTCACCCCCCAAACGCAGCGCATCACCCACCAATCACAGCGTGTTAAAGATTTACATTCAATTATTTAGCAAATGCAGTGAGGGTCAAACAGGGGGTTTTTCAATATGCATACTTGACCATACTTGTGTTCTTGCACACCTGTTTTATCATCTTCCATCGCCGAAGACCAGTTCCAATACTAAGAAGAAAAGTACAAAGGACGGTAAAAAAGACCAGATGTTGGTCTTGCCCCACCCCAGATATCTAGGATACATCTGTTGTATCCTCGCCAAACGAGACCAATCCCATGATTCATTGCGCCCCAAGTTCATCCTTGGGAGGCAAGTTAGCAAGAACGGTCTTGCGAAGACCATAAGTACGATCTTTGTGTTCTTGGTATTGAGAAACACGCAGTGGGGTTAAGGGCCTTACTCAAGAGCCCAAAAGCGGCATCACTCAGCCAGTCACGGAATTTGAACCAATGACTTTCCAAACACGGGTCCGAACACGCAGAGCCTCACAGCGCAGCCAGGACAGCTTCCTCATTAGCAACTCTGAGCTGAAGAGGTAGAACTTGAGTTCCCTGTCAAACTGGCAGTCAGGGGAGGTACGTGAGGAAACGATTTTGGCAGAAGGAGGTTCTTCTCAGTGATGCCTCTACTTTTCTGTGCAGTTCAGGTAGAACTTGCATCCCATTCAGGATACTCTGCTGGCTCCAGGGCCAAACTCACAACAGCCACGATGCCGGCGGTAGCGGCGCGGAACTTCCCCGTGGGGTGGAGCCCGTGTCCCCACGCTAATAGTGATGCCCAGTTGCATCCCTGTCTTGTCCTCCAGGACGGCCCTCATGCTGGCCTGTGAGAGCGACAGCGTGGAGACGGTGGAGGTGCTGCTCAGGGGTGGAGCCAACCCTCTGCAGACCGACGCCCTGGGACACAGTGCCGCTCACTACAGCGTCGTTTCCGGCAACCGGTACATCACACGCCTCCTGCAAGACGCAGGTAAGAGCAAGCGGGGAATCCCTGGGTGCCGTCGCGTGTCACACCTCCCGTCGCACCTCCCCGGTGTCTCCGCTTTGCCGTGGTGGTGAGATCATCATTGCATGACAGAGCATTTATCTACAGCTTCGAGATATCCTAACATTATCGCCCTAGTAAAAATTACACCGGATCGCTGCTCGATAAACGTTAGCGACATCCATCTTTACTGCGGTTTCTCTTAAACGTGTTTAAAGAAAAGTAGCGGAGAAAGGGTTCAAACTTACAAACTATACTGTTTACTTCTGTGGGCAAAGATCTTCTTTCACTAAGTCGGAGAAGTAAACATGGCATCTGATTTGGGTTTTTAAATGACAAGGCACCCTCCTGCTAAAACTGCACCCTCCTGAAATCCATGGGAAAAAGAGATTTTTTTTTTATTATTGATTAAAGTTTTGATTTGACAGGAAGAGGAAGTTGGCCAGGTCACACCACCACACATGCGGTGTCAGAGTACAGAGCTAACTGTCATATTTAGTATGAGAGATATGAACAAAAATGCAATGAAAAACAAGATTTTGGATGTCAGATGGACATAACTGTGGCAGAGCAGAGGTGGCCGTTTCAGGCCCAGAAGGTAAAAATCCAGAGCAAGATTTTGTTTCACCCAACCAGTTGAGGAATCTCTCTCTGTGGCTCTTTATTCTCGACTGGTTGGTTGAAACAAAATCTTAGTCTGGATTTTTACCTTCTGGACCTGAAGTGTTCATCCCTGTGGCAGACATTGGCAGTTATTCATAGATGGAGAGCTGCTGGCTTTAGTTTTCTGAATTTATCTGGCCAGAAAATATTACATTTATAAGTGTGTGTTAACCCTTCTTGGACTGATTGTTGCATCGTGTTGGAGAATTTGAGGAACTGCAAAAGAATGCGTTTTGTTTGCATTGTTAAAAAAGGGAACTATGTGCTTTTGGGAAGTAAGTTAGAGGATAAACGTCCCCCTGTCTCCTTCTCCCCCCTGCATACGTAGCCAAGGAGGGCGCAGGAGAGGAGGTAACTGCTCAGTGCTTTGTAATGCAGGTAAATCAGATTTCATTACCACTCACTGCACACTGAATTCCCACCTCGCCGAGCTTCTGGTATCGGGGAATCTCGAGTCTCCTCTCAAACCCCAAGCTGCTGAACATAGCCTTCAGTGTGAGTAACACCACAAGCTCATGAGTCGATTTTAAAGAATTCATATTGTGCAGAGATTGGGACTGTAATCTGTTGAATTTATTTACTGTTTTTTTTTTTTTGTGAGGAGTTATTCTTTAATATTTTGAGCTGTAATAGTAGAGCGGCACAGTCAGCTGTTATAGAAGCCTTCTGAACTAGGGATGGTGACAGAAAGCTGCTTTCGGCTTTAGCTTCCCTGACCTGTGATTATCTGCTTCTGTCCTGCTCCTCTCCCCCTGTCACTTGTGTGTTTGTCACTTATTGCAGCCTCCGCCGCCCCCTCCGCTGCCTGGCCGCTCCACACCCCGCAAGCGGAAGGCCCCCCCTCCGCCCAGCTCCCCTTCTCAGGTACAAGGTTTCTCTGTCTGGGGCTGTAGCGCATGTGTGGCTCACACTGTGCCAGAGGTGGAGAGTCCAGGTCCAGAAAGTAAAAATTCACCTCTGCACTGTGTATCTACTGTATAAAACATTGAGCTTGAATCTCAGTGTTGTGCCTGTATGTCATTCATAGGATGCACCATAAAATCCAGGGGATGTATTGAGTGAAAGGGTCTCCTATCCATTATTGCAGGGCTCTTCAACTTCCCCGGAGCCACAGAGGCCCTCTCCGGCTGCTCAATCCCCTGACATACAGCGCCCCCCTCAGGCCAGCCTTGTGAGTGACAGCATGTGCATAAGGGCCTTCAGAAAAAGGGCAACAAATGGGAAATTTTACAGGGTTTGATTTGGGTAAATGGTGAAGCTTTTACATTTTTTTTTTTTTACATTTAGAAATATGTCCTAAAATCAGTGCATAAGTGAACAGAAACTACTGACTTTAGGATGAGGAGAAAAGAGGAGGTTTTAAGGAAAGACCTGCTTAAAATTCTGAGTTTTTTTTGTAAATAATGAGGAAAGCAATATGTGTATTTGTGAACAAATATTGGTTTGTAAACTTTCATTTCCATGAGACGGAGGATGAGGAGGTGTTCGAAGAGATCCGAAGGCTGAGGCTGGAACGGGGACGCCTGCTTCAGAAAATCAAGGGACTGGAGCAGCAGCAGCATAGCGCCCACTCTGCACTGGAGGAGGTACTGCACCCCCAACCCTTCACACAGAGCCTGCATATGTGTGTGTGTGTGTGTGTCTTTGGGGTCTCCTTGCACCCTCAGAACCGCCGCTCCTCTCGCCCAGCTGTGTCTGCTGAGGGAGCGGCTTGGGCAGGCCGAAGCCGACCGAGAGCGGCTGACGGCAGAGATGGAGGAGCTGAGAGGGCTACAGGCGGCCAGCGACTCGGAGGACATGGAGGACATGCTGGACTTCCCGGGTGTGTTTGGCTCTGTGGGAAGTAGGTGTGGAGGTTTGGGTCGTCCGCATCTTATTGGCGACTGGTGGTTTATTCCTGCACTGCCCCTGATTACCTCATCTCTCAGGAGGCAGAAGTACTTACTGGGAATTACTTCTGAATTACTTAGTTGTGTGAGACTGTTGGCTGTAGTTGGCTTCTCAAAAATGTTGATTTTTGACTGCGCTAAACGCCAAAATGCCGCTTCCTGTCTGCATCCCAGGTGCGGACCGACTGCTCTCCAGACGTTCCCGGGCTTCCGATCCTGAGTCGGAACCAGGCCAGGCTGACGCCGCCTCCCATGGAGAGTCTGAGTCTTCCTCCGGCCCTCGCAGCCGGAAGGATCTGGAGGCTTTGGTGGAGAAGCTCACTGCCCAGAATACTGAGCTGGTCCTCAAAGTCAAGGTTTGGATGCCCGTTGCCCCTAGTAGACATATGACCACACAGGGAAGCTGGTCCCATGGGACCAGAAGGACTATCCATCCATCCATCCATCCATCCATCCATTTTCTGCACCCATATGCAGGGTCGGGGGTCCAGAGCCAGTCAGTAAACAGTAGAGCTCCACTATGTTTTTTCCAGATATAAATAGAAAGCCAGTAGAGAGTGGGTTGCAGTCATTTTTCATAAAGTGGATTGGGCTTTCTAGAAGAGAGTGAAAAATGGGTCAGAAAGACGTCACTTGCAGGGAGCGATATCTGGAGACGTGACTCTATCCAAAGAGAATTATGGCTCCGGAAATAAGGTCATTGGAGCAGAGCTGGGCTGGGGGAGGGAAGCCGTTCATGTTAGGAGGCATGTCCGGAGTGTGTAGCTGTTGTCAAAGGGCTCACTGGGGTCCGCTGTTAACAGCTCGGGGTGTCTGTCTGTCACTGACACTTTCCCTGGCCGGCAGATGCTGGAAACGTTCGAGAAGGACGACACTGACATGCAGAGCTCCGGGCCGGACTTCGTGCCCACGGTGCTCTATGACTCCCTGAGGAAGGAGTTCGATGAGCTGCAGGAGCGCTACTCCCAGGCCCAGGCTGTGGCCGAGGCCTCCAGCGTGACAGGAGAACAGGGGTACATACGACTGCCTTCGGCAGAAAACATTGGCGTGAACATTTTTACACCTGTGTCCACTTTTTCTGGAGCGTACCGAGGAGAGCTTTGTTTCGCTGTGTTCAGATGCATTCAGGAGATGGAGGGGGAGCAGGGTGAGGCTGAGAGTGCCGGCAAGCTGAAGGAGAAGCTGAAGGAGATGGAACAGCGGCTGGCTGAGACCCAGACAGAGTTGGAGGAGCTGAAGGAGCAGGTTCAGGTGGGGGTCTTCTCCGTGGAGCTCAGTGAGGGCCAGCACCCTGGCATGCAGCATCTGATGGAGCGGGTGAAGGAGCTGGAGGAGGCCCTGGCAGAGAAGCAGAGAGAGGAGGACGCCACAATGACGAGGCTTTCGGAGAGGGTGCACGAGCTGGAGTCCACCCTGGAACAGAGGGAGGCGCAAGGGGAGAGCGAGGGAGGAGGTGACAGAGAGCAGGAAGGAGAGGTGGTGCGTAGGCTGCAGGGCAAAGTGGAGGAGCTGCAGGCTGATCTCCAGGAGTGCGTCCCCCGGGTGGAGCTCGAGGAGATGCAGCTGACCATGGGGCTGCAACTGGAGCAGCTGGCCAGTGAGCGTGCAGAGGCCTCACTGCGGCTAAACGACGCACTGTTGGAGCTGGAGAAGCTGCGGCCCCCTCCGCAGGGCGACGGGGAGGACGATGAGGACGAGGAGGAGCATTCTGAGGGATCAGATCCCTCCATCACATCAGGCATGTCTCTCCATGTGTTTCCGTGCGTGGCTCTGTCACAGCCAATAGGGAGCTCCAAAGTCAGGAGTGATGAAATGCCTTCTATCCAATCAGATCGCTCTGTTCAGATGTCCGCCGGCAGCACCCTGGCTGCGGTGAGAGAGGAGCTGGAGGTAGCGCGACAGGAGGCGGCTCAGGCCCTCGACTGCCTGTGCGCAGAGCGGGAGGGACGGGCACAGGACGCCCTGCAAATGAAGGATGCAGTACCACTGTCCCAGCACCAGGAGGCGCTGTCCGCACTCACCAGTCAGCTGGAAGAAGTTGCTCAGGAGCTCGAGGCAGAAAGACACAAGCATGGACACACTCAGCAGGAAGTATCCAGGCTGGAGGCGGAACTGCAGACCACGAAACGGGACTTTATATCCAAAGAGGAGCATGAAAAAGTCAAGGTGCGTTCCGGCACATACCACTCAAAAGTATGGACACACCTTCTTTTAATGCATTTTACCAAATATTGTCTCGCAAATATTGCAGCAACCAAGAGTAGTGTTCAACATCTAAAAACTATCCCAAATTTTAGAGTGTTCAAAATAGTCTCCTTTTGCTTCAATGACAGCATTGCAGACTCTTGGCGTTCATTCAGTCAGCTTCCAGATGTAGCCGTCTGGAATGCTTCTCCAGCAGTCCTGCAGGAGTTTCCACAAGTTCTGGGTACAAGTTGCTACCTTGCTCTTACTCTTTGATCCAACTCATCCCAAACCAGCTCCGTAGGGTTCAGGTGGGGGGGATTGTGGGGGCCAGGTCATCTGTCACGGCACTCCATCTCTTTCCTTGTTCACAAGATAATACAGTACTTACCTAACCCCGAGGTGAGCTTAGGGTCGGTATCTTGTTGAAAAACAAATGATTTTCAGTAGGTGTGTCCAGACTGACTGGTACTGTAGAAGTTGTGCTTCTATCAGGTGTGGTGGCACACTGAAGCACAGAGCCAAGGTTTATAATCTGTGGGGGCTTGGGGCTGACGTACTACTTGCATACGCCTCAGGTTAGGAAAAGCAGACAGTTCATTCAAGACAAGGCTAAACTTTCACCATGTAGTCAGACGCCTTCATGGCGAAAGCTGCCGGCGTACAGTGGAGTTCCATCAGCAGGTCCTGCTTCCTGCTGGGGTCTGGGGTCCGATGCGGTTTCTGCTGGGAACCGTGGATTCCTCACTTCAGGGCTTTGGACAGACAGTTTAACGGGGAGAGATGGGCAGGTATTCGTGGTGGAGCAGGTGACCGACAAAGTGCAGGTGGGGAAGATTCAAAGCAAAGGTGTGGGCTTCTCAGTGGATATTTAAAAGCTTTTGGACTGCCAATAAAACAGTCTGTTCTTACATCCTTAAATTCAATATACTAAAACATACAGTATTAAAATATATATCCAAAATAACATACAGCACAGAAATAACAATCTTATAATAACGTATAATACAATTTTGTTTATTGAAGATACAAAAAGCACTTAATTGATATTGTCATATAACCTCTGCTCTCCTTCTTGAATCCCACCTGCCAGACGGCGCTAGAGCGCTCCCTGCAGGACAGTGAGAGCAGTGTGCAGGCAGCCCAGGATGTGCTAAGTGAAAAGGAGGCGGAGCTGAAGGAACTTAGGTCCCAGAGGGCTGCCGAGCGGGGCATGGTGTCCAAGGAGGACCACGAGGCTCAGCGGGTCTCCCTGCAGGCCGAGATCAACGCCCTGGGCGCCCAGATGGTGGAGCTCACACGCAAGCACGAGAAGACCTGCACGGAGGTGCGTGGGGAGCGGCGCAGCGTCCCCTTCCGGCCTCCCGCTGGGAGCCTCCTCTTGTCACCTTCATCCTACCTTCACACCTCCCCACAGGTGTTCCAAGTGCAGAGGGAGGCCCTGTTCAACAAGAGTGAGCGCCAGGCAGCGGAAGAGCAACTGGTGGCCACTCAGAAGCAGCTGGTGGACCTGCAGGCCCAGTCCAGCCACGTGCAGGAACTGCACAAGGGCATCCAGGACTCTCAAGGCCTGATCAAGGAGAAGGACCGCAAGGTGAGGCCAAGGAGCAGAGAACCTCACTGAGAGAGGCTGTCGCTCACTGTGCACCTTGGATTGCCGAGCGCTTTGTTTCCTTCCTCTCCCCTAGATCACGGAACTGTCCAAGGAAATATTCCGCCTCAAGGAGGCTCTGGGAGCTCTCTCTCCCCCTCTGGGCCTGTCCTCTTCAGGCTCCTCCAGCCAGCAGGTGGCGCTGCAGAACCACGTGACCGTACTTACGCAGCAGCTCCAGGTGAGGGCAGCAGAGGACGGTTTTCAAAGCACCAGCACATGGAGGCAGTCACGACCTATGTGGGCGGCACGCATCAGTGGCTGAGTGTTGGTTTCGTCTCTGTGGGGGAAGAATACTCCCCGTGTTTTTTAGCTCGGAGATCAAGCATGAAATGTGATCAACACTTTGTTTAAAGCTGCGGTAGAAAAAGTGGTAACACTACTTGACGGGGCACAAATAATGTAGTATTACGCTATTACTTATATATATAAATTAACCACAAACTCTTAGTTACATACTGATCTCATGTTACTTCATCATTAATGAATTGTGACGCACGTTTTATCTTAAGCAGTTACTATTTTCGTTACTATATCTGTTAATTCTGTAAACCTTTGTGAACTACTGAAGGAACAAATCATGAAAAACACAAGTGAGATACTGATCTCACGTTTCTTCATCATTAATGAATCGTGATGTATCTTTCATCTCAAGCTCCGACTGTATTCGTTCATGATTTTGTACTTCAGTAGTAACTGAGTTATTACTAAGTATTTGTGCTCCGTCAAGTAAAGTGTGACCTGTAATGTGAATAGTCTCTCCTGTCTGAGCCCCGATTTCTCCGTTGGCAGGAGTGGGAGCAGAAGCACCGGGCCGTGGTGTCTGTGTACCGCGCTCACCTGCTGTCAGCTGTGCAGGTCAGTCAGCAGCATGTGCAGGTCAGTCAGCATCCATGCAGGTCAGTCAGCATCCATGCAGGTCAGTCAGCAGCATGTGCAGGTCAGTCAGCAGCATGTGCAGGTCAGTCAGCATCCATGCAGGTCAGTCAGCATCCATGCAGGTCAGTCAGCAGCATGTGCAGGTCAGTCAGCAGCATGTGCAGGTCAGTCAGCATCCATGCAGGTCAGTCAGCATCCATGCAGGTCAGTCAGCAGCATGTGCAGGTCAGTCAGCAGGCGTGCAGGTCAGTCAGCAGCATGAGCAAGTCAGTCAGCAGCCGTGCTGGTCAGTCAGCAGCATGTGCAGGTCAGTCAGCAGCCGTGCAGGTCAGTCAGCAGCATGTGCAGGTCAGTCAGCAGCCGTGCAGGTCAGTCAGCAGCCGTGCAGGTCAGTCAGCAGCATGTGCAGGTCAGTCAGCAGCATGTGCAGCTCAGTCAGCAGCACATGCCGATTGCACACAGAGGATCTCACCTGAGGCCTGAGTTACAGTCATACTGAACATCCTTACACATAGGAATCAGTGGGAGATAAATATTGAACATAGGAGAAATATTTACCTGGGGAGGTTAATCCCATGATCCTGCGCTGGAATAGAGTTTAGAAGATAGATGGATGGATGGGCGGGCAACTCACTAGATTCTTCAGCTTGCCAACATACAAAATTGGTTTGCATCCACACAGTCTAATTATTACCAGCCGTAGCTGTTCGAGTCCGGACTCGCTCGGCCTGCGTTTGTTCGAGTCCGGACTCGCTCGGCCTGCGTTTGACGAGAGCTGCTCAGTGTCCGGGACTCTGTCACTTAACAGCACAGCGTGATGGTTGGTCCTCAGTATCTGACCTGGCCTGTGTCCCTCAGGGTCGAATGGACGGGGAGGTGCAGGCCTTGTTACTGGAGATCCTCAGGATGTCACAGAAGGAGCAAGGCTGAAAGCTGCCCCCCCGAATAGACCTCCTCCTACTGAAAACCAACCTTGTGCCGCAGCGGACTAGTTACGGCGTAAAACCGTTAGATGGAATATATTAGTTGTCGGACCCAAGAAGAGAATTCTGATTCATCACCTTTGCCCCCTGACAACAATAGTGCAATGAGGCGTGACAGTCTTGTCTGAATCACTGACAGGTAGCGATTTCATGCCTTCATTTCCAGCCACCCGCCTGACTTTCTTTTGTATTATATTCCTACAATAAAGAGAGATGATGACCTGCAACTTTCTCGTCTGAATGTGAGTCACCTTGACACAGTCACACATAAACATAACACTAAATGAGCTGTGATATGTAAAGCCCCTTAGCCTTCAGATGAGCCTCCGTTTGAAATACTGATGCTGGTTTTGTTCATCACTAAAGGGTCACACATATCCTAATGAAAAGGGGTCACACAGCTGAGACAGAGGAGCCACCATTTGGGTGCTAAAATACATCATGGTGAGGACATTCCTTATCCACATTGTTTTTGTAGGTCTGTAGAGTAACATCAGAAAGCTTTTTACAGATTCTTCTGATCGAAGATCATAACCTGCTCACCAAGATCACCCAGTCTTCAAATGACTGACGTTTTCAGCTTTTTATAACTTCCTGTATCTTACTTGGAATTGGAACAGGTGGAACATTTTTCCTGTTTTAAAAGTTTTCATGGAAAGACTAGTTGGTTGCAAAATTCTCAGTGACAACTGCAAATCTCTCCACCAAAAAATAAATAAATGTTATTTGGAAAACCTTCGTCCCAGAGAGAACATGAGGAGTGACGTGTGAGTTTATCTAGTCTTGTTGCTTTTCCTACTGAGATGGACACTTGTATAATTCGGAGCACTTTTCAGAAGTTGTGTGGGGTGCTCTGGGTAAAGAGGATGTGGGCTTTCCTACCCAGGTTAGTCCTACACACCTTTCCATCTTCACCCCCCAGGCCTGACACCTCAGCGCCCTGTACAGTGTACAAGATAAAGGGTTCAAACGACGGCTGAAATGAAAGGTGACCCACTTTCATTCGGTCCTGAGAAAATGCTCACACACATTTTCACAGCAAATTAAAAGGAACTTCAATACAGACCTTCCATGCAGTAAAGGGGATGCCAGCTGTAAGGTTTGCTAGATTGCAAGCAAACTGACGTCATTTTCCATAAGTAGCATGTGCTGCAGTCAATCATGATGTGAGTAGTGTACACATGCTGTACAGGGTTTTGACTGGCAAATTCGTTAAAAGAGCAGCTGAATTGTGGTGGCCATCGCATCGAAATGACACAGACAAGAGTGAAAAGTGGCTTCAGCCTGACAGTTTTAAACACACAGAAGACGTTTCCCTTCTTTGGAAGAGTTTTATTGAAAATTGCATTTCTTTCAAAGAGGAGCCAACGCAAGAACCTCCTGAGATGGCAGGCAGGTGCACAGAGGAATTTTTTTTGGGGATCTGCGTTCAGCGCAATATGGAAATGACTGGCATTCCTCCTTCCCTGGCCAAGTGCCGAGTGACCTCTGGGTCAGCAGGACCCATCAAACAGCAACTCAATAGCTCATTTGCTAGTATCAAATGCTAGTGATGGACAAAATGGCGCTTCATGAACCATTTGCTGTATTTTTTGACCCCACTAGATGGTGCTCTTGGGATGCTTTGGGACACACTTTGTGCCCTTTTTTGAACAGAGAGCACCATCTAGTGGGGTCAAAGAAATATAGCAAATGGTTCATGAAGTACCATTTTGTCCATCACTAGCACGTACTTGCTGGATGACCAGCAGCCCGAATGTGCACTGCAAAGGAAGGCAAAGCCAGCATCTTGTCACCATTTTTCCGAATAGGTGCAGATGAATAAATTATACAGGACTTGAAATGAAATGAAACACGTTTACCTTTAATCAATATAAATCTAATCGTTAGGAATTTTGGGGCAGACCGAGCTTTAACTCTGCCATCACCACTGACTACTCCAAACACAAGATGCATACACATATATCCAAAAACATGAGGAATTTTACTTTCTGTTCAACATAAATCATTTCAGATGGGCACGGAGACCATTAAGGCACTGTTCTGTGTTTCTCAGGGGTACTGGATACCAGGACTGATATTCTGCATTAATATATACGCTGACTTGATCTGTTTGCTGATTCCTTGACGGCACACAGAGACAAGCTTAGACACAAGGTCTCGAAGCTCACGGTCTGAGAGGGTCTAGGAGAGACCTGGTCGTAGGACAAGCAAGATGAAACAATGACACTTAAAGGACAGAGAGTGGAAGCCGCTTCCTGTCTGCACCCCGGATCTATCCTTTCTGGAAAACTAAGAACGAGTGGAATGTGACCATACACAACACCAGGCTCCGCAGGACCAGCATCCGTAGCACCAGTGTTCAGCTTCACCTTCGCTGTGTGTCACCGACATGCTAAGAGGATTGCGAGCGCAGGGCCTGGCTCTCCTCCATGCGAGCAGAGGGGTCACGGGGGCTAGCAGGAGAATGAGAAGTCCAGCTTCACAGAATCTGGATATTGGCAAAGTCGTTGTGCAATACTGGTCAGAATTAATGGTCATTTTTCTTTTTTATTGGGAAGAGAGTCAGTAAATTAGGAAGATCGTACGTAACTCAATATGTGGTCCTGAGGTAAAGCTTAACATAATGCTGCCATAAAATAAACAATATCTGGAGTCAAAAGTGACTAACCAAAGCATCGCTTTCAACATCAAACTCTCAGGTGAAATTCAACAGGTTGGGAAGTTTTACGCCACCAACAGTAAACTTCCTAACTGGTTGTATAAGGCTGACCGTAAAACAGGGCTTGTGTTTCTCGCCAGAGGAAGGTTCTTCTAACAGCATAAGCAGTGAGTAAACAGTGAGTAAAGTGAACCTCCAAGCGAGCTATAAGACCTGTGAGAAGAAGCAGGTCATCCTGACTCAGAGGAGCCTTACAGGCAAGCTGACGTTGTCGCAGTGCAGGGACACGGAGGGATTTTCTCGCTCAGAGTCATCCACCACGTCCGGCTTCCCGCGTCATGGATTCCTGGGTAAAATATAGCTTCACTCAGGCTCTGGGCTTAAAAAACGAATCCCTTCGGACGAAGAAAAGCAATACCAAGCTGCCGTAGCTCCTTTTCGAGCGGTTCTCCAGAAGCAGTTTAAGACTTCTGAGATACCGTTGAGATCCGCTCGCATCACTCCAGATCAATCAGATCAGATCAGGCCCCAAACGTACATTCTCAAGGGTGCCAATGGCGCCCCCTGGGGGAACTCGCACCATGGGGCACGTTCTCGTAGATGAAGCTCCATGTTAGTGCTTGGGACTGGCCAAGGGCAGCATCGGTCTGCTTCTCAGGGTCCATGGCGCATTCCTGCAAAAGGGGGGAGCTGCAGAGCTCCGTTCACATCCTGCAACACGGCGAGAAATGCTCTCTCAAGGCCACTGCTTTCCGTTTATTTTTAAATCGATGTCAGTTTCATAGAGCCGCCAGCGAAACGAGGAAAAGTGCAGAAGCGAAACAGATGAGAGGCTCGAAGCAGAGCTGGGAGACATTGAACGAGGGGTACAGGGCGTAAATCAGAGCGATCTGTCCGCCCCGAGAGCGCCGCCCCTTTGGCCTGTGCACTTACCACCACGAATGTTATGGGGGGGGGGGCGGGGGCGAGTGTCACTGTTTCCTACAGACCACCTGCTGGAGGTGCAGCTCACTCTCTGCAGCCACGATGGGCAGCTTGTTTTTCAGGTGGTAGTTTATGAGATGGTTGATGCTTTCGAACAGCATGTCCTTTGTCCGGACCTGTCAAGGCGAAGGTGTTAAAATTGTCTGTTAGCAAACAGCCGAAATGCAGCTGTGACAGATGAAAGCTTCCCCCTATGTAGTGCCTTAGGGGATGCAGTTTGACTTTTCTCATGCAGAAATAACTGAGTGTGATCCCAACTGAACAGTAGGGGGCGCACTTCCTTCTAAAGAAGTGCACTCAGATGTGCAGAGCAGTAATAGGGCCATACATTCAGGCAGGGTAAATGCTTCACAAATTTACCCATTCCAGCCCTGCCTATGTGGGTCAGTACCAGTCAAAAGTCTGGACACACCGGCTTGTAATACATTTGTCTCTATTTTAGCTGTTATTCACCTTTTAGGTAAAAGGCCTCGAGGCAATAAAGTAATATTAATCAGATATTGCAATGACCGAGATTTTCTCAGATTTTTGACTTCAAAATTGCTTCGATGCTTTGACTCTTGGCATTTTTTCAACCAGCTTCCAGATGTAATCACCAGGAAGGCTTCTCCAGCAGTTTTGAAGAAGTTTCCACAAACTCTGGGCTACTTTGCTTTTACTCTTTGATCAAACTCACCCCAAAGCAGCTCTATAGGGTTCAGGTGGGGGGGGGGGGGGGATTGTGGGGGCCAGGTCATCTGTCACTACAATCCATCTCTTTCCTTGTGCACAAGATAAAACCGTGCTTACACAACCTCGAGGTGAGCTTAGACTCTGTATCTTGTTGATAAATAGGTGATTTTCAGTAGGTGTGTCCACACTTCTGACTGGTACTGGATGTCTAATTAAAGGCCAATCAGTTAATCAAAATCTTTTCCACTCCCGCAGCTGAAAGATGGATCCTGTTTAATGGGATAAATGTCAGCAAGCATTCTGTAATACAATAAGCTGTGTGTATCTGCTGGTTGGCACGGCCTCGCTCACCACGCCCTCGGGGTCCACGAGCAGCAGGTGTTTGGGCAGCCCGCAGTGCATGCCTGTCAGGACGTACTGGCCCGGGTTGGTGGCGCTGTCGCGCACCAGGAAGTCGCCGTCGCGCGCCAGCAGCTTCTCGGCGTCGCGCCGGCTCATGCGGCCGTGGTACCAGGGCTCGCGGCACAGCTGCTCCTCGGTGGGGGCGATGGGGGCGCGCCGCCTGGGTGGGCTGGGCCACTGCTCCTCCAGCACGGGGGCGCCGCTGGCCTCGTGTAACTTCAGGGCGTCCTCGAAGGGTCCTGGGGAGTCAGGGGCGTGAGATGTGTACCCCCTAATATTTATTTTGGCTTCATCCACTCCCCCCCCCCCCCCCCCCAACACACAAAAAATAATCCTTTATGTTGAAATTATTAAGCTGCCCCCCCCAATATCAAATTCTCTCTCCATGGACATGATGGGTGGAGACTATAACTTATGGGAGGATGAGGGGGTTGTAACCCCCCCCAATTATCAAAACCAGCCAATACAACCCCCTAGACCCTCTTAACGCCCCCCCCCCCCAACACTCAACCCAAAGTTATGCCCTTGGGGTAGACAGCCAAGCACAGCAGCAGGCCCAGTTCTTTGGGAGGGGGGACTGCTGGGGGACTCTATATATAAATCAGTGTCTCTGCTCTGAAAGTTGGCGTGTATCAGTCATCTCATTCTGCTATATTCTGTACAGGACGTCCGGCTGGACAGTCAGCATGACTCCCAGACCAGAGAAGGCGGGACTCACTCATGTCGAAGATGTCCTTCTTGGGGCTCTCGGGGCAGCACGCGCTCCTGCCTCTCTCGGCCATCGCTTCCAAGGCTTCCAAGCTCTGAGTGTTTACATACAGGTGTTCCTCGTAGTCACGGCTACCGGGACCGTGGCCGTCCGCACGCAGGTACCCGTCCGAGGTCAGGCCTGCACGGCATGTGGCAAACACCGGTCACACACTGGTGTTATTCCATTAAAAACCAAATTGTCTGTCTATAGAAGTCATTCATATATCCAGTATATTCACCAGGAATGGAAAATCTCTCTTTCCACTACAGACACACTCAAAATGAAACCACACTAAAGTACATGAGAGTAAATGAAAAAACTGTTCCTGAGGACTGACCATACATATATTTGGTATTATACTGGATAAGCGGCTATGGGAGATGCTTGGATGGGTGAAAGAATGTACTGCAGAACCAACACACACCACAAGGGGTCTCACCTGAGCCACTATTAATCTCCGTGTCCCAGTGGACCTCATAGCACAACTGGCCAGGGGGGTGGGCAGTATCTCTTCTTGAGGAAGACCCTGACTGACAAAGCAGATGTCCCACAAATGTTAAAATACTAAGTCGCTGCTGGCTAATCTGCTGTAATAAATGTCAACTCATATTTAAGGCTCAAGGAACCAGGAGCGTTGATTTTAACGTCACCGTCTAATGCAGCTCATTTCCTGGATAAAGCAGTCATGCATCTGATACAGCTATCGTGACACTTTGAACTGGCCGCAGCTTATTTTGGTAAAAGTACAAAATGTGTGTGCAAATACAGCCATGAGCACCAGAGACATACCTGCGCTGCCTTGCTGGGGGGCTGGGAGTGAATGTGGCCCAGAAAGGCCCCAGCGGGTCTCAGCCTGGAGTCCACCAGGCCCCCGACCGGGGGCTCTTTCCCCGGGATGCTGTTGTAGTAGTCGTGCTCCGAGGCCTCCTCATCGTCGCCCCACGCCGATTCACCAGTCCTAATATTCCTAAGCCCCACAGACAACAAAAATAGTCTATGGATGCGGCCCTTTACCGCAGCCTTTCCCAACCTGGGCCTCGGGGACACACAGACAGTCCATGTTTTTGCTCCCTGATAGAGTGCTGGGAGGGGACTGTCAGGGGGTCCCTTGGAAATGGGTTGGGAAATACTGCTCTACTAGATATATGATTATGTAAGACGGATGGCTGGCTGGATGGATGGATGGATGGATGGAAGGAAGGATGTATGGATGGATGGAAGGATGGATGGTGGGTAAAAAGCTTAAAGTATAAAGACTCATACTAAAGCTGTGATAACTTTATGACAGGTGAGACCATTAACTTGAAGAGCTATGTTGGTTGACTAATGCCAGGAGTGTTTCGATAAACCATGCTTTTCTGTTTTAATTGCATTGAATGTATGTAAGGTTACTGCACTGTATGTATGTAGGCTCACACATGCATTTACCAAAACTGGCGTGTTTACATGTCGGCACACAGACAGCAGCTGCTATGGGTGCTGAGTGTGGCGCCCTCACCTGTCCAAGGCGGAAATGGCCTTCGGAGGGCTGTGCAAATACTGCTTGAATTGCAGCTCGAAGGCCTGGCCGATGGTGCTGATGACACTCTGTGCCAGGCCATCGCAGCACTCCAGGATGTGGCAGGCTGGGAGAGTGGGGGCCAAGAAGGGTGTTGGGGAATGTAGTTTTAACCATCGACTACGTTTCCCATGATGCTACGGTCAGGCAGGGCGGACTCTTACCTCTCTGATTGACAGGATCTTTAGCCACATAGGCCACATAATCCGGTGTGTCCTGAAAACGAATTCAGCCACCAGTTAAAATCGCCCAGTGAAGGCTGCCAAATTGAATTTAAAGCACCGTGAAATGGTGCCGTGGCTGGCCTTCCTCACCGTGTCTCCCCCAGAGGCGAACGAGATGGACTGCATGGGGTGGTGAGCGATCACCTAGTCAGAAAAAGACAAACAAACAAATAATTCATGCATCAAATGAGACTGTTTATCAACCAGCTGGTCATCATGTTCGACCTCAGAGGGGACCGTTTGACTCGACGGGGACGATCACTCCCGCATGAGTAAATTCTGCCTGAACACGCACAAAGAAATGGAAGCGTGACATTTCAAAAGAACAGGACGGAGTGATATTATGTGAAAAGTAAAAAAGTGCAGAGCAGAGCTCTACACTGTGAGAGATGAGATGGCACTTCACTGATCCCCGGTGGGACAGTAGGATGTTACAGCAGCTCAGAATCTGACTGCAAAAGCAGAGAGACGAAGCGAAAGGGGCAGAATGAGGGAGAATGTGAAGGTACAAACAGAACCTGAATAAACAATTTAAAAATAAAATATACAGATGTGAATGAAAAAAAGGTCTTTGAAAAATACTTAGTCATCATCAACGGGCAATTTGTCTTTATTAAATCTAACCAGCTATTGTCATTTGTCATCCATAGTATCATCATGAATATGTTTAATGTGTGAAATATAAATGACACTGTCTAACCATGTACCGTCGTATTTAATATTCAGCTCAGTGAAGCAATTAATGTTTTAAATGAAAAATGCACGGCAGTGCCGTAATATAAGGAAGAAGAGTGGAATATAATTAGTCTTTGCAATACATTATTAACAGAGCAATAACAAATTTCTCTTTATAAATGCAACAATCGGGCAGATAGAGCAGAGGGAGATCCATAATGAGTAATATGAGTCAAATATGACTTCAGCGATTCCTGAGGGACGTGCTATTATAAGTGACATTGTCATTTCTTTTGTTTCACATCATTTCCTCAATTTGGCATCGCCAGTCATGCCACCGCCTGCATGTCCCCCGCTCCACGCGTGACACGCACACCAAGGGGACCCGGTATTTACGCACCATCATGTTATCCACACGCCCACCTCACCGATCTAGGGCAGGGGTGGCCAGTCTTATCCGCAAAGGGCCGGTGTGTATGCGGGTTTTCGCTGCAACTCCCTAATTAGATTACTAATTAGAGGACTGATTGGCTGAAGAGTCCTCACACCTGGGTTTGAACAGCTGATCTACAGGTTATCCCAAAGACCTGCATACACACCGGCCCTTTGCGAATAAGACTGGGCGCCCCTGCTGTGGGCAGTGTGCCCGTTTCACAGAGTGATGCATCACGCTCAGTGGGGTCCTGGATGCATCTGCTCACCAGCAGGGGTCGCTCTAGAGCAGTGTTTCCCAATCTGGTCCTTGGGGACTCATAGACCACATTTCTGCTCCCTTCCATCCCCCAGCAAAAACGTGGACTGACTGTCAGGGAGCTGGAGGGAGCAAAGGAGAGGGAGGGAGTCTCCGAGGACCGGATTGGGGCGGGTAACCTGGTCACTTAGGCCATCAGTCAAGATCCAAAGTGATTCTCATTCTCTGGACCTCCACGGGACTAACAGCCGACGTACAATCATCATTTCCTCAACAAACAGCGTGATTCGGCTATTCAGACGAGCGGCATGAAGCGTATCTTGCCTCAATGGAGAAAATCTATGTAAAATCTAAAGAAGAAAAAAGAAGGTCGGCCTAGAGTGGGAGGCCGGAAATCCCCATTTCTGCAGTGGATGTTAGTCTCTCCAGCACTGAGCCAGGACGTCTGGCGGGGCGCTGACCTGGTGCGTTGTGGGGACCAGCAGGCTCAGGCCCTCGACGCAGATATTCACAGCGACACTCATGCCTGCAAAGCGCAGGTTGCACTTCCCCATGATGCACTGCAGCGCTTTGCCGTTGGCCTGCGATAATACATAATAATAATTAAAAAAAATATATATTAAAAAATGGCGGTTCCCCCGTTTCGTTCACAAAACCAGGCTTAGACGAGCTGGTGCTGAGAGGTTCTCACCTTCTTCTTCCAGGCCCCTTTCACTCCAGGAACGGCCTCGTAGAGTTTGTTGATGGCCTCCCTGCGGGGCAGCAGAGTCACGAGCGTCAGATCACAGAAGGACAGCGGACAACGGCTTGAAAAAGATCTGCCCAGGGACACACCAGCCAGACTGAAGTGCCTGACGGTGGCGATGTGGAGACCCCGTGATGGGAACCACCCAGAACACAAAGGACGATCTGGAGTTATTTGGCCAAGATATACAGTAGTTAAGATTAAACAGCAAGTTCATCGCGTATGACAGTGTAATGAGACTGTACTTTTCAGCAATATCTATAATAATCATTTCCAGTCAGCCATTTGTATAAGACAGCGCCTAGCAACAGCATCCAGCCATAAAAATGTTCTTCCTCAGTGCAGCGCATTAGCAAAATAATACATCCCATTAGGCATCTCTTTCAAACGAGGGAGGTGGTGCTTACATAGTGCCCACCCCATCACTCTCGCCGAAACTGAACTCTCAAACAAACTTTCAGGTTGGCAGCTGGTGTCAGAGCTGCGGGAACCAGGTCTGCCGGAACGGTTACAGGTCCGAGTGTCGCGAGTCGGCTTGGACGGGGAGTCTAATCTGCAGTAACGTAATCAGGTGGTAAGCGGCCTGAACTGGGAAACTACAGAATCCGGGGCGGCAGCAAAGAGGAAATTTAAAGGTAAACTCCGTAGCCATGGGGGAGAGGCTGGTAAGAGGGCGTCACTCAGACTGACAGAACGCGGTCGATGATGCTCTGATCTGAGCCAGCATCAAGACACCGGAGGGACCAGCGACAGCTGCTTGTGTCAAGGGCTTAGTCGGGATCAAGTGGCTTATAAATATTTAAAAAGCGAAGCTTGTCCTCTACATTAAGGACTTTCAGGTTTGTTTTTTTTTCATAATCTCATCCCCTGTGAAGGGATGACAACTAAGACAACAACCAGCTTCATCTGCTCATATTTTTCATACAATAATAAGCATCATGTAGAGGATGGGTGTAGGTCTTCTGAGTCTGGGCCTGGGAATCACATCAAATCCTGGAATGTGGGGGTGGCTTCCCCCCCCCCCTTCGTGCCTATATGTTTATCTGCATGGTGAGACGATACCTGGTCTACAAAGGATTCTCACTGTGCTGACCCATCCATGGTGAGAGGCTGAACTGTGTCACCATTCCCAGATGTGACTGCATCTTCTGTGTCATCTTCTCCATATCAAAAGAGTTAAAATGATTGATCGAATTCCTGTGTCATAAACATTACGCTGATTGTGCTTGTCGGTCTGGTGGTATGACTGTCAGAACCGATTTGATTCCAGTATTCTCCCATCCTCAAGCAGCTAAACTGGGATATTCCTGCTTTGAAGTCTATTATCACAATGCCTATAGTGACATTATAGAGCAGATTACTGTGTTTTGGTGTAATCTGGTGAAGCATCATTTTATAGTCAGTGAGCTGCATGCCGTAACATTTGGTCTTTAAGCATGACAAATATGCTTTCACATTTACTGTTTTGTCTGGTTGTTTGTTTGGCACCCCCCCCCCCCCACCCCCCACCCCCCACCCATACAGGCACTTTCCACCATCTTGCATCTATCTGTATATGACCTAGTGCACTGCAGCACAGCCATTAGAGAGCATCATCGATAATATATATCTCTATCACTCCATCTCAGCTGCTCTGGGTGCACTTAGCGCTTGCTCTGCCCACAGCTCACATTACGGTATCGATCGACTGGAGGAGCGGGGGAGGGGGGCGGTTTTCCAGCACATCATCATAAACCTCCATGTGTGCATGCTTGCACGTTTTGCGCGTGTGCACACAAGAGCACAATGGCTACGAGGAAGATCAGCTCTTTGGAAAATAAGAGCTATTGAAAAATTGAACCGACAAAATGTAAAATAGCCTGAAACATAAACCCACTTTAGTGCAAATCTCCATCTATTAAAAATCTGTCGTCCAAACATTCGTGTTTCCACTGAAGACCCCATCAAGATGCATGATAAACTGACAGAACATTGACACTAATTGTACTCAATTATTCAAGCTGTATTCGAGCAGTAAACTCTAACTAGTGATAAATCTACTAAATCGTATGTGTCTGGGTGTTTTACACACGTCAGCATTTGATTGAAAGTATATATTTTTTTCTATGGAAGAAATCTGATCTAATTTCTACCGGACCCATAAATAAGGGGACAGAGCTGGAGAGTATTTTTGAACAGTTTTACGTTACCTTGCAGAACTTATGCATTCACTCGCAATTGTTTTTGCAGAACGGAAATGTTTCGGGAGGGAACGCAAAATTATTTAAAAATAATATTTTCTAACCTTGTCCTTTTATGGGTTCTGTAGATTTCACAGACAACAGAGAGAGAGTGGACCCCGACTCACCTTGTCACCTGTGTTCTAGTGTTGAAGTCCAGAGATCGCATAGACTTCAGAACCTCAATGCAGCCCATGTACTGTAAAGAAGGGGAAAATAATGCTTTGGTTCACATCCGTTTGGAGATATTTTGTATATTATTATGCCGTAAAGTTAGCGTGAAATTCACTTTCTGAGACCTTCTAATGTCAAATGTCAATCAGAAATGTCAGCGAGCTAAAACCGGATTCTGAAACTGAACCGTTTATCACAAACAGCATTTGTGAATTGCACGGCATCAGCTGCATGCGCCAGCACAAATGACTGACACTTGGTCATAATTGAACAATACTTTGACTTAATGTCATTCTAGACAATAATTATTTTCTAGAACTCCCATAGAATGACGTCGTGATTGGCAGTCTGAGGAGGATAATTGTTTTTTGAACAGATAAGCAATGATCCAGGCCGTTAAGATGTCAGCTATGCATTAAGTTCCAGGTCACGGATGCTGGGAGGTGTTTTGTGTGAAGATGTGGGAATCCTTATTGACTGATTCAGTGTGAATAAAGTAAGCAGAAGTAGTATCACGCCAAAATATGTACAATGTTTATATAATGGGGTGATTCACAGACGTCTTGCATCGAAGTATAAAGACCCACATTTTAACAAAATAATTTGCCACTCTGTTTTCTCGGTCCGATCAGCGCGGTTATGAATCTGCCCGACCTGCACCCCTGACTGAACAAATTTAATCAAGCAGCATCAGGAAGGAAGACTGGCTCACCTATATATCCTCACATAGTGTCAGCAGAAATGACTAAACTACCTCCATGACGCAGAAGCGCGAGGAATGTGTGATGGCCAATGGCATTTCATGTAGTTAACCAGTGTTAATATGGTCTCACTTTCACGACAGACACGGCACACAAACTACATCGGCATGCTGGTAACCCTTAAAACTACCTAACAACCCAGAACCTGCAGATGCTGTAGAGAATGTTGTGACAGTTTCACTGAAATAATGATGCGTTTTTCTTTCGGTGGAACTGAGGACACGCCCACACTTCAGCAAAAAATAAAAAGACTTCAATAACCACATCGATAAACAACAACAAGTGCACCAATTATGCTAATATACTACCATACACTTACTCATAGCTGTCCCCCATCCGCTGGTAATGTTTACCAAAGGTTTCTGTGGGCACCCCCCCCACCACACAACAAACTACAGTACATAAACAAATGCATCAGCTGTAGCCAGAAGAGAGATGGGACAGGTTAGCACACACTGAAATAATGAATTATGGAGTACGGACAACACACACATACAGTATACTGGCCGACAGGCCCTCTGAAGGATCCATATCCTTGCAAGAGCATTGGGCATTTTAACAAGATTAGAACACAAAGGGGAAGAGTTACATTGGGAACACATGTTCTGCTTTTCAAAGCCCTTATTGTCTGCCTCCACCCGCAGCCTCACACCACCATCAATATTCATCAATTTGCACTGACAAACCAAGATTTCGCAGCCCAGTTTGCAACAGCAAGCACATTGCCGATTCAACACTAGCGCTACGGTGTTTTCAGGCAGGTAGAACCGGATGTTCTGGTGCACGCTTAATCCAGTGAATACTAGTGCCTGTGCTAAGAAACGTACACGACTCGGAGCCAGCGAAACCGTGCTCTTTAGGAAACAGCCGTAAACGGTAAAGGAAGTCAGTTTTATGAATTTGCTTATCTTCAAACAGAAGTGACAGAAATAGAGCGGCCCCTGCGCGCGATGAAAGTCCCCGATCACAACGAGCTTTCTCTTGTTTTAATCAAGATAAAAGGAAGCGTGAAGCAATCCTCGCCGACTGCCAAGCGGATGGTTTTTAATTTCACAAGCGCATTGCGGCGCAGCGCCGGGGAATTAACGTTACGACGCTGGGGCAGATTTCGCTGTCAGGAAGCCCGAACGGAAAGGTGACTTATGCCACGGCAGTGAGGCAAAGTTAAAATATATACATGGTTGCAAATTATTTCGGTTGCACATCTGGATTTTTTCCCCCGCCCTTTAAGAATTTTGCTAATACCTAAAGAAATATTCTTACCCTAAACTCATAACGCCCAGGCAATATTTAGCCATTTTAATACGTCTTTATATTAAGAACACTATAGTGCGCGATTTGCGCCCGTTTCATCGGCGGGGACAGTAAATTATTATCATCGCATATCAGCTATGAAAAAAAAACCGCCGCTCCGCCCCGCTTCTTCCCCATAACACGTGACATAAATGAGTGTAATTAAATTTAATTGAATGTAGGAATGAATGGGTCTCGAGTAATGCAATTAGACGGCGTGCTTTGGCGCAGGCCCGAGATAATAAGGGTCCGTATCGGTTTGCTGCCAGGGTCAATGTGGGGTTGCAGGGTGATGAGGGAGATCATTGATACTGGCGTCAAGTAGTCTGAATTTGAAGTCCTGCATGTGCTATAACCACACAGTAATGCTCATTTTCAAATATACAAATAGATGAGTGAGGACACAGATACAACGATAATATATTTGTGTAACTGACACACAAGGTAAAAGGTTGCAGTTGCAGGGCCTGTGTGTGCATAACCTTGCACTGGTCAGATAAACATAAAATTAATGAGAAACCCACACAAGTAATAGCTAATACTGGAATATCAAGCAGAATATATATGTGCACTATTGTTGTATTTGAAGTGATTGTTACATAATTCGAAGTCTATTTCCTGAACTTTATCTGTGTTTGCCTGTATAGATCAGCTCTTGGGGGCATTTAATCTAACAGATTGGCAATGAAAATACAGAAAGTCCACGACTGACTCACAATTATCACACAATTCATCCGTACACCGATACGTTACAAAATAAACGTGCAATGATTTTACAATTAAGTATTACGACATGGAAACTACGAATCCCAAAATATAACGCAAACTCGCTAAACAGCTATGTAATGTACGGATATGCCAGTATTCTTAATGCTTGTTTGCGTTGTACATTTCGGGTTTATGAATTTCTTTGAGGAAGAAAACCCCAAGTTCAGTCCAGCAGGGGGCACAGCGACTAAAAACAACACAGCACACATCCATGGCCGTAAACAGCCAAACATAGGCTATCTTCCTCCTCACAAATACAAACATAAGCTGCTCTGAGTTACGAGAGCGTATCACGGGACACTAAAAGTCGTGTCAAGCCCCAAACTTATTCCAACATATGCCTGAATTAGGAATTTTTTAGTGAAAGTACCACGAAAGTGAAAGCACAGGCACCTGAGCGGTTTGATGGACTCACCCGGACGATGTAGGAAGCGCCAGGTCCTGTGATCTTCTTGTCTGGATGCAGCCATCCCTGGGAGGGCTTGTGGATGAAGCTCCCCTTCTGAGTGAAGTCCTCCCCACCCACACGGATGCCGTCCACCCTGCCCCTGCGGTTCATCCCTGTCCCCGTGCTGCTCTCAAGTGCCTCGGCGCCGGACACTCTGGGGGCTGGTGGGCTGCTGGAGCCCGCGGCGGCTCGCTGCCGGGCAACGGCCTGAAGGGAACACGGGGCGACACATACTGGGTCACAGGAGTTGAGGACGGCAGCCAGGCTGGCCACGGGGCCACTGAGTGGCGCCCCGCTGGCCCCCGCCGAGCCCTGGGGGGGCCCCTTGCTGGAGTCCTTGCTGGAGCTGGAGCCGGAAGGACTCCTGCTGAGCAGAGAGTTGGAGAACTTCCACTGTGGCATCTTGGGGATGAGCATGCAGAAGGTGGTGGTCCCATCCTGGTCCCCGTCCACGCCGGGGGAGTCGGCCAGGGCCGGAGCGGCGGGGGGGCCGGGATTGCGGCCCAGGGGGGGCAGCGGCAGGGACGGGGAGCCCGAGGGGACGACCGGAGTTGCCACCACTTTGCTGCTCATGGCTAAGCTCTGCATCAGGTCGTCGGAGGAGGTCACAGAGTCGTTGCGAAAGCGGCCATACTTTGGCTTAAGTAGCATGCCCGGGGGAGCAGCTCAGCGTAAGGACTGGTAGGGGGATGCACTTGGAGGATGAGGGGAAAGGGGAGGGGGAGGGGGAGAGGCGTTTCGGAAGGAAAAATTATCTTTTTAATTCGCAAAATCTTCCGGAGAGTGAGGTCTCCCTTGTCAGTCTTGAAGGAGCGGGCTCCCAGTCTCTCCCTCTCGCCTCCTCTCCACTTTGTGCCTCCAAGCCTTCCTTTCTTCTGAGCTTGGCTCGCCGGTTGGCTGGATCCCTCCCCCCGACCTGCTCTCGATGATGTCATCTTGTTATTGGTAGTCTATTAGCCCTGCCCTGCTCTGCTGCTCTCGCGCTGCATTAGCTAACGCACATCTGCTGACTCCGCCCCTCCGGCACGCGGCAGACGCACAAACAGGAGCCCGGGCAGGAAATAAACCGTGTCTAATTACAGCGGCTTACTAACACACAGGATGCGATGGGCCTGCCCTTTAAAAACCATCAACCGTCCAGCGTTTAGTCATGTGTGTACATCACCATACTCAGTGATACATATGTGTTCTATGACTTGAGACTGCGTATCTGAAAAGCATCATCGACCCCATGTGACTACTAATGATGTTTTTGTTTTGGCACATAACACACTAAGAGAGGTACAGGCTGGCGACTGGGCGGAATTGCAGCGAAGCAAAAGCACGATTATTGGAAAACGTGCCGAAATCGATCTGCACGACAGCCATCAGTTTCAACTGCCATGGCCTAACGCGATGCTTTCAGACGACGTGACGGCCTTGGTTTGAACGCTGCCTGCGGGAGAAGGAGGCATCTGCTTGGGCTGCTGAGGGAGAGAGTGCAGCCTGGGCCCACCTGGATTCCAGAATGAGCAGAGAAACCTTTACAGAAGTGGTGGAAGTTACTGCAACATGTCAACACTACGCGTTTGCTCCAGGCCCGGGGGCAGACCCGGCGAGCCTCAGCCGTGAACTGAAATTATATTTTTTATATTATCAGAAAGAACAACAGGAAACATTTTACAGCACGACATTTTCGAAGCCTCCGTGTGGGTGTTTGGTCTTTGAAATAAATGTTCTGCTCTCTAAACCTGATTTGCATACAGCCCATAATCAATTGGCCCATGATGTCATGCGGGACACACATGAAAGGCGTTAAGTGCCGATTTAAAGAGAAACGCTAAAACATTCTATTCACTTTGGGTGTCTATCACATGCAGCGCGGTGTGCATAATGTCAGGACATGCGACCGTGTGACCAGGTTCAGTGCAGTAAAAGACAAAATTCGATATGGGTGGGAAATAAGTTCCATAGACGAAACGACACTACGACTGACAAGATGGAAGGAAACGAAGCACATGTTTAGAGCGTGTGCACTTCACCAAACAACAAAATTTGCTATTTAAATACACTGCCGCCTTAAAGCTTACGTTGCTGAAATTTCTCAGAAATATATTTAAACTAAGAACAAAATAATCCACTGGATAACAATAGTTTAGTTTGTTTTTAAGGGTAACTGTAAAAATATTGCCATGCAGTTCTGTGGTAAGCATTGGCATTGCAGCCATTTTGAATTAGCTAAAGTGTAAGAGATTACACCAGCCTGCTGTTGATGTAATCATCTTGTTTTATATTTTAAATCTGATATGAATCATCTACAGCTAAACTACAGCTTAAGGTAATTCACAGAAATCATACATATAAAACATCAACATTACCTGTTTTGAGCATAAATTCATTGGCCAGCTCATTAGGTACAGCTGCACGTTACATCACCATACGCAATCATACACGTGTTTTAAGACTGCGTATCTGAAATGCATCATTGACCCCATTGCTGTTATAGAAACACACTGACAGAGCCACAGGTTGGGCTAAATTATGACGTAGCAAAAGCACGATCATTGTAAAATTGGAAAATGATCGTGCTTGGGTGATAAAAACACGTGGGAACAATGGAAGAGTACTTAAGGAGAATTACTACTGGGAAAAGCCTTGGGCCTTTCTCTCTTCCTGTTGCCTGTGTCTCTCTGCCTCTTCCTGCTCCCCAGAGGGCCATCAGCCAAGCCCAATGGGAGCACGGGAGCCCCAGGCCTGACCCCCCCCCCTTTTGTAGCTTTACTGACGTCAGATCGGCTTTCAGCTGGATGGCCATAAGTGGGTTAAGCAAGATGTGCAATGTGCGCTTTTCTGGGAAACCGAACGTGCGAAACTGCCATTACGGCACGGGGACTTTCAACTTATCTGCATTGCGATAGATTATTATACCAGTCTCCAGGTGGTATGAGAGGGTCGTTCATCCACTTAGCGCTGATGGGACACAAACCTCTTGGAGAGATAAAGGACAGACGAAAAATCTCAGGTTTATTCATCCAGACATAAAGGGTTGAGAAATCTGAGTTGAAAAGTAAAATAACTTAAAATAACTTGCACCAAAATTCTTAAATAGCACATAACAAACATACGGTCGTCTAACTAAAACTAGGTTATGTGCATAAAAAGATTTAACATCACCCTCAAAATAACCTGAAGATTTTTCCTTCACCTAGCATATAAAGCAAATGATATTCGTACAGAAGTTCCTTCGGCTCACCAATAATCTGATATGAATCATCTACAGCTACATTAAAGCTTAAGGTATCTGACAGAAATCATGCATATAAATCATCAATATCACCTGTTTTGAGCATAAACTCAGTGGCTGGCCTGTTTATTAGGTACACCTGCTTTCTAATGCAAACAGCCTGCCCTTACAAACAGCCAATCCTGTGGCTGAGTACATACAGCACACAAACAAAGCCTAGAGGATCAGTTATTTTTTGGCTAAGTATCAGAATGATCTATTTGTCAATGTGGTGTGATTATTGGTGCGAGACATGGCGGTTCCAGAATCTGAAAAACAGCCACTCTACAGGGATTTTCATGCACTACAGTGTCTAGAGCAAGGGACGCCCCAAGGTCCACGAGTCGCTAACGAGTGTTGCTATTCTTCTTTAATCACATTTGCATTTATACAGATTTGAAAATGACAATATCTAAAAAAGCATTTAAAACATGTTTATTATACATGAAGTTTAGATAAGTTTAGGAGGGCGTTTCAAACTGGTAGCCCTTCGTATGGCTCAGTACCCGTGAAGTAGCTCTCAGTTTCAAAAAGGTTGGTGACCTCTGGACTAGAGTTTAGAGAATGGTGTGATGAACAAAACACATCCAGTCTGAGGCATCCGTGGCCAAAGACACACTTCTAAAAAGGGAGGTCTGAGGAGAACAGCCAGAGTTTTAAAAGTTAACAGGAAGGCCGCAAGAGCAATAGGGCACCCCTCAGTTTGACAGCGGCGTGCAGAAAAGCTTCTCAAAACAGTTCTTCTACCCTTTAATTGATTCCGGAAGCAGAAGCAGGTTCTACCTGGTGGTGGCTAGGTCTAGTAATCTATTCAGCAGCTGCTTCAGCTAACTAAATGAGTAAATATCAAAGTTATAGGCTGTACACTTATACAAGACAGCGAAAAACGATTCCAATTTGAATGATTAATTAATCTTTCTTACAGGCCTGAGTGTTGCATATATATTTCCCCCTTAAATATACTGCTTTTAGTTTTAGTAAAAAATCAACATCATAATGCTAAAGATAAAAGACAAATAAACCAAATATGGTATGATTAATATATAGCACGAACGCGCTAAAAGGTAGCACAATCCATCCCTCTCACTGCACGATGCAAACAAATGGCAAAGCACACAGCAGGTTTCTGTCACAGATTGAATGTGCAAGGTGCAGTACATCATATTTTTCCTTATTATAATATCAGGGCATGAGTAATGGTCCACAATGCAGCTTTCCAGACAAAGGGGAACTTTTTTGCCAAAAACAAACCAACAAAACTAAAGAGACCACGAGGGATCGAAACAACGGCGGGTAGAAAATACTGGAAGTAACTAGGACTGAAACTGAACAACAAGGGAACTCAGAGCTATCTAACAAACAGGGAAGGAGTTTACAGCGAGGGGCATCAACAAGGACCACGGGCAAACATGCTCTAACACCTACAATAACCGACAGAGGAGCATGGCATGAACAGGCACATATATACACTGGTAACGAGGGCTAAACAGGGAACAAGTGTGGGACATTAACAATCAACAAATTGCCAGGGATTCAAACAGCAGGAAATACAAGGAAAACAGGACATAATAATAATAATAATAATAATAATTTACACTTTATTAATCCCCGTGGGGAAATTCTTTTTACGCCTCCCTCAACTTGCTCTTTGTAGAGCAGGCTGTCTGCAAAGGGCAGCCACCCGTAGCAGCGCCCAGGGAGCTGGGGGTTGAGGGTCTTGCTCAAGGACCTGCAGACGTGCTGAGGCTGGGCTTGAACCGGCGACCTTGTGATTACAGGCACACGGCTTAGCCCACTGAGCCACACGCTGCCCCTATACGTATAAGGCTGGGCAATGGCAGGGTTATCCAGAACAAAGACACTAAAGGCAAGGACTTAACTGTGGTACATAAACAAAAGGAACATGATTAACGTGAGATAACCAAGAAAAATTCCAGGACACAAATATTGTACATGTTCAAAGTAAGAGTCAAGCTCATGATAGTATGGAATGTGTGAGTTGTAGCCATACACTCAGCACATTCAGCCACGCAGCGGTCCTGGGACCAAGACAAACCTAGAGGATATTAACTGTGGTAAACCTTGGGGAACACAGGAAGCAGAATGGGATGACCAGCGACACCCACTGGCCAAACAGTGAAACAACAGGCAGAACAAGACAAGACAGGGACCGATCCTGACACTTATGCAATAAGAATATAAATAAATTCAAAAATTCTGTTGTCATTATCCATTTATTTAGAATATTAAAAATAAGTTCTGAAGGTGGCGGAGATCTTCAATTTAAACTGCAGTCGTATTGTGTTGTTACTACAATCACAGGTTACATTATGTTACGGCGAAAAACTTGAGAGTAACACAACGCTCACACTACTTGCTAGCTGTATATTATGACCACCACTCCACAGAGTCCCTCCAAACCTTTCACAGAGGTTTCCGAATGAGGCCTCCGATAATTTTCTCTATCCATTTAGTGTACATTAGAATTACTGCTTGCCCTGAATAATAATCATATCACCCATATCACCATCACAGCGTATTAATCTTAAAACTGGAGAGACGTCTTAGAATAGTATGGATTTACTTTGTCTTCTGTTTCTGTTTTTTTTTTTTTTGCAAGAGGAAACGTATAAAAGGAGGATATTAATTAGTCTGGAGGAGAAATTATTAGCTACTGCCACATATTCAAAGTTAAAATTTCATCAGAGAGATTAAAAAAAAACACAATAATCCCATACAAGTAAATAATGTGCAAAACATAACTCACCAGTATCAATGTATGATGGTTTATCTGAGCTGGTTACAAACTATGCTCTATCTTAAAAAATAGTTACGTGAATCACACTCACTTTGAGTGTGCAGACTGCCGCGTGCGCAAAGGCTAACTCTGTGTGGGTAGGACCACTAACCATGTGTCCATAGATCAAACAATCGCTCTCCTGTGCAGGACGGCAGAATACCCCTGTCACACTTACCACAGGGCCATGGGTCACACCCTCTTTAACGCCAGCATCCAATCACATGATCACCAGCATCCAATCACATGATCAACACACTTACTTCCTTGTTCAACACAAAAAAACTGCAATTTTTCTTAGAAATGATGTAACACATGTTTGATGTAGGCTAATGCATGTTAATACTCAAGATAAGTGTTGACTAGACAAGAAGTCAATCATTCCACTATATTCTAATCATTACAGGAAGAGGTAACTATATGTTTACTGAACTGCTTAGTACAATTGTAATAAAATACCCAGGGAGTCCACTAGCAAGACACAGATATCAGACAACACATCTGGTTGTATAAACTGACCAATGGTACTCAGTTACAAAAAAAAATTATTCTAAAATGGAGAAATCGTTTTTATACAGAAATACTAAAGAGACTGCTGTCCAGAGTCATTTATTTTTGTTTTGCACTGGCATATCAGAAAATGCATGAAAATTCACCATTGTGATCTTATTTTAATCTCCGCAGGTGGCCAACAACGCAATTAGATTAAAAACTGCCCAACCACCAATGCAGCGCGATTTGTGTGGTTTGTGTTGTGCATAGTTTGTATAGCATCAATTTTATAGGCTTTGACAGGTGGGTGAACATTCTTACTGCCTTCACAGAAACAATGCGGTTAACCACCGTTGACATTTAAAACTAAAAGTTTACAAAGTAGCAAAGTTAAACAATCAGGTCAGTGTATGTCCATGGCATGATTCTGGTAAGGCCATGTTTGACTTCGTTCTTAATCAAATCGCCTGGCTCCTTTGTTCATCATTAACTTTGTTTGCTTAGCTCAGTGTTTACATGGAACCAGAAAATGTATTAATTTGTGCCTATTAATATAAATGACGTTTATTGTAAAAGCCAAAAAGAAAACACAACAGAAACAACTTTAATTAGTAAAAGAAATTAATATATATAAGGATATGTATTTAGGTATGTATTCGTTAAATGTGACTGAATTCATCCTTTTAAACTTTTTCTCATGTTCATATTTTCAGACCAGCTTTACCACATATTTGTCATTTCCCTCCGTTGTTCTATACTCGTTGAAGGCTTCTAGTTTATTTCAATTTTCTTAACAGTTACAACAAAAACCACACAATATTTTTCATATCAACTGAAATCAACATAACATACATTCTAATATCATTTTTCATACAGGACTAATGTAGTAGTCAGTACTTATTGAAACACCTTGTCCAGTGGACCTATATACCAGCGAGTAAACGTCAGTAGTGACCTACATTGAAGCCAGCGAGCTTGAAAAACCGGATAGCAAGAAAAAAAATCAACAAGGTTAATTACTGGGTCATGATCGCCTTCAATTCCTTTTCTAATACATTCCATCTCATATTGAATATACTTGATTATTGAATTAAGTTCCCGAGCTGGCCACCTTGCAGATTATTGTCAGCGTACGCATTGCATTGCCTGTGTTTCCTCGCCGGTAAAACGTCCTTCTCCCGATTGAATGCAGCCACACGCATACATGCACCCTGGACCCGGTCCGTGCACCTTGGGAAGCGGGTCTCCGTTCTATATGCAAGTCTGACAACCGCTTCCCATCACATGTACAGCTGACTGCTAATGGCTACGTCCATGAGTACAACGGCGGCGATTCAATTCCGATTTCAAAGCAGAAAAAAAAGTAAGAGAGTAAAACCCCAAATCGTATAAACACGCTGGCGCGTCGTTTCGGTTCATTATGTATAATCGTGTTGCCCTTCATTTCGTTCCGTTTACGGTTCGTAACGAAGCGGCTCCGTTCTGCAAGCGAGGCATGAATAAAGTTAAAATGTCACCTGGGTATTTCTGCTGTTAATAGCTAATATTAATAGCAAAGCCGAATAACGGCGCATCAAAGCAGCAAAAAGGCTGGTAAAGTTAAGGACGCAGCGGTCCGAAGCGATGCTCACCTGTAATATAGCGCCGGGACAGAGATGCCAGTTTGCGCCGGAGTCTGAGAAGCGGGCAAACGCGCGCGGGTGCCCAGCGCCCGATCAGTCAGGGCTTCCGACGGCAAGAGAACCAAGTAACGGCTGGTACATTTCACTTAGGCCTATTTATAATTCGTGATGCACTTTTTTGAAAAGTGCATCGCACATCATCCTGCTTTTTCAAGAGGCGCTTTACTTATTTTGCTCTTGATTATATTAATTTCACATTTTTGCGCATGGTCGTTGATTAGGCCTTTTTCTAAATAGTGCAGAAAATCCACGGTTTCGAAATAAATGACAGTAAGAAGTATGAGGTATTGTGGTAATGAATATGCAAAGTATTCAAAGTATGATATTGTTTTTGATAAACTTGGAATAGTACGTTTACAATAATATATTTCTCAGAATTAACCATTTTAATCCATAAAATATAAAGATTTTTAGCACCTTTGTACAATTTTGACCTAATTTTAACAAAATTAGTGATTATCGAACCCATAGTGCCATTTTCCTTCTACTACAGGGCTACATTGTTAAGTAGATTTTTTTATTGCATTAAATGTGAATTGCTATGATGTGTGTTTATTTTTTGAGTCACATGCACTTTGATTTGCTCACGTTTCCGTATTAGCGTAAGCAGCCTCTTTTTCTGTCTTTCCTTCGTAGACATTATGAAAATGTTACCAGAAAAAAAACCCCCCAATCACTCTTATCTGACACCTCCTTCACAATTAAATGCCATTCGAGAAAGCTGCCTTTTAAATCGCGAATGGGACCAGAGAAACAGGCGTCTCAAAAGAAATATTAACAAGAAAAAGGATTATGAAACACGGCAGGAAACAGGATCGGAATCTTGCTGAGGTGGAGAGACCAGCAGGTCAGTCCAAAGTGTCTATCACCAGCGGGGTGACGAACTCAGAGTGTCTGATGCCCATAGAGAAGGCTGGGGGGCGGGGCTTATGCACCATGACCTTTTCGGGGCTGTGTGAGCCGGGGCCCGGCTTGCAGGTCCTGTCGCGGGGGAGGCTGTGCCGGCTGAGCATGGAGAATGCTGGCTGCCTGGGCAAATAGACGCTGGGATCGGTGCTGTTGTACCTGCCAGGACCCGGGGTCTTGGCCAGGTCTTGTGACGCCCCCCCGGACTTGCAGTGTCCTGATATGGTGTAGCTGGCACTGGCTGGCTTGGTGGGCACTTTAGAGCCCATTAGTGAAGGGAGGCTGTACTTGTTGGGGGCTGGAATGCTGTCCAGCCCACGGTAGCAGGTTCGAGAGCCCATGGTGTATGACGGGGGCCTTCGCTGGCCGTTGACAATGGGAGCCACCTCAGGATTGTAAGAACCGGGTCCTGGAGTCTGGAAGTTTGCCACTATGAAAGAGACATGGATTTATTCTTGAGAAAAGCAGATTCTGAGGGCCCGCAATTTCGGGCACATGTATTCAGTCACATGCTTTGAATACTGCAGCAGTTTGATTCAGTGAACTGGAAGAACTTACTGAAACCTCATGCCCTGCCAATACATGAGTGTCTGTCTAACAAAACACAGTGCTCATCCACCAGTTAGCCTATAGCAGGGGTCTCCAGCTCCGGTCCTGGAGAGCTACTATCCAGTAGGTTTTCTGTCCCACTTGGTTTCTGATGAGCCACACCTGTTCCTGGTATTTATCTGAGAACAGGTGTGGCTCATCAGAAGCCGGGTATGATAGAAAACTTACTGGACGGTAGCTCTCCAGGACCGGAGTTGGAGATCCCTGGCCTATAGCCTAGCTGGAGTTGAGAGGACTGCTCTGTCTCCGAGCATTTCCTGGTTTTTTGTAACCTACCTTTCGAATGTCGGTCGGTAAAAGCGTCCAGTTTTTCAGAAAAGGAGAACAACACTTGGCACAATAGGCACTTTTGCCATCGCTGGCTGAAGTTACACTTCAGATGCAGGCCACTTACAAAATCCAACTTCAAGTTTTTCTAACAGCTTTATGTGGTAAAATAGCTCACTCTTAAGAAACACGGAAATCTAGTTTAATGTCCTTCTTCGTGTGCATACTGTGGTTCTTAAAGCACTGGACGAAGGCACTGCACCAGATTCCGATGAAATAAAATTGAGAAGCTAACAAAAGTAGACTTACCACAAGGCCTCATCCTGCCCAGCATTGAGTACGCTGGGGTACCGTCCCTACCGAAGCGAGTTATTTTTGCGTCAACATGATATTTAGGCCCGGGACTGGAGTCTACAGAGAACACTATGCAATGCACACCCAAGAAAGAACCCATGAGTCACAAAAAAATTCACAGGACTTTCAGAAATCAACATAAACTTCACGCTGCTCATCTCTTTAGTTTCACAAAAAAATCAATTTGACACACCACTCTATTTTTCCGAATATAAATCATTTTATGTATATAAATGACTATTTACGAACAGGACTTGGATAAAAATATGCAGCTTGAAATCCAAGCACTGTACAGTTTCAAATCCTAGGGGAGAAACTGTAGCCTAGACAAAGGTCAATGTCATTCAAGAACAATATGTGCGTTGGTTTTAATTCATCTGACCTAATTGGTCAAATTAGTATTAAATGCCTGTAAAGTTCATTTTCGTAAAATGCGTTTTTTTCTTCTGGAACAGAGGGTGAACAAAGCAACAGTATTAAGGTGTTAAATGCAACCAAGTCGTTTGTGGCTTTGTACAGAAGTGTCAAACTGCAAATGTAAATACAGTAATAGGGACTTGGTAATTAAAGAGGTTCACAACAGCATTCCAGAAGCCTAAAGCTCCAGACCTGATTCAAATGATACTCAACTGCTTCAGTTAAATATCAGGATCTTTTAAACAGGTAAAAGTGTCATCACTGCCTACCGTGGAGATAACGTCTCAAAGGAAAAACACCGCCAGCCCAAACCACCTCCGCCTAAAAGAGCTCAGGACGGTTAAATCTTGTGCTGTTGTCACCCTCAAGTGGTCGAAGTCTGACATTACAGTTTGCTGATATAAATGGGAACGTTTTAATTTTCAATGCTAGTCTTTGTTCAGGTTTTACCAAGATTTTTGCTTATTTTTCATTTGCAGATCTTAATGTTAAGAAGGTGGAAGAAATAATCAAATTTTAAAACAATTTTTTTGATTAAACGCCCTCCTGACAGCTTGGTCGTACTCACTGTGGTCGAACATCCTGCCATGGAAGGAATACGCAGGGCTGGTCGACTTCGTAAAATCATGCCCCAGGAAACCGATAGTCGGAGGCAGGGCGTAGCGGCCTGGACCCGGGCCTGCCGACAGGATTAGCCGCTTTAGAGCCTCTGGCATCGTGGTCACATGGCGCATTTTAAAAACGCGCGCAAGAAAAGAGATTTTTCCGGCCGTGTTCATTGGACCATTTGGGTTCGTCGGTATTCTAACGGCGCTACATGAACTTCTGATCAAGATATGATTATGGAAATACATTAATACAAAGAATTTGTCAACTAAATACCCTTGGTTATCAAAAATAAATCCAAATTTAAAATGAAATTTCACATAAATATACTGAACACATACATTTAAATTCCAATCTCTGTAAAACGCAAACATAAGGTTAGTATACGCAGGATACTGTAGTGAGTTGACCACACTCTGGTCTAAACTGTAACCTCTTACACCAGGGTATTCAGAGTAATCAGCACATAACGGGATCTATTTTTTAAAAGCTAGTGACTAATAAAATTATGGAGACTTACCCTTTTCTCTGCCTGCAATATTGGGAGGATTCTTCTCCATTTGGTCTGGAATGCAAGTTTATTTGAAGAGAAGTGACTTATACGGACAGACAGGACAGGGGGGTCACATTCAGTGAGCCACACTTCTGATCAACTGTCCAGTTCATATGTGCAATGTACTTACTACAATACATGCATAAACTATAGACATCAAATGAAAAATGAACTGAGGTGTTATGATGAATCTCATTGCAATGATTCTCCTCAGTGTGAATTTTTAAGATTCAAAGGGCTGCAGAATCAAAATGTATCCACCACTCTTTTACCCCAATATGTATTGTTAAAACCTGAAGGCAAGAGTACAGCGTCTTGACATACCGATGGAAATGAATGCAAAGAATGCAGACTGGCTTTCTTGAATGATGCCAAAAACAATTAAAACTGTTGACAGAGATGAAGCCATCTAATGCTGGTTTAACCTCCGAAATTCAAGCTTCCGGCCAAAGAGCTGAAGCAGACAGTTCACGCTTGATCAGCAGAATGTCATCTTCAAGGTGAGGTATCAGAGCTGGCCTCGTATGAAGTGAATCGGAGATCTTCAGGCAGGGCAGTGGAGGATGTCTTTCCTGATTATCAAGCATCTGGGTCCTTCGGCGTGATGCATGAATTCTTGGTGCTCACTGTCAAAGATTCACTCTCTTTCAGGACTACAAAAGTAATGAGAACTAGTTACATTCTTAACAAATGCAACTGAGTTCATATTAAAGTTTTATAAGCCCTAACGTAATGAGCCCTTTGGTGTTCATCCACTGGAAGCTTCTCATGAAATAGCTACTTTTCAGGTGACTGTCAGGCACAGCAACTGTGTCATCACTCGGGTTCAGTCTCACGTAACATAATCTGCACTGAAGCAGTCCTTCAATTCGGAGACCCCCCCCCCTCCCTTTCCTGTTCGCTCATCCCATCCAGTATCTGAGGGGATAATCGTCCCTCTTCCAGACACATCAGACCGTACTGCATTCCTGCATTCCGTACTCTGGAATTCCATATTCCTCTCTCGGTTTTGTAAAATAATGAGAAGACCCAACTGGAGACGAATCTGGAACATTCTTAGGATGTATAACTGATTAATGCTGCTCGTAGAACTCGCCAGTAACTCAGTCCTGCACGGTGGGCAGATGGGATCCCAGAGCACCGGGTCTAAATGAATAAAAATTTCTTGTCAGACCGTTAACATTTCCAAGGAGAATAATGGAGAGACCGGCCGTGTGCTGTTAGGAGCGCGAGTACCTGAAGACGCGGCCTACCTTTCTGACTGACACACAAGCATTAATGATTAACGGGCTCCGCAGGAGGCCGGCTAGGAAATCCAACTCTGCGTTATTAACGAGGGCAAACGGAGGAGCTGACCCGCAGCAGGCGGTTACGCTAGCAGGGCTCAGAGGGTAAGGTTACTAATCACGTATTATTGAAAGCGTGAATCAGCAGCGGCGCATGGCGCAGCGGACGGCCACAGCCCAACTTTCACCCGCACATGCCTGTGAAAGTTAAGAACCACGTTCATGAGTGAAGGTTCTATATAAACCAGATCGCACACAAGGGTCCATATACACAATTTTATGTTCTTATTTTTAAGAAGCACTATAGTCGCAGTTGGGGTGGGGGGGTAGGGAGGTTACAATCTTTAAAAAAAATCTTAATTTACAGTAATTAAAGACTTCATTTGCTTTCATTTAATTGTTTAAGACACTAGGTAATATAACAAAATAGCTTATACAATGTACAATAAAGTCCATGTCTGGCTTTATGATTTTGAGCAAGACCGTCATTAAATAAAAGTATTTGAACAGATTAGCTGTACAAGGCTTTTTAAAAAGGATCCTTGGTACAAAAATATTATCTGAAGTTTCTAATATGTTGTGGTTACAATATGGTCAGCGATGTTGGGCTGGAAAAAGTGAAAATAGAGACATAACGAACCAAACAAAAAATCAAACAAAGATGCCAGGCTAAAAATAAATAGCACAAGGGGAAAAAAACAAACAAACAGACATTTGTTTTAACTCAAGTATAATTACAAACATAAATACTTGTTCGTTTACGCTGGAGATTATATGAAACATCATACAGACACAGAATAAAGGGACGCTTGCTGGTGAGGGTAAGGTGGGGGTGTAAAAGACGGCCGGAGTTGTCGATTTGAGCAAACTTCTCCCGCCCACACGCTCTGCTCTCCCCGTGCCTCTCACTCCCCCCCCCCCCCCAACCCTGTTCCTCTTCACTCTCCCCTCACCGTGGTTTATTTACAAGCACTGTACAGCTGAGGAATGTCTTGCGCTGTGGCCCAGGGGGTGGGGGGGGGGGCACTTCTGTGGAAAAAAAGCAGGACAGGACACAGCGTGAGGGGTGCAACTCGCAAGCGGCTGTTTGACACCATCATGCCCTGCCAGAGACAGACGCGCTACGCCTACGACAGGCATGCCACGAATGTAGGCCTCCGAACATACGGAACGTCAATTAAGGAGACAGAAATTCCACGTGCGATGTAACCGTTCCATCCGATGCGTTATTAGCATAATGACCACAGATAAACAAAACGTGAATAAACACCAGATAAAACTACAGCTACTTTCAGAGTCTTTGGGGGGCGCTGGAGTCAAACTCCAAACTTTGAGGGGTGTAGGGCATGCTGGTGTTTGTTTCAGCTGCAACCTCAGCAGAGGTGGAAAGTTCAGGTCCAGAAAACACAAATCCAGACCAAGGTTTTGTTTCAACCAACCAGTTGAGTATAAAGAGTCACAGTCACAGAGTACTCAGCTGGTTGGTTGAAACAAAATCCTGGTCTGGATTTGTACTTTCTTTACCTGAATTTTCCACCTCCGCACCCCAGAGCCTTGTTCACTTAAATGAGAATCTAGCCACCCCTGTGGCAGGCGGCGAGGATGCAGGGCCGCACCATCGCTCAGGGGTGTCCTTGGTGTCCACCGGGTGCAACAGGCTGTCGTGGGGTCCTTCCGTCTGGCTGCCATCGTCCTCCTCTGCAGGGAAGGGCTCGCTCTCCGCGCCGTATTCATAGAAGTAGTCTGACGCTTCCGCTAGTGACTCATGCTCCTCTTTTCCTGGAAAGTCACATGACAGTGAAAAATACGCTGACAGATATATGCTAAAAATCACGGTACATCAAATGACCGCATTATTATTGCCAGTGTTGGGGAAGTTACTCACAAACGTAATCCAGTACAGAGAGAGGTGGAAGGTTCAAGTCCAGAAAGTACAAATCCAGATGAGTACTCTGCAGCTGTGACTCTTTATACTCAAATGGTTGGTTGAACCTAAACCTTGGTCTGGATCTGTACTTTCTGGACCTGAACTTTCCATATCTGTAATGGATTAGCAACTTCCCCAACACTGGTTATTGCTTGTTATCATTGCAGTCCATCTAACACATATAACAAATTGTTAGGATAATTTTACCAGTCTTGCCTGTAGGGGTCACAATAGCCCAAGAAAGCAGAGCCGGGCCCAGCACAGATGCCTACAGAGCCTGAAATCTATCACTGGGGGGGTTAGTCACTTACTCATCTCTAACCTCCAGCATAACAGCAACCTTGGTTTAGTGTGTGTGTAAACAATAGCAGCACAGTTGTCAGTCGAAGAATTCCCCGGGATGTGGTATTTCACGGCGATTGTATATCTGCTTCGTTACGGACTTGGCTGCGCACTGCGCTGCACTGCGCTGCACTGCGCCCCTGCTGCCGACAGCTGTAACGGCTTTTTGAATCTAATGGCTCCCCCGCAGTGCACATTCTCGCCCCCTGCGAACTGCAGGATGGGAACAAGTTGACACAGGCAGAGCCACATGAAAGATGCTTTGGCGTGGCTGCAGTACCCCCCCCCCCCACACACACACACACACACACACACCACAGGTTTGTAATTATATCTTCGTGGGGACTCCCCATTCATTTCTATGGGGAAAACTTTAATCCCATCATGACGGCCTTAACCCCTACCCAGCCCTAAACTTAACCATAAGTAACCAAACAAAATATAAGTCTTTTGGCATTTTTAGTTTTTTGCTTGTAGTCACAGTTTTTTACAAAAAAAATTACAAAATCTTTCCCCACAACATCAAAATAACATGTTTTTATTACACTGTGGGGGCATTTGGTACCACAATGTACCCCCCCACCCACACACACACACACACACACACACACACCATGTGTGTCTCCCTTTCCAGAATAAACAGGGTTCTATCCTTTGGAATACCAGCACCTCAGAATGAACTCTTCAAAATCTACATGCCCTGTGGCAGAACCATTTTACTACTGTATGGTAAAAATTCAGAAATCTCACAACAACTCTGAATGGCAATTAAAAATCTGGAGTCAAACGTTCTAGATGTTCAGTCAAATGTCCTGCCGGACGACTCAGAGCCAAGATGAGAGCGTGAGCCTTTAAATGGGGCTCTGGTGATATGCACAAGCACGCAGTAGTGATTACTCAGCTGGACCCCAGCCCTCAGTTTATCAGGGGCTCTGCTCTTCACTGTCCCAAGCCGGTGGGGGGGCAAGTCCAAACAGCCCTGTGTGGAAGCCCAGGCCTGGGCAGGAGGGGCTGTTTCAGCCTCGCCCCCCGTTTGGTTAGCATGCTATGGGGAGGGGACACTGACACTCGCGACAACATGTCCAAGAGCTATAAATATTCTCACATAGATTGACGTGACTTCCAGCCTTCCATTTCAGTGTAAATGGCCCACAAAGCTGTTAATATGCAACTAATATTGTTCCAGTTCTGTGCGCACCCAGACAAATCCACGTTCTTTGGGTTATATGCATGAGCAATGCAACTGGTCCCACTAGCTGGGTGTGTCAGCTCCCCAGCAGCTAAGATGATCTAGGGTGACACTGATGGGACAATGTAGTGCCAGGGATGGTATGAGGTCACTGTAATGTGTACTATGATGTTACTGTAAGCTGCAGTATGAGGTCACTAAGATGTACTCTGACATCACTGTAAGGTATACTATGAGGTCACTGTAAGATGCACTCTGACATCACTGTAAGGTATACTATGACGTCACTGTAAGATGCACTCTGAGATCACAGTAAAATGTGCTACTGACTCTTTTCCACTCCCATCAAGAACCAAGCTTTACCACAGTCATACCGCGAAGAGATAGTTTCTCATTGCAGATAAGTACCCAAGCTGTGTCCGTGCTGATGTGACCCTGCTTACTAGTAGTGCTGAAAGCATGACTTAAACGAGTTGACTGCATCTCCATCATCTGATTAGTCAAAACGCATGCAGACAAGGAAGAAACAGTGTTATTCATTATTAGTAGTATCATATAGTGCAATGTATTGATACATTCCCGATGCCTCTGAACTTGACAATTTCGAACCGCCTACTTGAAAAAATTCATTGCGAATTGATTTGTAATGCAAATGTATGCAAGCTAATGGTAATTCCACTAGTATTCAATGCTAACATAACATAAATCTCACAGACATGCCAACATAAATGAGTAAATAGTAAATCATAATGTACACAGTAAACAAGCATCTTTTCAGTTTTACGTCGCTGCTGCTCTTCAAACCCAGCCACCCATTGTGGAGTGGAAAATCAAAGTGCACTGGAACCGGGCCGAAACTAGTGTCTCTTCATGATACGGGTCGGATATGGCCTGGTTCCTGTATGCCAATGGAAAAGCTGTGCTATGAGATACCTGTGAAGTGTATATGAGGTCACTATAAAGTCTATTATGAGGTCACTGTTAGGTATTTCCCACTGAACTTAAGGAACCCAATTCCTCGTTCCAAATTCCTGGGCCATCCCTAACCATCGTGTGTCGCTTTTCCACTGCACAACAGGAACTGTGATCTCTAAATAAGCATGGGGGATGCAAAAGGCTTGCGGGCTAAACATCACATGTATTTCACAGGAAACTACGCTGCCACTCCAAAACAATGCAGGATGAACAGGTTGTTCCTTTAGTTACTAGGGGGATTGATTGTGTGGTCTTCATTTTTACAGCCCACAGCATCTTCATACTTCATTATTAAATCTGGTCAGCAGATCAACCTTTTGTTTTCCACAGAATAAAAAAACAATGTAGCAATATTTCCTCTAATAACTGCTGGCAAGTGTTACCATCAGCACGGTGATACAAGGTAGAAGTATGTTGATTATTGATTGGATTTTCCAATGCAGAAATATGGAGATAAAATAGGTATTCATTTATGCATTTATAACCAATCAGCAAAAATGATCACTATTAGCTCCACCCAGTAGTTCTTGGTCGAGTGAAAAGCACCTACTCTGGAGTAGGGACTAAAAAAAGGTTCAAGAATGACCTCCAAAGAATTATAATTGAGTTCCTGCAGCAGGAACATGACAGAACTGAAAATGGTTCTGGTTGGCGAAAAAGGTTCCTGCTGTGGGAAAATGCCTTATGAGGTTACAGTAAGGTGTACTGTGAGGTCACTGTGAGGTGTACTGTACCTGTCTGTGTGGCCTCAGGTTCCTGCACTTGCATCGGCCTTGTCACTGGCTGCCGTTCCTCTGCAGCTGGCTCTACTGCACACAGAACACAGAGTGTGAGCATTCAGTGAATATGCAGGAGAGAATAGACAGTAAGACCTATCATTACACACAGGAGCCAGGACAGCGTGTGAGATCCTTCCGTACAACTACCAGACACTTAAACAGTAAAGCCAGTGACCTGGCCAGAGTCCCATCCAGAAGTGAGTCTCTTCCACAGATAAGCTACCTGTCCTCACCAGAGCACCAAAAAATAATCATGTCTGGTCAGCTTTTAGCTTATTATTATTATTATTTAGTTTACTTCATGCACTGTCAGCAGTGTTGGGCATTTCAGGTCCAGAAGTTACAGATCCAGAACGCGAATTTGTTTCTACCAACCAGTTGAGCATAAAGAGTCACAGTCACAGAGTGCTCAACTGGTTGGTAGAAACAAAATCTTGGTCTGGATTTCTAACTTCTGCACCTGAAATGTCCCAACACTGAAAGTCAGTGGTTTGATCCCTGTTCTCATGCAGATGTTTGATGGGGTAAAGGGAGCAAACGGCAAGTTTCAGGGGCCTGTTTATGCTGCTGAGCTGCTGGCATTTTACCAGCGGAGGAAAGTCAACAGAGACACAGAAACAGGAACAAACAGGCGAGACCCACTGACCGTTATTAATGTAACTTCCCAAGCCCCCGAAAACCAAACATTTGTACACACGATTCCCCGTTCTGGAAAGAGGTTATTTTTTTGGGCCCTTGGACTTCAGAGGAATGTGTCAGGCTTTTCAAAGCACTCTGTCATTTGGGCTGCCCTGTAATACTGCAGTGTTGGGCTCGGGGGGGGGGGGGGGGGGAGTGGGCTGGCCACCTCTCACACCTGAACAGCTGTTTTCACACCAAAGTCCCCCCACAGTCAGCTTTCCAGGAAGCCGGGACATGACCGTGCCCATGGGGGGCTTGCCTGGGCACATTCAGCACTCCCCTAATTGCGAAGTGCAGGCTGGCTGTACCCAGCATGCATTTGGGCTCTTCTAATGCATTTCAACTCCAACAGCGAGCGGCTAAACGCTATAATGTGACAGCCAGCCTTTAAATGTGGGAGAAAAATGAACTGCAAGCTCCGTCTTCCCAAGGATCAGGAGCAGCGACTAAAAGGTGGAAGAGACCTTTAAAAAACAGAAAGACTGTCGGGATCCACTGCTCAGCCGTTGCATAAGTATCCGACACAGAACACTGCGTTTCACATGAGGTCTGCATAACAAACGCGTGTGGCCCTCAAATGCAGACGCTCCTCAAACACAGCACTCGTTTCCAAACAGCTTCACAGCGTCGTCCTAATGCACAACACATTTGATTGTTGTGGAAAACATGATCTTCTCACATGCAACTGTAACTGTTGTTTATAGTCTGGAAGAGTTCGTGACCACGATGTGTCACTGGACTAATAGGAAATTATTTGCTGGGTGAAAACAAAAATGAGGGGAATTATTTGCAAATGTTCCACTGGTTTTTCGTTCTATAACTAAAAATAAATATACATATTCAAATATGTGTGTGTGTGTGTGCGCATATCAAAAACAGAATTTGTTTTGTATTTTTTAAAGAGTAAGATTGCTCATTGACATTTTTCCCACCTCAGGCTTGCAGTTATGCTGCACTGGAAGCGATAAAGCCACCAGTAAAAGCATGGCTGCACATGGGAGGATAGTCCGTGAGGCCAGTGGCATCATCTGCCAGGTGACAGGACCAGTTCTGGGTGCAGTGTCATAACCAGCTCAGCGAGGATTGTACGCGCAGACATACTCTGGGGGCACTGGGCCAGGGGCATCTGCTGGATGTGGGTCCCGTTGCGGCAGGCGGCCGCCTCCATCTGGCACTGGTTCTGGTAGAGCTGACCATCGGAGCCGCACACTGGGTCGCCATCGTATCCGCAGTCCTGGTAGCAGGTGCAGCGCTCAAAGTGCTCCTCTTCCGGACAGCCAAAGACATTGTTGCACTGGTTCCCCTGTGCAAATCCTGGGCAGGACAAGGGGATCAGAGGATGAGGTGCTCAGCTTCAGTCCGACATTACACCGCCCCCCCCCCCCCCCCCCATGCTGACAACCTTTCAGGGAAGTGAAGAAAGAAGATATTAAGGCTTAGGGCAAAGCTGAAGCTTCCCTTGTTTACACTTGGGTTTGCCTGATCTGTTTGAACAGGCCAGCAGGAAGAATACACTGCTGGGGTGTCCATGGACTGCCGCCCCTCCCCCACACCACATAATTACAGCCCACGAGCTGCAGCTTCTAACGGCAAACCCTGTGAGTAGCCGGCCGTGCATTTCCCACCCATCCCTGCAGGTGGAGGGGGCAGCTGTCAGCTCCGCACGCGGAGAGAAAGACCTACTCCGTGGGATGGAGGGTGGAGAGAGTGGCTGAACCTCCCGGGGGTCATCAGAGCAAAGGAGGCCACAGCTCTCCCTCCGTGCCCCAGGGCCTGGGCATGGCCCCCTTCCACAAACATCGGGCCCCCCGCTTGAGCAGCCAGCTGCCCGGGGGTCACTGCCTCACTGGCAGGCCAGGAAAACACTGCATCAACAAAGCCCTGGCGACGGGAGCAAATGCCGCCGTTTTGTTGTAGCAACATCAGTCCCCCCGCGGACGTGTGTACATCAGCAGAGCACACAAACACAGGCAGGGGGCCGGCAGGCATTCCTGCACAGGCCCGTCCCCCGGCGACCTCCTCGTGTGCGAGCGAGCACCAGGCACGCCGAGGGCTTCAGGCCACAGTCACGGTGGAGTCTAACAGCGGCCGATCCGGCGCCGCGGCGGGCAGTCGGCTTACCTTTCCACTGGTTAGCAGAGCTTTCCACCTCGTTGCAGGTGGTGCCGTCGCACAGCTCGCGGGCCAAGGGGCTGTTCTCGCTCACGTTGTAGAACCGCGTGGCCTCAAACGCTGGGGAGGAACCCAAGCAGACAGCAACGTCAGCCACGCTACACGCACACAAGTTATAAAATGACTAAAGGATGTTTTCTTGGCTAGAAACAGGGGCCTCCCTATTAAAACCTGACATGACCAACCTGGTTCATAATAGTCATAGACCTTGACAGGCATGGGCGCCGTCTTGCCCACAATGTACTCCCTGACGGCCTGGAAACTGACACAGGTCATGCACTGACTGGGGATCTGTGGAAAAGGTCAAAAAGGTGAAGCTTGTCAAGGACGGAGGCTTGAGTTCAACTAGATATGGCACCGATGCGATACCCACTGTCGGTTTCAGGCCGACACTGGCAAAAAGGCTGGATTGGATGGGGGGGGGGGGGGGGGGGGGTACGGGGGAGCGAGAAACCAACATGAGTTTCCATCAGAGAAGCTCTAGCCTGAAAAACTGCAAAAAATGCTTGGAGCCTTAGCGCCACATGCCGTAAACAGAAGTGAGGGTCACATGACGCATGTGCGTGGGAGCGGTCATGCCGGCTGTGTGGGAGCGTAGTTACTGATATGCTTGAGGAAGAAAACAGCCAAACTGCAGAGTATGTAAGGCTAATTTTTTTATTTGGTACTTTACTGATCCCCATGGGGAAATAGTCTTTACACCTCTCCCAACTTGCTCTTTGGGGAGTAACCTGGCCACGAAGGGCAGCCACCCGTAGCGGCACCCAGGGAGCTGGGGGTTAAGGGCCTTGCTCAAGGACCCGCAGACGTGCTGAGGCTGAGTTCGAACTGACAACCTTCTGATTACAGTCACACAAGCTTAGCCCACTGAGGCACATGCTGCTAATGCCGATTTTTAAGTCTGAACACAGTAAAATTTATACAAACCAAATGTCTACAGACGTGTATAATTTCTAAAGTTGAGTCAATTGCTACTTAAAAGTTGTATCTGTGCTGCGATATGTTGTATTGCAGACTTCGTATTTTGTACTGCAGACTTATGTGTACTTTTTGACTTGAAATAGTTGGTTGTGGTAAACCGTGATATTTTTATAACTGATTTCTTTATTGTATTGCACGATTTGCATTTTAAGAAATATTTCTGCCAATTTTGGTGAAATTAAAAAGAATCATGTTGGTTTTGGATTTCGTCCTTTAGCCTACTGGCGTAGCTTTTATTTGAGCAACATCACCATTATATTTTTCCTGTTCTTAGTAAACTCAAACAATGCTGCTACAGCACTAAATGCAGGTAGTTTGCCGTGTTAATTGAAATGTATTGATACAAATGTCTCATTTAATGCTTAGTAGCTCATGAAAGGGAAAAAATATCAGATTGCTATCAGTATTGAGAGATACTCAATTTATATAAGCTCATTGGAGTTTTAATTACACAAAAATGATCTGAGGGCAGAAAGAAAACTGATTGGTTCAGAGAGATAACCAATCAGATTGTAGAGGAGGTGGGTCCAAGCAACTATGGGAGGCAGGACCAACCAATCAGATGTTTTTTCATTCTGCTCTCAGAATATTTTTGTGCAAATAATACTCCCACAAGCTTTTTATATCGTGTCAGGATTGGAGCAGAAAAAATTTATATTGTGCCATCTCTAGTTTCAACATTGGTAGTGACCAAATCAGCCCCGAACCCCTTGCCCCCCTAAAGAGACACAGTCCTCCAACAATATTGGTCAGGACATGTCCCTACCATCCATACCTAATTCTGAGCCCTTGAGGAATGTTTAGTGTCACTCAGAATGAACGTCTGATGCCAGCAGCATATTTCGGCTGACAGTTCTTGCAATTCTAACCATCATAGTCAGTCTTAAGGTTGGGCTTTTTGATTGGACATCACTCAGTTATTCTCCTTCAGAGAGGCTGGGCCAGCTCTCAGGCAGGGGTGTCAAAAACACAACCCGAAGGAGGGCAAAAAGGAGCTTCTCCTCCAGGCTCCAGCAGTGAAGTCATCCTTCAATTTGCTGGGCTTACCTCGTCGAAGTAGAAGAGAACCTTCCTTCCGTCCACCTCGTACCTTTTCAGGCCGACCCGTTTGTCCATCAACAGCTGAGAGGGCAGCGTGGGGGGGGGGGAGAGGTGACACAGCAATGAGTGACGACCCGAAAACATGTGCCAAAATCTGTCACTGCTGCGCACGGCAAGTGTTACAGCAATCCAGCATTCATGTACATGCATCTGAGGGAAAGAGAACGAACAGGTTTATTCTTGCCTATGAGCATTTCTGTGAATGTTCATTTAAGGAGGGGGCTAAAGAGATGCGTTCTTCCGCCACTTCACCAGAACCAATTTTACCGCCATTCATGTCCCACCACAATGACTCCCCCCCCCGAGCTCATCAGTGCCACAGGAAGATAGTTTGACGAGTGTTAATAATACTGTTAGTCACATATTTAAATACGGTGGGTTTTCGCCTCCATGTAATGTACCCTGACTTTTGTTTCATTCCAGAACTTGTATCGCCAGGGTAACCAAACACAGGAATAGAGGAGGCAGACCGGAGGGGGAGGGGCTGCCGCGCCATCGGTCAAGGCGGTGTCCTCAAAATTAACAAGGCGCGATGGAATAAGCGGCACTGCGTCTCGTAAAGCAGGGAATGCGAGCAGCCAGGGGCAGTAAAAGGGGCGAGCAGAGTGCGGCGCGAGGTGAGCTTGTTAGCATTCACGCCGCGGGCCGGGACCGGCGTGGCGGAGGCCCAGATGGTCAGGAGCCGGTTTCTGTGTCCCCCCCCCCGCCCCTCACAGGAAGAAGGCTTTATGAATGGGCGGGGCCAGGACTGTCGGCGCCCATAACTCTGGCCGGTAATGAGCAGCTAGCAGTTGACAAGAAACCAGGGAGGCGACCTAAGCTAACCTCCTGCCCCTGTCAGCGGACGTGACTCCACTCCCCCGCGGCAGCAGGAGGGCCAGGGGAGGGCCACCCCACCTCGACTAGGCTTTCCCCGGCCCTGGCTGCCATTGCTGCCTGCCTGGGGTATCACTGGTCCACAGAGGCTCTGTGCATCCCTACCCCAGTACACTGGAGCAAGTGGCCTGGCTCCTACGGCTCTCTATAAATACAGCAATGAATGGGGCCTTGAATAATGTTTACTGCCACTAGTGCTGGGTTTCAGGCCGGCACACACGCACACAAACTTGTAGTTATACCTTTGTGGGGATCATCCATTGATTTCTATGGGGAAAACCCTAACCCCAACATGACGACCTTAACCCCTACTCAACCCTAACCCTAAGTAACCAAATATGAGACTTTTGGCATGTTTAGTGTTTTGAATACATTCACAGATCTCTGTGGGGACCTGATAAATGGTCGCCACAATGTCAGAATAACAGGTTTTCATTACATTGTGGGGAACACACACACACACACACACACACACACACACACACACACACACACACACACACAGAAGATCCATAGCAGTCTAACTACCCACTCGGCTCCAAATCTGATTACGGATTACAGATATACAGAGATCCAAACAGCCTATTACAGATTTTCTCCCCCTAGAGTTCAGGTACGGAGACAGGCTTCTTCTCCTCCGACACCCAACCAGCCCCGGCTCCCGCGCCCCCAGGGGCAGTGGTGTAGATCGCCCCCAGCATCTGTCGCATGCAGTAGTGGGGATAAAAACAACTACGAAAAGAGGAAGTGTGTGTGTGTGTGGGGGGGGGGCAGAGAGAATCGTCGAGCCGGAAAGCAGAAGGCGGACACATTCCACGACAGGCCGCCTCCGTGCAAATCACCTCCAGATGACTGTGTGATGTGTCTGTCTGTCTGGGGGGATGCGGCCGAGATGAGGGGTGGGGGGGGGGCACCGCCTTCCCAAACACGCTCCCTGGGGTGTCCCGCTCAGAGCCCCGCTGTGGTTTTCACATCACCTCAGGCGCCCAAAAAAAGAAAGCTTCTAGCTGAAGGTGTGTGAACAAGATTGTACATCACCACTGGGGGGCGCCGGTCCCTCTACTGCAGCTCCAGTAGAAACGGCAGTGGGGCACTGGGAGACGTTGCTTCTAACCCACCCCCTGAATCTCACTGCGGCATGTCGCTAACATACATCGCCACTGGGGGGCGCCGGTACGCTGGCATCATGGCTGATTACCTTCTCTAAGCTCTCCACGTTGGCACGGAAGCCAGACAGAAGCGGCACCTCTAACACGGCCATGTTGGAGGAGCCGGAGTGAAGCCACCTGGGGAGACAAAGACAAAACAAGCGGAGGGAACATTTTCCCAAGTCGTCATGCAGCAAAACCCTCAAACAAAAGGTAAACGGATAAAGTCCCATGAAAAGGGCACGTGTCACACATGCTAATTGAGGTTCTTCTTCACACAGCTGCGGTTATTTACAGGCCCGGCAGCACGCTGGTGTCAGATGCTGCCTCTGTTTACACGAACCAGTGAAAAAATGTGTCGTGTATCATTTTTCTGTGGTTCTGCAGGGTTCGTCAGTATTTTTAGCCGGCGGGAGGACAGGCTGAGATGTTGGGACACAGAAATAACCTCTCCAACTCGCTCTCCCTCCTATGATTTTTAATTTAGCTGCATTATAAGCTGTTACAAGACCAATTATGTTCATTACGGCTGAGCGTTTCATCCCCCTGTCAACACGCCCCTCCCCTCCCCTCCCCTCCCCGCCTGTCATTACCGCATGCCGCGCTCATCTGGCTTCCAAACCTTCCGCTCAGCGCTTTGATCTCGGAGCTCAAGTCGATCCGTTAGCAGAATGCGGCCAGATTAGCCTGTCTGAGATAAGCCCCACCCACCTACACACCTGGCACACACTTCCAGCATGACTCGGTAGTCGAGGTGGTCCTGATGGGCGCCGGGGTCCTCGTCGTCGGCGGGCGCCCGGCGCCTGCGGCTCAGCTCGGAAAGGTTCTCGACGCGGGAGCGGGTGCGAGAGCGGGAGGCCGCAGGCTGGTGGCACTCTGCTCTCGGTTCCTTCAGGGCTACCGTCAGCTGGAAGGCAGGTTTGACCACAGGGTCGGGAACGCTGTAGGACACGTCAATCTGCGGGGAGAGGAGAACCGAAACAGAGTTCATATAAACCTTGGTTGTCCTTTCCCCTAAACACACACATACACACATGCACAAGCATGCATACATACACACACACACATACACACAGGTGTGTGTGTCTAGAAGCAGTGGGCCTCAGGGTGGGGGGTTAGGAGCAGGGGGGCAGCAGAAAAGCAGACAGACAGGCAGGCTGACAGACAAGGAGACAGACAGACAGGGAGAGAAGCAGACAGGCAGACAGACAGGCTGACAGACAAGGAGACAGACAGGGAGAGAAGCAGACAGACAGGCTGACAGACAGACAGGCTGACATACAGGCTGACATACAGGCTGTCTGTCTCCTTGTCTGTCAGCCTGACAGACAGACAGACAGACAGGGAGAGAAGCAGACAGACAGACAGGCTGACAGACAAACAGACAGGCTGACAGACAAGGAAACAGACAGACAGACAGACAGGGAGAGAAGCAGACAGACAGAGGCAAGATGCTGATCCAGGCAAATCCCAGGGTTTACTCCTGCCCGCTGTTAGTTTGTCTTTAATACTAAGCTATATCTCTATCCCCATTCCACCCACTGTTTTTGGGTGCGGGGGGGGGGGGGGGTGAGGGGTCAAACCTCTTCTTTACAAAACCCACCCTACTTCTCAGGTTTCATTCATTTGTTTTCTCGACGTGCTTAATCATTCATATTCCACATGCACACAGTGACACTCAAGGTCAGAAACGCTTCTCAGGAAACATTTTCAAACGATCAGGAAGAATCTAGAAAACTTGCCTAGAGAATTTAAGCCACGAAACACATAATGCTCATTATAATAGTTTCCTTTGTTTACAGGGGTAAAGTTTTACAGCTAGTGTTCAGAAAATCCAGATGACATTTAATTCTGGGTCGGGGGTTGGAGGATCATTCAGCCCGCAGTGGTTTTTGTACCCTGGCTTGAAAGAATCTTTTGTTTTTAGTGACAGGGGAAAGGTACAGGGGAAATAATATGGCGTCCTGTCCTTGGGGGGGGGGGGGGGTTGCCCTAATTGTAAATGACTGAATCGCATTCAATAATTGCTTAAGTTTTTCCAGACCACTGTAGTTTACAATTACTTGTGTACAAGTTGAAGGCAGCAGCAATATTCGCACCCCCCCCACCCCCCCACCCCCCCGCCCCAAGGCTGAGCGCGAGCGTGCTCACTGGCTGACGGCGTCGTTACCTGCAAGAGGCAGCAGCCCTCTCCCTTGGCACTGACGAAGAGCCCCGTGGGGATGCTGGGAATCTGTGGGGGGGGGGGGGGTATTTAGGGTGGGGGAGCTCATTTCTGTTGCAGGTCTGTACATAGATGTTCATACCTTGGCCATATCCCAGCACAACCGCATTACACTCGAACAAACCGACTCGGCGAACGGAGAGGCAGAGAAGGTGCAGGGGGGGGGGGCTCTTACCGGGGAACTCGCTCTGCCTGACTGACAGGAGGCGCTAAAGGGGGGCATATTAAATCTACTGTTCCTGCAGCTGAGTGAGAACGCTCCGTTTCAGGGTTTTCTGATTCACACGAGCCACCCCTCAGTATTAAGCATACTTCTGTAAAGCTCAGCGATACAGCAAAATCTAGCTGGACATCGAGAAAGAAAACTAACAAGTCAACACACATGGATAGCATAACATGTCACAAATATTTCCTATTTTGTTGTACAAATACTTCTCTTGTTCTGGCATTTTTGGCAGATGCAGATCCTTGCATTTAGTTTAAAGGCAATTCCAGCATTGTGGATTTTATACTCACATTGGCAAACAAAATGCCTTGGAGGCTGGACGAGCCAAGTATCAATGGGACAATTTGCGCATCTTTTCATGTAACCTCTTGGGTTTTTTTTTGCAGCAAACAAAACTTTGCATGGAATTGCCCTGAATTTATCACTGGTTTTTAACAGCTGAGCCCACAGATTTAAAAACAAATCACTGTTATGAATGGTGGACTTTGCACCTTAATGAGATAAAGGAGCCACAGCCGCTGTTTAACCCCAGACGGGAGGCCAGGCCCCATCCAGCGGGGCTCCTCGGCCTCTATGGGTTCATACCTTGGCGCTCTGCAGGATCTTTTTGTTGCCTCTATGCAGTTCGAAGGTCTCCTGGAAGTCCAGGTTGGTGGAGGCCAGGGAGATGGTCAGGTTGACTCCGCCCATGTATGACAGGATGGCATATTCTGATAAAGCCTGCAGGGCCACGCATGTGTCCTGGAACATCAGAGAGAAATGAAAATGCAGGTGAACAACAAAAAAATAACACCCATCCATCCATCCAATCCTTTATCCAGGACAGGGCTGTGAGGAATCTTATCCCAGGAAGCAGAGCAGAGGGGACACCCCAGGCAAGATGCCAGCCCATCAGAGGACACACACACACACACACAATATGGATAATTGGGATGCCACAAACAGGAAGTGCATCTCTTCGGACTACAAGAGGAGCAAAGAACATGCAAACTCTACACAGAGACTGGCGGCAGGACCCCCAGTGCTGGGGGAGCGAAGGGAGAGTGCTGCTCTGCCAGAATGTTATATACTTCCTGTACTCTGTTAATATGTTTATAGTGCAAAAAGTGAGTGGTACAGGGCACAAGGATGAGGGACACCCTGGATAGGTTGCCAGTCCATCACAGGGTACACACACACAAATGGACATACACACACTCAGACACACACACACACATTTGTATTCATATTTTTGTGGGACCATCCATTCATTTCTATGGGCATAACCCTAATCCCAGCAATGACGACCTTAACCCCTACCCAGCCCTAACCTTAACCATAAGTAACCAAACAAAATATAAGACTTTTAGATTTTGATTGCAGTCACACATTTTTATAAAATTGAGTTTCCCCTTATCGGGATTGATTGACACATCATCACAAACATGAAAGGTTTTTATCACATTGTGGGGACATTTGATAAACCAACCCCCCCCCCCCCCCCTGACACACACACACACACACACACACACACACACTATGGGCACTTGGTCTGTATATTACAGCCCTTCACAATTTTTTTAACATTTTAAAGTGTAATATATATAACAGAAAGTTTTCTCTGTAACAAACATCGCTTTGTGCGATACTAAATCAATCAAAATAAAGTGTGTGATTAGCACATAGGAAGTGCAGGCCTGTGAAGAGGAAGCCATTGTCTTCGCAGGGAATGAGCAAACACACGGTGCGGGGCGGGGGGGGGGGGTCACCTGTGTAGAGGAGAAACCACCAAGGGAATTCCTCTGCTGGGAGAGCCACTTCACCACGGGCAGGGCGGACGCCACGTCCCCCAGCAGCGAGTAGGTGAGCAAGCCATAGGCGGTCATTTCAACCTCCGCTGACACGACTGCGGGAGAACGGACACCAGAGCGAGGGTCACTGGCGGCGTGACTTAGAGCCGTGCTGAATTAACACAGAACTTTGGTCGGTTAAATACAGAGAAAATGGAGAGTGAGGCGTCTGTTCCTGCATCTTTACACTGCAAATGCAAGCGATTATGTTTCACTATAGAAATAAAAGCACACTTGCAGGCTTCCTTAATTGGCTGGAAATACATGCGTATGAAGGCAGGCAGCACAGGGAGGCTCTTTGTGGCACCTGACTGAGACAGGCCGTCACTGAAGCCCATGAAGGTGTCCTCATCTGTCACCGTGCTGCCAGTCAGGCTCCAGTGGGTGAAACCATCTGGGGGGGGGGCAGGGTAAGGAGAGACGGAAAATCAAACATGAGGTGCAGGGAATGACCACGTGTAGACGGCACTGCAGAAGAAAACTCGCAAATCCAAGCGGGGTAGAGGGCTACAGCGGACCTCCTAGGAGACTGGACGCACACACACACACACACACACGCACTGCATACCCTGTGTGATAGCCATGTGGTTGAGCCGCCGCAGGGCGAGGGGGGCATAGGGGCTGCGTAGAAGCGCCAAGGCGTAGGCCGACAGAGCCGCGGTGTACGGGTCATCGGCGGAGTAAGCGTTAGCCTCCAGGAAGCCCCTGGCCTTGGATACTGCCATCTTCTCCTCCTGGCAGAGGGCAGAGAGCAGAGAAGGCACAGAGAAGGCTAATTCCAACAGGAAGGGCTCGTCCTCGCAGGGAACCAGGCAATATCCAGAGCTAATTCAGCATGTGACACACAACACACATCACCTTAAGAGGCCTTTAATCGACAATCACCAAACAGAGCACCAATGGGCCCATTAAGCAGAAAAGAGTCAGTGAAATTGCACACGCAACTCTGCAATAACCAATGTTTGTGTGTGTGTGTGGGGGGGGAACCAAATGTCCCTCACAATGTAATAAAAACCTGTTATTTTGACATCGTGGAGACCATTTCTTGGGTCCCCACAAAGATCTGTGTATGCAATCAAAAAACAAAATGCCAAAAGTCTCGTACTTTCTTTGGTTACTTCTGGTTAAGGTTAGGGCTGGGTAGGGGTTAAGGTTGTCATGCTGGGATTGGGGTTTTCCCCATAGAAAGGAATGGAGAGTCCCCATAATGATATAAGTATATACCTGTGTGTGTGTGTGTGTGTGTGTGTGTGTGTGTGCGTGCGTGCGTGCGTGAACAAGGATGATTAAGAAGCAGAGGTCAAAGGTTAGATGTCTGTAAATGAGATTCTGGTTTTCAACAGCAATGAAAAACATTTGCAAGTAAAATTCTGAGATGCCCTGCAGCACTGAGGGTCAGAGCCAATTATAACAATTAGATCGTGCGAGTCTGGAGATGGCTTCCATTCTGACTTCACAAGGCAACCTGCTGCAATTCGAAATCCTCTAACAATCCGTCCGTCTATTCATCCATCCACATCTTCATATCGCCATATCAGTAGTAAGTTTGGTCACTGACTGCTTTAAGATGCCCTTTACTTTGCTGATCTAGCCTGTCCTGATTTATCTCGCAAGATAAAAAATGAGCCACTGTGCTTAGTTTCCAAACTTTCTATTATCAAATATGATCCTAATAAACTTTCCAACAGCCAGTAAAGCTGTCAGCCATATTTTTTCCCCGATGGATGGATGGATATTTACCTTCTGGTTAGCTATCTAGTGTGATTTGTGTTATTTTGTTGGAAGACTTTGAGATATTTTCAAGTGGAACAATTTAACAGAGAATCAACACAAGGTGCAGCTTGGAGCTCGGATTCATAACCAAACAGCCTACAGAATGTTTAAATGTTACTAGCAATCCCACATTTAAAAACAGAAAACAACAATATAGCTGCTAAAAGCTTCCTAATTCCCCATAACTCAGGAATAAGTCACCTGTCTTTAAAATTTTATTTTGAACTTTGGTCAAGCTACTCAAATTATCTTCCAAACTATTTACCTCGCCCGAGGCATGTTAAATTGGCACTCCCGTCTGTCAGGACCATATGTTACAACTAGAGTTACAGCTATAACAATGATAAGATCCATCCGGTCAGATTTGTTATTTCTAAAAAATGATGAACATACCAGAGGATCGAAGAGAGGAACAAACCCCCATAAAAACTGATGGAATGGGAATGTAAACAAGGTGTGAGCTTTGCAGGCTTGGACAGTCCCGCAGGGCCTTCTGTATAAATCTTAGGATACGGCTGGTGAGGATGATTGAATTTCCGACAACTTAGCATAATGGAATACTGCAGAAGTGAATCCAGAGCATGTCCTCTGTGGACCGGGGAATGCAAGCTGAAAATCGGGGCTCGTCAATCTTTAATATGACCGTCAGTGAACTCGTGACACCTGAAGGTCGCCTCAGTCCAGTTCTCAAGGCGTACAGCACTGACCTGGATGCCCCGAACCTGATCAGAGCTAAGGGCGAAAGTCCAGGCCAGGTTTAGCAACCTGCCCCGAGGGAATATCAGAGTTTTCTGGGGGGAGCCTGAGAGGTGAATCCCTTACCTCAGTAGATATCCCCGTCTCCAGGAGGGCCGTCACCACATATGCAGTCAAGGAAATTTTCCCATGAATCCCACCCTTCAAGAAGATGTACATGTGGGTCACTCATGTGTCACTGGCCAAGCTGCATTTCTATGGCTAACAGCAAAGAGCCTGGCTCTTTATCACTCTACAGCAGGTTTCCCCATCCGGTCCTCAGGGACCTACAGACAGTCCATGATTCTGCTCCCTGCTAGGGAGCTGGGAGGGAGCAAAAACGTGGACTAGCTGAGGGTCCCCAAGGACTGGATTGGGACACACTGCTCTACAGTATAATCTGCAAGGGCATAGGATTGGGTATGGATGGTAGGGACATATTATTACAGAAATAAATAACTTGCATGATAAGTTCAACCCCCTCTGCCACCTCAAAAGCAAAAGCGGCTTGATCCTCCCGCGTGCAAATCTGTCACGTAAATAACATATGCAGTCGGTGGCTTTCGCTGATGCTGAATTCACAATGAAACCGAAGCTAAAATCCGGATCTCAGAAGCGAAAGGAGCACAGAGAGCGAGAGAGAGAGTTAAGAGGGCAGGCGACTGCGGGCAGGTTTCATCCTGACAACAGGTGAGCATAACGTGCTGAACAGTCACAGTCAGTGTTGGGCATTCCAGGTCCAGAAGCTACAAATCCAGACCAAGATTTTGTTTCAACCAGCCAGTTGAGCATAAAAACTCAGTCACAGAGTTCTCAGCTGGTGGGTACAAACAAAATCTTGGTCTGGATTTTTACTCTCTGGACCCGAAATGCCCAATACTGAATACGATTCAGTAATGCACAATAGGTTTGAGGGGGTTGATCTGGGAACCAGGCACACAATTTTGTTTTTGGTCCAAAATGCAAGTGTGTTTTGGGGGACGGGGGTTCGGGCTGATTTGGTCCCTACCCATGTTAAAACCGAACTTCCTTAACAGAATTCTCTGTTTGCTGCAGTATAACCAGACTGTAAAAAAGATCAAATCATCAGGCAGATTGGCTGTTCCACTATCAGTTCTCCTCCCCATCATGCATCTGTCCTCTGATTGACGGCGCCCAGGAGAACCTGGAGGTCTTTGTTGAGGATCCTGCCCATAGCTGGGAAGGAGCCCTCCTCTCGCTGGTGTCTGATCAGCCAGGCCTTGGCAGCCTGCAGCTCCTCCGGGTCGATGAAGATGAACCCGCGTGACTGAGAGAAGGACTTCAGGACGAAGGCCGTCAACCTGACAAACGGGGCGGAGCACAGATTGACACTGTGGTACGTGACAGCTGCTCCGAATAAAGTCAGATTCTGCGTGGCTGGGACGGTCCAGCGACATAGCGGAGTGTAAACAGGGGACACGGGATCACATTCCTCATCCTGACAGAATCCACACACAAGACAGCACCACAGAAAAAAATAAATAAAAACATGACGACACCACAGTGGGCTAATAAACACCTTAATAATCAGATAACAGCCCCCAGAGGAACCTAGGAGTTTGGCAAGGAGTGTTAATTACAACATTATATACCATGGCGGAATTATCCTCAGAGCGGCCAAGCAATGATGCAAGGTACTCGTGAAAGAAAGGAAATAAATGTTCTTTAAATTATATACATAAAACATGTATTTTGAGACTTTATAGCAGGAGCCAGGCAAAAGAGGTGGAGTATTAAACTGGAGTATTAAATCTTCTCTAGCTGGACCCTGGATGTTATCTTCCCCCTGGGGGAGGGCAGGAATGGAGCCTTGAGTCTTAAGGAATTTTTATAATGTTAAAGTAATATTGTGTCACTGGCTTTAAGAGCCCAGCCCTGGGAAGTGTAAAGATGATTTAGTGCACAAGGAAACACAGGAGACACCCCAGCGTCCCATGCAAGTCTCCCACTGCGCCAGTGCCTGTCGCATCCCTCCACTGTAAACAAGGCGCTGAAGTCTCCCACTGCGCCAGTGCCTGTCGCATCCCTCCACTGTAAACAAGGCGCTGAAGTCTCCCACTGCGCCAGTGCCTCTCGCATCCCTCCACTGTAAACAAGGCGCTGAAGTCTCCCACTGCGCCAGTGCCTCTCGCATACCCTCCACTGTAAACAAGGCGCTGAAGTCTCCCACTGCGCCAGTGCCTCTCGCATCCCTCCACTGTAAACATGGTCTGCTGAAGTGATTTTGAATGGAATTCCTTAAGGAGGTAGATTTTTAATATATATCTTTTTGTCATTATTCAAAACAATCTGCTTGTATTTGGCATTTAACGGCCTTTTGACCAGCTGCAGTCCATTTGCCGTAAAGAGACAGCAATGCTTAAGGGATTAGGGAATCACAACGGTTTTCTGGAAAAAAAAAAAAAAAATCCCCTGTGAATGATGAATTGCACGGCATTCCAATTCCCCTGGCTACCAGTCATTTTGTCATGCACTTTTAATATTTTCAAGCCGTGTGGTGGAAACCAGTGAAAAGCGACTCGTTTGGAAGACAAATTATAATAATTAAGAGTAGCTGGAATAGCCTCTAGTCTGTGTTTGCGGGGTTTGCATGTCCTCCATCTCCCAGAGCTGAAAAACATGCCCTTAGGTGAGATGATGACTTTAAGTTGCCATAATTGTGTGATTGTGAATGCGAGTGAATCCCCTGCTATAGCGTCCTGTGTCTCCTGGGACGGACTCCGGGCCCCAGGCGGATAATTTGCAAAGACGGATGGATGGAACAACAGTCAAGTTGAGTATGTATGACAATCCAGGTGTAAACTGCATGAATGCAAACAATAAACCACCCTGATCCGACTGTCTTTTTCCAGACGGACTTTACCGATGCTAAGAAGTCGTGTGACCAGGTAAGTTAGTTGATGGCTTGATGTTACAAAAGTTCAGCGGCCTGAGAGTGGAGCTGCTGTTGTGCCAAGGTACTTAAGCGGAGTTAGTAGAACAACTTTCCCCATGACCAGCCTGGATCGCACCACTTGTGCGGTGTGACGGGTGGGGGGACAGCGAGCTGGGCTGATTGGCTGGGAGCTAGCGGATAACACCAGCATGTGGCACTCATTGGAAGCAGATGCCCCCGGTATGTGGCTTATGCCGTCAGAGGCGCTGCCAGCTCCATTAGTGCCCCAAGTGCCCTACATTTCTTGACAGATAAATATGTTCCCCCATTCTGTGGGAAGAGCGCATGGGTGGCCCACAAAACTCCTGCACTCCCTAGAGCAACAAGGCCTGCTGAGAGTGTTTAGTATCTCCAAACTCAGGTGACAGCCGGTTCCCCATTCCTCTGCTGCCTTTTAATAAGGAGCTACAGCTTTTCCTGGTACAGCTTAACGGAACGACTCACATTATTACGCCGCCCTCACTGTTGTTGCAATAAAATATGACCTACGCTAATGACTACCTGTGGGCCGTAAAAAAAAAAAAAGGTAGCCTGTTCTCGAAAATTCAACTCGTCGCTAACGCAAGAATAGAGCAGCGTTTAATGACAGCCGGCTCACGGGCATCGACGTCCGCTAGTGCCGCGCTGCCCAAAGGCGCTAACGCTCACGGAAGCTGTGGTGCCGTAGCGACGGATGTCTTCCCGATGCGCATTTTCCTTCACCACAACTTCCTAAAAATATATCCTGAGCCACTAGTGAGCGGGGAGGCCAGACACAGGTCAGTACGTACAGGCGAGGAACGGCGAGCCGCGGAGGGCTAACGCTAACCGCTAACCCTCATGAACGCTAAGGCGCTGGTAGTGAAGGGCAATCCCAGGCCTGACGTAACGGAGGTACCGCCATGCCGACTCGTCCCACGGCGGGGGCGATCCCGCCTTTGCCCCTTAACAGCAAATAAATCATTCCAGCCCCAGTCGGCCGTGTCACAGAGCTAATTACAAGTTCGCGTTTAATACTCTGGAGTTTACTTAGCCCTGTGTTTTGCAGCGAGAGCCCCCATTAAATATAATAACACCTCCCCTGGCTAATAAATCGCTTAGGCACATGCTTCACCATGAAGTCATTCGGTTCCGCTTCAGTGTCCGAGGAGAATACAGAACTTTCCTGACCCGGTTTATGTCAAAGTTCCAGGTATTATGAAATACATACAACATCCTGCTCAGGTGTGTAAACAACATCTTAAAACAACAGTTTGAATGGAAAAAGAAGATGGCAACGCGAAGTCAGGAGACCTAGCAAACAGTAGTGCACCAGATGTGCTAACAGTCTAAAGCTGTATGTTACTACACTTCTAATCTATTATTAAAATGCAAATTCTACGTTTTTTAGAACACAATGCATTAAAATCTAAAAACTTACTTGAAATTTCATTTTCCTGTTGCTACACAGAATCTTGTAAGAAGTCTTGGATAAAGGTAGCGTGACCAGATAATCCATATCAGGGAGGACACTTTGAGTTACTTCAGGTTTTTACAAACTACCTTAAATCTGAAAGGCTCCTGGGCTTGGCTAAATAGTTCAGTTCTTCTTGCGCTTCAACTGGTTTGTCTGTTTCACATTAACATTAGTGACACGTGCATGATTATAGGAGACTGACCAATCAGCACATAGCAAGAACTCAAACTTGAAATCCAGGTAATTTAATAGAAATGTTAGTTTTCAGATCACTCCTCATAGTGCCCAAGCCGACATAGATTGTCTGGTCACCCTAATAAACGAGCTGGTTAAGCTTCTACTCCTGCCAATAACAACATTCCCTAACCAATCAGATGTGGACGTAGGTAGGATTAGACCAACCACATGCTGCCGGATGAGTCCCTCTCGCCAAAGGCGCTGTAGGAGCCATCCTGCCGCTTATAGGTTAGCTGTCTCTGGTAACCTACAGCAGGAGGAGAACCAGTCAGGTTGTACCGTTGTGCAAAGTGTCAGAATCGGGGCTTGTGTGTGCGGCCATTTGAAAGTCCAGGCTGGGCTTTCTGCTACCTTGCAGCAGGTAGTCTGTGGCCTCGGCCGCGACCTCGGGGCTCAGCTGCTGGGTCTTCTGCAGATACTTCAGCACGAAGACGTTGGGTGCGAAGTGGATCATGTTCTGCTCACCGCAGCCGAAGGGGAGCCGCAGCAGGTTGTCCAGGTTGTTGAGCGTAGGACCCATAACATCCCCTGTCAGAAAGTCATCAGCCATGTCATGCCCAGCTCTACATCATAACACGCCATGATGGTGTCACTTATAACACTGTAATCAAGGTTTTCTTAAGCTACTTCCTGGCTGACAATCAATGCCATCTCGCCTCCCAGGACAGATTACAGTAAACGCTCCTCCAAATCACACCCTAGTCAGTCCGCTGTCTTTGCCATGCCTTGCCATTTGGGGGCAGAACTCCTGCTGGCATCTGGCAGATCTCAGTATATAAAAGAAAATCAAGATACTCTGGCCAATTTACATTTTCCGGTTCTCCTTTAATGTGAAGAGGCTCTTCATCTGGAGGACTTCTGGTGCATATTAGATTCAAACTGTATACTAAACGTTACAACCAAGCCTGAATGCAAAAGACAAAATTTGTCTGTTACCAGTAACTGAATCATTTGATACAGGCCATAGATAAGTCGTCATCTGGCCGGGTGACGGAGTGACAGGTATGTTGGAATCCTCACCGATCATGGAGGCTGTGGCCCTCTCCGATCCAGGCACCACATTGTGCGGGACCCCCAGGGTGAACGCCTCGTTGTGGTTCTCGTCCACATCCTCCTTGCGCCAGATCTTGAACTCCCCTACGGAGCCCCAGCCGGTGGAGAATCCCACGTGCCGCACCTGAGCCAGCAGGGCCCCCCCCCACTGCATGATCACCGTGTCGTTGGAGGGCTGCACACCGTGGCCAACCTGCCATGGAGAGGTGGGCCACAGTTACCGGCTGTCCTCTACTGATCCACCTCTGAAGCAGCAGTGCCGGACGGCAGGGCCCGTTATCCGGGCCTGAGGGAGACAGGCAGGCCTGACAGCGCAGAGCAGCAATCGGTGTGTAGACCAGCCTGCTGGAAAACCCGGCCTGCTGCTGGGGTAGTGAGGCCCCCTGTCCCAGCCAATGGAGCGGAAGCCTAACAGGATATGACAGCTTCCAGGATACAGTAGGCCGCAGCTGAACAAATACACATGCATGACAGCGAATCGGAAAGGATCCACCACAGCCATCATTCCAGGCAATAAAAAGCCATCGGAAGCCAATTAGACTTTGTATAAAAAACCGTCTGATCCACACTGGGATTTACAAGTTGCAGGCTCCTTGTAAAAGCTGGTGTCAGGCTCTGCCAAATGCAGCCCACACCACCTTATTATTTCAAAGACCCTTTTGAAAGTGAACCGGATTTACAGGTTACCGCTTTGAACTTCATTCACCATTTAGTTAAACCCAAGAACACTTAATACTCAAAAAGGATGTTGGAGACAGTTCTAAAAGCTTCTTGTCGCTGTAATTAATTACATCCGACTATGTTCTGCTCAGTATCGTTTCTTTGTTGGTCCCTTCGGTGCGGCGTGCGTGTTTTTTCCGCCGGCGGGTGACAGCCAATCGGCACGGCTCGGCGAAAGTGATCATTGACATCAGTTCCCACACCTCCTTCCACATGAGCTCACAGCCCTGGTGCCAGCAGTCGGTGCCAAGGCCTCTGCTGGGCACGAGAGGAAGTCCACCAATTCTCCAGCAGCCTCTTTGGCGACCAAATTTCCGACCTGGAAGGATGCTGTCTGGCTCATCTTTCCGTCTTAGTTTTAATCCCTAATAACTCGGGTAGGGAGTCAAATCGGGTCAAATCGAGATGATTCTTTGGATTATTTTACTGCCCCCTGGAGGACTAATAAATCCCAAGTTAAATATATTGTCATCTGCAGTCTTCGACTCTGAAGTAGATCTGGTGCTTACCGCTAGAGTCGTGCCACAAAAATGAGACAGACAAGATTTGTCATATAATTAAGCCTTTTTCTTTGCATCCAATGAATGAAACTTACCAGTCACAGACTGGGAGGACTGGGGATAAATATCAAACTGGGTGGGCTTTTCTAATGGATACAGTAATCATGCTACATAGCTTAGACTCCCCCAAAAACCACCGGTGTTAAGCAAGCCACTTGAATTCGAACTGAAAAAAATGCCTTTCCTGTTGTGTCTCCCCTACAGGTCAAATGATGACGTTTATGTCTGTCGTATCATCTGCAGAACTTTATGGCGGAACCATATAACGATATTCTGAGTCATACAAGAGAATATAAAACATTTCCAGTTTCGTCTTCATTAGTTCTTGATTGTGTTTACTGTGTTCCCTCACCATCACGCTGAAGAATAGACCGCAAAGGGCAAATGTCCGTTGTTACTAATTATTAGCTATTATCACTCCAAGATTGTGTTGTCTGCTCCCCAAATACACACCACCCTCGGGGCAGATCTGAGTCCGCCCACTCCGTTCCTCACCTGGACCACGCCGCCCTTCCAGCTGATCCAGAAACTGCGGAACTCGTCCCAGGAGAGGATGCCGGGTGTGACGGCGCTGGCCACCGGGTCGCCCATCTTTCCCAGCGAGATCCAGGAGCGAGTGTTCTGCCTACCGCCCAGCACTATCTCTACCATCTCGGCGCTGTCGTGGGGGCTGGCCGACAGGGCGAAGTGGGCGTCGTTGTGGGTCTTCACCGCCGCCTCGAAGTGCGTCATGCGTCCAGGCTTCTTCACGTACTGGTACTCGTATTTGTTGGGTGTGGAGATGTGTATCCTTTCTGAGAGCGGCAGAGAGGTCCACCATGACGAGCCTGAAAGGGCCCCCTGTACGCACTTTTAGGGCACTTTCTGCTAAACACTCATTTTGATATTGGCATGTCACTGTGTTATTTTGGAAATGCAATGTTTTCATGTAAACACAGGCTTTCCCAAGCGCTAAATTTAAAACAGGTAGCTACTATGACACTCATTTTCACTTTAGTAAATGCAGGTTTGACGTAAATAGAGAGAAGTGCTAATATTTGATCTCATTTTCACCCAGGTACAGTGAAAGGTATTACAAGAACAGGAGAGTAGCCAAAGGCTTTGACTGCTTTCATTCAAAAGCGCCTGGTGACTTCTACAGCATGTCCCGCCTCAGCCAGAACAGCGGCTGCTTTTAAACAGACTATTTCGTACCTGCTCTGCACATAAAATGTGTTTCCCTAAAGTGTAATCATAAACAATCTTCTTTAAACTTTTTACTGGAAAGGGCATTCTAAAGTTCACTCGTAGAAATTCATAATCGCGGTAGTACTTGCCAGTTGAGTGCGGGAACATATTATGAGGGACTAACAGATCGACACAGTCCGATTGAGCTTGAAAGCTCAGCAAACAATGCCAATTTTGAGAGGATGTTTGCCAGGGCAGGGCATTACTGACCGTTGGGGCAGAAGAAGACACTGTAGGTGTATTCCCTGGGTACGCCCTCTGGCTGTAGGGAGGAGACACAGCACAGTTCATTTTCACCACGTGCATCACTGTAGTGACATTAAGCATTCTTATTGCACATGGTCCAGGTGGACAGGCCTGCACTGCTCCCCCCGTGCCCCCCATGCACCTCCACCAGCACGCTCCGGCGCACAAAGTCCATGCCGATAGGTGTCCTCCGGTCCTCCGTCTCCTCAGGTCCTCTCCCTGGTCTGGTGGCCTGGAACGCATCGCTGCAGCACCCTGGTTCACTGTAGGCCACGGCACGTGCTGCAACAACAGCGCGTCTGCACCATTACTCACTATTACAGTGTTTCTCGATTGCTTTGGCACATTTCCTGAAACATTCGTAACATTCTGAAGACTATAAGAGCATTTCTCAAAACAATTCATGCATATAGCACAACAATATGGTTTAGGTGCAAAAGCCTGTAACTTAGCCAAAACAATTCTTATGTCTCAAAGGCAAATAATTCCACCAGAGTGTCAAAATGCTTAGATACACTGTCAGTATGTCAGTGTGAGTATGCTCCTGAGCTCCACAATTCTGAATGATAGACGGTTTCCACTCTCTCATTAGTCACTTACTGATCATTTTTTTTTAGCAAACTGTTACTTATTCATGTCAAAGACACCAGTTTCTACAATGCAAGGCTTTACATTAGTTTGTAACGTTCACTCACATGCACATGTAACTTATTCAGATCACCAAACACAGCACAAAAGCAAACAAAAAACAGTCATGCAACACTGTATAACAACGATACGAAACGGCGATACAAGAACAAGAGAAAAACAACAGAATCGTGAACTATGGGAACCAAAAACACAATAATGCTGTTTCACTGCAATTTATGGAATATATCATATTCACAACTTGGTTAACTGTTTAGGTGTAAATGTTGATGTTTAGGTGTAAAATTATTACAGTGGGAATCTGAATGATTTATTTTGACTAACGCGACTGATTTTTGGGCTAATTCTTATAGTATAGCTAATCCTATAAGAAGCAAAACTAAATCATTCGTGAATGAATGAAAACAATGAGAAATAACATTCTGTTGCGAGACATCGATTTAAGGGTGTGCAGGTTTACATATGTAGTTATGAGAAGATCCATTTTCATTTGAGAATTTGTCCAAAACAATTAACACCGTAACGAAGTTTAACAACTGTTTCAGTATGCTTATAGCAGCAATACTAATTAATAACAGCAATAATACACAGTAAATATACTATAAATAAAATATTGATTATATCATGCAGGGGTGTAGCCTTCTGGTTACCTGCCTGCTCCACACCATCTCCAACATACATGGCCCACCCCTTTGCACGTCGGCCAATCAAAATCCTCCAACTACACTAATGACACTTAATTCACTGTTTACACCATTTTCAGTAGATGGGCTCATTCACTGCTATACATTTCTTAGAAAAAATGTAAACTGACAGACAGACCGATAGATTTGCCATTTATTTATGGTCAAACATGCAGCCAAGATCCTGTCTGTTCTACACTGGTAATGACATAACCAGGCAATTTTATTGGACAATGTTAATTTTGCCCAGAGTGGTTTTGTCTTCACTGCTCTAGCTTTCAAAAAGCAGAGGTGGTTAAGTAGTTGTTTCCAAAGTAAATCTTAAGAATTCAAAATTACTTTATTTACCAGAAGCTTTTATCCAAACCGACATAGAACTGAAGTCAATCCCCGACAGTATCCCCACAGCTATTGGTGGTTTAGTGCTCAGGAGCCTGACGATGAAATCCATCTGCCGACTGGGATTTGGAACCAGCAACCTTCCGGTCACAGGCAGAGTACACTTGCCCAGTGAGCCACACCTCTCCTGCATAAATGCTGGACTTCCTCTAGATGGTCACTTCATATACGCTCACTGGTGCCCAGCTTCAAACACACCTTAAATTAAACAGTGCAATACCTGTAGTTACCTGGAACATAGACGGGAGAAAACATCCGCAGGTTCTACCAAGATCTCTGGATCACTGGATTTAAAGTCCAGAGCGATAACTGCTACACCACAGAGCCTAACCCAGATAATAAACAGTCACATATGCAAACACACATACGCACATGAATTTATTCCATCTGAGTTTTTCCAAATAGGAACTCAATCTAAGTTTAACTTAATAAATTATTAAGTAATATGACATACAAATTATATGTCTGAGCAAGACTGAGAGACATACAGCCATAATTCTATGGTATAAAAGATAACAGCATCTTCAAAGATATGGTTTATTGGATTGATTCTTAAAGAAAAACATGTAGATAGGGACCAGATCAGCTACACCTCCAAAGGTTTAGCACAAAGGGAGTAAGTGCCTTTGTGTGTGTGTAGTGAGAGGGAAGAACTCAGTTCAGGGGCAGGGGAGAAACCACAGGGGCCCCGTGGGCTGCAGTGACCCATAAACCGACCTGCATGTCGCCGAATGTCTCAGCAAAGCCCTGCTTCCAAACTCACCCGGCATCCGCTCGTTAGCGTGTCACATGATGCACGACACGGCACAGCACAGCACAGCACAGCACAGCACAGCCCAGCACAGCCCAGCACAGCCCAGCACAGCACAGTCTCCCCAGCCACCCCCAACAACCAGTTACCTTGAACTGGCAAGATACGTTTATTTATACAGCATATTTTCAAGCACAGAGGTTATTCAAAGTGCTTTAAAAAAAATAAGATCAGATAAAGGCAATCATTAAATGTAGAATTTAAAAAACCATGACAATAAAAAAAAAAAAACAGTAATTAAAAATTATAAATAAAACACCGAGTAAAAGTAAAAAAAATTTAAAGTAAAGGAAAAAGCATCAACATTGATGCTAATCAAAGGATGTTTTGAATAAAAATGTTTTGAGCCTGGTTTTAAAGGTGGCAACACCTGACGCATTTCGAACCTCTTCAGGGCGTCAGTTCCAGTTATGAGCGGCAGAGACGCTGAATTCCAATTGGCCTTTGCTTACTTTACGATATGCACCATTCGTTTGAGAAAACAGGATGTGGTTTTCACAATGTCAACGACTCTGCAATAATGCAATATAAAAAAAACCTCACCTTCTTATCAATACAACCGCCGCTCATTTAGCGATTACCTCAGTTAGCGACCCTTTGAACACACAGCGGCAAAAAATAATTTTCCGACCGAGGCGCGCATTTACGACCAAATTTCGTTCGCCTGATGACGATGCATGCCGGAGTGGGAGAGCTCATTGAAAAAGAATGTAGAAAATGATGTTAAAAATGTCCCCTTAATGAAAGATAAACAAAACTGAGTAGGGAATGTTGAAGTAAAGTTGTAAGCACTGTAGTGATCACACCTAGGCTACCGTGATTTTCACTTCATGACCATTTCGCTTAACGGAGCTTAGTAGCTAAACGAGGAGCGGTTGTATATATAATTTTTTTTAGCAGCCAATCTAATCTTAGGCATCGTAATGATGAATCACAGACACAGAGATGTTTCTTCATGTCCCAGAGCAGTGTGGAAGCAGGTGAGAGAGCATGCTGTACCTGTGATGTTTGATGCGCCCAGTTCAGCGAAAGACAGGACGATGGATGTGGGGGTGACCTCCCCCGCAGCAACACACTTCTTGCGGGTCAGGTAATACTTTCCAGGGTGCCCCACAAACTTGATCCCTTTGGGCACAGATACCTTGACATAGACCTGCAGAATGGAGTTGTGGATTCAAAAGATGGTCACTATGATAGAAAATGGAAATATGGATGGATGGATGGATGGATGGATGGATGGAGATGCTAGAGTATCACCATAATGACCTACAAAAATATATTTTCTTGTAATAGTAGATATAATAGCATATAAAATCCCAACTGCTGACTTGGTGGTCAGACCACAGTAGGCTGTGAAGGACATGCATCATCAGTAGAGACTAATGCAGTAGTATTATATTACATGTACATTTACCCATGCAAAACAGAAGCAAGGACCAAACATTATTCAGCCAATTTTAAAAATGAGAAGCCCTTCACCATTATGGGTTTATTTAATAGAGATTACTACTGACATATAGTGTGGAAACTATGAGTTGGACTAATGAGTGAAGGCCAGATTCTTCACTTTTCATTAAGACCTAGGGATAATTTATTTAACAGTATCGGAGAATACTGTATGTACTGCGATGTTTGTACAATAATATTCAATAATGGACTGTCTGAGGGTACAGAATAGAACTCTCATAAGTTGTTTTACAGGATATGACAGAATTCAAACACAGCATGTCATTATCATGTTTATATAGTATGTAAAATCTGAAAGCTACACTCCACAGTCCAGCAGCTACACTGTGTTATCGTGATGAACATGCACACATTACATCTTTCAAAATCAGTAATGCAGAAAGCAGTTTGTTCTATTTTACTGGCAAATACTTGAAATGAATGGACGTTGAAGCAGGCTACACTTGACCGTTCTCTACTAAAAGGTTCTGGCCAACAAAAGATGTTTTAAAAAGAACGTATGAAAATCATTTCACAAGCAAGCGTTGATGTGACACACTGACCCCTTAAAGTAAAACGTATAGTTATGTCAGTGGCTTTAACTCTTTCTCCACTGCCTTTCTCCCTCTCTGGCACCTTGACTCACTCTCTCCCTCACCTCTGCACAGGAGGGCAGGTAGTTATAGACTGTAAGGGGCACTTTGGTCTGCTCCCCGCGGATGACGCTGTACGGCAGAGTGAAGTCCACAAAGAATGGCTTAAATGTACGCAGCTCCGCCCTCTGGGCCAGGCCCAACCCCTTTTCCTCTGACAAGCCAATCGCCTCGGTCACCCAGGTAGTAATGGAATCAGGAACATCCAATTGCAGCTCAGCTTCTCCAGTTACATTGCTGCAACAATAAAAAATACAGATAATGTTAATGGTTCCTATTACACTTGCTTTATTAATCTTCGGGGGTGAGCCCTTCCGCAGCGCCAGGGTTTTCCCAAAAAAGCCTCATTCAATAAGCATTTACTGAAAGTTAATGCATGAATGAAAGTATAAAAATGACCTCTTGAAACTTATTACATTTTATCCTTTATCCCAAGCTGACCATAAATTTACAAACAGAACTGAAACTCAACTGAAAGTTAGTGACTGATGCATCCAAAATGTACATTAAGGCATATTTCAGTTCAGTGTTAATCTCAATATAAAAGTCCCGGGTTTTGGCGTAATAAATTACTTCAATTAATTGTTACCAGAAATACCCTTGTGTGTCGTTTTAGCTAAATTAATTTTAAATAGATATCTAACCAAAAGAGCTGGGGATGGCACTCGTCTGTTTTTGTGTCGTTCATTCTCAGCCTCAAATCTCATAAAGGTCACTCCTTCTTCGACCTTAAAATGTGTTTGTCCCCTTTCAAAGTCTGTCCCTTCCCTCATCCTCCCATTTCCTCTCCTTGTCTCTCTTTCAACCTCCTCTGAGTTTTGGCTCCACTTCCAGATCTGGTTTTACCCGCACAATCTGCTGTAGCTGCCCCCCCCCCCCGCCCCCCCACTACAGATTGACCTCCACTATCCGCCCCCCACCTCAAGCCTACGGCTGCTCTGCTGGGACCGCAGCAAAAAAACAGTAATAATGTTTTTATTCTCACACATGGGAGCACTTCGGCCCCTGGGTAGATGCCATGGGGTGGGATGGCAGTAAGCGTTTGTATACAGCACCATCTTCAAAACAAACTGGCCCAAGCAAACAAAACAAACATGCATTTTCAGAATGCCACTAAAAGTATAAAAATACTAACTGTGCAAACTGAAGAGCAAATCTCCGAAATGTACTCCGTCCATGTGATACATTTTCGGGAAAATATCTGTCGGACGTACTGAATTTTGGAAATTTGACTAAAGATCTTCATTGGATTACATGAGGACTGAGTGAGGTTTGGTTCCCAATACTGCAACATATAATGAGCTATTGAGTAAGTGGGTTATATATAATGAGCGACTGAGTGGAAATCGAGTACATTGTCCCGTAATGAACTTCAGCGTTTCCGAATGTGTCGCAGTGACGTAGATATTTGTTCTTTGATGTTATTATTTCCGATACACCGTTGAAGTCAGTTAACGAGCGTTTGAGGCTTTGCTGTGGGACGAGATGGAAGAATGAGGCACCTGATGTTGAGGCAGATCCATACCCACGTCTCCGGGAAAAACGTGCGCCTGCGTTTCTCTGCCCTGCGAACAAAAAAAAAAACAGTCTGACACAAGCTGAGAAGCACCAAATTACATTATGGTCTTTGTGACAAGACAAATACGAAGGCGAAGGCATAACAACCCTGGGGGGGCGGGGGGTGTAGGGGGGATATGTACCTGTATGGGATACTATTTAGAATACAAGCTGTATGATTTGCTGATTGGGTCTAATGATTTTTATAGTGAGAGAATGAAGACCTAGACCAGGGAAGGTATGCTGGCTGCTGTACAGATGCTGTCCGCTGATCTGTTAGCTACTTAGCTGCTAGTCAGCATGTGATTCCCTTTGCATAGAAACATCAGTGCTGGTGGAAGTCAGAGGGGCACGTTCTCCCCTAACTGCCCCGGAGTAACTGAAATGATCACATCTGAGGAAAAAATACACAGATGTATTATGCTAAACGATAATTCAGTGTTATAACATTGTAGAAAATGACAGATGTCACATTAAACTGATAGGGTGGTTAATCAATCTGTCGTCTTGTTGTTTTGGGCTAGAGGACAGAAAGATATAAATTATAGTGCAATTTCTGGAGTATTCTGTTTACATAGTTACCGAACCAAATATTGTTATAGCGATGGAGTGTTTAAGTTCAACACGCCAGCTTTGATTTAACTGCGGGACTGAGGGAAGCGTGTTGGGCGCGTGTGGGAGCCAGCAGACGGCGGCGGGGAACCTGGGCACGGCGCGGGGGGGCAGCGAGGCCACCAGCGTGGCCGTATGGGGCTGGAAGGCTGGCACGGCTTCATCGGTGTACATGCCCCCGCTCTGCCGGTGATTGAGGCTCACCAAGTCAGTCATCACTACCAGGCCGGCTTCCTGTGGCGGCGGTCAGGAGAGAAATCTCTGTCATCGTAAAGGAAGGCGCCCGGGTTTACTTTACATTGACAGCTTATACCTTGAAGAAAAAAAAAGGCAATCCAATATCATGATTATTTAAAATAATAAAAAATCCATCCATCCATCCATCTTTCAACTGTGTATCCAGTACAGGGTCAAGGGGGGGGGCCTGCAGCCTATCTCAGGCAGCATCAGGGCAAAAGGCTGAGGATCACCCCTAAAGGGACGCATGTCCATCACAAGGGACACAAACATATTTACATACATAATTACACATTGTGAATAAGGTGGAGGAATCTGAAGCACCTGGAGGAAATCTGCACAAATGTGACATCATATTGACAGAGAGATGGTTGATAGTTGCCCATCAGAATGTGATTTTTGGTTAAGGTTACATCTTGGCCCGGTTTCCACTTTCTTTGGCAGCATTATTTGTTAACCTCTCTGCTCCTCAGCAGGATCTCGCACCTTCTGCTCAGCTGGGATCGTGAACTCCGGCGGAGAGTCTGGAATGTCGGCGTGCACAAGACGATGTCGAGGCTCTTTTTGAGCGGCCGCCTTTCATGCGTGCAGATATTTTCAAAAATCCATGTGCGTCTCTCGCGTGTCTTCGTTGTTACGGAATTTATTTGTATTTGACAAATGGCTAAATGTACAAAAGAGCATTCTTCCTCACTGCCACACATATGGCTAACAGACACATGAACTTAAGAACGATGGTCAACAGTTATCCCAGATGATGGAGTCTGCAGGGATAGAAGACCTTTCAGACATAAATGATCATAACGACCATGATTGCTTGTCAAGAAATTGTTATGATGGTTCATGGGCTTCAAACGAAAATAGCAGCACAGCACAATCAACCTCCAGAACATGTAAGACAAAAGATCTGAACACAGAATCTTCCACTTTACTATAAAAAGACTGCAGACTGTCAAATCCCTATGCAATCAAAAAGGAGCTTACGTAGATCAACAAAGAAACCGGCATATAGTATTAGCTATCAGCTCATTGTACAAAGCAAAAAGAGAAGACAATTTATGGAGTGTAGAGATCGGAAGAGAAGCTTTCCCAGCAGCGATGCCACTGAAATAGTTCCATATTTTCTCTGCATTGATTCATTTTGAAAACTGTGGGCACACATGCTGACCGTGAAAGAGACGAGCTGACTGTAATTACAGAGGACACCAAAAAACAAGTGAGGATCCACGACCTCATGCCCAGTCCCCATAGAGACGAAGAGGTTGAACACCACGCTCCATTAAAAGGAAGCTTTCCATCTGCCAGCATCCAACAAATCCATGGCCAAAATGCGGCATCGAAATTTATTATGTGATTTAGCCGAGTCTAGTTATTCGGGGGAATATGCTGCTCTGTACAGAATAACCACCATACCGAGCACCTGAGAAGATCAAGGAAGTTTAGGTGGTTCTGAGCATATGATGTATGATGTGCAGAATGAAGTACTTATGACACATGTATCACAATTGCAGGTTCAAATCCCAGAATGGACTGTGTCGTTATAACGTTAATTACCTCAAAACACCTGCAGCTGTATTAACGTACATAAATTTAGATGGGGTAAATGCAGCAGTTAGGCCAACTATTAATGCAGACAAACAGATTAGCTTTCTTCAAAAGTGCTACAATTATGCTTCACCTCACCAGAAAAATGAAGGATGTCTTCGTTACAAACCTTAAGCACAAATATGGTCAAGAAAGCTGCAAATTATTCTATACTACAATTCTAAGGAAGCAAGGGTCGACATCCAGGATGACATGATGTGATGCACGGCTAATGGCAAAAGCTAAGTACCCACACAGGAGACTCACACCCAGGAACTAATGCTTACAGCCCATTCACTCACGTAAGACAGGAGCAAAATGATGGAAAATTGCATCAACTTCACATGTTCCTTTAGAAGCTTGGCAAGGTTGCGGTTGCTGCTCGAAATTGCTAGCAAGAGTGACTTTAAGAATGTTTACTGGTAGTCTCAAGTAATTCTAAGCCTGATTGTTTTGCTCGCTGGAAGTTAACTGGCTATTACGATGACTATGATTACAATTATGTGTTTATCAGATTTGTAAATTCATATTTAAATTAAATACAAATCTATTTGTCTTTTATAATCCTTGGTTAAATAAGGAATTTGCCCAAGATTACTGATATTCTATCCACGATCTGTTTTTTTGTGAGTTACACAGTCTTTGGTGAAAGAGCCTGGAAGGCAAAAGGCAGTTTGTCACACGGAGGGAACGACAATGGCTATTGCTGATGGGTTATTTTGCTCATCAGAACATTGGCTTTGAAAGGAGGATTATATGCGATGATGAGCCGCTGTTGGAATTTAAACAAGTTTGACGTCAGAAGTAACAGAGATGACAGACAGTCCATCTGGCTAAGCGGCAGCTTCATAATGGATGGACTGCAAGAACAGACTCACCGTGAAGGCAAAGCGGGCATCTTTGGTGATGTCCCAGTGCCAGGGGAACACTGACGAGCGCCTCTTTCGACGCGATGACAGTCCTGGCCACCAAAAGTGTCCGTCGTCCTTGGGTGCTCCAAAGGCATCAGACACGTCAAATTCAACAAGCTCCCTGAACACCTAAAAAGAGCAGGTCATGCACTGAGAAGATACATCACTGAACCTAGATAACCACTAAAATCCACCCGAATAGAAAGGTGGTTTCAGTGAGGCCTTCTGAAGGACCTACCTTGTCTATGCTGAGCTGGAAGCCAGGTTTGACGAGATAGAGACTCTTGTCCACAGCGGCCACGCAGACACAGGATCCCTTCTCACCTTTGACCCGCAGACTGACAGGGTCACCTGGCATCGACTCGTTGGTAGAAAGAGAGACAGACACCTGCACGAAGGCAGACATTTCAGCTCACATTACTACGGCTTTGCCAGGTACAAGACTGGGACTCCTTCTGGTACTTGAATCCAGAATTTTCTTTGCTATGTGTCCACATTTTAACTGCTACCTGCAGCCCCATATTCCCATACACATAAATAAACATGAAATACCGGTGTGTAGTTTGAAATACAATCAAAGAAGACATGGAAAGTGAAGACATGGAAAGTTCACATTTACAGCTATAAAAATGAACATCTGGGTGAGGAAGCTCTTCCTTGTCAAACTACTTTTTGGGGGCAGCGTTTGGCTCATCGGGTTGGGATGCTGTGCTGCTGTAACTGGAAGGTCAATGGGTCAAATCCTGACGCTGATACGGTGATTTTACCATTGGACCCTAAACAAAGACCTTAACCCCTAATTGCACCAAAGACTGTCTAACCATGCCGGCTCCAGAAAAAATATACAATGCTCTAGATAAAAGTGTCAGAAAAATAAATGAAATGCTACAATTTTGTTTTCTTTAATTACTCCGTGCTTTTTCCTTTCCACATAATCAGTACGGAGCTGAGTAAGGTAACACAGAACCATCCATCCTTCTTCAAATCACTTGGTCAGGGGCGCAGAGGGGGTTGGACCCTGTCCCAGGAAGCACAGGGTACACGGCTGGGGTTTTATCTGGGCCGGATGCCAGTCCATCGCGGGGCACACAGTCACACACTACGGGCAATTAAGAAAGACCCATTGCCTAACTGCATGTTTTTGGACCGAGTGAGGAAATCGGAGGATCTAGAGGAAAAGTGTGTATCACAGGGAGAACATGCACCCTCCATACAGAGAGCAAAAGTGGGATTTGAACCACCCACCCTTAAGGTACGAGGTCACAGCGCTACCCACTGAGCCACCATGACAGCCTGAAACATACAACCGTTCTTTAAAATTAAAATTACAGTAGAAATGATTCAACCTGATTCTCGAAGCTGGGCTGCACGGGAATCTGCAGGCTGTCGGTCACTCCCTCCCCGTTCTCCCGCACGTAGTACACCAGTAAGCGACTGAGCGGCGTCATACTGGGAGTGACAGCGAAGGCCAGAGCGGAAACGCAAACGTCTGCCTCACTGTGTGCCGAAGAGGCTGCAGAGGCTGAAAAAGGCCCAGAGGACGATAAAGTAGACAAGTATTACTGTTGAAAAAATGCCAGCAAATTCTGGCATCTAATGAGGCAAGACGTGTCTATACAATACAAGAGCAGTGATACCATATGCTCTGCTGATAAGTTTGCATGCCACTGACTTTAAAAATTCAGCTTAGCCTTTTTTGCTCATTGTTAATTTAAGGCAAAACAACTACCAGCTAGCTAACGACGTTAACCATAATTTATTCCGACTTCTCTAATACTGACCAGAGCCACTAGGGGGCAACGTGGCGTGGATATTTTTGTCAAAGGTGACAGTTGCTCTCTTGGCACGGTGATTGGTGACATTCGCCAGCTGTTTACCAGACTGTACAATGTTTCCGCGTGAAGCTATCTCATAGTGCAGTGTGAAGTTACAGGGGCAGGTAGATTTCAGAGCAATCTCAGCCTCCTGACCAACCTAAATGCAAAAAACATTCAAATAAGACCTAAAGCAAACTGCATATCAAGACAGTTAGTGAATATCACACATATTAACTAAAAGACTCAGTAAGTTGTATGAGTTATATTGTTTGCCCAATTATTCTTCCACTAAATTAATATTTAAAAGTAACGACTTTTGCAAGGTACAAGATAGAGAAGGAATATAATGGTAGTAGTTAAAGAACCAGGAGAACATACCTGCAGAGGTCTACTGGGACTCTGTAGCTGGATGTGACACTTGCTGGGTGAATACCAGCTGCTGATTGACAAGTAATTAGGAAGGTACTGGTCTCCAGCTGGCCTGCCGCCAATCGCCGTGACCTTGGTCTGTAGCGGAAAGGAACAATCAAATAGCTGTGACACTAACTAACATCACATCTCCATCTGTCTCATGGATCCAAAGGAAGCTGTATTATGTAGATCCTTAGGAGGGAACTGGCCTCAACGTCAGCTATTACAACTCGAACCATGTTATACTGTGAGCTTCACATTAAAAAGGAAAGTTCACTCCTCAACTTTGTAGCTGACCATACTCAGTTTCCCACTAAGCTTTTTGCTGTGTTCCATGTGAACTTCCAAGTTCCTAGTGGGAAATTTCAACTGGAACGGCCCCTAAAGTCGGAGTTCTGACTCAGAAAGTCGGAGGAACCTCTGCAGCCCAGACCTCAGAATTCAAGATGGCTGCCTATATACTATTTAATTTTATTTGTGTCTCATTAAGTTCAATCTAACCGCTATCGGTGGACATGTTGCTACAGTGTTCGTATGCACAAAATACCCCGTAATGCATTGGTACAAACTGCTAACAATAGCTAACAATGAGCCTGTCTGGAACTGGTATCGCTAAATGGCTTTCCAACTTCTTGTACTGGAAAGCAGTTACTGTGACGCCATTCCCAGCTCCGACGTCCGAGGTAAATGGAATGAAGCGTTAGAGATATTAATAGGTAAAGAGCAGCCTGGGATGGTAGAATGTTCAGGGGAGTAAGAAGCCTCTTTGGATAGTTCTATAATGCTAAATTATTTAGACAAATTCTGGTGACTTAGTTGATAATCCCACCTTTCTACTCCATCCTAACACACATTCATAATGTCCTTCAAAACCCCCGCCGCACCCTGATACCCACTGACCTCCAACCAGACATACTGAGCGGCTGTAGGGATTGAGGGAATCTCGAAAACGGCCTGGCCCGATCTGGACGTCAGCTCGCTGGTGTACACGTTGTCCTTGGGCGTCAGCTCAGCCTTTACTCTCACCTTAACCCCGTCCGCCGGGCTCCCATCTGGGTAGGTCACCTCCACCTGGGTCACAAGGGGACCCGGGACGAGTGGAAAGGGAAGACCAATAGAGAAAGGGAACAAGTGACATCACCACAGCCTTACACACAGAGCTGTAAAAATCTCAGATTTTATCTTTACTTTTCATTCCCATATCGCACAATTAGCAAGCTCTGTTTAAGCAGAACAATCCTCTGTAGCACACGAATGAGGCTACAAATGCTACAAAGAGTTAAAGTTCTTCTACCTTGCCTTTGTAGGGTAGACCAGGTTTGAACTGCTTGCGCGTGTCCTTGGAGTACTTTATGTCGATCAGCTGCTTATGGACAGGTGTCGAGTCATGGATCATGGTCTGCCGTCCCCCATCCACACTGTTCACTGACGCCCATATGTTGACCGTGCCCCGGAAGTGGTCAGCCACGTCGACGGGCATCATTTCCCGTACGCAGAGGTCAAAGGTCACAGATCCTTTGATCTACGGACAGTTACAGGAGAGAGGGAGCAAATGTGCCGATCTGTAAATCTATTAGTGCCTCAAAGTCAAATAAACTTTCAATACATGGGAACAGGGTAGATGTTTCTTCAGCTCACGTCCATGGTCTTCACCACTGGATGGCCCAGTTCATGACGGTAATATCCCACTCCGTTCACCGTCATGTTCACCGTCAGCTTGCCCACTACTGGTTTCCCAAATGTGTACCTGAGCAAGAGGAGGAGACAAACAGATATACATCCCAGTGCTAACATTTAAAATAATGTATAATACTCATTAGCCTGTTCAGTGTTCATAAGCATACATACCCTGTATGTATACTGAGTGTGTATACTCAGGCAACACAGGTCAACCAGCATTAAACGTCATTCACAGGACAGAGCCGTAACTGACCTGGCATGCACTGTCGTCTGTTCACATGCGTTCAGGTCACGGATGTATCGGGGCGGATCGATAATCAACTCAAACTTGGGCATCACTGTGAAAAAGAGTCATACATAACAATGCTGGCATGACTACACAGTCAACCGTGCATTTCGGGTCAACGTTCTCTTGTAGTTAATTTTTTTCTCGATCCATTTACAGTTATTTCAGAACTTCCTATGTGACTTCGAACCGGTTTCTGTGATATACCCAATCAGGGGTGCAGGAAGTGTGGGGGATGGGGGGCATCAACCCCGCAATATTTATTTTGGGTTCATTCATCCCCCCAATAAATACACCATTGAATTTAAATCATTAAGTTGTGTCCCCCCCCCCCCTCCCATGCCATCACTCCTGATGCTTTACATAAGCTTAAAAAAAAAGTTCTGGTTTGTCCATTTGATTGTTTGTTTTTCTAACACATGGCTGGGAGACGGGATTTCATGTGCAGCATCCTGTTCACTTAGTTTGCCACAGGACCAGGTCATGGGCTCACCATACTTCTGCACCTCAAAGGACTTGTTGTAAGTGTGTCCCTGCATCTCCACGAAGATGAGCCACTCGCCAAACACCGGCTGGTCCGACAGGGGGAAACTCACATTCACGATTCCTGGGGGGCACAGAGAGGACTCGGCTCATTTAGAAGTGGGAAGTCTGCGAGGCCCAAATTAACACACTCTTACCAAATGATGAACACCTTGCTACTCAATCTCCAAGCAGAGCACAGAGCGCGAATTGCTTTAATGAATGTTAAGCTGAATTAATGTTAGGTTGAGCTTATTAAGCTGCACGACAATAATGCATACAACTGTCTTTAGATAAGAGCAAGAATGAACAAGTTAATTTAAAATCTTTAACTAGTAATTTTTATTACCACAACACAAAGGTTTGGGGTCTGTCCACTGAATCATCCGGGATCCTCGCGGGTCCTAAAAACAACACGAATTGTAAATGTTAAGTCCTAAGTTTCAAAACAGATATATCCCCCTTTTTGCCATCTTTCCAGGTAAATTACATCCTTGATGTTTCAGGCTGACCATGTGATTTACTTTCAACCACACAATGTGCACCTTCAGCTGCTGACCTATGACCTACGTCTGACCTCATACAGACAGAAGGAGGGAAACTAACATCGTCACAGCAGTCAGTCAAACAATTAGGCGCACTTAAGCAGATGCTTTCCTACTTGGAACAGTGGGGGCAAGGCTGTGGGCCTCACACTAATATACATTTCTGAGAAGCTATTTAAGCAATTTACACGGCTTTCCCGGGCTTTCTCGATTCTATGTGTGAACTGGTACACTGGTATGAGTCAACAGTTTCAGACAGTGTTTCCCAATCCAGTCCTCGGGGACTGGATTGGGAGCTGGGAGGGAGCAAAAATGTGGACTATCTGGCATGGAACTCAGCGGGAGCAAAAACATGGATTGACTGTGGGTCCCTGAGGACCGGATTAGGAAACGCTGCTTTAAGAGCCGCAGAGCAAACTGAAGCCAGGAGAGTGTACGCAGCGGGAGAGGACGGCCGGCACAGGGCGATCCCTTCATTTCCTGGTGGATGGTGTGTATCCTGGTATTGAAGCAACTGGCCGCATAATCTCCAGCCGCTGCCGGGTGGCGGGGAACCAAACCCGCCCCCCCCCCCCGTCACTCAGGGTGGTCCCCGTGACCTCCACTCACCACAACGTAAGCGTCCATCTGTGAAAGAGGGGAGGGGTGACAGGGCGGAGGAGAGGGGAGCCCAAAAAAGGGGGCAAACATCAGAAACACAGAGAGGCGCCGCGGACCCGAGCCGCTGTCCCACAATGGGCCGTCTGTGAGCGGCGGCACAGCACTGAGCCAGCGGGGAGTCTTTATGACCCCCCCATCAATAAGCACACTGTCTCCTGGACCATCTCCACTCCCTGCAGTCACACAGGGTGCTTAGAGCTCTCCGCAGAAGCCCAGCAGAACGGAGCCTCTGGCTTTCCTGCGCAAGATTAATTAAACTCCCACACTGCCCATCGCCTCCCCGACCCCCCACCCATACAAGATGAGGTTGTGCCTCTTGCAAATAAACTATCTGGCATAATTGGCGTGACACCCTGCTTCACAAAGAGCTTCACAGCACCTACACGTGATAACTTACCCATAGCATTAATGCTTGTTTAGTCTACAAGTCAGCACACACTCCTACAGCAGTAATATTTTAAATCCCCAGACAAACAGCCACACTCCGCACCAGGCCTTATAAGAGGCAGAATGTGTATTACCTTGTCATTCGCTGGCCTCAGGTCTGGCATGACTGAATACACATTAATAAGCACTGGAGAGAAAGAGAAAAAGACACAGTTACCCATAAGGCCTTGAAAATTTGTAATGTTTTGTTGTCCGCTGGTGGAAAAAAAAAAGCTGAAGCTTGGTGAAATGTTGTAGTGAAGCTGTGAAATGTCCAGCGTGAGTCCGGACGAGCACGCCGGGCTGAGACCTTTCTGCCGGGGTCTGTACACCGGCTTGTCCGTCTGGATGAAGACGGCTGTGCCTTTGCTGTCCACCGTTACGGTGGTGTAATTCTGAAAGATGTAGCCCTCCTCCGTCAGCTGCCGGTTGCCCCACACCTTCAGGTGGGCCTGTCCACGCAGCCCGGGGGGCACCTGATCAAGGCAGAGCGGACGAAAGCAGTATCACCTCTCTGTTTCACTAATCACTGTCCTACATCAGTGACTTCCAACCTGGTCCACAGAGACTCAAAGCCCACGTTTTGGCTCCTACCAGGACTGGGAAGAAGCAAAAAGATGGACAGTAAGGGAATCCTGAAGACTGGCTGGGGAAACAGGTTTTAAAGGAGTGGGGGAAAAATATACCTTTGCATCAATGTATTCTGACTATTTAAAGCCGCCTGCTTGCTTGAATGAGGTCTTGTCACTTCTATTGTGTCACAACAACACAGGAGAACCCATTTATTTCACGATTCAAATGCTTAGTTGCATTTCTGCTGTGCCATAATGAAATTATTATTTTGAATATGTTATCTTTCACTGTCATACAAGTGATTCACAAACAAACTAGACTTTACTAGACTTAGGTATAATACATTTGAAAGGAACATCACACAATATGGGAAATATAAAACTCACCTTCAATTTGATTGTGCCTTTGTCTAAAGAAAAATATACAAAAGTAGATTAACTGCTCAGGTACAAGATATGACTGGAATTTGGAAAAGCTGATTCCTTTGGTAACCTTAAAAAGGCTGTATAATAAAGACTAGATTAAAGTAAGAAATATGCATCATTCTTCAAAGTTTCTGGATGATTAATGGCCATCTATGCTCGTTCAATGCCATACTGAGGCAGAACAAGCTTTAACTACCATTGCTCAAGTCAAACAGAGACACATGAGAGCCAAGATAGGCATACCAGCATTTGCTGTGCACCTTAATATAGCCAGTAATATCGGGCCAAACCCTTGAGCTTAACCTGGTTTTAATCAAAGGGAGCAGAGCCAAGAATTGGACTCACCGCGCATGGTGCCATGGCTGTGGGCCACGGCCTCGCCTTTCACGGACAACTGCACCTGCACATGCGTGTCCGCCACGGCGTTGAAGATGGTAACGCTCAGAGCTTCCTCCACACCCGCACGGAACACAGAGGGAGCAGCGATCAGATACCCCCTGGGAAGAATGAGACGGTGTTGAGTTAGTGTTAGGGTGTAACCTGAAGTCCAATGAGATGGTCCTGATAGAAGAGAATTGATTAAGTGGATGTCTCACACCCCACTGCATGTTTATTGGTCACACAGAAACATTGTAGCACAGTGGCACGGAGGGGGGGCTGACGTATCACAACTCCAGGGTCGATTGCCTCAGCCTACACATGCGGTTAGTCTGGCGGGGTGTGCGTACGAGCGTGTGTCCTGCACTGCACTGACAGCTCATCCTGCATGCCCCCTGCTCTGTGTCCTCACACACGTCCCCTGCTCTGTGTCCATTGCTGCCTGGGATAGACTCCAAATCCCCCCCCCCAACACACACATAAACACACAATACCAAATAAGCAGTTAGAAGCTGGATAGATGGAAAGAACATTTTTTATTATTTATAATAATAATATGACATGCATACACACACACACACACATATATATATATATATATATATATATATATATAGCACCAGCAAAAAGTTGTGACACACTTACTCATAGAAGGTTTATTTGTAAAATTGTCGACTCAACATTTTTGAATAATTATAAGGACATCAACACTATAAAATAATGGAAAATATATGGAATTATGCACCGACCAAAAATGTAATAAGCAAAATGTTGAATTTGTTGGGGGGGTGTGGGGGTCAGCAATGTGGGTTGTTACGCAGAAGAAGGTCCTTGGTTCAAATCCCTGGGTCGGCAGAATGATCCCACCATTGGGCCCTTGAACAAGGCTCTTAATCCCAAATACCCCAATTGCCCCAGGGACTGACTGACCCTACTGTCCCCTCCACACCAGTTCCATGAGGTGCCTCCTGGGATGCTTTCCCAGCCGCCCTGAAGGAGGTCCCACATATGCTGAGCTCTCATTGGCCACTTTTCCTTCACTTTCTGGTCAGACTTCTCCAAAACCATTTCTGCTGTGTTTGGGTCAGGTGACCAAGTGATGTGATGCAACACTATCTCTCTCTGTAGGAGATTTGGTGTGTCCAAATTTAACAGGTAGTGTGCATGTGTGCGTAAGTGTGAAACACATAGTTGTGTACACAAAGAGGATAAAATTATGTCAGCCCCGCCTCCATTCTAAAGTAACCCAATTATGCTTCCTGCAAAAGAAACCATATTTCAACCCTCCAGTTATAAACTGAGAGCAGACAACAGCTATTAAAAGAGGAAAGGTCAAAGGGCAAAGGTCACCATGTTCTGGATTCAAAAATTAGAAAGAGCCAGATTTTTATTGCTGCGCTGTCAGTAGGAACACTTTGGGCCTGAGATCTTACTGGGGTAACAATGATGTCTATTGTATTTCAACGGTTCATAAAAGTATATCAGTCTGATTTGTTCAAAACAAATATATCATGTATATAGATACTGTTGCCTTAATTCTTGAATTTCACTACCTTGTGAGGAACTAAGACCATCCACCGACAGCACGAAGTTTACATTAACACCTTACACATGCAGTGATTTAACACATGATTGTTACTACAACACAGCACTGCAGTACAACTGGGGCATGGATCTGCCACACAGATGCTGACAGCAATGAAACAGGCGCAGAACCTAAAACCCCTTTGCATGATTCACTAAGCATGAGGTCAGGTGGTTGGCATTATGGTACTGGGGTGTCAGGAGCGATTCAGTCCCTGACAGTCGGGACAAAATCCCTGAACATTAAGACTGAGAGAAACCAGATCGTGTGAGAACACATAACACTCCCATTTCGATTTCTAAACTAGCTCCTAAGTAAGTGAATATCAGGTGCCGAACCCCACGTCTGTTTTTAACACTTATGGACTGACAAATTTGCAGTTTAAGTGCTACATACTTTCTGTTACTTCTCTCATCTGCTACGCTGTAGATCACACACATAAAGCCGTCTCCTCTAATGAAACGCCGATGTTCTTCTGGAAAGGTAAAGCACGCATGCTTCATACCCATTTTCCCCCCAGCAGTCGGTTGTGTAAAACACTTGGCAGCAATGGCTGTTTCCCTTCGCAATTAACGCCACAAAAAGCCCCCGGAGCTGGGTATTAAGCTCAGGCACGCTGCTGACAGCGGCGGCTGCGATCGCATCAAAGCGCCCGAAGTCAAACCCTTTAGTGAGCAGCGGGACCGGCGGCTATGAAGAGGGAGCGCAGCCTACCGGCGGGGAAAAAGGTGTCAAAAGCTAAATGCACAGGGAAAGACCAAAGAAATGGAAAAGGGAAAGACAAAAACCTGGAGAGAACGGAAAACGACAGTACATGGAATACACAGGCACAGACACGGCCATGTTAATCTAATAATCTTACTAGAGGGAAATTATATACAAGGTCTGTCGGATAACTTTAAATCCAAACACTTCCTTAAACCCATTTTAGCGTTTTTCATTGTTTTCATGCAGACGCTACGATTCAGAGAAACAGGCAGGTATACGTGTGAACTTTGTGGTCTGTATTTATAAATTTCATTAGTACTTATAGCGCTGACATTTTGCTTTGAAAAATAACCTAAAATTAAATTGTGGTTCAAGTGTCATGTTGCGTAAGGTTAAAACGTTCGCCCGCATGTTTCCAACAGACCAAGCATGTAATGTCTGTGATACTTAATCGTTTCTTGTTTCATGCATATTTCCACTTATACATAAGACAATCGAAATATACAGTGGGTCAGATACCGTACCTTCTGGTTTAGACAGTATAGGCTACATCTTAAACTTAATATTACCGTCTTCTATCCAGTAATGTATCGAAAGGTAAGTCGCAAATATTATAATGCACGCGTTACTCTGATTTCAAAAGCTCTAAAAAATGAATTAATAAGTTTGAAAGAGCAGGGTCTTTTGTCTAACAGGCAAACAGAAGCCGAAGAGGCTTCCCAGCGCGTTTTTCTCCGACTTGTTTCTCAGCTAACGATGTCTCGTTTTATGCATACATAACCCTACATACGCAACACAAAACACAAAAACTCAATTAAGATGCCTTCTGAATGCTAGCAGTGGTAGTTTAGTTGAACTTGATTGAACACGGTAAGGCAATACTTTAGTATTCTCCAATCTAATAATCAATTACAGGAAATTAAGTTACATTGTAACTCATCTAAAACAATAAAACAATCGATAATATTACTCACTGCCTTTCTTGTGAATAACTTTCAGTGACAATACAGATGTAAACAGTCAATGAAAGAATCCATGATGCTCGGCGGAACTTCGCCACTTTCATTGTAATCTTCACTTGGACGTAGCGTGGGACGCCGCAACTTCTCCGTTCTCAAAGGCGCCTGATAATAAGTGTTATAAAGGCGAGACGCCGAGGGGTGCTGAAGCGCGCGCTGCGCTGAAGCGTGTTTGGAAGAAGCGAGGGAAAGCGGCCGCTCGATTCCCCCCTTGTGTCAGCGAATATGCGTCAAGTTTTACCCCACTTTGAGAAATCCTGTTCCTTGCAGGTTTTTTGGTAAGCTTAACTTCACTGAACACACACACACACTGTCTCCCCTTTGGCGTGCCCGATTCACCCGCCTCAGTTTCGCTCTCTCATATTTCAGCATTACAAATTATTTGCGTCCACCCCCACATGTTCCTCTATATAAAACAAGTGATGTATTTCTTAACAGCCTGCATCTCCTGCTCGTGGAGACATCATTCTGTTTTCTTTTGCAGGCGATCTCCTCTTTGAAGTTTCTGAGCTTTTGATCCTACAAATGGTACGAGCTGGTATCGCGGCTCGTTTCCCCTTCAATCCGTTCCTTCCTAAACTGCAAAACACCTCTTTTCTGCGCCTACACTTCATGCGAAGTGACCACTCGCAAAGTGAAGAGTTGATTTAAGTTGATCAATCAAATCAATTATCGCTTTTAGCCACCGCTTGTAGTTAAGTACAGGGTATATAACAGAATACATTTGTTTGCGTTTAAAGCGAATACAGAATAAATAACTGAAAATGACAACTGTATTTCGTTCAATTGTGCATTTAATAATAATCTAAAAGACTTTGAGAGAGATCAATTACATTACACAATATAGTGACAGTTCAATTCATACTTAAAATTAACTGCAATTAACATCGTAGCAGAATTTAAGAGCGGTGTTGTGATTCGTTATTGAGGACCACAATTTCGTTCAAATACAGATCTATGGCACCATCACGTGGCCGAAGAGCATAGCATTCGGTCGCGCTCACAAATAAACTGTATATTTATTTGACATTAAATCTCGTCTTTAGGACTCGCCGGTCTTTTGCTTTCTTGTGTGTGTGTGTATTATATTAATATTACATTGTAGGGACATTTTTCACGTCCCCACAAAGACATAATTACAAACCTGTGTGTTTGTTCATATATATATATATTGCAGGGACATTTTTCACGTCCCCACAAAGACATAATTACAAACCTTTGTGTTTGTGTTCATATATATATATATAAAAACTAAAATTACTCGACATTTGCTAATAAGTGTTTCATAAGAATGAAATGACGTCCAGGACAAAGAGGAGACTCAACACCATCTCTTACTCAGCTCCCTAAAATGCTTACGAGTGTACTAACTCGACCGGGTGCCTCAGTTCATCGTAAGCACTTACTTACAGTAGGTAACAGAAATACAGTGGATTGACATAAAGTACCTACCACCAAACATACTGCATAATTTAAGGTGAGCACGAAAGTTAATAGTCCATAACGTTGAGTCATGGACCTTTTTACAGAACCTGAGAACATATATTTATGTTTGGTGCAATGCTGGAGACAGAAAAAAACCCTTTCAAGCTGTGAAAAAAAATGACATTTTACTTCCTCTTGTAAAAAGTTCTAGAGGAACACCTGTGCCCTGCAGCTTCTTCATAAAGTCACGCGCCGTCTCTCACCTCAGCGCTTTTCATAGAGGTGCAGATCGCTATGTCCTTATTTTTATGAGCTTCTCAATGTGAATACAGGGTGACCAATTTCGTACACTCAGGGCTGAGCCCCTGTTTGAATCTATACTTCCTGAAATTATTGCCATCCTAATTTGAATAATGGACACTTAAATAAACCAGAAAATCCCGAGAGTATCATTACTTAACTTTTCATAGTTACCCAATGTATCCATCCATTTTCCCATCCATCTTTTAAACACTTATCCAGTACGGAGTCACAGAGCATTTCTTAGTTTAGCTCCAGGGGTGCCGCCAGAAATCTTGGGCCCCATGAAAGATTAGAATTTTGCCCCCCCTCTTTTTGCAAAAAGGTAAAGCCCCTAACAGGGCCCCATGTCAGTGCTGGGCCCCTAGAATCGTTCCAACCTTTCCCCCCCTGGCGGCGCCCCTGTTTAGCTCAAAGAAATATTTTATGATCTCAGTTTATAATTGTGTGCAGTCAGTTTCATCACGTCTAATCAATTTCTTCCTTTTCCATCATCCTTTAATTTTACCAATGAAAGTAATTCGTGCTACTTTTCACTTTTATCCAGAAATAGAAGAATTCTCACTGGATCTAATTGGTAAAGTAAAATATTATATGCTTTTGAGGACTACAAACTACTATAGGCCTGAGTAAAACTTCATCATTATCAATGCTCAGGGATATATACACATCTATTACTTCTATACTTGTTTCTTTGTCATCTTGAGATTGAAGCAGACCTTTCAAACCAAAGCCCTCTCATCGTTTAGCGTCAATTTCGACTTCCGGCCTGATCATCTAAGGGTCTTGTCTGGACGGATGACCTCGGTACTCCTAGTTGCCTGGCTATGGCACCTAGAGAGTCTCCCCGGCTTCTGCAGCTGTATTATTGTTGTTCTTAGGTCTTCAGATTGTTCTTTTCCTATTCCCATGTTGGAACAAGAAGAAATGAAGCATTAGCAGGTAACTCTGGTCCTTTATACAGCCCTGGTTGCACCACCTGAACTATTACAAGTTAATTGCAATCAAGAACCAATAGGACACACATGAAAAGCATTTGGGGATAATCCACGCTGTTGCAAACACAAAAAAGCACCAGATCACCCTGGTGTGTGTAAACTTTTGACCTACTAATTTTGTAGCTTCATTAACTGAGCTACGAATAAAACCATTGAAAATGAAAGAGCTGTTGAAATCAGTCATGGAAATAAAAGAGTTTGGTTGACATTATTATAGATATAAATAGAGTAGAATAAAATACTATGTTACCACGTTCATAAGTGACTGTAAAAAGTTATTACAAATGTAACTTGAAGAGAAGAAAAAACTATATTGCACATTATCGTGAATGGTTCTATTGCACATGTTAATAATTCAGTAGAATGAGCAGTATGTGAAGTATAAGTATATTGCACTGTAGAATCTTAGTTCTATTGCACATGTGGATAGACTCCAGTAGGTTGACGTTTATATAAATTAGGGAACATACAGTATATTGCACTGTATCATAGATAGTTCTATTGCATCTGTTAAATTGTCATCAGCTAAGGCATTGCATGTTGGTTATTGGACTGTTTTGTAATTGTAGCAGCGGTAAATTATTGAGCGCATTGTTGCGAGGATGCATGACGGAGGGCGGAGTTGTAGAGTCTGGTTTGCGGTGGGGAGGAAGGATTTTCTGTGGCGTTCAGCTCAGACACCACATTGTGTAGTGGCCGATAGTCATAGACACAGATTGTGTGATACTCTATTTCTAATTAGTTGTTGTACATTATATGATGTCATTTGAAAGTGTGATTTGCATCTCTGAGCATTGCTGAATAACACTCCTTCTCCTTTTATGTGATACTTGGCTAAGCGTTGCTGCTTGATATTCACACACACCTGGCTCATGTTTGCTGAGACTGAGCGTCACCTTTACACAAACAGAATGAAGTGCCTGGGTATGTATTTCATGGGTTTTTTTGCAGTTACTCAGAGATGTCAGGAATATGAGTTCCTCCCATGCACTAATTGCAAGCCTGGATGATAGTATGGCGGGATTTTCTACTGATGTTTTATGGATGCTCACATTACCCAAATGCTTAATCCCAGTGGCGTCTTTCAGGACTTGTCCAAGGTTGAACCTTATAAAAAAAAAAGTCAGACTAGAACTAATGTTTATTTTGCCACCTTCAAAATTCACCATTTTCCCACTTTATGACAGACTGGTCAAATTCTAACTGTGGAATGTAAAAAAAAAATCCCTTTTTGCCAAAGGTTAAAATCCTGTATAACCGCCCCGAAGCCAACTCAGTAAACAAGTCCAAACCCCAAGTCTCATTTCCTATGTGCTGTGGAGAGTGTTAGCTCATGTTGGCAGCTGTGATTTCTTCAGTGGTTTGCATTCAACGTGGAGGAATTGATAATGTTGATGGGCATGTTTTTGACAAGCCTGACATCAGTGATGTTATCTCACCCTACACTGTCAGAAAAAAGGGTACCGTTCTGGTACAGCTTTGCTCCCAGAGGTACAAATAACATTAATGTACCCCAAATTGTACAAAAATGTTCCTCAGAATCCATTTCTGTATACCGTAAAAGGTACATTTCCCTACAACTAAGGTACAATTGGCAGACCCTTGAGGGTGCAGCCCCAGTGACAAGTAATTGTATCCTCAAAGGTACGAAATGGTACTTTTTTCTGACACTGTAGACTACAGTCATCTTCCAGAGATACAGAAGGCTTGGGAAGAAGTCTGCATACAGAACTAAGGGCAGAAACCCATGCAGGATTCTTGGAACTCGGGAGTTCCAGGCTCCCGAGGCTAGCAGAGCTTTCTGTGATTGTGTGTCAGGTACTATTTCATCAGGGATGAGCATGTGAAAGTAGGCGAGACACTTTGGGGAATATAAGGACTAGCAACTGCTGCTCTCCATAACTGACCAGTGCAAGATTCGCAGCCCAGATTTGTCACATACCCCATCTACCTTATGGCTCCCCATATCCTCCTTAAGCTGTACAATGAAAAATATTTTTAAGAAGCTTTTCCATTTCTCTGTTCTCTAAGGCTACTGTTTTTAAAATCCTGTTTCATCCCCTATCTACTGAATTTTAAGCTAAATCTATTGAAGTCTCTCAGGTAGCCCTGCAGTGAGGGAGCTGCTGCTCCTGGCAGCTACAATCTTACGTGATGCACCTTGTGCATATTAATTGTAGGGTGGGAGGGGACTGGTTAACGACCAATTGGGATGATGCACATCTCTGTTCCACGAACCCTGCCAAAGGCATGATTATTCTTGTGATCTTGGCCATAAAATGCCTGCTTTTTTATCTAGTCAATCAATTTTGACTACAGACTGATTTTGTCCATTTTCTTTCTCAGTCAAAGTAATTTTCATGTTTTTCGGTTAAATTGCAATCGTACTAATTAAATTAAACTAATTAAACTAAGTCAACTCTGATAACATTTATTCATTTTGCATGAGACTTTTTTGGGTTTTGTTTCGTCTGAATAAAAGCATATGGAAACATGCAGAAAAGACGAAACAATTCAAGCATTTCAAACCAGCTTCCCTAATATAAATGGTATATATGTGTACAAAGTACACGATGTAGGATCCAAAAGTATGGTAACATACACATTTGAACAGAATGGATTTTTTTAACAAAATACTTTTATTTTCCATTGTGTGTCCATTAAATTCAAACATCCTGAATGTCAGCATTAATATTAAAACATAAATCTGTGTAAAAAAAAAACCCTTAATATAATTACAAGAGAGGAGGTCTAGGGAGAACCATGGAGGACAAGAGCCAGAGAGTGATCGCCCTGCTTCCTGTCCACCAGTTCGTAAGAGCGTGTGCTCTGCCTTTCGCCCGGTGGCGGCTCCACGTACGAGGCTTTGGAAAAGGACACGCGGTCTCCCGTCACGGAGACTCCACAGGCCCGGCACAGGCTGGCCGCCTGGGCGTCCTCCAGGGCCAGGAGTCGCGCTAGCTCCCGCAGCGGGAAGCGGCAATTGCGGCTGCTGTGGCCGTAGCTGTAAAGCAGCAGCAGGTGGCGGCGGCAGGCCTCTAGGTGGCGGTGCAGCGCGCAGCTCTGCAGGAAGTCCAGCCGCCGGGCCAGACGCAGGAGTCGCACGGGGTTGCGTTCCAGGTGGGCGCGGTTCACGGAGAGTGCCAGACGCACCGCGGGCGCTGCTCGCACCTCCTCCGGCAGCTCCAGGGCATGCTGCAAGGCACGGGTGGACCCTGGCGACACGGCAAAAAAAACAAAAGAGATTAAAGGAATGTTTATTATCATTCAGCAAAACACAGGGTAATGAGAATGGAATTTCTCTGGATACCTGCTGCAAGATGATGGCATGGGGTCATAAATAATAAGAACAATATATAAACAGGAAGTAATAAAATGTATACAAAATAACAGTAAAATGTACACAGTACACAACAAAGGACCCAAGAATATTGGTGCAGCAGGAAGTATACAGTAGTAATTATTATTGTATGTTTTCAAAATTTTAATACAATGTACATAAGTAATGAAGGCAGCAATAGTAGCAGTTATGATTTATGTCACGTGGCACAGAGTTATTCAGAAATAGTCAACAGCCTGACAGCACAAGGATGAAAACGGTTAGTAAGCCTCATAGCTGTGGCTGGATTAAAGGCAGACTGCATCAAAAATCTGCAGCTGGTCAAATCGCATGACTGAAAACAAAAAAATGCTTATTGAGATCACATGCAAATCAGAAAAACTGTCTGGAAAATGGCAGCGCAGGATGAGAACATGGTGCATTTCCCCAGACGTTGCTTGGGCTGCTGCCTTTGTTTTACTCACCCAGGTTGTAGAGCAGGCTGAGAGCCTGAAACTCCTCCTGGTGTGGGTGGTGCCCGACGCAGTAGCAGCTCAGCAGCCAGCTGAGGCTCTCCTGCAGGTGCGTGTCGTTTATCCGCGGGTCGTAGAGCCGCAGCGGCTCTTCGCAGAGCCTGTACGAGGCGTAGAGCAGGAAGCGTACGATCCTCTCCAGCACGGCCGCGCACTCGGGCCCAGACACCCGCTGGATGATCATGTCCTGACGGACGCTGCGCAGCCGGTCGAACACGAAGTCATACACCTGCAATGTAGACAGGGGGCCGGACTTCAGAGTGACGATACAGAGCAGCATCACGCCCAGGGGGGGCCCTTCTTTGTCCTTCCTGGGATAGACTCTGTCCTAGGTGGTGGATGGATGGATAATACCACTGGCCAACAATTTTTTATTTCCTTACTTCCTTTTTGTCACATAGGTGAATCTTACAGTATTTTTTTTTACACTGAAAAAAATGTCATATTATTTTTTTCATCAGAAATCTCCCGATGAGTGTCAAGACATGTTACAGCTTGTAAGCTCTGGAAATATAGACTTATAGTACTTTATGTCCTTCTGCAAAGTCTTAAATATGCTCACAACTTGAATAAAATAATTTCCCCTAAATTAAAAAACTAATATGCACGTACATTCTTAATAAGAATTATATACTATCAACATAGACTAAAACAATCGTCAATCAAAAACTATTGGTAATAGCAAAATTCTGAGTGCATTTCTGAAATCGACATGCAAATATTACATAATAGACATGCCTTAGTTGTTCTGTGACAAAGTTTTTGTTGACCAGTGTTATCAAATAGCAAAGGCTTCTAAGACAGATTAGGAAGGAATTAAATCCTTAGCTATCTGGATATATGACTTGTTTTCTTGCTGTTACCTTATACCTGTTTGATAAAAATAACGCTAACGCACAAATGGCAAACTGGCTTGAGTGACTACTGTCTAGACATTTGCATAAAAAATAATATATTACAGCTAAAGTACAATTTCATCTATGTATTAGCAAAGTAGAATTCTAAACACCTGCCTCCGTCCAGGGTTGAAGTGACGGGGACAAGGCAATGGCATTGATCAGGTAGCAAACAGTCTTGAGCAGCACGGACGGGGGGCGCAGGTCGTGGGGCCGAGTGGCATCCTTTCCCGCGGCGGGCCGCGAATATTCCTTCACGGTACGTGTGGGATCTGCCCTCGGCCACCGGTCCTTCTCCATGCCCGGCATCATTTCAAAGCGGTGCAGCCGCTTCTGCGCCTCCCTCTCCCGGCGTTCCCGCTCTGGACACATGAGTGTGCAGGTGCCCCTGGGGTCCGTGGGGCCATCACTGTGCTCGTTCTTCTGCGCCTCCCTCTCCCGGCGTTCCCGCTCTGGACACGTGACCGTGTAGGTGCTCCTGGGCTCCGTGGAGCCATCCCTCTGCTCGTTCTTCTGCGCCTCCCTCTCCCGGCGTTCCCGCTCTGGACATGTGACCGTGCAGGTGCCCCTGGGCTCCGTGGGGCCATCCCTCTGCTCGTTCTTCTGTGCCTCCCTCTCCCGGCATTCCCGCTCTGGACACGTGACCGTGTAGGTGCCCCTGGGCTCCGTGGGGCCATCCCTCTGCTCGTTCTTCTGCGCCTCCCTGAGGCAGTCCTTCTTCCGACCGCACCCCCTCCCCTCGCTCTGGGGGTGAGGTCCCCTAGGCACAGGGCTGTGTGACACCACAGAAAAAAAAAACATCACGTCAATCATTGGGGTTGACTTCCATCATCTGAGGTTTTGTGTTCAGGGGCTGTTTGATGTCACATCCATAACACTGATGAAATCAAAATTGAATTTCGATTATTTGTCTATATTCAACCCAAGCAGTTTCATCAGGGGTGGTCAATTTTATCCAGAAAGGGCCATTGTCTTCATTGTTTTCGTTGTGACGCCATAATTAGAGGAATTGTTAGCTGAAAAGTCCTGACACCTGGGTTTGAGCAGTTGACCTAAACCTGCATACACACTGGCCCTTCGCAGATAAGACAGGCCACTCCTGGGTTACATGAAAAGATATGCAAGTTGACTCATGACACTAAATTTGTGCATGCTGAGGCATTTTGTTTCCCAAAATGGTTCTAAATGTCATATCCATAATGCTGGAATTGCCCTCTGTTAATTTAATTAAATTACCGCTACGAAGAAAATGAATTTTGAGGTGTACCATTCAAAACTACACATCTACAAACTACACACCGCCAAATGTAAGAGTTTAGTGTTAAACTGAAGTCATAACACCACAGCAATAGAGCAGATAGTACATAAATGTAACAAAGAAGTGTAATATGAATCGAGCGACTTTCACGTTAGAAATTGGTAGAATGGTCAATACAAAAAAAACGAGGATGTCTGTTAAACAAAGGTGCACCGTACGATTCTCAGAAAAAACATATGTAGTATTACTTATAACGGCGTGACACTGCTGCATCATTATAACATACATTTAAACCGACAGAGAAAACATTGAGACGAAATTTCGTCACCTACAGTGACTATTCCTCTTTAGTAAATGTCGAGCGACCAGTCAGAAAACGGTAACCAGCACGAGACAACCGAACTACCTTGTAATGCGCGAATTAGTCAACACCTAAATTTCGTTCACTATTCGTACATGACAGTACACGTTACGATTTGGAAAAAAAGAACTCAGAATATTCCGTAAATATCCTTTACAATTTGTCAAAACGCTATCAACATATACTCACAAGCTATTCTTAGGTTCCCTACTCATTGGCGGAATTCCGTCAAAATACGAAGGCGCCAATCACAAGGCTGGATTTATGCTTATGCTACGTCACTTCCGAAGTACGAAAGCACGAATGGGGGTTTACATGACAAAGAATCAAATAGCTAATCTGTGCGACATACTGGCATTCGTTATATATTATATTTGCATATCCTTCATTCGATTAATACAAGATTTTTCTATCGAAATGACCAATGACCATGCTTCTAACCCATTAACCCCTGGAATGTTTAGCAATGCATTGTTTCTGTACGTTTTTCTTAAAAGATTATCATATATTCAGAAAAACAAAACACAATCTATTTCTATGTTCACAGGAAAAAAAAGCACACAGTGGTATATTTTAAACATTTATTTATTTAAAATCCACGTGAGAATTATGCTATTTACAAAAAGTGACTTTAGTTATAAAGGATGGAATGTATTTGATCCCATCTGCAGGCTCATTGCTTTAGAAGGGAAAGTGCTTGTGATTCCAACATCCCAAGTCTGTCTTCCTCCAAGGTCCGCTGGACTTCAACTGTCTGCCGACTGACCAGAGCGGCGAGTTCCAGAACATCCAGGAAAACTCTAAAAGAATCACGTCCATCAAAAGAGCTGTCAAAAACTGGAAGTGAAGAACTCAATCTTTCAACCTGAGCCATAAACACACTCAGACCATAAAACACCACACTTCTCATGTCACTACAGAATTCTCTGTACTGATTTTTTAAAATAATTTCTGAATTTGTTCCCTCTCGTGACGCACGTTTCGCGTAACTCGGGTAATGACCAGACTGGCAGTCTCCACCACCAAGTTGATAAGGATTTCCATGTCTCCATAGAACAGAGATTGAAAAACTGACGATTACATGGCATCTGAGTTTTACTCAGTATATAAATAACCCAATTATCTCCACTAATGATTTAACAGGAAGACCATTTCTTGAACAGAAAAAAAAACATTAGGCCCTTTAAAAAGTTATTACTCTGCACCTTAAGGCCACATATTATGAGGCAGGCCTTATAGTCATACCATCTATATACAGCTATACAGTGGCACGAAATAACATTTTTCCAGGAACAGGGTGCAATACACAGCATTTCAAGTGCAAAACAGGGGGGCTGGACACAAGGGTTTATATACATAGTGCAAGGTGCATGTAAATGACACATACAGCAGCATAAAGGGGTGGGAATACATATTGTATTGTTATTACTTATCTGTTTACTCATCTGCTATTTTTTTGCAGGCTTACCTTGAGAGCTGCTCATCAAGCCCCTGTGTTGCACCTTTGATCTCACTCAGAAACCTGGAAGCCTGACCTGACTGAGATGCTCCATGACACCTCAGTAATACCTTCTCACTCTCCTTCAGACAGACTTCTGCCTTATCTGCACAACCAAGCGGAAATGTCTCCAGTGAAGTGAAGTATTAGCAGCATATCATAAAAGCGCGTGAAAGATATATTCTAACCTAGAAACTCCCTTCGATCTCCCTCAATGTGGAAGTTTTTCACTGGAAGCTGGTGGCGAGTTGTGTCCAGCGCAGTGGTGAACACTTTGTACTCCTGTGCAAACTGCTCCACTTCCGCCTCAGCCGGGGTCAGTGCTGCGACCTGCAGATATATCAAGACCGATTTATCAACCACAGTTTGGTCTTTAAATCATACTTTTATCTGAAAGACTAACCGCTAACCTTGAGTATCATATCAAACATCAGCATCGTCGAAATCCCTTCAACCATCTGCAATTCAGAAATATTACCTGCATGTCCAGGAGGTCATTGAATTGCTTGCACTTTTCCCGCCGAAGCTGCTTCCATTTCTTCTCATGGAGCCTCTTTCGCTTCTGCTCCTCTTCCTCCATCACTGCTAATATGCTGCCTTCTGCCTCTTCTTTCAGTTTTTGTGTATTACTCTCCATCTGTGATTGAAGCCAAATTATCCCGGCAAAAAAGCTCTTAGGAAGGAAGACGGGGCATTTGTGGCCGCTGCACTTCAGAACCGTTTTCCCAACTTCAGCAAGGAATCTTCATCGACTGAAGAGTTTAAAACCAGACTGAAGACTAACTTCTACTCTATAGCAACTCCATGTCCTTCAATGATACGGGTGCTGCTCTCTTGACAAGAAGCATATGCTTTCGTTATGCTGCTGGTTATTGTTTTATTTTGTGCTTTTTCTTATTAATTGTATCTCAGTGGTGTTTTTCATTGCTTTTCATTAATTTTGCTGTGGTTTTGTTTCATTTTTATGTTGCTGATCGTGAAGCACTTTGGCTATAGAACTATGGTTCAGTGGTAAATCTGCTATATAAACAAATGGCCATTGCCATATATGGAGCTATGGATTTTCACTCAGCTAAAAGCACGGTAATATACATAAAACCAATAGGTATTGTACCCAAAATGTCTTACCTTGGCTGTGAGGAAAGTCAACATAAATGTCTGCATCTCCAAGAACTTCTTGTCGTTTTCTGGGTCTGCTGTATACTGTTTTACTGTCTTTTCTGTATGATTTAAAATAACAGATTGGTTTATTTTGCTCACACCTAGTTAGATGAACGTGCAAACGCTTTGGAAACAACACTTGCCTTTAATAGCGGACATGTCAAACTCTGGGTGAACGCAGTGACCATCTAATACTGTGGACTGCAGGATGCTTCCTCCCAATTGTGAAGGCTCCAAAATACTGGACATCATTGCTGCGGGAAAAAAAAAAACCTTAAACGAACATACTTTTATTTTAACGTTATTAGAATATCAGGAGGGTGACTTGCACATTTTCCAAATTCTGCTACAGTGTAGCATTTTCAAAAAAGACAAGTAACAAATTTCTAATGTATAAAGCAAAAACTAACAATGAACCCTGAATATTACACATCATCTGCATCATCAATATCCCTTCAGCCATTTGCTACTCAAACATGTTACCATAAATGCATCCAAGTTCTGGCTTTTCAACATACAGCAGAAAGTGCTTTAAAGGCAGAAAAGTAACAACAAAAGATAAATCAAAACACAGTAGAAAAGCAAACAAAACAGTGTAGCATCTTTCTTACACGCAGGAGTATTAAGGGACTGAGGAGCAAGGGAGCGTCGAGAGGGCATCTCCAGGGAGAACTTCTGACCACTCCCCATTTTAGGGGAGGCAGGCCTTGGTCCCACAAAGATGGACTCATTGAGCACAGTGTTCTGTAAATACACATATTGACTACTAAAGACGACATCCAAAAAACAGGCCCCTGAAAAAACTGCAAACGTTTAATCAGTTTTATTTCATGCTCAGTGGGAGATATTAATATTAATGATGCTTATCTCAGTAGCCGAGCTGTCAAAAATAATACAGTCAATTTGCTTTGCTAACAGATGAAAATATGAATATTACTTATATTTTAAAGGAACAGTTGCAGGGGATGTCCTTTGACATCGTTGAATGCATCCTCGCCTAATAGCAACGCCTCCAAACGTTACTATAGCTACTGCTACTTCACGTGGGCGACATGACTGTTACCTTTGCGGGCTGCTTCCGGTCAACAGCTTGTAGATAACGGGACTTGACTATTCTACCGGAAGCTGTAAAATGTGAAAATGCACATGTTAACACTGAGAAGGGCAGCTCCATTTGCAGATATTTAATACAGATCATTAGTGTGTGTGTGTGTATATATATACACACCTTTTTTCTTCGTCGTTCCGTTAAAGCTGCCGCTGCTGTTTTCACTCCCACCCTTTGAACTAAAGCAAAAAGCAAATAAATTGGGATTAAAAACAGCTATAAAATGATTAAAGGATAAGTAACAATTCATAAGTAATGATATGCCTCCGAATTTACATAAGAAAAGCAGTTCAAGGCTAATATTTATATAACCATTTAAGGCCAAAACAGATTATCCAATCCCACAGTCTTCTAATCGCTAATCCGTTACAGGGTCCTGGGTCTGATTATTTCGTTAACAATTTCGCTTGCTGTAATTTCTACGCAGTTCTTTTGTTTTTCAAACATTTTGGATAAGCAAATCTATCGTACCACATATTTTCAGCTTACTCTAAGCTTCTTAATACTGACTATTTTCGGTAATACCTTTTTTCAAAAAAAGTTCATATGTCTTATTTCTAGTGGGAAAACATATTATTGGACTGACTGGTTTTTCTGCACTTCTGCACTCACTTGTTTGAATCACCCAAAGCAGCTTTCAGAGGTTTGTGGACCGTTGAAGCTCTTCTCGCCGCCATAATTTTTCGAAGAAACCCGCCGGTGCAATACGGTTATTTCCGGCTGGCAGCAAACCACTTTAGCTCTGGAAAAATATGCTAGTTTACTATGCGATTTATACATATAAAAAGTTTAAATGAACTAATAACCTAGCAACATATTATATATATATGCGTATATACCCAGTATAATACCACATGGCGCACATAAAAAAATATTGCTGGATATTTAAGACGGGGTGGTTATTACAGCATAATACTCCATCGGACAGTATTTAGTGACAGACAGGAACAGGAAGTTCAGCAAAGCACTTCGTAAACTAATCTTTACTTGTTTGCATTTTTTTATTTTAAATTTTATTAGTTTTTTTTTATTTCTAGCGTATTGCGACGCGTGGCAGACAGAATTATTTTGTAACATTCTGTGAACATTAGACATTGTCGCTTCTGTTGGAGGGTGAACAATTTATGGGTGGAAATATATGTCATTTTTGGAATTGTCTGGAATAGTTGTCATGGTTAGTTCATTAAAAAAATCACGTCATATTGCGACTATAAAATAATTTGTTGGTTAGTTCTGTTTTCGATTAAATTGGCAATGTGCGCCATTTCATTGCTACTGTTAGTGTCTTATTGTACTGTAAACAAATGTATAAGTGTGACTGTTTCGAAAACAACTGGGCGTTGCATGGAAATATGAGTTACTGGTATGTTACATTTTAATGTTTTTTTCCCCCAAATTCCAGTCAGCAGCGGAATTTCAAAAGGTACTGAAACGATTCTACGACCTGCAGGATGAACGAGCGCAGGCTTACAAGCTTTTCGAAGAGTAAGTCATTTTAATATAAACGAAAAATGTTTTGAGTGACGGTTGTTATAAATCGTTGCTACGTTTTTATCTTGCAGGGGTCATGAGGCGTATTTGAGAACTGGGCCCCACTATGATTTTGAACATTACAAATTGCTGGTCCACGAGATAACACAGGCCTTTTCCGGGATATCGAAGGAAATATTAGAAATCAAACGGCAATTGCATGAAGACTTCGATCGTCCCGATCTCTCCGAGCACGTTGAGAAGCTGCAATTCAGAGAAAAGACAAAGCTGGAGCAGGTGTGAATACATTTCGCTTTGCAATATACTGGTATCTTCTGGAATAAGCGGGGCTTACTAAATACAATAAAGACAAAGATATCAAGCAATGTCATCGGAATCGACAACATCACGGCATCGGAAATGTTGGATTTGCAAAGTTCTCTTTGCTTCACAAAATATGTTGCATGAAGTACTCACTTTTGACTGGCTTGTTGCCTTTTACAAAGTGGACAGGAGATTGATTGTCCTGTCTCTTGACTAAGTTCAATTTTCAAAACAGGGCAGATCTTTTTTCCCCTCTGGTGTCACTTGAGCATGAACTTCAAAAAATTATTATAGCGTTTGGCCGTTATTTTATTTTATTTGAAAGCAAATCTTTTTCATTGGGCTATTTTTTTTTTCTCTCTCCTCCCGGGATCTTGCTTCTAACGAATGAAGCCCTGATTTTTGTTAAGGTTATGCAGGGTTGCCGACTTTGGTCAGCTGACTGCCGTGAGATTGTCAATTCGAGACAAGTCTGTACACATGCATTTACATGTATGTAGTCGTTTTATTGTCTTGTAAATAGTGTGTAGGGTTTGCAAAATACCCAACGCTTTTGATGTAGCTAATCTTTGGTTTACAGTGGAATGGTATAGATTTGCTGTAAGATTTCTTGCCTGAGCGTGAGATTCTGAAAGCTTGAGTGTCACGCCAGATGCAGGAGATTTGGCAACCCTCGGTTACAAAATAGGTGAAGTTCATGAAAATTGCTCCAAGGTGTTACAATTACATACCTTTATATAATTTCAGTGATTCTGCCTGAAGAAATAACATTGTAATGTAAGAATGATTTTCAGCAGGAGGCTAATGAGCTGGTTTCATCTTCAGGGGGGAAGTTTCATATTAACTGATCTTTAACAAGAGACACTTGGCTCTTCCTAGGGGTATTCAAAAATGACAGAGGAGTCTAGTATTAACAAATTAATCATTTCTCACTTTGTATGGAGCCAGGTGTCCTGTGATAGCAGTTACGAGATTGTTTAGTGTACAAAGCCCCCCCAAAGCATAGCAAAACATTGTAAAAATATTGTAACATTATCATATCTTTTTTTTGTCTCTGTCTGATTACAGACAGCCAAGCTGCAGTTGGCGAAGCAAAATGCCTTGGAGCATCCAGACGATGAGGACTGTCAAGAGAAAATTCAGGAAATCAGACAGCAGTAAGAGCCGTTTCAGTCCTCTCCTCGTTTTGTATTCTCAGTATGTTTCCCAGTATGAGGGGATTGTCACTTGACCAAAGTGGAATCCTTATGCCTTGTTTATCATAGCTTTAGAGCAGGGGTCTCAAACACCAGTCCTGGAGGGCCGCAGCCCTGTGTAGCTTAGTTCTTTCCCTGTTCCACCACAAATGATTCAGCTCAAGAGCTGTGTGGTAATTAGCACAAGGAGTTGAATCATGTGTGTTAAATGAGGGTGAACCAAAAACTGTGTAGGGCTCCAGGACTGGAGTTTGAGACCCCTGCTTTAGAGGCTTGTTTGGCTCTGTCAACCAACAGTGCAGTGGGTTAAATTCGCAGATGTCATTGGTTTTGGATCATGTGACACTATGATTCGGATGTGTTTTGAGCCTTTTTTTTTTTTTTGAAATCTGCTTTTCTTTTCTTGGTAAAGTTCTCCATGCTCTGTCCCGTGTCTTTTAAGTGTGAAATGCTTGTGCTGACATGCAAATGATCTCATTCTTCCCCAGTATTATAAAGAACCAGGAGGCACTGGGTGAGATCCTGCAGGACTTCAGATATGACTCTGAGGAACCTGAATGATCTGAGTCCTCCCGCTTGGTGGTGCCTCACGGACAGAATGGAAAAGACTGGACTGCAGTAGCTTCCTCTTTCATTTGTCTGTGTTACCCAGTCGGGACAAGTACCATCAATATAATATAACCCCTCTTACTTTTGAGGTTCCCTTTGAATTTGAAGGACACTTTTTGTGCTGTCAGGTTTCTGAAAAAGAACTGAATTACTTTGCAAAAAAAAAAAAATCCCTAAATGTTACTTCTGCCAACCATGGTTGTGGTTATAATCAGCATGAACATGTGTGTATATATAATCATGACTGATCAAAAACAGTTTTTAAAAACATTTTTTATTGTTTTATGAACAATTATTTTGTGTAATTATCGTAATTGTTATTGCTACCTACACATAACTTAGAGATATACATGTATTTAAATATGCTGATACAGTTCAATACAAAAATAAAAGCAACAAAGGTGTCTATAGTCATACAGTCACACGCGCAGTTCACACAGTTCAACAGGATGATGTGAATTCCACCTACTAAGCACCCTCAAGTGCCTCCACATCCTTGGGTCAGATCAAAGCTTCCATGTGACCAAGGACCCACGATTCATGAAGCTACCGGCCGCCTGCATCATGGTGTGGAGACCTGCCCACAGTGCTGGATTTCGTTTAGACGACAACAAAAAAAGAGTCAGCCGGCAAGTGGAATCCCTAAAGAAAGCACGCGCAAAAGTCCTGGTGCTGAACAAAGTGCTGTTGGCCGTTGGTTATTCTCCTCCTACTGGTGGAAAAAAACTCGGGCAGGTTGGCGATTTTCTTCGGTGCACCTGATCCTTCTGTGATTTAAATTTTTTTTTGGATGGGAGTCGGGGGTGTGATACTGTGATACGAAGGCACCTGAATGATGTGACGATGGCCCCCCCATTTCCTTATTTTTGGGGTAGAGGGGCTGCGGTGGTGGCCACAGGATGATGCCACACTTACTGGTCTCCATGCGTTGTGTTGCTAATAACTTACTGATGCTACATTCAGACTGGTGGTTCTTTCAGTGCTCCTGGATGAAGATACATATTTTTTAATCAAAGAAATCCACTTGGGGGGGGGGGGGGGAATGCAGGTTTTGGTGAGAATCCTTCCAAGGCAGTCGTACGGATCTGACAGAAGGCAAGTTTCTGGTCACAAATCCCAGTCTGTTAGAAAAGTCCTTGGTAAACAGCACCATGAAGTGCAGGAAATTTCCATACAGTTTTTTTTTTTTTTTTTTAACCTGGAAGTTTCCCCCAATGTATCCCTGCAGGAGTTTGGCCCTGGTGCACGTCAGAATACTGAATGTCTTGTATTCTATTCTATTTCGCATTTAAAAAAATACATATTTTGCTTTTGTTGTGAGACTGCTATGATTTATCGCCTTGTAGAATCTGCAAGAAGGAAACACATTTATTTATTTTGCTTTGCCAAGTAGTCTTTAAAAGGTCATTTTCACTCTGGATTTTTCATATATATAGTAGTTGTGTGTCCTATTTGGAAGAAACCAAAGCAGGATTATTAAACTCATTGTATGTAAGCTGACAGAATCCCACCTAACTAAATATGTGATGGTATTTTGACTAACAGTCCACTCCCCAAGTAGCACAATAACCGCTGACTTGGTTCATGGGGTGAGCAGAGGATGTGGGTTAGCAGTGATCTGCACAAAGGGTTCAGTCCTTCTGGCTGCCATTTGGGCTGTGTTATAACATGAAACGGGAAGTCAGCGTCACAGCGAGCAGCCAAACGCAAAAGGAATACATTAAACTCCTCGTTAATTACATTTATATGCATCTTTCTCTTTGTTGTGGTAATTGACAGAAGATCGCAAATCTCTGCGCCATTAAAAAATGCAATAAAACGAGAGTGCATGACTCAAAAATGCATAAGTAAACTTTCTCTGTGTTCCAGTGGAATAAAGGCAAAACCACTTAATTACCTGAACATGACTCTGTCTCATGCCAAGGCAAACAAAAGCAGTTCTTGGAAGGGTGGTCTGCCCTCTAGAGGCGGTGCGTGCTTTATATGGAATTCAGGGGGGGACTTTGGATGTGAATAAAATGTATAATCCTACTAATTTTGGGGTTGTGCAAATAATGACTGCAACAGAGATGGAGACAAAGAGCGGGGTATCCTTACCTACCTGGTTGCGCGTTTTGTGGGACTTCTGTAGCCACACGCGCCACTGGTCATACAGCTTGATGCTCATGCCGCTGCAGCCGTAGGCGTGCTTGCGCACCCAGCCGAAGAACTGCTTCAGCTCCCGCCGCAGCGTGGAATTCTGCTCCCCGGACTTGGGGTCACATGACCCACTCAGCAACCGCTCTGCCAAGGCAATGGGGGATATCAGCGAGCACTGAACAGCCAGAGACGGAAAGTTCAGGTCTAGAAAGTAAAAATCCAGACTAAGGTTTTGTTTCAACCAACCAGTTGAGTATAAAGAGTCACAGTCAACTCAACGGGTTGGTTGAAACAAAACCTTGGTCTGGATTTGCACTTTCTAGACCTGAAATTTCCACCTGAACAGCAATGATCAGAAGACAGAATTTAACAGTTCTGATGGTCTGCACGGCTTCACTGTCTTAAGAACATTCATTTAATGTTCATGTTTAAGAGCAGCATTTAAAACTGAGTCAAAATATATAATAATTTATATAACATAAATTAACACTGGCTGAGCTAAAGCTCATGACAGACATTTCCTCTTCTTTGGAAGTAAATAGAATGTAACCCATTATCTGGTGTTATGTCTTCAGATCTGTTTCTACTTAATTTTCATGTCCTCTAGTGATATTCTGAACCTGAATGTAGTTGGCTGGCTGCATTTAACCATATCTATCTTTGAAGATTTGGAGGGGGAAAAAAAAGCCAATCAAGCACCCCCACGGCCTTCTGCCATGTCTTCTTAAATTCTTTGAATCTGTTCCTGTAAGATTCCAATCACGTTTTGTTTTCTTGTTTCGCTGGGGTCACATGCGGTTTGTATTTCCTACGTACAGCATGGTGCAGCTTGGACAGCATTTAAAATGTACTTCCAATGTCTGTCATAACATTTGGCCCTGCCTTGAAGAACACAGATAAGTATTTAGCTGTCACTCAAAAGGCACATGAGGAATCTATTTGCGGAAAAATCCTTCAGGACGGAAGCCTCGCTATAAATAAACGGCACAATTTAATGCCCATATTTCATTACTGCATGACCACCTGTGCTGAGAGATGTGCGGGGGCCCCTCTGTGCCCAAACACAGCCGAAAGTGGACTCCCCTTTACATTCCCCCCCCCCCCCTTTACATTTTCCCACCCCGTTACCCACCTAGCTAGAGGCGCCAGATGTGTCACTGCATGTTTGTGTGGCGATATCTGATGAACCGAGACGTTTCTCGTCCGTAGGGCAGCCGTAAACAATGCAGCATGAAGAAAATCTTACTGAGTGTCATTAGCATTTTATCCATTTACTTAAACAAGAATAAATTAAATCCATAGCATGCAAACTTCCAAAACTAAATCCATGTACCACTTCTGACTGAACAAACCCTTGTAGCAAATAAGAGTAGCACAATCTATTCTACTGTCCATGATAGCAGTTCATTATTTTAAATGGAAAATGACAATGTTATACTTAGGAGACATTTTTATTTGAAACAAAATCACTTGTGGCTCCATTGTTGTTTTGTTTACAATTATTTAAATCCATAAACTATGTTAAGTTTAGTTTGTGTTGGATACTGAAACACAAAAAATTATTCAATTTTCTTTGATTCAGCTATGACTCGTATGGTAAGATATTGTGCAAAAGTAGTTACAGGTGACCTCAGAAAGATTGTTTTGCGGGATAAACCCTACCTATAAACATGAAATAAACCATTCAAAGTGCACTAACGTCTGGCTCATCAGCAGCACGACACTGACCTTGTGTTTTCATGTAGCTCTCTGGACGTCATCGTGCCGAGTTTCTCGGATAACGAGCCGGCATTAAGGCCAAATGAAATAATCCAGACAGCATGGCTATGATAGCAGACTGGTTGATTTTCCATTGCGACTTAGACACAGCTGTTCCCAATGCCCTCCACATCCACTAGGATGCTCTATAGCTAGCGGTTGCGCTATCGACCGTGGACTGCCCTGTCGTTTCACGCCACGCGCCTCCCTAACAGTAGAAGTTCACCTTTCTTAGGCGCCGAGAATCGGCGGTTGACTCTGGAAAAAACACTGCTAATTTTGCCATGACCCAACTCCCATTAAAAGTGCTCAAAGTCAGCCAAGACCACATCAAAGACTGAAAGCACGACTGGGAGAAACTCAAGTTCGGGGTGACAGCCCTTCTTAGCCACCCCCCCCCCAGGGGCTTCCAGAGCATCACAACATTTTTGACCTAATGAGTCCGATCCTCAGGAACTCACAGATAGTCCATGTTTTTGCTCCCTCCCACAAATTATTCCTTTTATTAAAATTATTATTCATTACAATGTCATGCAAAAATGTTAACTGTCTGTGCGTCCCTGAGGATCAGACTGAGAAATAATGACCTAATGTCACGATGTAACCTCTACCGCGATTGGCCTGTTCCACTCACCGCTGTTGGGGGTAGAGGCTGCCGTCGGGTTGCTCCACTCACTCCAAATGCCAGCTTTCCTAGAGCCATAGATGCCCACGGGGTTGCATCGTACCTGGACAAAGTAAACCGTGCCAGCCCTCAGACCCGCCAGCCTGCAGGACGTCTGGTTCCCAACGTCGTCCACGACCTGACAGAAGACAAAACACTGACAGTGTGCTGTGGAGCGCCGCAACCAGAAGCTGGTTCACACCAACATATACGCTCTGTCCCACTAAACACTCAATTCATAAGCGTGCGAACACAAGCTTGCAATCAAAGCCACATTTCACTTTGCACATTCAGCAGGCCATCTTGCCCTGGACTGTCTCAGACAAGAAAAGACTTATTGACTTTATTGGGAGAACAAAACATTACTGCTCCGAAACCCACTTTAAGGGGTCGTAATTCACTACATGATATTAAAAAGAAAAGCCGTGTTGAGGAGATTTTTACTTCTTTAATTAGTTTTCTTAATTGCAGCAGACAGCTTATGGGTTACAGAAGTGGAGACTTAATTTTCCAATCAACTGAGGAATGTCATAATCCTTTTCACTTCTTTTTATTTCATATAGTCGTCCAACTTGCACCCGAGAATCCGAGTCTTGAGCCTTATTCACAGCTCCCGTGCCGAGTGCGGAGCCGTACCTTCCAGTCGGAGCTGTCCTCTAGCCGGTAGCGGATCTGGTACTTGGCTTGAAAGAGGAAGTCTTTGAGGGCGGGAGGTGTACCCCAACGTACACTGAGCTGGTCCTCCAGCTCCCCCACGCGACTCACCAGGATGTCGGCAGGGGGGTCCGTGGTCACTTGGGAGGAGACGGACGCAGAAGTTTAGGACACACTTCAGACCAGGGGTGAGAAACGACGTATAACGAAGAATATAGCCACTAATTCGCTCTATGTCAAATACACAATCCATGACATCATATCTGTGGAATGCACAAAGAAAATAAGCATATAATTTTTACCATATCCTTATAAAGTCGCAATATAAAAGAAAACTATGGGGAGTTGGTGGAGACAAGGAATACATTTTTTCCACAGCGATCAAAGATAGTGGATTCACAGAGCTTGGTCTTTGTTTGGCATCTTTATCTCCTGCACCAAAACATTTAACAGAGAAAACCTCGTTTTGACCTGTGCAATCGCTGTCTAAGTGAACCTGAGTGCTTTTTCTGAATACCACAGGCAAAATCCCTGCATAAATCATAATTATAAATGCTGTGCTCTTCAAAGCCATCCACTGGTTCTCTTTCTTTCGCCATACCGCCCCAGATGGAGACATTGCCCTCAGCCCCCTGGTCGATTCAGCCCTGCTTTTCCCCCTTGAATGTTTAATTCACATATTCCTCCAAATGCCACCACCCCCTCTGCTGTGCCCCTTAGTGCTTTTCATGATTATGACTATTAACCAAGTCAAAGAACGCACAGTTATCAAAGTAACTCCTGTTCAAGCTACCAATCCTGTGCTTAATAATATGAAACATGCCCATGTTTCAGGCTTCAGTATTGCAGTTACGGGTTTATCCCTCTGGGGAAAAACACTTCAGTAACAAGTCCAGTTGAGACCATAAGAGGAATATTCTGAGTAGAGCAGTGATTCCCAACCCGGTCCTCGGGGGCCCACAGACGCTCCACGTTTATGTTCCCACCCAGCTCCCTGCCAGACAGTTCACATTTTTGTTCCTACCGGAAGCTGGGAGGGAGCGAAAATGTGGACTGTCTGCAGGTCCCTGAGGACCGGGTTGGGAAACACTGCCCTAGAAGATGACATAAAGCAAGAATTCCTGTGGGCCCCACGCCACCTGCAGGACTCCCATGGGACTGGACCGAAAATTAGAAATACAATCCGGGACGGGTCTGTACAGGATTAAACTCCGCAGGAGCGTACAGCATCATTTCCACAATCATCAGGCGTAGCAGACCCACTGCGTTTGGTCTTTGTTTGCCATCTTACTCTTTTACACCAAAATATTTAGCGTAGAGAAATCCTTGTTTTGAGCTGTGCAATCGCTGTTTACAGAAGCATAAATGGGAGGCAGGAGACTTGCAGATAATAGGACCAGCTACATTTGGGAAAAAGGTCCCTACAAACTACAAACAATCACTACAACTACAATCACTACAAACAAAAGTTTTAGCGAGTGACTGATTTCATGATGCTAACATGACAGTTTTTTCTCTTAGCCTCTTTGTCCTGTGTCAGGACATTACTACAGGTGACAAACCCTGCTAGGACTATATTCTGAAAAAGACTGAGAAACTGAACTTCTGATACTGAAAGGTACAAGTGACTATGACTCTTGCACATTATGCACACATACTGCTAAGTCTCTGTATACATATTGCATTCTTGTACATAAAGTTGACTTGGCTGATACTTAAAACTGTACTATAAATTATATTATTTTATATACTGTAGTTTATTTTCAAATAGTTTATATTTATACTTAAATTATTTCTATGTACATACATATACACATACATAATTACATATTTAATTATATCTTTACCACCATTACTACTACTGTTATAATTAATTATCATATAATTATTATATACCCAAATACTAATCTAGTGTTTTACTTTTCTGTATATGCGTAGCTAAATGCTGAATGTTCTTTGTAATGTCCTTTTTCGGAATATCTTATAATAGCTCCACCAAGACAGATTGTTTGGAAACATACTGGGTCGATAAAAAGATGATTCTTATTCTGATTCTGAAAAATTGTAAGAATCTATTCCTCCGCAGCAACAGTTGTTGCCAATTTGCATTTTATCAAATTAACTTATTTTATTGAAATACATGCATTCTTGATATATTTAAAGCACATCATCAGCTATTTTGCGGTTTATTTTTCCGTTAAAAAGTCAGATACGACACTGGCTAGATTTGTTGTATCAATCTGCCTTTTGATTTTGAATTTTATTTGATTGATTTTCTTACAGAGTATCAATATAAATGTACATTATTTACATACTTAATTTGCATAGTTTACTTGTTCTGAAAACTATTTTGTTGAATTAAAACGATGCATAGCTAATGGGACAAGAGGAATGGAAAAATGAATTAAAGGGATATAGTTTTAGAAATCACATATATGGAACGGGAGACAATAAGGCAGGATAGGACTAGATTGATTTCTTTTTTTATTTTTACAGTATAGGAATGAGAAAGGGAAAAATTTTGATGGGACAAGACAGGACAGGACTGAGAATCCTCTCACGTATCATTCTGAAGTGCCCACTTGTGTTTTTCTGTTTAGGGAGCTGTTGCTAACATCCTGCTTTCACTGCACACTGCACACTGCACACACTGGTACATTTACTGGTTTTATCAGAAAGCCTCTGGGGTAGGCAATCAAGAAAACATTCCAGAGGTTATTGTTTCTGTTACTAAGGGGGCGAAGATGATGGGAGGGTGTGTCACACATCTGCAATCCCACCTTTCTCCTTCACCATCCCCCTCCCATTCCGTCCTGCAGCTTCTTCGCAGGGCGTGGCTCAAGGAGGCTAAGTCTCAACACAAAGGTCACCTTTAATAGCCTTTTTTTCTTCCATCTCCGTTCCCAAGGACACTCCTAAGGATTCCGCGATCCTTGCTTCATCTCAACCCTAATGAACACGACCGATCCCAGTATTACACCACATGTACGTTTACATTTTACACAATAAGCAGACGCTTTTGTCCAAAGCGACTTACCAGGGAGGCGAATAGCACGTTATAAACATATATGCTGTCAAGCAGTCGACTAGGCATAAGGGCAGCTAGACTGAGCTTCCAGTGAACGTCCAGGTACGAGTGTAAGCAGGATAAGAGCAGGAGCTACTCAGCAACATCTAACAAAGCAAGAACCTAATAAGACTGTTCAAGGACCAGAAGTGCAACATTAATAACATTCAGGGAACAGAGAGAGACATCAGGCTAAAAGAGGAATTCATGGAACAGATGGGTCTTGAAGTGTTTCTTAAAGGTACTCAGTTATTTATTTTGATCAGTTTTACTCTTTGTTTTCTTTTAACTTTTTTCTGATCACTCATAAGAATATATTGGTCTTTTTGAATGAGTTTAATAAGTAATCCGAATGTACAGGGTAGAATAGTTAAATGATCATTTTTTCCGGAACGCTTTTATTAGGGAATGAAACAGTGGTGACATTCAATTTGGAAATTCAAAATTCCAGCCATAACGGTGTTTTATAAATCTGAAAAAGAGAACATTAAATGGAGTGGGAAGCGCAGGTGTCAGAGTGTGAACGCATAATTCTTACGCAAACATCATGCACTTATCCTTCCTGACTGTAAGCATACTTTTGATCTACCCTGTATGTTTAACATATCGCTGAGACTTCTATGGTATTTTAATTTATCTCATTTATTTTTACTTCAATCAGGAAGGTTAACGTTTTCATGGCGCTGGGCTCTCTGGAGGAGACATGAAGGGCTGATCTCGCACGAATGCACGACTGCGGTCTGTGAGAGCCTGCCTGCTTTGTCACGCACCGCGGCAGATATGTCTGTCCGTTACGGCTCCACACTCCCTCTCGTTCTGCTTGTCACACGGTGCCTTTGTGCTGCAGGCTCCTTCTAACAAACAGGAGCTACTGGGCCAGTATGCACACACTTACCTACATCTAGGATATCTAAGGTGATGACATCAGAGACGGCAGCTCCGAGCTGGTTCGACGCCTCCACCCAGATCTCGTAGGGTGTGAAAAGGGCCAAATCACGCGGGATGTAGCATGTGTATGGATGCCCGATGTTATAATCCTCGCACTCCCTTTCTCGGCCGTACCACCTGAGTGATACAAAACCAAACATTACTGTCAAACTTATCTACAAATGAGTATTCAACTGCTCAAACGAGTATTCAAGTGCTCAAATGAGTATTCAACTGCTCAAATGAGTACTCAACTGCTCAAATGAGTACTCTGCTTTTATTATCCTGCAAAGTGTTACCTATCAGCCCTTGTAGTAAAGCCACTGTAAATTAATAATACAAAAGCCATTTCTAAAATAGTTTACACATTGATTTATATTCATAAATGAAAGATAATTAATTCTCTATGGTTGTTGACAGGAAATTATGTTTGAGGGACTAGACAGAAAGACCAAGCTCTAATTCAGGGAGATTTTGAAGGGGTTTTTGGAGCCGTACCTAAGCTTGTACTTGAGGGTGTATTTGGTCCGTATGAAGGTCTCTCCTTGCCCCCCAGGCGTCCACCTGCACGTGAGGTCCTTAGTGTTCCTGGACCAGCAGGTCAGGTTCACTGGCTTCTCAGGAGGCACTGAGGAGAAACGGATCCAGATTTCATTCACCTGGCATTTCGTATCGCTGAGAGGATGCCAACACTTCATGCCAACTCACTAAACAGGACCACGTAACCACATGCCACTCCAGAAACATATGATCTAATGAAACAACCTAAACCTCAGGCTCTTAAACTAGATTCTTTGCGACACCTGTCATTAACATTCCTAAAGGGTTTATTCAAAGATCCTATGACTTAAACTCAGATAACAAGCACAGCGCTCCTTATAAACCCTGCCACTAGCTGAGGTTTAAATCCACCGCTCTGGCCTTAGCAGGCCTGATTACATTAGTGTGAATGGAGAATGAAGCCGTCTAGTAGCCCATGTCCTTCTGTACGCAAAGCTGGTATGTTTCATATCACCGTCACTCATGCAAGGTTCAGCTGCACCTGCAGCACATTTGCTCTCACATAAGGCTCGATCACATGCCGCATATTATATGCTAAATTCTAAAGTGCGTATCCAAGCCTAAGTTACAGCGATAACCTCTTTAAAGACTGAACCCTATTGATCCATCTTGTTCAGTCGATATTCATTAATGCACATTCTAGTAGGAGCCACAAAGTGGTGGGACTCTGGATTTCAGATTCAGATCCTGAATCAGATTCAGATCCTATATCTGAAAATAGAGAACATTAATTGCAGTCGGAAACATGGGCGCTGCAGTGTGAACGTATAATTGTTATGTAAACGGTTTGCCGACGGGGGAAAATTTTCCAAGCGATGGTCAGGTTTGCGTGAATGCGAAGGTCCATTAGGGACGGCCTTTCTCCGCCACAATACCACGGCCCACTAACGGACCACGGCTTGAGAAATCTTGCTCTAGAGAGTCACATCTTCCAGCCGCTTACCCTGCCCAGGGTTGCCTGGAGTCTCTCCCAGGCAGGAGAGGGCACAGGGCAGGGGTACAGAGTGGGCGGGATGCCAGTCCATCGCAGGGCACAATCATACATGACAGGCAACTTACAGGCATCAATTATCCCCACCGCATGTTTTTGGGCAAGCAGGGGGAAAATTCACAAAATACAGGGAGAATATGCAAACCGCATACACACACACACACACACACATGCACACACCGCAGAATTGGAACCCCGTTCCCTGGAAGCGTGAGGCAATAACGCTTCCCAGCATGCCACCCAAGAATGGGACGTAAACAATGTATTTCCAGACCATTAGCACAGCCTGCCTGTTGTATCAAATTAAGTGCTACATCGAAACGCTTCAGCTAGAACTCAGGGCAAAGACGACATGAAACGACAGTAACTTCCGTCCCAATCCCAGACTTACTGCCGACGTAGAGGCAGGAACCTGCCAGCACGTGACCCCCGCTGTTGTGACACACCAGGTTGTCACCTGACTGTTGCCGGGAGCCGTTGAGCCGGTCAAGGGTGACAGTGAGCGCGGTGGGGCTCAGCAGGTTGTAGATGCCGCTGGGTAGGCGCCTCCCGTTTAGTGTCCAGAACAGGGTGCTGGCGTGGAGCCCCAGCTCGGGGCTGATGGAGCAGGTCGCCGTCAGGCTGGAACCGACCCGCAGCGCCGGATCCTGGGGGGAGACGGCCGCCACCTCTGGGAGACGGGTAGATAAGCCAGGGGGATTTATAACCCGCGGTGATGATGGGAGATTTACGGCTCCTATGCTGAGACTGTCGGGAGAGATCACTCGGAAAGGTCGCGCGAGGTTCTTCGTCAGACCCATAAACGCTTTACCATACCGTGATCTCTAGCTGCCCTCGTCCAGCTCGACATTAACGCCGGTGTGAAACGTGCTGGAGACACTGTTGTTGTCAGGGGTTATCAAGTCGGGGAGACTTAAGGGTTAATGTGAGAAAGTTTATTAAGTTTGTTCTTGGTGGGTGGGTGGAAAAGCTATCTAGCATATGTGCCAAAATGCTGAATTTGCTTTATCTAGCTACATTCATTTACTGTTGGCGTTCATGCATGGTAACTATACACTCCAAAAATGAAATATGAACACAAAGGAAATTAAACGTTTTCACATAAAACAACAAATGAGTGGTGGTTTAGATTCCAAGGCTTATGAGAGATTAGAATGATGTATTTCAGCTATTACTGAATATAACCTCCATGAACCGTTTTAAACATCGAGACAATTACGGCCTAAATAGATACAGAGGTAAGAAATCCTTCAAGCTCTAAAGACCCCTAGCAAATTATTGTTGCAAACAGTAAATAAAAGGCTTAACCAACTGCTTATAAAAATGACCAACTTTAAAAAATTAACAGTGATAATTATAAATACAGATAAATACTGATTATTCCGCAGGTCTAGAGCTTCACGTGTTTGCAGGATTCATCAAACATGCAAGAATTCAGTTCAATGAAATAGGATGCATAGGTTTTTAAAAGCACATCATTAGGTTTGGGGGATTTTAATAAGACTTTAATATTTCCTCAAAATGATTTGAAAATTAAAGGACTTTTTTCAAACATTAAAATCTAATGCAAAAATAAGGCACGATTACTCAAATAGTGTAAGATTATGCAAAAAAATTAAACATCATTTTCACCATCATATGACTTTTGCCTTTGAATATAGAAAAATTCAACAACTGACATATTATTATTTGGATTTTCAGTGCGATCAAGATATTAAAAACACACATTTTTATTTCTAAAAAAAAAAGAGCCTTTGCCTGATTTATCCACAAATACAAAAGGGCATTTTTAATGAATGCAGTTCATGCTTATATGTTACTCAATTTAAAATATCAAAGAAATAAGAACCTTAAAACGAAAAGAACTGTTCTGAGTAACAGTAACTAAAGAGTGTTTTAATTACAATAAGCAGTAGTGTAAGTAGTTATAAATCGCACAACTTACGTATAGCAACTGTCTTTTTGATAAAGTTTGATTTAAAGAATCCAATAAAATAACAAGAAAACGTGCAGTGCAAAAAGTGGCTACAATGTTAAAGTTACGTGGTAAAATTACTGAATATCAATATCATTAATATTTTGCATTAATTTCTTTCAGCATACACATAAAAATTAATTTAAATGATTTATTACAGTGGGTCTAAAATATTGATTAATTATACTGAAAAAATGTATAATTAGTTTAGATTTTTCTCAAGTGTCATGTTATTAATATCGCATTATATATGTTACGATGTAATAGAAAAATCGCGGCTATTTATCTCATGGCAAATATTCTACCACCATTTATAGTGAGAATTTTATTTCGTAGTTTATTGATATGTTGTTTCACGTGAAACATTTAATTATATTACACATGTTTTCTATTTACTATTTAATACAGAATAATAAATAACAAGTAGCCTAAGCATATCAGAATTATATTCTTTTATATTTGGCATCAGCAATAAAAATGATGCATAACCTCGACCATCTTGAGTCATAATAAATGCTAAAATAGCAGAGTTGAGTTTGTGGACGCCTGCTGTTGTTTTATATTTACATATTCCTGACTAAACTTAGTATTGCGAAGATACTTAACTGTCAACACATACAGGCGTTACACATAGCTGGGATGAAGTATATCATATCGTCATACTAGCATAATTTCCATATGATCACCGTTGGATTCTTCGGGGAGATGTACGAATGTGTCTTTTTGTGGGAAATCGACATTTCCTCCTGCTATAGTTCACTAAAATAATATATCCTGACAATGCGAAGACAGCAGTCGGCAGTGAGCTACGGCTGTCCTGGGTTTTATGTTCTGTACTTACGTGTCGAAGAAGATAGCACACGAGGAACAAACAGGACGAGAAAGAGTAAGGTGATCATATTTCAAGTACTTTGTGACTTTTTTTCTCGTTTGCTCCTTTGCAGTTTCTTTCCTGTTCCCTTCACACACGTTTGCAAGACAAAAAAGGCACTAATCCGCCGCTCCGGGCACTTGGTACAGTTGCTCGTCTGATTGTGAGTCGTTCGGCAACTTCACAGCGGTTTTATTGCGCTCCGTATCCCCTCCGGCCGTCCGTGCCCCGCTAACGTAATAGAAAGTTTGCGATACCTAGCGTTTCCCTGCAGTTTAGGAATGGTTTGCTTTGGTGCACGCCTCAACAGCTAAAACATACAAGTTGATACTTTTCAAGCCCCTCCCAAGCCTTCCCACACAGTAACTAGTCATTTTTCCTTCTTTTCATTTAGTAAATTCCTTGTTCCTCCCTTTCCCCTGACTGGGCTGATTTTTAGAATAATTGACTTGTGCATTTTTCCCGTATCCGGTAATATTTTCGGTGCAGGCTGGTGGGTGCGTGAGTCACTGGATTTCGCGAAATCCGCGGTACGAAGGACTCTGACAGCCACAGAGAAAGATCTTTCATGCTGAACGACGTTGCGTAATTCCTCTTTCATTGTGGTTTTAATGAAGAAACCTTTACCCTAGGGTAACAAGGAGGTAGTCGGGAATGAGCTTTTATCGTGGCGCTATATACGTTAAAAAACAGGGTAGAAATGTTATATCCTGTGTTAAAACACCCTGGGCTACAATAACATACATACTCAGAATCACAGAGTCGTCGATTCTCTTGTAACTGTAGATGCTTAATTCAGACATTGCGATAATTTGTTTTTCATTATTAGGTCAGAGTGTTATAAATTTGGCGTAATCTAAAACTAATTTTAAAGAGCAATCCTGTAAGCATATACAATGTAATGCAAAAAAAAAAATATATCAAATGAACATACCTCCACGTGAACCTGCCAAGGATAAGTGGTTGGAAGATGAGATGGGAGAATCTACCGAATATTATTTTGGCTTAGTCATGCTTTTTAGGGGAAAAAAACTATTAATTTTTCATGACTCAGTTGCAGGTATAAGCTACCTTTGCATGACATGAGAAGGGATACTTAAATAAATCTCTTAATCGATGTTTTAGGCTGTTCTGTTCTGTCCGCTTAGAAACTTGGGGGCGAAAAAGCATCCGGCCGGGATCACAATCAGGAGTGACTAATGTTTGACTAACAGAAGTGGGCACCTCCTATTAGTAGCTGGGCCAGTGACTCATTTCGGTGTCTAGTCTAAGTGTGAATGATGGACATATTTATGTAACGGAAAATAGGCTCCTTCAGCCCCTAAGATCACAGTAGCCTGCTTTGTTACGTCACAGGGTGTATTGTTATAAGCAGGACGCTTAGCCACTCGCCACGTGCCAAGCGGGAAAGTGAATGAATGGAGGCCTGTGTTTGACACTTGCTGACCGGATACAAGCTCTTGAGTCTTTTGTAGCCTGACTAGGAATGCGTCGCTCTTCCGATCACCCAGATGACATCATAACGTCCTGGCGACCCTTGACTCAGTTTTGGTGGCCACTTTGCCATTTCATCTTACAGAAATCTATATATAGTTCATTATATTAACTAGACTGACCTTAACCTCAGTCAAAGGTGTGTCAGCTGTATAGAAAATCCTTTGCTCTAGTGAATTGCATCATTGGCTTTCTTCTGTATTTAGTACATTCCTGGACACGTGGTACCATGAGTTTTGTTCGCAGCTATTCTTTTACTCGGATAGTATCCCAAGTTTAATTCATGCCCCTGCAACAGATGAAATGGTGCAAGGCATTTATGTACGTTTGTTGATGGATTGCGCATTTTCATCCATTCAGCTTCCATAACCACCCATCTCCTACAGGTTTGTGGTTCATGTACTTTCAGGGTAATGTCATAATTTTTTGCAACAGAATGAAGGGTGAGAAATACCTCTTATTCTTTATATCCCGTGTTTTGCATTTAGTAGCTATACGAAGGAAAACACTGTGGAAAAAGTCCCCAATGAGGCTTTTACAAACGGAAAAGCCTCTTTCAGGGTGATTCTAACCATTCCTTAACGGACAATTTTAGATCCTTCAGATGTTCAGAGGTTCAGTTCAAAACACAAATGTTTAGTTACATTTAGGTCCTGAAATTAAGACGGCGCGCCCAGTGTTGATTTTATAATCAGCCAACCATTTCACGGCTGATTTTGATGTATGTTTGGAATCACTGTCTTGCTGGAGAGTCTGTATGTGGACATATGCTTGCCTCTTGGCAAAGGCAGAAAGGTGTTCCATCAAAGTGTTGCGGTTCTTTCTGGAGTTTATGATCCAGTCTTAACAAAGGCCCGTTCCCAGTAGGGGAATGAATCCCAAAACAACAAGAACATGTTCACTATATTTTACAGTGGGTATTAAATCTGCGTCTTTCTGGTGCCAAACAAAGCACTAGTGTACATGTTTAAAACAGTTAGTTAGTCTCCTCAGAGTGTAACATTTGATTGTCACTGGTTTATCTCACCAGTGAAGATGAGTGAATTCAGGTCACCTTTTTAGCCGATTTCTCTCCAAAAGGAGTTTTTTATTTTCATAAAGTCAGTCTCTGTGGATTTTTTTTTTTTCACTTTGTGACAAGATTATTCTGCAGTTTCCGACTGTTGCCCATGAATTTCCTCAAATGGTTCTTCAAACGCCTGTCTGAAAGCACCAGGAGAACCTCGTGCCCTCTACCTAGGCAGGTCGCTACTGTTCCGGTGGCCTGAAAATTGTCTCTAATTGAAAACAGTCAAAGGCTGCATTTAGCATTTTATCAATTAATTTTTTTTTAGCTATATCCTGCAGAAGTCAATGACCTTTTTCTCTGGTCCCCATAGAGTTGTCTGCTTCCTAAGATACTGATGCTAATGGGCTTTGGTAATGGCTCTTGGAGGCAAATATGGAATTCCTTAACTTTCTAGACTTTGCGTGATTCACTGTGTATATGTTGGTTAAGGGACATCAGGAGAGTGGATAATTCCAATGCAGGTGTTTCCCAGACAAGGAAATCAAGCCATATAAATTCTTACCAAATGCATGTATCCAATTATATAATTTTCCATTTTTAAAAGAAAATACAGCCCACTACCTTTTATGTTTGTTTTATATATTTCTTTTGTTGACCTTTCTCAACGGATCAATAAAAAACAAAGAGCACTCTGCATAAACAAGCGTGTGAGTAGAAAGTTATTTTTTATCTCAAAAGTTTGTCCACGCACATGTATTTAAGATGTGGATCACAGAGAGTGGAAACATGTGCAGTTGAACCGCTTTCTAAATAAACACAATTTTACCTTTGATATTAGTAAAGAAAACAACACAGACACACACACCTTTTTTTAACCGAGATTTGACGTCGTCCCCAGTCTGTCTCGCTTTAAGTTATGTAGTTATATATCACAATTCAGTTACAATTAGTTTAAACACAGTGCTCTTCCCAGTTTGGATGTTGCAATGAATAACAAAGGATCGATCACCAAAAGATTTGAAATAATGAAGACGAATAAGGAATTCAATGCTAGACACGACAACAATGAAATATATGGAATTATACATCCCCAGAAAAACAACATGATGCAAAGGAGAAACATACTATTGGAATCTACTGATTTTCCCTATGATATACAGAAGAGCAACATTTGTTTTGTAATCAGTCTTATTAAAAAAATATGCATGTGTTCCCTGAACTTTCAGTTTAAGCCAGTTAGGCTTCATCCCATGAAGATGACACCACACACACAAGGTGGATTCTGAGAAGTTTTTTTTTTTTTTTTACATTTACCTGCATTGCATACCACTCATTATGGGTTAGCTAAGTTTTGGCTTTTCCCGAGAGCAGTGTTTCCCAATCCAGACCTCAGGGACCTCCAGAGTCCACATTTTTGCTCCTACCTGGAGCTGGGAGGGAGCAAAAAATGTGGACCAAATTTGGGTGCCCAACGACCGGTTTGAGAAACACTGTTCTAGACAAAGAATGAGATGGGTCAAGGGGGTGTGTTACTAAAATTACACAGAGATCATTAGAAAACACAGTTAGTGCATTGTTTGTTTAGTCATGTTCATTAGTCTGCTTGTCATTAAATAAATAACATGCATGTTTACCTTTACATTTTCTGAAAATTTTGTATATTTGGATTTTTTTTAAATAATGTACATTCAAATATACATGTATATATGTATGTGTGTATATATGACTTTTCTACACTATCCCCTTTGATAAACCCCAAACTCAGATAAACTGGAGAAGGCAGGTTTGCGTTTGCCAGCCTTAAGCACGAGTGTCCGGCCCTCTCCGATTCACCTGTTAGCTTCAGGATGTCTGCCTGTGATTTGAACCCGTTTTGTTATTTGTGTTATTAAGCAAGATCTGCGTCAGTCTCCCATCCCAAATCTATCTGACGAAAGACACAGAGCTGTCATTCACCTCCCAAGAACCATAACCAATGACTCTAGTCACCCTCTTAACAAACAGTTTACTCTGCTGGCATCAGGTCGCAGATACAGGACTCTGAAATGGAAGCTGGCTTCGCTTTGGCAAGAGTTTCGTCACTACTGACAAAGCTGCACTTAACTTGCCACATTAATTTTGTACCCATCAAATCTCCACTACTAATTGTGTGTATATTGTATATATATATGTTTATGTGCCATTCTATGTATCTGTGCCTAACATGTTTAGCATGTTAGAGGCCTGTAATGTACTTGTGTTTGTATTGGAACAGACCGTGAAGACAAATATCCTTATAGGACAATAAAGGCTGTCTATACAACCCCTCCTGCCCCCTCAGAAGGTATTAAAATGCCACCAGTGCATCCCACTCTGAAATCACCCTGAATCTGTTTCTTAGGCAGCCTTAAAGCCCACAGTGAATTTCAGACGACTCCTGATTTGACTGAGTATTTTTTAAAGTGAAATGCCCATTTTTTTTTTTAATCCTAATCTAGATTCAAATTATTTTCATTGAACATTCCCTACATCCTGCTATGGCTGTAGATAGAGATTATTAATAACCACCCCCACCAACTGATTTATCATAACTGCTGATCAGGCCGCATTGAGCTTAGGGCCTGTCGCTGGATGCAGGGGCGGGGATGTCCCCTGGGGGGTCCTTAGTGATGAATGGAGAGGGGGGCTGAATCTTTACTAGGGGGGGCTGATGGCAAACTAAACTGTACAACTCTACTGTATAAAGTTATTCATGAAGGCTAAACCCCCCCCTAAATTAGGCCTAACGACGCCCCTGGTTATCCATATTTTATTTCCATAAATCGCAGCACATTATTCCTGACACCTAAACAGTGTCTGTGCTGAATCATGAATGAAGTACAAAATTGTTTGCGTCAGACTTTCTCCTTTTTGAGCCATTACCAGTTGTTATTCCGTGCAATGAATTGACAAAATACAAATGCGAATTATATGCCTGTCTTATGCATAGAAATATGCCTGTAAGCAGATGACAGATTGCGTGGAATTTCGTCGTCTCTGGTGCTTGCTAATTAATATTTAATAGCTGTAGCAAGCCAGATAGAACGATTGTTCTATAGTATTAGTGGCGCAATGTATAGAGAGAAATGAGAGACGGAGAGAGGGGTAGGGGGCACTCACGAGTTGTGATGTGAGGAGAGCCGACGTCACGGGCTTACTGCTCAAGACGGGCTCTGTAACCTGCATGTAAGGGCAGTTATCGACGATCTTTCTCACATAGGGCACCATCTGCATTAATTGTTGGTCCGAACACCTGGGTGCTGGATACAGCTCCGAGATGTTTTATGTCGGCGTCAGGGTGTGCGCTGCTCCAGCCCTCGTTTCTCTGCTTCTTCTGGGCTTCGCAGTCGCCTCTTCTGATGTGTTTGATACGCATCAAGGCGACATCAGTTACTGCAAAAAGCGATGCCAGATGGCCGCCAAAAACAAAAACACCGCTAAAGTAAGTGGCACTGGAAATCGTTGCGCGATTATAAACGATTTGTGCGACATAATGTCCATATTACAATAACACGACGGATTCGATGTTTAAAAATGTGCCGTCGAGCATGTGATGATGATAATTAGATATCATTTGGCGTCTCTGCACCAAAATGTTTGTGGGGAATTATCTAATTAAGTATGCAAGGTTTAAAATAATATACGTCCAATGAAGCCTTCAAGGAAAGACGGCAACCTATGCAAGGAAGCAACATTTCTGTGCCTAGTGCGATGTAGTTGTATGCAGTTTATTTATTAAATCCATAATTATTAGTTGGTACTTCGCAGTTAGCACATTTTACCTCATCTGCATGTTGTTTACGTTTCGTCTTTGTGTGTGCAGTATTAGTGACGTATTTATTCTACTGCTCATTATAATAAGTAGCCTAAAATGGCATTTTGGCATACCCCATTTTTGCTAAACACGAATTCTGATTACGTGTTAATCATGTTTGTTTGTAATATTTATAGTTTAATTATTTATGCGTTTATTTTAATTGTCGGTTTGAATGAATCAATGAATGTTACGTTGTCAGACTCTTCAGTCCCTAGATCTAGAATAGATTATAATGAGGAGAAACAATGTAACACTGATGACTAATCAATGTACGCCTCACATTCAGCCCTGTTAATTGTTTGGACATTTTAGTTTTCCTTGCACATGTCTGGCTTCTGTCAGTCACCCTTTCATAATGAACGTTAATGAAAAAAATATGTCGCAGAATAAAGCACCAGACCTCAGTTTAAACATGGCGTATGCAAAAAGTGCTTCTGAATTTGTATTTGTGATTTACAAAGCGTTAAAAATACCTAAGCTATCAGTAGCCAAAATGTAAATGGAAAGGTTTTAAAAGTCGGTCCTCGAAGTCTGGAGATGGTTCTGAAATATAGGCCTAATGCAAAATACAAGTCAGAAAGTTAGGTGTGTGAAATGAATGGATGAGGAACATCCATTGATTTAATGACTTCCAGGCTGCACAGAAGCGATTTAAAGCAACGCTTAGATTAGCGCTTTCACGGTAAAAACGTGCCCGAACAGATGTTCGCTGTTTACTCGCGTATAACTATAATTTCCAGTAGCCGTAGTGTTTAAGTAAATTATACCTATTGCCAATGAACAAAAATGAAATTATATCATTGGACTGCCCCGATGTTTGTGCGCGCGCACACGTGCTCGTGTATAAATATTTTATAGTAAGTAAAACAGGATGTAATTATTTCAGATCCTGCGGTTTGAAAGGGTTTTTTTCCCTACCTCCTGAAACGGCTTTGATAGCCATATAACTGTGTTGTTTCTGTGATCCTTCTAATTTTGTTTACCTATACAATGATACTGAGTTCCGTTTATTCGAGAGCCAAAAGTAAAACTTGAGGTTAAAAAATAGAAAGGATAACACATGGAAAAATGAAGTTTGATGTACAAAAGAACACCGAAACTTGCTGATATTTGATATTTGCTTGATCATATTCATGCCAAGTATTTCGCTTAAAAGCAAGTGATCAATACTTTATTGTTTAGGCATTAAACCAAGCAAAGATATGTTATGTATTAGTATTACATAAGAAGCAGTCCACATGCTAGAATGTGTGTTTCTCTGCCTGAAGAACTTCCTACATTGACTAATGTGCTGGTGTAATTTGAAAAACATTTGCTGTCTTTTTATAAGTGATGACAAAATAACAGATTGTTTTCTGTTGAAGTGTTTAGTTTATGGCTGTTTGGGGTCTTTCAGCTGCATATTTCCCTCCGCTTGGATGCGGCGTTCTGTTTGTCCCACGCAGGATGCCGTGCTGAACGCCTGTCACCGTGGCTGCCTGCTTTTCTCAATCTGCCAGTTTGTAAACGGCAATGCGGGATTCAATGCCAGCAAGGAGGAGTGTCATGGAGGTGAGGCAGCAGGGGGCACTGGGGCGGGGGGGTCATTCATTGTAGAGAGATGACGGGTGATTCTGAGATGCTATGATTATATTATGGATGCTGAGTGTATCCATTGGCGACACAGGTAGCTTTTGAACTATGTTGCACATCTCTGGTCTTTTTGCACTACACCTTTGTTACTATTTATTACATTGTTTATTTTTGTTGTTTCTGTTGCTTTCACTACTTTTATCAATGCAGAGCTGATATTTCACTACAGCTTACAGCCAGATTGTGTAGGCCTACTTTGCAAGTGATTAATAAAACATTTGAATCCTCAAACGCTTTATGGGCGTAAACGACTTCTGCGTGTGTGTCACTGCTGAGCGTGGCTGAGCATGAAGGGGCTGTGGGGGTAACGGGGCGCCGCTCTGCACCTGCTGTCTCTGTGAAGCCTGCCGGGAGGCGTACGGTCGGCCGGCCGAGCTGGAGGCATGCGACAGAGGCTGCGGAAGCCAACGCTCGGAGGCGGAGAGCAGGAGGAGGAGGGTGAGTGAGCGCAGTTCCCAGCGGTGGCTTCCAGCCGCGTTACACACCCCGCATCTGTTAGCACAGGCTGCACGCGTGTGTACATGTGTCCTGTGTATGTGCGCGGGGGTCTAATGCCCCCCCCCCCAGCTCAGATAGCGGTTATTCCGCGCACATCACATCAATTCACAGCATTTGCGAGGCTCTGGACCCCATCTGTCTCCGCAGCTGAAAGCGCTGGTTCGTCGCTCCCGGCCACGCTCCGTCGTGGACTTGCTGTCCAGCTGGTGCAGTGATGTCATCAGTTCGGCTCAGAGTCTCATCTCCTCCAGCTGGACCCTCTACCTGTGGGTGGATGACGGCAAAGTGGTCACGCTCCAGGTGAGACTTCAGAAGTGCTTGGTGAATGAGGAGTGTGTTGTGGAAATGAGGGAAGGGGGAGGGGGCGGGGGGGGGGGGAGAAGTGGGGAAGAGGGGAAGAGAGAGAGAATTCCAGTCCTGAACTTCAGCGAAGGGAAAATAATGCACAATTGTTATTAACTGTTTATCTGAGTGAAAGTCATTATCCAAAAAATCTTAACAAAACACACACAGAGCCACGATTTAAGAAGCAAAGCTGTAGATGTTGCCGTTCTGCTCTCCTGGGTGATGTAAACGTGTTATAGTCACAGCTGTGGGCCGGGGCGTGTTTTATGTGAGAAGGTGAGCAGATGCTGGGCTGTGGTCAGGGGTCTCCGGCAGAGTGCCGCCCACCTGAGGGGAGTGGTGGGGTCGGGGGTGGGGGGAAAAGAGAGTGTGAGACAGCTGAAAACATCTGTGACTGAAGTATAAATTACAAGGTTTGCAGTCGGGGAAAACGCCGGGGAGAGATTGTGCTGGGCGGGGCTTCAGCCTCGGCCTCTTCACGGGCAACGGGAGAGCGATTAGAAGGTGGCTGAACTTGCTGAGGTGGAACCGCAGGTCACATGTTCCGTGTTTAGAGCAGAACGCAGAGCTCTGTGGCAGAACACAGAGCGGGGGTGTTTTATGGCTGGATGAACAAAACTGCAGAAAAACTTTAACACCACACAGAATCCGTTTCGAGATGCGACTAGTACCATCAGCAGCCGGGGTAAAATAAAAAAATTTAAAAAAAAAAGGTTAGTGTGGCCTTGTTTCCTGGTCGCCTGGACTAACCCTGAGCCCCGCCCTCCCATATTTTTCTGTGTGGTGGGACAGCAGCCCCAGGCTTGCATTTTTCTCATCCCTTGTAGAGCTTATCGAGCTGCTGCCTTCATCTAGCAGTGTTTACGCGTCGACCCGATCCCTCAGAAGCCCTCCACTCATCGCAATCAGGGGGAATCGAGATGCTTTCTGGTCACAGAGGCAGTAAACAGACCCCGATGCCACAATCCCCACTGATTGGTGCAGAGATGCATTTTTTTTTTTCTTAAATTCACATGTGCCGCAGTGAAGCGAGAGCACGGAAAGGAATATCCCAGAACCCAGAAAGGCTGAGTAAGGGAAATCAGATTGTTTCTAATTTAGTCCGCATCCCTCTGACTTTTAAGGCTAATGGGGTTCCTATGGCGATTTCGCCGAATAATGCATGACAGATGTACATCCGCCCGCTCTTACTGATGGCATGGTTCTTCCAGCCTGTTGCCAGCGTGTATCAATTTCTCGCCGGGCCCTCAGATGTTCACTCTCGTCACATCTGGTTTCAATACGCTGGGCAAAAATATACCAACAACGAAACCAAAAGAGTAAAAAGTGAAAAAAAAAAAAATGGTGATAGGTCTGCCCGCAAATTCCTCTCTCTTTTTTCTGGTAAATTGCTCATGCTCTATATTTCATGCAGTATTTAGATATTCGTCATCCGCCCGCCCTGGTCAATTCCTGTACCGCTTGCCATTGATGTCCATACTGTAGCCCCCCCCCCCCGTGTCGGTATTCAACACCAGGCTTCAGTGTGCTTGCTGCCCGCCCCCCCCCCCCCCCACCCTCACCTGGTCTGCTTACCTAGGGATCGTCGGGCAGGACAAAATCCTCTTTTAATGAGCTCTTCTGGGGATCCAGACACAAAGTCGGAGTAATGAATACGAGGGTCCTGTCCAGCGCGGCGTGAGCAAGCAGGAGGGGAACGAGGGAGGTTTGCGTGGCCTTGAACGGGGGGGGGGGATGATCATTATGCCTCACGTGTGAGTCTCTTCAGGTACGGCGCCGCTCGTCCAGTACGATCTTTGCAGGCTCTTTTAGGTCCCTCTCTGCAGACAAATCACTGAGGATAAAGTTGGAATGATGACTCTGGGCAGCCAGCTGGAGCTGCCGGTCTGTGCCAGAGAGTCTGCAGGGGATGCTTTCACCGTTTAAGGGCTTGCAGAGGCGGCTGTGGTGAACGGCCCTCCTCTCCCTCGTGGGAATGCTCCCGGTTTTGAGGAACGATGGGATCCGATCGCCCTGCGTGAGTCTGAGAGATGGCTGCCATGTTCCTTCACGATGCTTGTATTTGGCACCCAGGCCCAGCCGGAGGGTGCATACCATTTACCCAAGCTGCAAGTGCCTCGATCCGACGTGTCCCACACCCAAAGACCCCACGCGGGTGAGGGCGACCCCCCTGCATGTCTGCAGCACGGGCCCCACGCCGTGACACACCCTCATGTTCTGACGACATTGGCTGTACTTTGCGGAGCAGACTTTGAAGAGGCATGTGTGTGTATGTATGTGTGCGTTTGTGCGTGTTTGTGTCCGTGTGTGTGTGTCTGTGCGCTTGCATGTGTGTGTGTGTAGGGGGTGGGTTTAGGGGTGGGTGTGGGTGGGTGGGTGTAGGGGTGTGTGTGTGTGTAGGGGTGGGTTTAGGGGTGGGTGGGTGTGGGTGGGTGTGTGTAGGGGTGTGTGTAGGGGTGGGTTTAGGGGTGGGTGGGTGTGGGTGGGTGGGTGTAGGGGTGTGTGTGTGTAGGGGTGGGTGTGGGTGGGTGGGTGTAGGGGTGGGTGTGTGTGTGTGTAGGGGTGGGTGTAGGGGTGGGTGTGTGTGTGTGTGTGCGCCACACTGCAGCAGGTCTCCTGTCTGTCACCAGGTGTGAAGCAGCACGGCGGGAAGGCCGGGTTCGCACCGGGGGGGAAGCTGAGACCCGCAGTCCAACACGCCGGTGAAGCCGCTGACGAGCACGACTTCCTGGGCTGTATGTCACGGTGAGCAGGGCCTGTCACTGACGTTCAGGATGCCGGTGGTCTTATCCAGGTTCCTATGCGCAGCAAGGTTACGGCAGTGACTTCCCAAGCCGGTGCGAACGCAAATACAAAGTAAAAAACATAACCGTAGTAAAACTGCTAAAGAAATAAATTATAGAGACAGACTATGACTGCTGATTGTTACTTTTTGTACTTGCACTAATTTTCCTAATTATCTATAATACTAACCTATAATTAGGCAATGCGCCAAATTTCACTAGAACCATTCAGAGCTGTAAGTTACCCCTTAAGCCCCCCATCGCCTCCCAGTACGCCGATCTCACTGAGACGTACCTTCGCAGCTGTCCCACTGTCACCCTGGGTGTTCCTCAGCATGCGTACTTTACCGTACTTGTGTTCTTGTGGTCATCTTCCACTGGCAAAGACCAGTTCCGATACCAAGAACGGAAGTACAGAGGACGGTAAAAATCCCCAGATGACTTTCTTGCCTTCTCCAAAATATCAAGGGTACATCAGTTGCATCCCTAGCAAACAAGACCAATCCCATGATTCATTGCACCCCCCAAGTTCTTTCTTGGGAGTCAGGTTGGCAAGACCACTCCTGCCAAGAGCACAAGTACGATCTTTGCGCTCTTGGTATAGAAACGCCTCCTGTCTCTGTCCCCTGTTACCTTGTACCATCCCCCTTCCATTTCAGGCGCTCTGGGCTGCCTCGGTGGATACTGGCCAGCTGCATCTTCCTCTCCATCATGGTTATGCTGTGGCTGAGCTGTGCAAGCCTGGTCACTGCACCCGAGCAGCACGTCAAGGCGCAGGTAACCCGGAGAGCTGTGCTGCGTGCTTGACAGTCCCACACCCCCCACACCTAGTATGGTAACTTGGCCCGAAACTAAAGGCAACAGATGCACACCTGCTGGAACGCTGGCAGAATCCCACCGTTTCTTCACTAGGGTCAAGAGAACCTTAGTTCCTCTGCCAGAGCTGCTGTACCCCATAACGTCAGACAGAATCGACTTTACAGTCTTATTGGCTTGAGAGACGCCACGCTATTATGCACATTTTAGGATTTATTGTCCAGTCAGCTGAAACGTTCACATTTACATGCTCTTACAGTTGAGCATCAATGGAGATAAGGACTTCTGGGAGGACGTCCAGAAAGTCGCACCCTACCATGTGACCCCTGTGATTGCTGTGGCCGTCAGCCAATCGGATGCGGGCAAGGAAGTTGGGCCCCTCCCAGTCAAGGTGGACTTGAGCAAGGCCACGATCTGAGAGGTCAGCGCTATTGGCCTTGCTATGACTGTCGCGTGTGTGTATGTGTGTGATATTTCGCACTATTTCTAAATAAATTTCTTGTTTTAACATCAGTGGGCCTGATCAAGCTGTTGTTGTTTTTTTTTTTTTCTTCATGGCATCATCACCAAGCTCTCTGTTTGATTCACCAGCTTTACGCACATCTTTGTTAGAGGTTAAACCCCAATTCCAGGGATTACATTTGGGAGGAAAAAATAAGCCATGATGATCTCAGGGCTTATTTCACATGTGCATGTCTGTATGTTTTAGAGGAAATCCATGGATTTATAGGGCAGCATCCTGCAGAAATCGCATTTGCCTCTACTTCCACATAATTGGTGGTTGGAAGAGGAAAGGCCTATTAAGGAGCAATTCCACCCAAAAATGCTTCATCCAAAAGAATTCCTGTTATATGTACTTGGCTCGATAACTGGCTTCTCTGACATATTTAAAAGACATTTCTGTGCTTCAGAAGACATTCCTGTTCCTACAGTAGAAGTCATCGGAGAGTAGTATTTTTTTTCAGAATTTTTTTTGTATGTCTCACATCAACATTAATAACATTTACTTGGTAGTTGTTTTTTGTCCAAAACATACAGTCTGGGGTATGAGAGCAGTTTCTGGGAATAACAGCCTCACTCAAGGGCCCAACAGTGATACAATTACTCTGCCGATGGCGGGATTCAACACCACAACCATCTGGACACAGGTCCAACCCTACTACTGCTGAGTTGCACACCACCTCCTATATATTCCTGATTGCCGTCTGTTGGCCTTTTTCAGTTGCTGTGTTTGCGTTACAGGTGCCCCAGTTCTTTAAAATGATTAATTCTTAGTTTCCCGTGAACTGATGCCATCAGAAGATAAAGCAGGGCTGTCCAGCTCCAGGCTCTGTGCACCGCAGGCTCTGCTGGGTTTTGTGCCAGTTATGCTAATTAATTAATATTACCAGATTAACCTTGTCTTTGATTGTGATATCAACTAACTTAATTGCATGATTTAAAAGATGTTTAATGCATTTGTTGAAGCTGTAATTTTTCAATCAAGTTAAACTATGTTTATTGTTTAATAGAAAATGTTTATAGGTGCATTGATTGTTTTGATTCTGGATTCTTTAAGCCAATCAGAATAAATTAACCTTGAACTTAAAATGACTGCATTTATATTAAGTGCTTTAAAATCATTCATGAATTAAAATGATGACCATGGGTTAAATTATTCATCCTGATTTTTAAAATTCAAAAACATTTGTAAGTTTTACCCAAACATGTTCACTTTAACACTGTTTACAACTTACAGCAGGTTTTCACCCGTCCCATAATGTTATGTGTGCGTTTCATTCCGCATAAAAGTACATTATCATTAATAAATGGCATTTTGGGGGAATTTCACCTTCAGGACCTCCTGTCTGGGAGTGCGGCTGTTGTGCTTTATCGTTCATTTCCTCGTTTCCGTTATGGCTTTTGAGTGATGCGGCCCATTCCTTCTGTGTTGACAGAGCATTCCGCTGGACCACGGCTGAGGCGAAAAGTCTTCTGTCATGATTGATTTTCGCACTGAACGGGGGGCTGCATTGGCCGGCTAATGGTGGGTAATGAAAATAAAAAGCTGGCGTCTGTCCTTGAGTACAGTTGCAGAGCCCTGCAAGGTGTTACTGGACAGTGTTACTGTAACGAAAGTACGACTATGAGCAGCTACTAAGCTTGAACGTAAGCAGTGTATATTTATTTACTTGTTTTTATTTATGTATTTAAAATATAACTAATGCTGAATCCTTTTCATAAAATCATCACAGAAATTTGTCTTAATCTAGTACCCTTCCCAATGCCATTGCCCCTTAGTACTTAACAAAAGTTTAACATTAACTCTGCAAGTAGAATTTACATTATTTAAATTGGAAACAGCATTTGCTTTGGAAACCAATTAACGTTGCACAAAAAAATACTTGGTTAGAATAATCCAGCAGGCATTAGAGGACAAGGACTGAAAAATCCCAAGGTAGGTAGATGAAAGAACAAAGTTCTGCAGGGATGCAAGGCCAGCCGGCTGAGGTTTCATCCTGTGCACGCTAACCTTATAGGATTAGGATAATTGTTTAACGTCAGCTGAAAAAGAACTGCAGAATGTTGAAATTAGTGTAAAGTGCTTCAAGTTTGTTTTGCGAAAAATGCACATTTGTAATACTTTATTGTTGTACTGTGTAACTTTTGTTTTTTAGACATAATTAAATTTGCATCATTGCATTTGTTTACATAGAGACAGTGAGACACAACAGACCTTCTCGGCAGAACCCCCCCTCCCCATAACCTTTGTTAATGTCTGGAAAAGGTTCTTCTCTCTGGTTTTCATTTGATGTATTATTTATTCAGTAACAAAAATGCATGTTTTGTATGTTTTAATAGTTTAAATCTGCTCAACATTTCAATGGGGCAGAAAAATACAGTAATTTGTGACTTGTATGTTTCTCCTGTTTAAACATATTGAATCGATAGTATAATAGTCTTTAAAAAAAAACTAAGAAGAAATTTAAAAGCCGTTCAAAATCGATAAAGCAACAATTTTTTATTAACTAAATAACATTGATTTTTGTTGACTGGTTGTTTTCAATAATACGTGTTTCCTAAGATGCTAAAATAAAGATGCATTGCTGTTAGTAGATTTGTTTGTTTGCAGTCTTTTATGTTTGCTTTGACATTTAGAAGCATTTTATGAGTGGTTTCAAATTTAACTATTAAATCTGGAATGATATATTTTTACGTAGACTATTCTGAAGCACTGCTTTGCAAACAAGTGTGCATAAATGTACTTGCCTCTGAGCTTGTCTGGGTGATCTTCAAATTGTAGTCAAGAACATATGATCACAATCCATCAGTCCCAGTGTGGTGTAGAACTTCACGTCGTTTTGCTGTGTTGTTGCATTAGGTGTGTCAAAAAACTTTCCAGAGTTAAACATAAGCTAACTTTAGATGAGTTTATCATTCTGGTGAAGTAATTTATGTTTGATCAAAGCTTTTATCTGCATAGTCTATGTAATTCTACTGTACTTCAAAAGCAGAGCTAGAGGGGGAAACTTCTATAAAAGCCAACATTTCTGAGTAATTGTCTGTAATTAACAATAATATTTTGACTTGCTTACACCTCTGAGGCAACGTTTCATTTTAAGGGAGAAACGGGCAACCTAAACATTTTATATTTCTTTAGCAGATGCTTTTGTTCAACGCAAAGCACAAATAAGGAAAGTCAGGGGTCGGAGTCTCCAGCACCTCTGAAGCAGTTGACGTTCAGGCCCAACGCTGATGTGATGTTTTGTCAGTCATGGGATTCGAACTCAAAATTCCGGATACGGGCCCGGATCATTAACCTACTGTGCTACATGCAGCCTCGTCATCAGACGGATGTCACAAGTGCACAAATGTCAAACACTGTCTGTTTGTGAGAGGGGTCACTTCTCGTGTTGTTGCTTCGGGATAACGCTGCAGGTGCTATCTCTCGTGCTGGGATATCGGTAACGGTTGCGTGCAGCATTCCTACAAAGACCGAATCATGAGCTTCACCTCAGACAGAGATTAAAAAAAAAAAAAACACAACTGATAACTTCACCAGAACAACCATACCCCCCTCCACCCAGCTCGGGGTGGGAAATCAGTAGCTTTGGGGCACTATTTGTGATTAGGATCAACCCCATTGCTGATTGCTGGATAGCACAAAAGGTGTGGAGCGCCGCCCTTCAGGCACAGGAAAGCATCAAGGAGAATGCATAGGCGGGGCTGCGGGGGATGTGTCTGTCGATTTTTTTATTTTTTATTTTCCTACATCCTTGAGGAGATGCATTCTGTCACAGTGCCGAGGGCTGTTTAGCCCTAGTATATTAGCTTTGTTGCAGGCGGGAAAAATGTATGTTATGATGCTGTGAAGGCATGTACACACGTCAGCTGACCCTAAGGTGCCTGTTTAATCGTCCAAAGACAGGCAGGCAGACCGCAACCCGTCATGAACACAGTACAGTTAAACACAACTGTTACAGACAAAATATGACATTCCTGAGATAATGTCAATAGGTCGTTTGTAAAAATGGCAGTAGACCGAAAGCCAAATTAAGTATGACATCTGAACCTCTAATCACCTTGCCACAATTGAAATGTTCTGTTTATTACAGCGTTACTTTGTACCAAGCAGTGACTGCGTAATGCGTGTATGTAGGCCACAGTCCTCGGGCAGAGTGCTCAGGGTTGCCCTGTATTTCTGGGAAATTCTGAAAGTGATTAAATTTATCCATGAAAAAATTAATTCCATAACACAGGAGCTCTGAATTTACTGTCCACTTGCACGAGACCGTGAAACATCATTGTATTTTGTGGTGGAAGACTGACTGGTGTGGCCACAGTTAGCTCCGTTATATTACTCTGAAGCACTACACAAATGCAGAGAAGTGCATTTTATGTATACAGTACTTTGTTGCTCTGCCGTGTATGGAAGAACTTCTGGTCGTTCCACGTGAGGGCGCCAGAGACTCATAAGTAATATGCTTTAAACGTTACCAGAAACAATTTTAAACTGTATAAACATTTTATGTTGTCTGTGTAACTGAAATTTATAATGTTTAATATCTGCCACAAATGACTTATTCTTAAATAACATAAAATGATTCCTTTAATTTGTATTTTAAATTGTAGTCGTGGGGGAAAAAAACGAGTTAATTCAGTGCAATTGTATGATCATGAGTAAGTTTAGAAAAGGATTTTGAATTCCAAACTGGACACTGACGTGACAGTGAACTCACTGACACTTAAACCTGCTGTGTACCTTCTAACCATTTCACAAAACGTTCATGAAGAACTGGCAATTATAATCACAACCACAATAGAGCGCCATGAATTTTAGAATATACTGTAGTACAACAGCAGTTTGCAAACAGCCTGGAAAAGCATTTCTGCTGAATTGACAAACGGGCTCCAGCCATTCTCCCCTGAGCCAGAAAGCAGAAGAGTAAACACAAAACACACAGTAATGCAATAAAGGTAAGTTTACAACGCGGAATTTAACGTTTCGACACTACGTTCCATAATAAATAGAAATTCCTCGGGATTTTTTTTACTTACTACAGTATGTTTAACAAATTAACTAACAAACTACTTTTGGTAATCATTTCGAGGAAAAATAAAATGTGCCATTTTATTAAGGATATGTATAGATAGATAGATAGATACATCTATCTATCTATCTCATTTTAATTTAACAGAGATTCGGCCGTTTTCGACATTTCCTCGACGGTGATTGGCTGGCCGCAGTTTAACCATATGCGCCTGATTATAAAAATATCTTTGTAGCCTGAAAGTGAGACAGAGCCGCGCGTCATCACGCGCGCAGGTGCAGCGTCGACATATCCGCTTTCTTATCGAACTGCGCGCTTATAACGAACGTGTTCATGTTGGGTCGTCGGGGTGCACAGCGAGCAGCGTAAATGGGAGCTGCCTCTTACTCATAGCTGGTGACATTAGCATGGTAAAAGATGATTCACTCGGTGCGAGCTTGACGCAAGAGCACAGCGAGCCCCCAAAAACAAAGTCGGCCTCTTTCATTCACTGCACTTTAAATGCTAGCAGCGATCGTCCCCAAATGTTTACGACCGAGTATGGCTTCCTGTCCTGCTGCTCTTCCAAATGCTACCAACAATGAGTTAAAAAAATGATTTAGGTAGCTAAAGTTGGGGAAGAAAATTTAAATAGTGGCAATACGAATCACTTAAATCACTATCTACCTTAAGAACATTAACATTTGCTGGCCCACTTTATCAACATGTCTTCTGTGCTCCATTAAAGGGTGCATGAATATGAAATATGCAGAAAACCTAATGGCACACTCACGACTGGTTTTGATCCTAAACGGCCATTGTCAGGTTAGCTGTAATGTGACTTATACCTGTCCTGACCTAAAAGGATATGTATAGTTAGATTTATTTGCCTTAATTTTAAGCATGTCATATGTAAGCTATCCTGACATCCTCAATTCATTATTTTGTGAAGTTATAACGACCAGTGTGTCAGCTGATTGCATTACAACTGCACACACACAGGGGGCGCTAGATATCCTGTTTTGAGCAGTGCCTTGCTCACTAAAGGCTGGAGCTCCTACCTGGACAGAAGTGGCTCTTACCAGCTTGCAGAGACACACCAGTAACAGCGCACTGGTATCATATCAAGAAAACCCAGTGAGCTGAATTCAGCCTGTAATCCTTCAAAACATTCTGTACCTGTTTATGCTGTGTATGTCAGAAAATAGTGATGCCCCTATGAAATCAGACATACGTGACTCTTGAACAAATGACACAGCAATTCTTGTGGTTTTCACAATATTTAAAAAACAGGATAGCTCCTGTTACACACACACCTACAATTACTGCAAGGAGTCTCAACAGTACTTGTCTAAGAGTAAACCAGTTTTAATATAGAAATAAAAAAAGTTACTCTTGCCAAATTGAGACATGCTAAAATACAAGATTGTGACTCCCCCCCCCCCCCCAAAAAAAACTGCTGCAACAGAAGATAAACAAGGATTCAGAACATCTGCATGAAAACGTGGGAGTCCAGAGATGCTGAGGATGCTGTTGGTGGAGTTTCCAGGAGGACGTATGGCAATCCGTTAGTAGGACAAGACTGACGGCTGCCTGAGACCTGGAGTAACACCAACCAGGCAAAATCACTGCAGGAGCAGACCAACAAAGAAGCGTGTTAAACGGATACGTGCTAATTTCTCCCTACTCTCCCTGCAAAGTAAAAGAACACAAAAAACACGCAACTGTTACCTAAAAAAAAATGTTAATCAAAAGCAATGATTTGATGGGTAGCAGTGGTGTTGCACCTCCAGCTTTGTGGGTTTCATTGTGACTGTGTGTGTGGTTTCCCCATCCCCGAGTAGGTTTCCGGTTTAGGTGTCATTGGTATCGCTAAATTGCCTTCTGTGTCTGTCCCCTGTGATAGCGTGACCCCCAGTCCGGGCTGTACCCTGCCTCACTCCTGGAAGCAGCTTCAGGTTCACTATGACCCTGATCACTATTAAATAAATGGTTATGGAAATGGATGTTCTACAAAAAAACATAATTTCCAGAGCAGATTCAGCATTTATCAAATGTGCCAGACTTACAAATACTGTTATAATAAATATAGAACTGACATGTTGGATTAGGTAGAATTTTCCATGTCAGAAATATATACCAAAATAATTTTTTAACACACTACCTTTAACTCGGAATACACTGTCAAACAAAATATATGTATCTTCATTTTGTGTTGTCATGCAGCCCTCTTTGACCATTTCTTTAGACAGTTTTGCCTGTCTTCCCTTTATCGATTAATCATGTCTAATATCATCATTACATTTGTGTTTGCCTATTATTTAATTATCGTTTTAGTTCAGCGCGCTCTGGGATAAGGAAAGACGAATGTAAATACTACACTTTTGGATCTCTTCTTAATGCTTAAGGGCTCAATGCAAACAAGTTATCATCTATTATTCTGGCAGACTTTTGTCCAAATCAACCTGTGCGTCCGCATAGCGATGCTCTTCGTGGCTTCATTATTTGATTAAAATGGATGAAAGCCTGAACCTTGGAGTATTTTATACAAGCACTTGGCGCTTTAGATGTTTGAATACAGATTCCCTCAAATTTCGCCCAATACATTTCAGACCAACCAAAACACGGTAGTCTCCCATTTAGTAAAGTCACAGAATGCCAGAATTTCATTACTGCCTTACTGTTCATTCATAAATGGGATTTACATATCAACAGCATGTCTGAACTCTGTATTGTTGTGAATATGCATGTATGGAAAATGTTTTTTCTAATCGAAGTGTTACTCCGAATTATGAGATGACCGTTCGGTGTAGGTTATGCATTAGTTGAGACACGGTATAAACTCCTGTCACTGCAAACCGGTAATTCCGTCGCGGGGACCTTTACTTTGCTGCATCGCGATCATGTATTTCAGTCAGGTGGCGTGCACACACCAACTCAGGTAAGTCAGATACACAAGCGTTTACAAGGACTTTATGCATTAGCGTGCAGCCTAAGATAGTTATTTCGGAAATGTTTAAGCCCTTTATCTCATACTTATACAACGGTCAGTTGTATGAAACAAACACAAAGAAAACAGACGTGAACGCTGGTTTGCAACAAAGCGACTGTGTAACTATAGCCAGCTAACCTTCCTCTTACAAAATACCTTTATCATGCCCTTAGATAATTGGTTCGTCGCTGATACGGTTTAAAACCTACAGATAACGTTCGCAAAACGTCTTAAACACTTCCTCTTCATTTAAAAAGAAAAATATAAAGTAAGTTAGAGTAGATAGGGGACATAAACCTAACTACTACGCTGACTATTAAAATGTAACTGCCCCACACGCCTCTCTCCAAACTCAGCACCGGAGCACGAGCTGACGGTTTCAAGCTGCCCTCTCTGTGAATTGATTCTACTATGGGCCTCCTTGAAACGCAGTTAAATAAAGTGGGGGTGAATGTAGCGGTTCACAATGTTGGATTCAAATTTAGTATAAAGATATAGTTATGAATACATTTTATATTTTTTAAAAACATTATTTATAATGTTGTAGGTAAAATCGAGATCTACGAGCATATATTTTTATTCGGACTTGACGTCCAAAATGTCTTCTTCCCCGGCTTTGAAAAATGGATCGTTCCACAATTTATTCCAGGGAAAGACTGACAGTTTTTTGGGTCATGAAGCAGCTGTTCAAGTCAGTGTGCTGCGCTCCCTCCGCTAGAATAAGAAATTAGTCCGTTTTAAAGTAAATGAGTAAAGCCGCCCGTATAACCCCTAAATTGTACGGTAAATTATAATGTGGCGCTCATGTCTCCTTTACATTTGCATTATTTTCGTGAGGAGCGATAATTGTTGACATATTTCTGGTGATGCTAAGAGATTCCTAAGAAGTGACTTGCATTCTGATGGATTTTTTTAAGAGTAAATTGAAAAGTGGAGCGGCTTACGTTGACTATGATTATAGTATCCTTATTTTAAAAGCTAATATTCATTATTAATATTAATATAAATATTGTGTGTAATGTCACACATGTCCCTCTCAGAACAGTTTTCCTACCGTTGAATACAGGAAATGGTCCAAACACACAGCCAGTGCTGATTAGTTTTTTGTTCATGAGACAACAGATTCCATCCCTTAATTCAGGTATACTGATCAAAATGTATATATATGGCCAGGTAAGCCGAAAAAATGTAATCATCCTCACATTGTCAGTCTTGTTCATTGAATTACTTGGCAAAACTCAACCTTGACTGATCATGGTCCCAGTAACTACATAGTTCTGTTCGTATTAGTAGTAGACTTGCTGAACATGTTCTGCAATTCTTTGAAGTTACAGTTCATTACTCTCCACGTCCATGATCAAGATAACATGTTGGATGGATGGATGGATGGATGGATGGATTGATGGATGGATGGATAGCTTTCTGAAAATCTGAAGAGAAGAGTCTTCAGATATAATTGTATCTATCATGTCATAAACATGTAAAATATGTTCTCCAGCAGTATTCTGGGCTGCATTATACATATTGGATTAATTTTACACCACATCTTCACACTTTGTTCTTTTTTTTCCTGCAATTCTACTTTTAGACATATATATACGTCTGAAATATATATTTCAATTCCGATAATGATGTTCCAGTAGGTTACCGGTGTGGGTCCCGTTAAATAATGCTCTCTTCAGTCTCTTCATGTGACACTGTGGCTATGGGCAAAGAGGAAGTCTTAGACATGCTCTTCCCCTTGGAAACAGGCACTGGAGACCCCGTGGCATTTAGCTGGATGGGAGTTGCTATGAAAAAAGCCATTGGTAACATGCGGATCTGCTAGCTGTGTTCACGTAGGTGACGAGTTTAAATTTTTTTTGGAGATTCCATGGACCTGCAGTCATGCCTTCGGTTGGTGTTTATCATCTTTCAGCACATTTTAGTATGAGAAGAATTTAGCATTTTTATGAGGCTGTTGTGTGAATAAGTGGTGACTTCTTTATGCTGAAATATAAATCCTTGGTCTCTGGGACCTCGTGTGCTGATCTGTCACTATCCAAAGTAGTGTTTGAAACAGTTCAGAGAGGATCTTCAGAGAAGAATCTACCAAATAAATGAATACAATGCTTCTGAAGCTGATTCCATTTCATTTTTTTTTTTGTGGCAGGTAAATTAATTTGTCTCTTTAAGGACTCTTTTGGTACTGAGGCTCCTAATCTCAAAGATTATTCCACATAATGCCAGAAAGGTCTTTCTTCATCAGCTCTAGTTCATTGGCCACAAAGTCAACAACTCAATATGGATTCCCACTTGTCTTTAATGCAGATCAGATGTTCAACCAGACCTGAAATTCAATAAGACCCATACATCAAATAAAACCTGCAGCTAGCACTCTGGCTCGTTGGGGTGGTCAAAAGCACATCATACAGGTAGGTCTAGACCATCGTCCACTGGAATGGCTGAAGAGTCCCGTCATAGGCTACAGCTGCGATGATCCCGTGAATCTGGGTTTCCTCCTTTGAGAATGTCATGCATTTGCTAGTCGTCTTTGCTATTTTGGCCTCACTACTGTAGTTGTAGCACAGGGTACACTACGAAATTTTGTTGTTAGTCACTTGCATGTGATGTCAAGTAATTCGAATGCACAAATTAGAAAATTTACATTTTGCTCCTCTTTCTTACCGTTTTATTATCTTAGGCTGGGATATTTAGCCTGAATGATATTTTGGTAGCAATGAATTTTTGAACAGCATGGGGACGTGATACTGGGCCCGCCCAGTGCTAATGTGGATTCTGCCTCAGAGAGCATCTTATACTTATTTGATTTGGGAAACCTTCATAACAAAGCTTTATATAATGGCTCTATGAAAGAAATTTAATTTTGAAATATGTATTTCAATCAGCAACCTTTAGCTAATCGAGTGAATTAACATTGTATCATATCCAAAGAGCCAGCAAGTGATGTAGCCTTAAAACACTAATAATGCGATCTGCTAAAAACGTTATTTTGGTTTATAGTTCTTTTGCGTTAGAATATTTTTCAAACCCTTGCATGACTGTGTTTTTCTGCAGGGAAAAGGTAATGCTTCCGGGTCCGCAGCCACCACCTCCTTGCCGTGGCCACAAATCTCGAAGCATTTCTTTGCTGTGGTAGCAGTCATCTCCGGTCTTGTCGAAGTTCCAAAGCTTCGTGGAGCGGCGTGCTCCGGATCAGCAATCCGACTCTGCTGTTCATCGCCGACGTCTGATGAAATAGTGTCTCACCAGGAGGCGTCTGCGATGAAGTAGGCAGTTTATGGATACGCGGCGGCCCGGCGTGTAAATCCCATTTCTGGAGAGTGAGCGACACGTGGATTACTGCCACCTGCCCTCAACTTTCAACTTTCTTTATGCCGCAAGATGTTTTTAATTGAAGAGATCTCATTATTTATGCTTGCATTTAGAGCCAGTAGTGGGGATTGTTTGGATGCCTTTAAAAATATCGCATTTCTGCCAACATACTTACACCAATTCTCGAATACAGTCAATGAGGAAGTATGGAAACATACATTGAGAAGATTTTCTTTTCTCTACTTTTCTTTTCTTTAGCAACTGTCGTTCTGTTGTATTTCCTTTTTACCGGTGCGATGTCAGGCATTTAAAGATCAAATATTTGTGAGCGTGGCTTGTTTAACTGACACTTCTCCGAATGTTTGAATCGTAATTTCTCCATCTTTTTATCCTGCCTCTCCAGAAAAAAAAAGATGTAATATACCCAGAAGTTCTCCGTATTATTGCTCGGGTTTATCTTTCCCTTTCTTTGTCTTTCTACAAAGAGGAGATTATAACTAGATATGAAGTTATGAAAATCCTGAATGGACATAAGAAAGCATAGAATAACCCTCAAGTGATCTTGAGAAGATGAACGGCTCTCATTAAGCGGACGCGCGCACTTCATCTAAAAAAAAAAAAAAACTTCTCCACTAAAAGAAATAAGGTATTCCATAAAATATGTGTGCAGTGAAATTAGGCATTTTTGTAAGGAAGGCTTTCTGTATGGATAAGCAGGGTTTATGTGTGTCCAAGGTCAGCATGAAGGGTGTGTGTCTGGGTGGACGTGGATTGTGGGTATGGACAATGGTGATTGCTTATGTCTGTGCATGAGCATCTTCTGGAGACACGAGAGTTGCAAGCTCTGAAGCTGTTGGTGTCGCACACCTTCAAAGAACCAGATGGAGTGTCTGCAGGGCCAACAAGTGAGTGGCACAATCTCCGAATGTCGTGTGGGCATAGCGAAGGGGAACTGTTAGAAAGCAAAGCTCTGTGTGTGAGAGGCGCTGCCAAATTGTAGATGGGAACAGTGCTGGGTCCAGACCCTGGCACTGGTGGGAGTCTGCACTGAGTCACTGCCTAAACAAAACTCAGACCGGTGGTCCTAGAAACGAGATATTTGTTATAAGAAGCACACACTGCAAATGACCTTTCACACCCCGTTTTATGTACGAAAGATGCTCCATTTCAGTCTTAATTTCATTGCGTGAGCTTACAATAATTTTAGGTGGGTCTTGAATGCATCTAAGTATGTACAGAGGTTTGAATGAATGGGTATGTGTGTGGTCTGGTGTGTGCGCTTGTGTGGAAGTGTATTACATTGTGGGGACACACAAAATGTGGGGACCATTTTTTTGGTCCTCAAAGGGGGAAACTCAGTTTTATAAAAATGCCAAAAGTGTAGTATTTTGTTTGGTTAGTTATGGTTAAGGTTAGGGCTGGGTAGCGGTTAAGGTCATCATAGTTGGGATTAGGGATTTTCCTATAGAAATGAATTGACAGTCCCCACAAAGATATGAATACAAACGTGTGTGTGTGTGTGTGTGGACAGGCATGGACAGGGGCCAGCACACGTGTGGCTGTGAAGATCAGTGTGTGTAGCTCTGCATGGGCGGCTGCGTGAGCTGGTACTGCGGCGTGTGCCAGTGCGGCAGAGCTGGTCCGAGTGCCAGGCCAGGCTGGCCGCAGTGGTGCACTGGAGCCCGATTCGCCAGTGCGGCGAGTGGAGCTGGCAGCTGAGACGCTCCTGCAGTAATCAGCGAGAGTGTGCAGTGCTGGCCCTCTCCACCTCTCCGTGCCTGCCGTTCATCCACATGCTGCCGCTGCTGCTGTCTGGGGGAGGGGCGGGCGTCAGCGTGGGGGGAGGGGGCGGGGTGCGGAGGCCCGGGAAGGGAGGCCGAGGGGCCCAGCGCCTTTGGCCTGGGGTTGAGCGTCTTAATGCTGCAGCTTTTCTGATGTTTATGCAACGCTGAAAATGGCGGGGGAGAAAAACAATTTAAGCCTTAATGCCGAACACGCAGGCAAAACTTTATGTGTTTTCACATGTGATGTAATGGCGCACATCCCGGGAGGATCGGAGCAGACTCCTTGCGCTCCGTAGGCTGTGGGCGGCTGCAGGGGTCTTTCACCATGTCCCCCGGAACCAGGATTCACCTCCGATAAAACAGTTTCGTCTGTCACTTCCCATTGCCGTCTTTCCCCCGGAATATAAGGTACCAGTAAAGAAGCGGTTTCCAGAAGGGACTCAGCAGTTGGGGGAGGGGGGGGGATTCAGTCTGTAGGCCATAATACCTTTTCAGAAGGGATTTTCCTTTTTTTTTTTCCCCCTGTACTTTTAACTAGCATCATACAGGCAATAAGTAGATTGCAAAGCACGTGTAAATAATAATACCTCCCTACACAAAGTATGCCTACAAAATTCTACTGGTTTGGAAGAGAAATGCGAAATTATAGCAAAATAGCAGGCATGGGGTGGATCTCATTGTATAAGAAATATGAACGAATAAGAAATGTTTTGAATGTTGAGGGCTGTTGGCTTTAGAGTGGAACAGATAAGGTATGTTAGAGTGGTGATGTCACGGGCTGAGAGACGGATGCGCGGAAAAGGCAGCGCAGGGCGGCGGAGACAGGGCGTGATGGATAGGGGAGGCAATAAGGGTGCGGGCTGCCTCAGAAGGAGCCAAGGCAGGGAGTAGTGGGAGATCAGCGGTTAGCGCTCTGCCGCGGCTCAGGCGGGGAGCAGCCGGAGATCAGCGGTTAGCGCTCTGCCGCGGCTCAGGCGGGGAGCAGCCGGAGATCAGCGGTTAGCGCTCTGCCGCGGCTCAGGCGGGGAGCAGCCGGAGATCAGCGGTTAGTGCTCTGCCGCGGCTCAGGCGGGGAGCAGCCAGAGATCAGCGGTTAGCGCCCTGTCGTGGCTCTCTGCGGGCGTCCCTAGAGCCCGCGCCGGCGACTCCGATGACAGAATGGGTTTACTGTTACTCCTGTGCTGGCCAGCGAGCCCCATCCCCTGCCCCCCCTTGCAAAGACAGCTCTCCCGGCACAGTAGCGAAGCGCGATAATCCAAAGCGTGAGGCTTTTTCTGCTCAGGGGCCTGGTTGGGCCCCCCCCTGTATGATCATACCCTGCCGTTTACGAAGCAGCATGTTATGTGGAATAAAATTAATGCTTAATGAAGTTAAATGAAGCCTTTGTGATGTTGGATGTGGGGGGGGGGGGGGAGGCAGTGACAACCATATGGAAAGAAATGTGAACCATGCCCTAAAAATAAATATTCGTTATTCACAAATTATTTAATTATTATGGCGCTCCTGTGCGAGAAAAATATGGGGGGGGAGTGCAAAATTAATGATAGCGATTGTACTAATATACACTTTTATTATAATTAATAATATTACATGTGTTCTAGTGCATTGTCTTAATATTTACTTCATCAGAAAGTGAAAGGCTATGTATTTTATTGATTATATAAAACGTACATTCTTCAATTCTTTTGCCAAATTTTGACACATCATTCACAGCATCAATAGAACACGTTTTAAAAACTGCATTAGTACATAGTACCTTTTTAAATTAACATCTTTATTGTGTATGTATTGTAATACATCTTAAGATAATAATACAATGCTTTTTATTATACTTTCATATATTGCAA